>NC_141458.1:89737500-90937500 GCF_015680905.1 Coptis chinensis | reverse complement strand
GAAGTCAACGTAATCAACTTCATTTGGACTAATATCATCACTAGATTTGGTCTACCTCACACCCTAGTCATGGACAACAGAATATAATTTGCTAGCACTTAAGTCAATGATTTTCTACAAAAATGGCGCATCACTCAAGCATTTTCTATACCTAGATATGCACAAAACAATGGCCAAGCAAAGGCCACCAACAAGGCCATCAAAGAAAACCTCCAAAAGAAGATGGAGAGCAAGAAAAACCAATGGGCAAAGCAACTAGAAAACATTCTATGGGCATATAGAACAACAGCTAGATCCAGTACAAATGAATCTCCTTTCACACTTTGCTTCGGAGCGGAAACAGTGATACCATCAGAACTCACAATCACAACTACACGTTTTGACATTATTGAATCAGGAGTCAATGACAACATCTTGGCAAAATAAGTTGATCTCCTAGAAGAACGCAGAGAAACTGCCGCAATATCCCTAGCTCGGTATCACTAAACAATCCAACGTTTTCTTGCAACAAGAAGGTCGTCCCAAAATCTTTCCAAGCTAGCGACCTAGTCCTCAAAAAGACTCTAGCACCAGCCAAGCTCGACCCAATATGGGAGGGCCCCTACATTGTAGGCAAAGTCGTTGGAAATGGCGCATATTTGATCAAAACCCAGCTCGGTGATAGGCTTCCCCGACCTTGGAATACAACTCTCTTCAAGCGCTTTTATCAATAAGTTTTTTTTTTCTCTTTCTTTCCTCCAAGTACATCAGTCAATATGAATGAAATCTCATCAACATTTTGAGTGCAGCTATCATTTTAGCATTACATAAGCACCTTGCATTTCACACTACGCAACCCGACCTAGGACATCACAATGTCAGGTCGGATACCAAAGACAGAGTTCAGAACGACTCAACAACAACAGCCATGCAGTGGTTAATTCCAATCAATTCAAATCAAGGTCCCCCAAAAGGACCCTAAACCAACCTAACACCAATACCAGGGTTAGGTATGGTTCAACTATAATTGCTACTCAAAGGCCAATTATCAGACAAATTTAATCTAAAAGACCCCAAGTCAACTTATGATCTCACAAAGGGTTTAAGATAGACTCAAATATAATGGCCACTCAAAGGCTAATTATATCAATTAGGAGTTCCCCCAAAAGGAACGAATCAGGGCGGATACCTGACACAAGACGAAGCCTAGGTGCCAACTACGCAAAGACATCAGGTCGTACTCAAACGCTCTACGACCTGTACCTTAAAGACGACCTAGAAAAATCAAGCAGTGCATTAGGACTAGCACTATGCAGCACAGGTCGTCAAACAACAAATCAGTAGCAACAAAAGCAATCATATGCATACTTCAAACCAACTTCAACAAGTAAGTGATTTAAATATTTCTACTTCAATACAAAATCGGTTAGATACCAAGGCCCCCAGGTTATCCCAGGAAAACGACCTGAGTATCCCCATAAAAAAACTAATATTGTATCTGTATCAAGAACAAAAGCTGGCTAAGTATTACTCAAAGACCCCCCAACCTAAGAACAAAACAAGAACAAGACATTCAAAGACCTCCCAACCGAAAGACAAGCACAAGACGTTCAGAATCAATTCACACAAAGAGAGTATCCACATTCAAAGGGTCCAGATCAACGCCCTCTACAACACCAGAACTGGTAGCCTAATCAACAACAACTTCAGAAACAACAGAAGGAACAGCTGGAGCAACAGGTGGCATAATGACTTGGTCAGATGGTAGATCAGATGGTCTATTAGCATCTACACCAGCATCCGCAGCAGACACTGTTGCAGCCCCACTTTCAATGGACATTTTAAGGCGATCATACTTATCCAATGCCACAAGATAATCATCCAACAGCACGTACACATCGCCACTCCCCACCGTATCCACCAAGTAGTTGTATGCGCCTCTTGCTCAAAGAATCCGAGCGTGACCCTCTTACACTCATCAACCCATTGCTGAACCTCCAACTTTACGAAATCCAGAGCGGGTTGCAACATAGCTACTTTACCACCAAGCTGTTGCACCTAGGGGTGTAATACGGGGCAGACCGGGTCAACCGCAAGTCAAATAGTGATAGGTCGGGTCGGGGCGGGTCTAGGAGATTCAAATCCAGTGGTCCTCGACGGGGCGGGCGGGGCGGGGCGGGGCGGGGCGGGTTGAAGTGTCATGTCTTAGTACCATCACTCGGCCTGTTGGGTCAGTTTACGGGGCGGGTTGAAGTGTCATGTCTTAGTACCATCACTCGGCCTGTTGGGTCAGCTTACGGGGCGGGTTTTAGGCGGGTCATCCGGTCGGGTGGAAATTATCATTTTAATCCAATTTCACTAAAAAAAAAACTTTCTAATTCTACAAGTAATATATTTCCAATTCACAACATAGAAAAAAAAATAGAATCAATCAATAAAAAATAAACAAAAATAAAAAAACTTGAACTTGAACCCAAAACCATATTTGTAAATTTGAAACTTTTTTCTCCTGATTTACAATTTGTAAATTGATTATTTTTCATAACATGATAAAATGAAGATGGGAGCGAGGATCTATAGTACAAAACAATAAAATATAAACTAAAAAAATTTGAAATTAATACAAGGATGAATGATTCATCTTCTCCAAAATTCGAAAGTTGAATTTAAACTTTTGATATTTGCCCAATGTTCAAACTTGAATATTTGAAATTGATGTTGAACTCATAAGTTTGTGTTCATATCTCTCAAATTCTTACAAAAGTTAAAAGAAAATATAAACAAAATGCCAAAATATTAGAGTTAGAGTCTTAAAATTATGCGGGTCAACGGGGTTGGGTCAACGACTTTTGACACGGTGCGGGTCGGGCGGCTTGACGGGTCGGATTTGAGCATAGAACCTACACCCATTGCCCGACCGCGTAAAAACGGTGGCGGGGTGGGGGGGGGGGTTCTATTTTCGGGTCGGTGTGGGTTTGGGTGGCGGATGAAGACCGGGTACCCTACTGGATGATGGGTCAACGGTTTTTTTTTACAGTCCTAGTTGCACCTGATCCCTCAGCCCTGCAACCTCCGGTCTCTCCACCTACTGTTCAGCCACCAGTCTGCTACAAGTCAGCTTGCTGACATCCGTTCCTTCTTGTAATGGTCAGAGATAGACGCCATATCCTTCAGCTTTCGATACATCGCCAGAACCTAACAAACAAGACAACAAATGTAGACATTAGAAGGGATCAAAATCAACAAGACCAAAGAGGAGCAAGCTCAGAATGGAAGAATACTCACAAAACACAATGACCGTTCCATTTCCACAAAGTTCACATCCAAACCCTTACCATCCAGCTTGCGCCTATCCCCGACAAGCGCAATACTTTTCAACAATGCCCCACCAACCAAAGGAGACTTGAAGTTACAGTCACCATTCACAACAAACTTCAGCAGCAGACTGTAGGGGTCCTCATATGTAACCAATCTATCAAGGACATCATTGTCACTTTTCTTACTTGGGTCCGTACTTTTTGACCCCTTGCCCTGCTCAGCAGCAGGCTTAGCCTCACCAACTTTTCTCTTTCCACGAGACTCAGCCAACCTAGCATCATGAGCCAAATCAATCAGGTTCATCCTCTTCAGAGGAGCCCGACCCGAAGACGAACGACCTTCAATAGAGCCAGGTCAGTCTTCAACCTCAGCACAGGCCTTCTTAGTCCCCTCCAACTTAACCACTTCGAAACGCCTTTTCAGATTAGGCTTCCGGAACGAAATGGGAGCATCACCCTCTCCACCAGCACTGCCATCTACAGTACCACCAACACTTCCAGCACCCGCATCTCTAGAAGAGAAGTAGTTGGATGCAGAACGATCTGCATCACCAGAGGAGAAGCGATTGGACGCAGAGTGCCCCCAGCTCAGAACGTTGGGGTGCCAAACGATTTACATCACCTAACTCAGAATGTTGAGTTAGCAAACGATTTGCGTCACCTAACTCAGGATGTCTGGAAGGCGTCACCCCTCCAGCCGCCCTCACCGCTCTAGAACGGTGTTCAACAACCCCACCAGACTTCCTTGCTCCACCAGAACGGCTGTCACCAGCATCTCCACTCCGTTTCACTTCAAAAACAGGTGCTTTCTTGTGACTCTCCCTCTCCATGGCAGATTCCGAGCTAAAATCAGAAAGTTCAACCACTACCTTGCAAGCCCTAGCTTTTTGCTCCAGCCTCTTATGGTTGATTTTCTTCCCTCCGTGCCTCTTAAAGTAATGCGCAACCTCACCAAGCAAAGCCTGCTTATCTTCCAAACTCAAACAAGCAAACCTTTCAATAACACCATTCATCGTACGATCGCGGATTGTAATCTCTGCAAAAACAAACCAAATAAATCAGAACGTCCAAATTATAAATTACAACACACATTACGACCTACCACGAGGTTGTACAACACGTTTATCAATCTCCAAACCAGGAGGGCAATATCTACCTACAGCCAACATCGGCTTACGCCCCCAGTCCTTCTTGCTCACCCCCATAATAACTGAAGATTTCCCCTTATAAACATGAAAACTAAAGTTCACAGCACCCGACTTCCTCACAACAAAGTGCTCCGTTACATCGTTTAAACAGATGTTGTAGCCCCTGTCATTCAACAGGTCTAACACATGGAGAATCCTCCAACTGTTCCCCATGAGCTGACAAGGGGCTTTCCCAAAAAAGTTCAAAACCTCCACAGTAAGACGGGAAAAGGATAGCCTCATCCTAGCCTTCATCTGCCTATAACAAACAACTACTCTTCTACCTCAAGGAACGTAGTCATTAGTATACAAATTTTTCTCCCCAGCTAGATCGTACGCAGACTGATCAGATTTCACCCAACCAAACTCCCTCCTCAAAGCAGCATAACAATTCACCGACTTAGGTTTCCTCTCGTCCACCGTCTCTCCAACGAAGAAGACGACGAAGCCTCATCACCACTACAAACCCTCTCCTCACTTTCTTCACTTACAGTTCTCTTTTTCCATTTACCAACTTCAACCTCACCACTTACACTATCACTAGTCATAAACATGACACAATCAAAGAAAGAAAGAAAACTCAAATTTTTAAAGTGGAAAGACGAACTTGTTTCAAGAAGGACGAGAAGTTTTTCTTCTTTATTTCTTTTTCACTCTAGACTATTTTTATTTTATTTTATTTTTTTCTCCTTTGGTTGAAAAGTGAACAAACAAAAATCTTCTACAAGTCAAAAACCCCTCAACTGCCAAACACCTCAAGACAATCAAAATGTTTCGTGTTCCCAAAACTTAAAACATTACTTGCCTACAAATCGCCGTAAATTCGGGCCCACGAATCCAGCCCAACAGTTCTCGCACATTCCCCAAAACCTAAATTCAAAACAAAACAGCTGTCAGACACGTGCTTTTAAAACTTTACCTTTTAAACCGTTCTTGTTCCACGCAACAGCTGTCCCAAGAACAAATAAAAAGTAAAGGGGGCTGTGTAAGTACCGCCCGTTCTACACTACAGAGCACGTGTCCACAAGGCTGGATGTCTTACTCCAGCTCGTCCCACAACATCAGATCGTACCAACGACCCAACACTCAGGTCATTACAAGCAACAGTTACAACCATGCATGGAAAGATATCAACTAGCACAATTCTGAAGCTCAGTTAACGCAACAATCAAGGAGTCATTTACTTTGTAACATCAGAGTAATGACAAATCGATCATCAAGATAGCATACAAGGTGGATCTGTAATCCATAACGGTTCAGACACATATCTACAAATTAAATAGAGAGAGATGAACTACGTAAGGCTTGATTCAAGTTTACCCCGAGAAACTTGATACGTAGGCAACTCTTATCGTAAGAAGAGTGCAGCCACTTCCTATCCAATAAATCATCAGGTCGTAGTCCCAAAATAACCAACATCTACAGTAAGTTCCAAAATACTGAAGAGAGTGAACCAGTGTAGCCAGCTTGGTCTAGAATGATTTATGTGACTCGGCTTTTCTCAGACATAACAATGTCACATCTGAATCCACAAGTGAATTGTTCACTATAGATGTGGTCACATGGATCCAGTTTGAAGTCCCATGAGCTCACACAAGATCTAGGAGTCACTGAAGAAGGATCAAATCTCTTTTTCAGCTGTTTTAAGACTTCTATATCTCCCCAATGAATTCTTGAATCTCCCTTTATGAACAGCTCTGAAACTGTAATCACTAACACTAGAACGATAGATAGAGAGAAGTATGATGTACCCATTTCTTCTCTCCCAATCTTCTTTTTGTTCTTCATAAATTTTCTCCTTTTGGGTCTGTTAGATCTCTATAGATAAGAGAGAGAGAAGTCAAGAAATGCAGAGATAAGGAAGTATTGTATGCATCATACACCCATGAGTTTGTATGTCAAATGTTGTTTGTATGACAAATGCTGATGATCAGAAAAAGAATAAAACTAAACTAAAAGGCTAATATGCAATAGTGGTGGGATTTAAAGCTTTCTCTACTTTTCCTGTCTTTGTTTCAGAGATATTTTGAAAGCTTTTCAGTGGAAATTGTCAGGATACTCAGATTCAGACCTTCTCCAAGTGCCAAGTGCTGCTTCTGTTTGAATTTCTAATATTTGTTCACCACGATACCCATGCACATAGACACAAGAAATGAATGCAACTTATCTAAATCTTTCTATTGTGTATTTTGGCAACTTCAGTGAGGGTTTATCGTGTTTCTTTGTAGGTCTTTATAACGGACTAAGGGCAATGTATCTCACAAGTCACGAAAAAAACTTTACTAAAATTTGACAACAAGACCATCAAACAAACCATTCTTCAAATGTAAAGATATCTTTAATACCTAAAAACAATCAATATATCAAAAACACTAAGAATATGATATGATTTAAATGTAGGTTCCATAAAAATGTTTTAATTGTTTCTCAAAGTGTTGCAATTCAACAAATTTGATAATTAAACGTTTAAGGGAAGGAACCAGAAGCACTCTGACTCAATTCCAATAAGAATGAATATAACAAATTACAAAGTTATAAATAACGATAGCGAGTTCAAGGGATTTTGCGAAAAAGAGAAGTACCTTTGAGAGAGCGCCTGAAGTTACTTTTTTGCTAAAGTAAACTGAAAATAGATACTCAAGAGACTAGAGAGGTTAACCATTTGCTTTTTTAAAAAAATCAGAGTGAGAATACACGTGTGGAAATTAGAGATACAAATGGTGAATGTGACACCACGTGTTAAGTATACTAATGGGCTTAAAAATTAAGCCAACCTTTATCAAGAAACCCATAAAAAATTGGACTTCTTAATAATAATACACTCTAAGGCCCATTAATACAAAAATAGAGCCTTTTAGCCTCATCAATTATTAGAGTTGCTACCGAGTTTCAATATATTTTGGAAGATTTTTGATACATACTAATTCATAAATTTTTATTATCAAATATTACCAATAATTAAAAAAATTATATTAATGGTCAACACCCATTTTATATAAATTAATGGCAAACAATTGAATTAATGGTTAACAAAGACTCATGTATTATTGAACTTTAAGGATTTTGGAGATATACTTAAAGGAAATGTGTTAAAGGAAGGCAATATCTACACATTAGAGAAATTCGACGTGTGGTTTGCAAAAAATTATAGGCCAATTGAGAATGATCACAAGATCTTTTTCAAAACTAGCACATTAGTCACGCCAATGAATAAAGAAGGTATTGACATTGCAAGGCACAAATTCGCCTTCTCTCAGTTCGACACTATTTCAAGTCAAGTTGAAAACAAAACTCACCTAATAAGTAATATTTTAATTCAATAACCACTTTCCTTTGTTAACTCGGCTATTTGTTGATTATGTTTCTCCTAACATTTATGTGAAAACAATTGTAGACGTTATAGGCCTATTGAAGAGCGTAAGTAACATTACACCCAAATTTGGAACAATTTTTCAGGAGATTGTTATCATGGATACTTAACTTATAATATTTTATCACTTATATACTTTAAGCTTCGACTTTCTGTATATATGTCTTCTTATCTATTGTTTTATTTTAGATTTACTTTGTTTTTTCCCAAGCCATTATTATATATTTAAGTGTTTCTGGGTAGTGTGTTAGTACTGAAATTGGCATATTTCATTCCTTCAAGCATATGGTATGTAGATAGAGAGACCATTGTGCGCAATGAATATGATTCGGTTATCGCTTAAACATATAATATGTTTTGAGTGTTCTATTTCTTGATTGTTGCATTATATTTTGATAGTGAATTGTTATTTAGGACAATAATAACCTAGGTGAGGATGATAAGAATTGTTATTTAGGACAATAATACTTCAAAAAAAAATTTAGAAAAACATAAAGCCATCAAGCAAAGTATATATATATATATTATAATCAATGAATAATTAGATATCAATATACATATATTATTTATTCAAATAGACTTTAGGTTTTTGAGTAATTAGTTATCTATGTAGTAAGTCCGGCCATAAAATGACTAGTGTATCATAATAGAGCACATTGGAAGTGATCTTGTTTTTAAATGAGTCGTTAATACCATCCTAGTTGTCAGTATCCTATGACACACAATATGATATGCAAGTTACGATGGCAGTTATTATGAAATATACTAGTTTAACAAAAAGAGAGAGAGAGAGAGGTAAGTTTCTCTAAAATTATGAGGGTTTGGTCTTGTCAAAGGTATAACCATCTTAATATAGTTTTATGCAAAACGAACAGAGTTTCGGCTAATCTAAGAAAAACAGCAAGAGATATTTGTATTCATAGCAAGAGATTTCATGTTCTGTTGGTATCACCAATATTTCTTTAAAGTTAATCCCATACATTTCGATAACCTAAGTAGATCAAATCGATTGTTTATTTATTTTAAAAACAGTCCTAAGGCATAAGGATATTGTTTACTGTTGTGAGATTTTCTTTGTCATTTTCTAAATATTGTAAAACAAGTGGATACTTATAGTAATAGTTTTTTTACAGGTGGGTAGGTATACTATATAGTATAGGTACCGAAGGCATATTTCAATGAATTAAATTAGCTTCGAATAACCAATAGTTCACTAATTCTTATTCCTGAACATGGTTGTCACTTGTCAAGATGCTCTATCCCAATTTTCAGATTTGATATTGTGATTGAATGGAACTACTTTTTTGTATATTAAGCAAAGCGTATCATATAAAATATCCAGTGTATTAAATACTTTAAATACACAAACTATGTGTGTGCAGCGTGTGGCAGATGAAACATTTATTTGACGACTGTATTTGTGTATTCACGAAGGAGCATCAATATACTATCAAAGCTTAAGTGCACATGACTCGGTTTCATGAACATATTTAAACAAAAGGGATCAGCAATAACACGTTTTTTTTTTTTTTTTTGAAATGGTTATGGGTTTAAAGCAGACCCCCACCTGTTTTATTAAAAGTTGAACTTTACAAGCCTCCCTAAGAATTAGATCATTAAAAGGAGGTACACAAAGACTTACAAAATCGATCTACAGACATCAAGCCTGACATACATGAGAATACTCACGATACAACCACAAAGAGTATTTACTAAAGTAGTGTTAGGAATGCTCTCTCATCTCCTACTTTCTGGCCATAACTTGTTTCACTATCTCAGGATGATCCTTCCAAAGATGAGACCGCGCTTTCTCGTAGTGTCATTTTATTAGGGACTCATAGTAGGCACTAGGGAGTAGGGACTACTGTACGAGGTTCTGGTGTTCAATTGGGCCTGATCCATTTAAACACACTTAATTGGGCCTGATCCAATAAGTCTACCCTAAAAGCGGCAGTATGTTTCCCTCTCGCTCTTTCACTTGCTTTCTCTCGTGTCTCATCAATCTTTCATACTCATTCCAAAGGTGAGTTCAATTATATCTATTACATTATTTCTACTAATGTTTTTGAAAATAACATATTAATATTTGTTACATTTACTCGTAGTGATTGTGGTTCGATGATAATATACTTTTTTTTTTATGTCCTATCACATGTAGATAACTCTAGATGCTACAATAACTATAATATTTGTTCATGCCAGTAATTCGAGACACGAAGATGTCAAGGATAAGGGTGGGGTCCTACAGAAACTCGTATGACTACACCCGCATATTACACAATTTAAGAGACAAAAAAGAGCTTAAGGAAATACATGCACAGATTATTACTAGTGGTTATGAACAAAGCCAGTTTCTCGCTGCCAAGCTTATAAGTCGGTATGTTGAGCATAGTGATTCGAGTATGGGTGATGTTAGGAGAGTGTTCGATTGTGTTATGGAAAGAGATGTTTTGCTTTGGAATGTAATCATTCGTGGTTATGCGAATACGGGTCCTTTTAGTGAAGCAGTCTCTATGTTTGATCAGATGAGATTGAGTGGCTTTTGTGCAAATAAATACACGTACCCTTTTGTGATCAAAGCTTGTGCAGTATCGGGAGCCAGAATAAAGGGTCGGCTTATTCATGGACATCTGGTGAAAGTTGGTTTGGAGTTTGATTTATTTGTTGGAAATTCTCTTGTGGCGTTTTATGCCAAGTGCCGTGAAATTGAGACTTCTAGGAAGGTGTTTGATGAAACGGTTGTAAAAGACATTGTGAGTTGGAATTCCATGATTGCTGGATATGCCCAGAACGACTTTCCTCACGAAGCGATAAAACTTTTTCATCAGCTGCTCCAGAAAAGTACTCATTGTGTTCCTGATAATACTACATTTATTGGTGTTCTTCCTGCTTGTGTACAAGAGGCAGCCGTCAAAGAAGGAATGTGGATTCATTGTTATGTTATAAAATCTGGGATGAAGGTTAGTGCTCCTTTGGCTAGTGGCCTTATTGCAATGTATGGAAATTGTGGTCATTTGGACACTGCGAGGAACCTATTCTTCAGATTGCCAGAGAGAAATATTTTCGTATGGAATGCCATGGTAAAGTGTTATGGGATGAATGGGAATGTGAATGATGCACTTGTTATGTTCTCAGAAATGGTGGACTCTGGTATACACCCTGATGGTATAAGCTTTATCTCTGTCTTATCAGCTTGTAGTCATGCAGGTTTAGTTGATAAGGGTTGGGAACTTTTCAGAAGTATGGGAGATTATGGAGTTGAGCAGTGGGAAGAACACTATGCTTGCATGGTGGATCTTTTGGGTCGGGCGGGCCAACTCAACGAAGCTCTCGAGCTCATTGAGAGCATGCCTGTGAAGGGAGGGAAAGATGTCTATGGAGCATTGCTTGGTGCTTGCAGAATTCATAAGAACATAGAGCTTGCTGAAGAGGCTGCTGAAAGGTTGTTTGTTCTTGACCCCCAAAATGCTGGGAGGTATATTATTTTAGCTAAGATGTACGAGGATGCAGGTAGGTGGACTGATGCAGCAAGAGTGAGGAAGGTATTGAGGGAGAAGCAAATAAAAAAGCAACCTGGATGTAGTGCGGTTGAAGTGAATTGTCTACTCCATACATTTGGAGTGGAAGACGAATCACATCCACTGAAGGGGCAAATTTTCGATACTTTAGAACAATTGGAAAGAATAATTGAGGAAGATTTGATTGAATAATGCTTATCTTTTATTGTGGAAGGGTAGCTTCGTCCATGCCTTCTTAAAGAGGTTGGTTCAATGTAAATTTTGTTGTTTAGAAGTGTAGTACTGACCAGTGCATGTTATGTTGGTTGTACCCCAGCATAGTTTCTAATTGGTGGGTTTAACTTGAGTCAGTCCCAAAGAAGAATTACTTTTGACTTACAGTTAGTTGATTTGATCTTTATCCACTCCTCAAATATTGTTGGTGTCTCCACCATTATGCTGTTGATATTCTATCGATCTTTTTGCATAAGCTATGTTTCCTTTCCGGAACAGATTTATCTGCTGTTTTACTTCGTATGTACATGTGTGTTCCATACACATTAGTTTTGACTGTTAACTGAGTTAGTGAATTATATAATATCAAACAAGGCCGAAAGTTTCGGGATTTGAAGATATTTCGGACCCTCCCAAAACCGATACATATCGGAAAAATCGAAAAATCAGATCGATATATCGTTTTTGCCCATTTTGGTGATAATATTCAAAAAAATTGAAAAATCGGGATATATTGGAAATATCGCTGATATATAACGATATATATCGGGATATATCGGTCAACAGTCAACAAAATCGGTCAAAAGTCAAATGATATATATCAAATATATCGGAATATATTGCCAATATATATCTTTATATCGGTAGAACCGATATATATCTGTTTAACATTAATTTAATTTTTGGAGCCGATATTTCAAATGTTTCGAAGTCGGTAGGCTGAAAAAACGATAAATATCAGCGAAAAATTGATTTTTCTACCGATATTTTCTGCCCTGCTATCAAAGACAAATTTTTTCCTTCTCTTTTCCGTCTTCAGACACGAAAAATGTTTTTTGGGTTCTAAGAAGGAAAAAATCCATGACAAAAGTGTCTTCATGCGTGTACTTGGGTTTTGGGTTGGGGTACATGGGTGTACATTGGGATTTGTCTGGATAATCTTGGTCTTGATGTAATTTTTATAGTTATATCAATACATAACCTTTTATCGATGAAAAAAAAGTGTGTTTTTATGCAAGTCACTAGGTGCATTGCCTGCTAGTAATCTCCAGTTATATTATGCTAACCAGTGTTTGCTGTTTCTGTGTAGTGTCTGCTGCCGTTTTTGGAGGCACTGTTAGGAAACAAAATGGGACATACTGCGTTGAAGTATGTTTTTTCTACTAATCCTTATTACTTTTCTTTGCTAACTGGGCAAATCAGAACATATTT
Organism: Coptis chinensis; assembly: GCF_015680905.1. Taxonomy (NCBI): domain Eukaryota; kingdom Viridiplantae; phylum Streptophyta; class Magnoliopsida; order Ranunculales; family Ranunculaceae; genus Coptis; species Coptis chinensis. The sequence continues at coordinate 90,924,704 of NC_141458.1, read as the reverse complement.
ACGTGCAGTTACAGTGATATACATTTAGCGTCTCCTTCATGCTACATCTTCTTATGAGTTGTTAATTTCTGAAATGTTTCAGGTCAAGTTCATCAAAAGAGACGGAGGAATCATCAAAAAGCATGCGCAAGTTTGACAAGAAAGTTCAGTTTTATACTAGTAAGTATGTTGGACTTGGCCACATGAATGCAATATTTGGCAGCACAGTCATCATTAATATTTTCCTATGCCTCATTTATTTTATTTTATTAGGCCTTTGCACTGGCAAGATTGCACCGCCGCCACTATAGTTCCTTTTTCATGGTATTTGTTCTAGATTTATAAACCATTTTGATTGATGCTGGTTTATTTTTTCCCGGGTATGCTCGAATTCCTAAAATCTGTTTAGTTTTTTAAATTCATCTCAGCATATCCACCTACCATCTCTCTATGGCATAGTTGTTCTCGTATGTCCTAAGTTCTCATTATCATCATCGCCATAACTAGATTAGCTGAAACTCTACTTGTTTTGCATAAAGCTATATTAAGATGCTTATACCTTTGACAAGACCAAACCCCAATTGTTGTTATATTGTCATCGACTCATCAGCATTTGTGTCTTTAATAACTATAACCCAAAGATTGGAATCGCTCCAATTTCTATTGCTAGAATCTCATGTTTTTGTTCATATTTTCGCTAACTCTCTTTGTAATATACTTCTTCGTTTTCTTTCTCTATTTTTAATTTCCTTTTTTGATATTGAATAATAAATCAATTCTTTCTGTGGCAATCACAATCTATATTAATGTTCCTTTTTGTAATGAGTGCAAGAAATGTTTATAGTTGATGTGTTTCACTGTCTTTTGCATGTTATCTCTTACTCATGGATTATGATATTTTGTGCCATGGTTCCCATTATCATCTTTTGTTCCTAACTCTGTCAACCATTTATATTTCTTGTAGAGGTTAGAGATACTGTTGCCTCCTTGCGTGCAAAGACAGAGATTGGCAAGGTGAGAATGCGATTAAGTAGAGAATGTATGAAATATAATTTTCAGTTTTTACATCGGCGCATCGCTGAACCAATATCTTTGTTTTGATCTGGAAATTTGATTTTCTAAGCTAATCATGATAGGAGTATATATTTCTTAATTCCTGAACTGCTCAAAATTATTTTGAGGGTACCCATATGATTCTCTCCCACACTGATTTAAATGCTGGACCACCATTATTGACCAGCTTCTAATGAAGTATCTTATGCTAATGCAGAAAAAAAAATTAAGAAACCGGCAGCAGAAATTGAAAGCATACGATCTCTCCTCACTTAATGAAGTCCTTCCTGAGTTAAAGGATCCTGGACAAAGGCATGATTTGACCAACTTGAAGCTGAATAGCAAGACCAGGCAGAAGCTAGTGTAAGTATTTTATTGTAGTAGTTATATCACGTTACGAACTTTAGGATTCTTATAGTGGATCTAAATTATTTGATTAGGGAGAAGGAAGGGAGGCAGTTAAAAGCAGTTCTTAGCAATCCTGTTTTCCAGTTGGATCCTTTGGCTGCCATTCATCAGCATCTGGAGAGAACACAGCCAGTTTTTCCTGCTGAAAAACCAAAAAAGAAGTTCAGCAAAACTGGAAAGAAAAAAGGCAAAAAGTTGAAGGCATCATCATCATCCCAAGCTATGGATATGTAATGCTATACTTGGCCTGTCACATTGCTTTGTCTGTACAACATCAACATATCATCTGGTATATTCCTTTGTGATTATTACCCTTGACAACGGCCACCTTATTATTGTTAAGGAAGAAGAGTTCACTAGATTTTGATAGAACAGGTCTCTGGATAGACTATGCAGTTGCACATATCAGATGTTGGCTCATAAAGATGGTGAGTATTTTGTAGTATTTTGTACACTCTCTGATATTATTGAAGTACATCTTAGTTCTGTGCTCCTGGATGAATATGATTGGTTTCGAAACTGAGTTTAGATAGATATAACATTAGTTTCTTGCCTCTGAGGCCCTGTTTGGTTCATTGCAGAAGATTGTAAGCTGCCAAATCTAAGATAAGTAGAACGAAATTTCTCTCAAAAGTTTGGTAAGTGGGCTGTGTTGAAACTTTAAGAGTTCTGGTAGGAGACAGTAGAGATCATGAATTTGGTAGTCTGGTATGTGCTGAAATTTTCAGATATTTTGATAGGGATGGGATATATTTTAAATTTCAGTCGACTTGTATGGTGAGATGTTTCCTTGGTTAACCTGCTCTTTAGGACTGCGATTACTCTTGCTCTAAATGTCTTGGATATTGCACTGGCAATAGAACCCCATTTGATGATAATGACAAGTTCATAGTTTTTTGGTAGTCTTTGCAACAAAAGTTGATGTCTAGATGCCTTTCCAACAATTTCCTTTTAGGTCCCTACGGATTTTGAGGCTGCAAATCTTCTTTGAACCAAACCAAATGGGGCGTTAATAAATTGTTATTATTATGTTTTTGTTTTTGTTTTTGTTTTTGTTTGTTTCAAAAATTTAATTCTTGAGTTATGCATACCAAAAAAGAGAAAATTTAATTTTTGGTAGAATTGTTCAAGGTCCAAATTGGAGTCTTGATTGTCTAGGATGTTGATAGTGTGTGTAATTATCATATCTTGATGGTTCGTTTCATCTCAAATCCAATCAAGTACTGCTTCGTGAAAGAAAAGCTGGATAAATTGATCAGCTATTAAGATCTAGAAATATAGAATAGATGGATGGCTTGGAGGCTGTTTTGGTTGAACTATATTGCAGGTTGGTGACCATGCACTTTCTTGGATGGTGACGTGTACGGTGTACCAAAAGAACACTGAACACGACTATCTGACTTGTTTCAAATTTCACAATGCTAGCTAATTCGCATAGAATCTTAAATAACTGATTCAAATATGTTGAAGATTGTCATTTAAGGAGTGGAAGATTGTAAAGAGTTTGAGCGAAAGAGTAGAGTTTAAGCTATTGATGTGTCCATTGAGAAAATCTCATTATCTCAGCAGGTTCATATAAAATTATAAAGAGCCTCGAAAAGCTTGGAAGGCAATGAGAGTAAATTTCACTGGGATGAAGCTCCAAATTTGTGTGGAAGACATCTATTCTGACATCTTTGGGTTCATCACGGGATGGGAAGCCTGAACCATAAGAATTTCTATGTGGGTTTCCAGAAAATATATCTTTACGTGTTAGATCACCACTAGCGGACAGCTGACCTTAAAACTAGGATTCAAAGAACATAGAACAAGGTTTAGCTTGTTCTTAATCTGCAATGCCAACCATAGTACAAAATATCCCGATATATCGCGATATTTGGGGATATCTATCTAGATTTCAGAAAAAGATATATAAATATCACGATAGATTTAGAGATATATACGACTATAAATATCAGTGATATTTTGACGATATTTGTGATATTTGATGATATTTTGTGATATTTGGAGATATTTTGCGATATTTTGTGTATATAACAATTTTATTTAATATTTACTATTATATTTCAAATAAATATAAATAATGTATCATGATATATCAATAAATATCCACAATATCTACGATATTTGATGATATTTTGGATATATCTACGATATTTACATGTGAAACAATGTCAAATATCTCCAAAGAAGAAGATATATCCACGATACATATCCAGAAATTGAATATCGATAAATACCTATATCTTGATATTTTGTACTATGATGCCAACTATAGGTGTTCGCAACATGGACTATCGAGGGGCACATAGTGCTTGCCTGCTTGGTGACAGGTGAGCTTTGTAACCTTGGTTTTTGCCCGACATACTTAGATCACGGGTCACTGTAGGTACATGCTGCCTGGTTGCGACTTGCAATCTTGCATACAGATTACAGACCGTCCTCAACCATCTCCCCCAGTCAATCTTTCCGTACATAATTAATTCCACTCCTTTCAGCAAAATGCATGGTTTTTAACTTTTTATGCCTTCATTGGTTATGAATATCAAATGCCCGATCCTGCCCATAGGGCCATACACACTGAAGATTTGTGGGTTTCTTTCCTCGAACGAGGTAACTTCTATCTGAAGATGATCGACATCACCCGAATTCTCTCGTCATCAACATCTCTTCCTTCGGCTCTAGTTTACTGAAAATAAAAGTCCGTCAGAATTCCAAATTAAATCGACAAATTTAGGATTCAAGTAATGCCAAACCAGATTTTGGGTTTAATTTCCCTGATATATACCCAGCATAAAAAACCCTTCATTACGTACTAACCCATAAAAACCTCTTATTTTTCTAAAATATCCAAACTGACTAAAATACCCCCCACACATAAAACCCTAGATCTCAAATTTATCTTATCTCTTTTTTCTCGCCGATCCTCTCTTCTTGTAAACCCTAGATATCCTGCAAAACCAAATTAACATAGAAGATAATATGACAAAACAATCGAAATTCTTCCTTTCTCACTTTCTCTCATCTTTCATTTTTCTCAAATACGAAAATCTTCTTTTCTTTCTCTCAATCAATTTCTTTTGAAATTTGTTGTTCTCCAACCAAACAAATTAGATTTGAGGAACAATATCAAGATTTGGAAATTTTGTTTCTTCCACTCAAAACCGGATCTGAGAATTGTCTAATTTTTCAATTCAAAGATGAAATCTCTTTGAATATTTTGAATATGAAAGTCAAGTTTTTTTCAATTAAAAAATGAAATCTTTTTGGGTTGTTGTTCATTTCAAATAAATTTGCATAAGTTATGATCGACTTGTTTTTTCTATGAAAATTTAATTTTTCATAGGTCAAGTTATTGTGTAAATTTAAATTTACATAGATCAAGTTATTATGTAAATATAAGTTTTCAGATCTCCAGTGACTAGGAGTGTAAAAAAAAACCGTTGACCTATCATCCAGTAGGATACCCAGTTTTCACCCGCCACCCAAACCCGCATCGACCCGAAAAAAGACCCGCCCCGCCTAGGGGTGGGAATTTGGCCCTAACGACCCTAACCCGGCCCTGACAGACCCGACCCTAAGCCCTATAAAGCCCTCACAACTAAAGCCCAAGCTTAGCTTAGGGCGGGGGCCGACCCTAATGCCTTCTAGAGGCGAGGGGCTAGGGCTAAGATTCTAAAACATAGGCGGACCCTAATTCAAACCCTCATTAGCGGACCCCTAACCAAGCCCTAACCGCCCTGTTTCACACTTTTACTATAAATACACATACCATAATTGTCCAACTCTTTGTTAAATATTTTCAATTAAAATAACATTGTCCTTTTGTAATTTATCACTTACACCTAAGGGTACTTCCAATAACTTGTCTTATATAACAAAAACTTGTCAACTTAATGTACCCATGAAGAACAATGAGCACTAGCTTTAATAAAAATAAGACTTTATTCCTTTGATCATCAAGTCAAAGTCCATAACTTATTATTCCAATTTCTTTTCTCACTTATTTCTTATAAATTATATTTTTATTCACATCCAAGCCAAGTCTAAAACTAAAGATTTCCTTCCACACCATTAAAGCAAAAAATCTGAGCGGACATTTGTAACATAGAAACCAAAAACAACATTTGTCGGAAAAATGACATTTGTAATCTCAAACCTTTCTCCATCACTTGTTCAAAAGCCAATATTTTCATTTCCATATACAAAGCTTGAATCACTTTTAAATTAGAAGAAAGGTAATATTATATTTGTTTGAATCTATTATAGAAATAATTTATGATATTACAAATAGTTTAACAACTTCCATGACCTCCTTAACCAAAACTATTATGTTTCTTCTTTATATATATTACTTCTTCCTTTAAAATGATAATATAATTATTTGTCTATGTATTTCAATTTAAAATGTAATTTTAGTGAGGTTTGAGTCAAGGAAGAACAAATTCGAACTCATGTACTTGAGTTCATTAGATTGTGGATGTGCATTTTAAATTTTGGACTTATACTGGGGATTATTCTTAGATTGGTTGGACTTTGAGTTTGTAGATTATTAGACATTTTTGTAATATAAATGAGTTTTAAACCCGATATAGTAAAAAAAAGAAAATATATAGGCCGGCCCTAAAAGCCTTTAAAGAGGGCTTAGGGTGGGATAAGGGCTTGAGGTTTAGACTTGTGACCCGCCCCCGACCCTATCTTGACTTTTTAGGAGGTAGGGCCGACCGCCCTAATATTTGAAGGGCTTTAAATGTTTAGGGCTGGGCTAGCCCGACCCGGCCCATTGCCCACCCCTAGCCCCGCCCCGCCACCATTTTTACGTGGTCGGGCTATGGGTGTAGGTTCTATGCTCAAACCCGACCCGTCAAGTTGCCCGACCCGTACTGTGTCAAAAGCCGTTGACCCGCACAATTTTAAGACTCTAACTCTAATATTTTTGTATTTTGTTTATATTTTCTTTTCACTTTTGTAGGAATTTGAGAGATATGAATACAAACTTATGAGTTCAACATCAATTTCACATATTCAAGTTTGAACATTGGGCAAATATCAAAAGTTCAAATTCAACTTTCAAATTTCAGAGAAGATAAATCATTTATCCTTGTATTAATTTCGAATTCTTTTAGTTTATATTTTATTGTTTTGTACCATAGATCATCGCTCCCATCTTCATTTTATCATGTTATGAAAAATAATCAATTTATAAATAGTAAATCACGGGAATTTTTTTTAAATTTACAGATATGGTTTTGGGTTCAAGTTCATGTTTTTTTTTATTTTTGTTTATTTTTTATTGATTGATTCCATTTTTTTTTCTCTATGTTGTGAATTAGAAATATATTACTTGCAGAATTAAAAAGTTTTTTTTGGGTGAAATTGGGTTAAAATGATAATTTCCACCCGACCCGGATGACCCACCCAAAACCCGCCCCGTAAGCTGACCCAACAGGTCGGGTGATAGTACTAAGACATGACACTTCAACCTGCCCCTCCCCGCCCCGTCGGAGACTACTGGATTTGTATCCCCTAGACCCTCAGCTCCGCCCCGACCCATCACTATTTGACCCGTAGTTGACCCGGCCCGCCCCGTATTACACCCCTACCAGTGAATATGTAAATATAGTATTACATATATATGACTATGTAAAAATACATTTACATATATTTTGTCAGTGTCGGAAAATTTTCAATTCCAAAAGTTACTATGTAAATTTAAGTTTTCATAGCTCCAATGACTATCTAAATATAGTTTTACATATATATGACTATGTAAAAATACATTTACATATATTATGTCAGGTGTTGGGAGAAATTTTCAATCCCAAAAGTTACTATGTAAATTTAAATTTTTATCGCTGCAATGACTATGCAAATATAGTTATATATATATGAGACTATGTAAAAATACATTTACATATAGTAGGGAAATTTTCAATCCCAAAAGGATAAAAACGGAAATAAAATAAAATGGGAAATAAAAACAGACCAGATTTATCTCTTTTTTGGAAAACAGGGAGATTATTTAACAAGACCTAAATAATAGGGAGGTTATGTGATATGGGTTGATGGGAGGGAGTTTATACTCAACCGAGTTAGAACCAAGGGGCGGAGCCTCATTTCTTGAATGCCAAACACTATGGATACTTATATATTTAAAAAGACAGAGATTATGACGAAAAAAAAAACAATGAACTTTCATTTTGGTTTAAAAAAAAAGTAACATCTTTTTTTTTATTCAAAAAAACAACAAACCTTCAAAATGTTTGAATTTAGACATGCCGTCCAATTAATCAGACACCATGTTTAAGTGCATTGTTAAGTATTTCCCCAAATCATTTATGCTGATGTGGACACGGTGATGTGGACTCAAACTAATATTTTGCACAACAAACACATATGACCATACCGATATTTTCACTAAACAAAAGTGAATATTTTCACTTTGACCAAAGCATTTCTCACGTGAAACTTAATTATATTAAATTGAAACCCAAATGTTATGCAAAATAAAATATTCATGTTTTACAAACAAACCTACATCATGAAGATTTATAAAGAATAAAGAATTTATCATGCTTTCAAAAGAAAAAAAAAATACCCCTAATTTAAAGCACATTCCAAAATTTTATATATATATATATATATACGGTTTGGCTAGGGTGACATCCTAACTGTAATATCCTTATTGTACATCCTATCAAAAAGTGCATTTCAACAATGAATTAGTATATGATTTTTTGTAGATATAATCCACTCTTCATGGATTATATCTCTACAAAAAATTAGCTCAATCCAATATGTGGAACTTTGTCATCTTCCAGTGTTTAAGTTTGCAATTTTATCTAACGGTCTATAAATAATTTTAAGTTTGACAAGGCTAGAAATATTGGATTGAGCTAATTTTTGTAGAGATATAATCCATGAAGAGTAGATATATATCAAAAAATCATATATTTAATTCATTGTTGAAATGCACTTTTTAATAGGATAATAAGATATCCAGATAGGATGTCACCCTAGCCAAACCCGATATCCTTATTGTACATCGGTTTGGCTAGGGTGACATCCTAACTGTGACATCCTTATTGTACATCCTATCAAAAAGTGCATTTCAACAATGAATTAGTATATGATTTTTTGTAGATATAATCTACTCTTCATGGATTATATCTCTACAAAAAATTAGCTCAATCCAATATGTGGAACTTTGTATATATATATATATATTGAGCAGGTTCTGTTTACCACACTTTTTATACCATAATTTATACCACCCTACGAGATGAGTCAAGTGTTAATAATTTGTGGATATGATCTACTAATCATAGATAACATCTCCACAAAAAATCATCTCATTTGGAAATCTCTAATCTAGTTAAAAATCATTCTCAATTTTGTTTTTTTTAAACGGCTAAGATTTTTCGATTTTGTAATCATCTTTTGACATAGTTAAACATTATCAAATAAGTTGAAATTTTGACCCAACCCTTTCTTCTCCAAAACCCTCCCTGACTCTCTCTCTCTCTCCAATCACTTAGAACATCCCCGACTCCTATTCCCGCCCCCCTCTTAATTAAATTGTTTTTTTTGGTTCTATTAGGATAGATGGAATCGACGCCAACGTTCACTGTTTTAGGTGAGCAAACATTAATATTATCTAATGTAGAAATATTCTCATATTATTAATTATAAATGGATATCAAAACATGATTTTTTTTCCCTTCCACAAAATACCTTCTCCATTGATTATCTATTTTTTTTTTTGTAGAATCAATTGATGTCCTCATTCTTGATATTACTGGACTATCTGAGGAACATGAAAATGAAGCTGGTTCTTCTTCTCTTCCAACTCCGGACGAAATGGAAACAATAGAGAATGCGAAGTCACCATGTTTGGGGATGCATTTTATAAGTTTGGAAGCTGCGAAACACTTTTATATAGACTATGGAAAAATATTGGGATTTAGTGTCGTGACTCGAAGTACGCAAAAATGAATTCCTCATTCAGATGAAGTGAGTAATTGTCAAATGACTTGTGAGAGTTTTGGGATTTACAAAGACTGAGAAATTTTTTACAGCTGAGGGTTATGAGAAAGCAGTAATAAGGAGAAAGAGAAACACAAATACGGTGAAATGTGGATGTCTTGCATCAATGAGAGTGGCAAAACAAGATAGTGGATTATAAAAAGTGGTGAAGTATACTAGTACGCACAACCACAACCTGGTGAAATTGCATGCCTGTTTGCAAAAATTTGCCTGCTGCAGCTAAGATTTTGATCGACTCATTTCGTAATGAAGACATACCCGTGAATAAAGTTGTTGACATACTTGACGGACCACAAAATGGTTTCTTTGATAGAGATTGTTGGAACCATTTGGTTCCTTCGAAGGAGTACAAGAAACCTATCAGAGGTGATGCTACCGCAGTGCTTAATTTTTTTAAGAAGAAGAGTATAGAAGATCCTAATTTCTTCTATGTAATACAAATGGATAGCGAAGCATAGGCAATAAATTTTTTCTGGGTAGATGGTCGTTCATGTATGCAGTTTCAGTATTTTGGTGATGTTCTTTTCTTTGACACCACATATCGCAAAAACGTATATGAAATGTCATTTGCGCCGTTTACTGGAGTAAACCACCACATGCAATCAATCCAGTTTGGTTGTGCACTCCTATTGGATGAGACAGAAGAATCTTTTCAGTGGGTTTTTGAGACTTGGCTTGCAGCTATGGGCGGGCGTGCCCCATCTTCAATCATCACAAATCAAGACAGAGCTATGACGGCGACTGTTGCGAAGGTATTCCCAAATACACGACATAGATTTTGCCTATGGCATATTATGAAGAAATTCTCTGAAAAACTTCCACAAATTTATTTTAAGAGGTCATCTTTCAAAAAAGAGATCAAAATGTGTATTCGAGAAACTTATATTCATAATGCTTTTGAAACGAGGTGGAAGGAATTGATGTCTATATATGAGTTGGAGAATAATGAATGGCTCACAGGAATATACGAGATTCGAGAAAAATGGACACCGGTTTATCACTTGGATACATTCTATGCTGGTACAAATACTACCGGGCGTTCCGAAGGCATGAATTCTTTTTACAAAAATTTTTTCCGCTCAACTACAACTCTTAGAGAGTTTGTGTTAAAGAATGATAGGTGTTTGAGTAGAATTGCAGAAAGAGAAAAAAGAGAGGATTATACTACTGAACACTCGGATCGCATTGTTGATAGTAATGCCTTTCTCTTGAAGAGTGCAACAAAAGTGTACACGAGGAATGTCTATGATAGGTTCAAGAAAGAATGTAAGATAGCTTAAGCTGAGTATGTCTTGCATGATGATGAAAAGAGTGATGGCTACACGACCTACACTTACAAGTCTCGAGTGAAAGATGATCAGCGTGAGTGGAAGGTGAAGAAGTTCAACCCAGCCACAAAAGAAGGTAACTGTGCATGCAAACTTTTTGAGTTTCTAGGGATACCTTGTGGACACCTCATAAAGATTTTTCAGTGTCATGATATAGATCGAGATACCTGATCACTTTATTCTAAAGAGATAGATGAAAGGGGCTAACAAATATAGAGCTGAGTATGACGGTGGACTAGTTAGTGGCCATAAGAGTTAAGAGGTACTGAGAACTACCCAACTTCAGATGGTTGCCAATTAATTGGTTTATGAAGCGGTTGAAACAGATGGGACTTACCAATTGATGTTGAAAAGATTGCAAGAACTATCTTTGGAGCTCAAGGAAATAAAAAATACTAATGACCAGAGCAAGATTTCAGCTGTGGATTCATGCACTGTCAATGAGAACTCACAAGCCGTAGTTGATGCCTCTCAAGTTTTACTTATGAATCCCAGCATCTCACAAACTAAAGGAAGGAAAAGAAAAGTGAAGGGTTACAAAGGCAGTACTAGAATAAAAGGAGGTTTGGAGAAAGGCATTACAAAAGCCACCAAAGTGAAGACAGGCAGGAGATGTACTTGTTGTAAACAGGTTGTTGTGAATCACGACAGACGAAATTGTCATGAAAATCCAAATAGGAAGAAAGGGATAAGTAAGTAAAGTAATTTCTGTAGTTTCATTCTTTCCTAGTATTCTAACATTTTGTTGGAGTTCACTTTAAAATTGACATTTATGATCACATTCTTACTTGACAGTTGTTGATGAGGAGAACGATGATGAAGACAAAGATAGAGATGATGATAAAGAAGATGATGAAGAAGAAGACGATGATGGTGAAGATGAAGATACGAATGATGATGGAGAGAGTGGATGAAGGATTTTAATCCAGTAAAGGTATTATTGGTTCAATTTTTGGGTGTTTGATGAAATATTACTACTTTTAACTTTTAAGTCTGTAGTGGAGTTAAAAGTACTTGCATGAATAATTTTAGTATGTTAGCAATTCTGAACCTCTTATTCCTAGTTTTCTAAGTTGGTACATTTTGGTTTTCTATTTTTGTAGGCACATTTCATAAATGGTCTAGCTGGAAAAGTCATAGGAATGCTGCTGTAGATGGATCAAACAGAGGTTATTCATCTCATAGAGTCCCCAGATGCTCTGAAAAAGAAAGCGGATGATGTTGTTCGGCTAGTTTCTTTGAGATGTGATGTTGCAGATCAGCTTGGTTCCTTGTCACTCAAGGACTGAGTTTAGCCTAACCATTTTGTCTTTGGACCTAGTTTTTTGGTGATTCGTAGAAGCTATTTTCTGTGACATTTTGTCTTTGGGCAGTTTACAAAAGGAATTGTTGAGAAGAAGTGGGAGAAATTGTAGAGGAATGAAAGAAGGTTTGGTTTTGGTTTATGATTGTGAGATTGGGGAGTGGAGTAGGGAGCTGGATTTGCCTAAAGTTATTAGACGTGCTGATTGTGTTTCTGTTGATTGTTCATAGTATAGTATGGACTATGAACACTCATTATTCATAGCTACCAAACTATGAAAAATCACTGTTCATAGTCCATACTATACGCCTATAACTAACACAGATGATAGTAGATGCAGGAGGATCCGAGTCAGATGATACTGAGTTGACAGATTGCATGTTGATGGCACTAAAGTATCATGAGTTGGCGGATCAGCGCAAAGATGGCAAGTAATCGTGATATTTTCATAATTGGGGTAAGTGTTTTGGTATTTTGGCCATAACTTTGGCTACGGTTGTTAGAATCAGGCGTGTGACCCAAACTTGAAAAGATCTCGGCAGCGCGCACGCTGTCACCACAAAGCCGTTTTCGAGGTCAAAATCTACTATTTTCCCTTTCAAATTCACCATTTTAGATTTTCTTTCCTTTTTACTATTTCGGAAGTAAATCTGAGTTCGATTTAGGCTAAATTTTTAGTAGATTACTTATGTTATTATCTAGTTAATTTTAGTAGGAATAATATTCGGATTTAGAATATTTTACAGCTATAAAGTCCGGCTTGTGGGCTAATATTGGATCATTCTTGATTTTATTAAACTTTAATAGACATTAGAGATGATTTTCTTTGTGTTTAGGGCAAAACTCTTGTGTTCTTCCCTGTTTATTATCTATTATTACTAGTCTACAAAATAATCACTATTCTATTTGGCTTCAATAGTGCAACAAGACTATGAACATTCAGTGTTCATACCATTGAACTACGAATAATGAATGTTCATACTTTTGTTGGACTATATATGAACATTCAGTGTTCATACCATTGAACTACGAACAATGAATGTTCATACTCTTGTTGGACTATGAACATTCAGTGAACTATTAACAATGAATGTTCATACTCTTGTTGGACTACGAACATTCAGTGTTCATACTATTGAACTATGAATAATGAATGTTCATACTCTGGTTGGACTATGAACATTCAATGAACTATTAACAATGAATGTTCATACTCTTGTTGAACTATGAACATTTAGTGTTCATACCATTGAACTATGAACAATGAATGTTTATACTCTGGACTATGAACATTCAGTGTTCATACCATTGAACTACGAACAATAAATGTTCATACTCTTGTTGGACTATTGATAAAAGTAAATTAACATGCGTTTATCCTATCTTAACTGATTTAAGCTAGGAAGAAGTAAAGATATAAATTGTACTCGTTTGATCAAAGTTTCTACTCTCAATTATCATGCAATAAAACTAGAGTAAGAATTCGTTCCACTCCTAGTTGCTTAGAAAATAACTAATTCACTTAATGATAAACAATTAAACAATACGAGAGTAATTATTCTAAATATAACTAATATTATGAAAACTATGATTTGATGTATTTTAAATTGAACTATGACAATTAAATAAAGATGTGAATATGAAGAAGGAATTAGGGAGATTTGGAATCCACCTTGATTAATCCCTAACATGCTAGTACAGATTTGTTGTAACCTTAATCTTTATGTTTTCACATAATATTCAACATAAATGTTAGGTATTTTTATCCCTAATTATTCATAGCATCTCTAACCAACTAATAATTAGCATGAGAGAAAGTTGAAACCCATTCTCATATATGGTGAATGAACTACACTCTAGAAATGAAACTTTTAAATACAACTATTTTATACTAACACATCAAGTCTTCATTAAAGCTTTAATCAAACCCCTCTAATAGAGATTTAGTGATAAGAGCCCAAAACTGTAGTTTTAAACCCTTTACAATAATACTTTTAGACCAATTATGCGAGTAATAAATAAGAGTTAATGCTGATTACATGTTTTTATGTATTCAGGCATTGGAGTCAATTATGTGTAGAAATGTGTCACTTTTGCGAGATAAAGGAGCAAGGGTTGGTTGCTAAGAAGTTCTGTGATTAAAGGCCAAGATTCAAGGAGAAAAAACCTTTTTAAAGCCCGGTCAAAGCTGAAAAGTCAAAGTCAATGCGGGTAGAAACAGCGCACAAAAGAGCTTTCCAATGGTCCAAATCTTGACCCAATCAGAGGAGCAGAAGTGGACGAAAAGTCTATTGAAGTCAAATCCAGCTGAAAAGGGCTCTGTGGACTGAAGAAATTGGGTTTTGGGATCGATTTTCCGGCCCAAAACATGGTTCCAGGCCCATGCATGAAATTGGGGATCTCTTTCTCTTCTTGAAGGGAGTACAAAGGAAATTAATTAGTTAGACCTAGATTAGAAAATTATTTAGCTTAGACTCTATTAATTAGTTTTATTACCTTGTTTTTAATTTAGTTATTGAATCATTGATAATTCTTCATTAGATTAATAAAAGTAGTTAGTTATTCATAAATTTAGTTTTGGTTTATTAAATTACTTAGATCTAAATTCAGTTATTAGTTGTTAATCATTTCTTAATTGTTAATTCAGTTGTGAATCCTTGAGTAGTTCAAATTAGTAAATTTATAATATTTATATTATGTCTTATTTAAATTCATATAGAAATGATAGTTTAATAAATTGAGGCTAAAACCTCCATTAGAGGGGTTTGAGGAAGCCTTGATGAAAATTTGATTTTGCTAGCTTAGAAATCGTCTTATTCATAAAAACTAAAAAATATTTTAAAATCATAAAAATAGTAATCTAGGAAGTCTCGGGAATCTGACTTTAAAAGACCCACGTTTAAAACAAATTTTCTAAACTCTGTTGTCTAAAATTTGTTTGGGGGTGGGGTGTCGGTCTTTCCATCCGTGATTGTTCAACTTTCCATTTTGTTGCTTATGCCATTTAATCATATTTTGATTCGGGTTAACATTATCTATGAATTTAGATTTCATTCATTTGCATAACTTACGTCACGCACGCACTTCGAGGCATTTTCCATCTTCTTATATGTCACCTACGGTTAGAATAGAGTGTTTTATGGATCATTGGATTGGAAATTCTCTCATGATCATTTCCATATCTCATTCCCAAAAATTGGACCGGTAACAAATCGACAATTTTAGTTTGAAGTTGCACAAAAAAAATCGGAAAATTTCGGAAATCGAATTGGGCTTGGGCCCAAATCTCGCACGCACGTGCGTCTCCTTCCTCCAAACAAAACAGATCGTGAGTTTTTGTTCTCACTTCCTCCATTACCAAACTTTAAACCTTAAAAAAAAAAAAAAAAAACCACCATGCCAAAAGTTTAAACCCACTCCAAATCTTCTCCACAACATCTCCACCACCATTCCCAACCTTTTTCACCACCGAAAATACAAAAAAATCACCAAACTATAAAATTTTTGAACCACACCGCCACCACCGCGCCACCTCCCAAAATTTTGAGTTAGGTTGATTCAAACTCCATTCCTACATTGTCTCAAGCCCACAAATCGACTCCAAACTTCAATGGCTAAAAAACGATGAATTTTGTCGGAACAAGCTTTTTCTTTGGACGGACCACGTATTTGTTTTTCTGATGTGAGATGATTAAGTAGGGATTGGACGAAGTTGTGGTATTCGACAGATGACTTTTATCACGACGATTTGGTCAAAAAATTCTATAAGACGAGGGAGTTGGATGGTAATAAATTTTTTGTGAAGGTGAATAAAATAAGGAGAGAAATTGATAGAAATTTGTTGGCTCATATTTTCGGCATGGAGGAAGGATGTAATCTAGTAGCCACATTGTAGGAATCCCAAATTGGTGGGATCGAGCCTTTGATGAATGAGACAGTTTTGGAGGGAAACTACAATGCGAGTTCGCATTGTGTTCTCCAGTCGTCTCTACGAACCAACCAGCTCAATTGTCTTCACGTTCTATGGATACTTCAGGAGAGGAAGTATGAATTCTGTATCCTCGAATTTTTGATAAATATGATTAGAGGAGTTGGGATGAGTATTGCACCTCTCCCTGTGTTGATAACAAAGATCATGATGAGTTGGAGTGCTACTCTAAAATTTGATCGGATTATGCTGAACTCGCATTCAAATGCAAGTATTTACACGCAATGTATCCAGAAGACTTAGAGGTTGCCGGTTGATAGGGTTGTTAGTTCGGATGATGAGGAGGAGGACATGGGATGTTTTGAGGCCGATGCCTTGGAGAAGTGTACTTCTGATGTAGAATGCATGTCAGTGCTTCATTGTGGCATGCGTTCTCTTAATACTATTTGTGAAGATCTCCGAACTCAACAGACTACCATACATCAGAATTATGAGACTCGTGCCCATCGCGAGGATGAGCGTTAGGAAGAGATGAAAGCATTTATGGAGGTACAGCGCAAGTTCCAAGTAGAAATGATAGAACGCTTGCCACCCCAGGGGGGGTTCTTCTTCTGAGGAGGCGTCTGTGAGGCATGAATGTCGTCAAAGAAGGACGACTGACTTTGGCCCTTCTTCATCTCAGTGGCCATCTTTATCACATGCCTAGTTGTTTAGAAAAATTTGTTGTTTTGATGTTATTTAGTTGTTTTATTGTTTTTATTAGTTTGGATGTTAAGTTGTTGAATTCAGTAGCTAAATTCGAATTTGGTAATTAATTGTAATTTGAATTTCGATTTTAATTTAATGTGGTTCTTTTCTACGTATGCGATAATTTTAACATTAATCCCACCTTCCCGAATTTGTTTGGGGGTGGTATTATTTCTTTTAAAATTATTTTTATATAATCCACAAATTTAGAAGTGATATTTCGATGATTGTTGGGAATGTTGCCGATATTGGCATGGCTATGATTAGATATTGTGGTAGGATGAAATTTCAATGAGTTAGGAAGTTCCTATTCTAAATTCAACCTAAAAGATATTAGGTTTGTTTTGGAATAAGGAATATGGGTTGTTTCCGTTTTAGGTTTTGGAAATATTTTGTTTCCGGCAAATGCCTTAAATTTTTTGGCAACTTGTTAAGTCGATTTAGAAACTAAAACCCTATATAAACTTCCTTCATTCTCCACCCAAAATCCACACATCTCACTTTCATCTTTCACCGTAAACCTCCAATTTTTCCTTTTACTTTTCACTTCACCTTGCTCAGAACACACGGAGCGCGACCCGCACCCTCCCAAGACAAATTGTGAGCGTGCCTAGCGCTGACACGCCTGTTACTCCATTTGCACCTGAGTGCGACCCGCGCCCTGCCAAGGCTAAATTTGAGCGCCACCCACACTCTGATATTCGTAGGCACGAAAAATTCTGATTTTTTGTGGGTTGTTCCAGGATCGTTTGCAGCTGTTCTAGAGAGTAGTTTTGTGATGACATCCCCTCGTATCATACCAGAATAGTCTTTTGAAGACTTGTTCCAAAGTGACACCTATGGTGCGTGGTTTCGCGAAGTAATCATACAAGCAGGATGACAATCTTTAATGGTAAGTTATGATGAACTTTACTCTCCTACACTTACCTCGTATTTTTATGACCATTGTAAATTCTTTTATCGAATGGATGGAGAACACGTGTTCTCCATCAACATTGATGACGAAATAATGGAAATAACCAAGTTCTTGTTGGCTTTTGTTGTTCTCCATCAACATTGATGACGAAATAATGGAAATAACCAAGTTCTTGTTGGCTTTTGATTCAAGACCTGAGATTGAAGCTACATAGTTGATAATTTCTCTGCCTACAACTATGAGCTTTTGCATGAGAATTATGGGGCCAGCATTTTCCGTGTAGAGGACCAAGGGACATATAACGTAGCCCTTGGTAGCTTGTCCCTTAACGTGGGCACGATCATGTTCTTTATCATGCTAAAAACATTAGGGGAGTGGCGTTTTTCTTTTTCGATAGACGCCACTTGCGACGTTTTCCTTGTTCTAGCTAAGGGACGCCTACTATATGACCTTCCCAAGACATTAATGTCTAGTTTAGCACGAGCCCAGAGTATGAGGCATAAGTACCTTCTTATGCCTGTTTTAGTTTGCCGTATTATGCTATGTTTCTTCCATGTTTTTTGTGCCCGTTTCATGGATTGGGTTGGGGTCGACATTGTGAGACCCACCAATTGTATTATTTGATCTTTCCGTGCTATGAGTTGGCTAGGATGGCGGGTGCAACGTCATTGGGTTGCCCCCTACACCCCATCTGACCAAGTGGCGCTAAACAGGTTAGCGATTGTAGATGATAAATGACGTGAAGCCTAGCAAATTATCATGGCATGACAGGACGTGAAGAAACCTCATTTCTTTGAAGAGGATGATGACGACGTTTAAACGCTGGAGTTAAGGTAAGTTTTTATTTCAGTTAGTGTTTGCTTATGTCCCAAGCAATTTGATTCTTGTTAACCCCATAACGGGTGGAACTCATATAGAGTTGCGTATGTTTGTCTTTTTCTATATTAGTATGTTTTAACCTTGTTTTGCAAATGTTCCAG
Source organism: Coptis chinensis (assembly GCF_015680905.1). Taxonomy (NCBI): domain Eukaryota; kingdom Viridiplantae; phylum Streptophyta; class Magnoliopsida; order Ranunculales; family Ranunculaceae; genus Coptis; species Coptis chinensis. Next base: position 90,906,016 of record NC_141458.1, on the reverse strand, counting down.
AATTTCACGCGTTTCCATGGTATTTTTCTACCGTTTTTATTTCAATACTTTGAGGACAAAGCATGCTTCTTGTTTGGGGGTGGCATAGAAACACGTGTAATTAATGCATCTATTAGGATATAGATATGTACAATATGCACTTGTTTTCTAGTAAAATTTCAAAATTTCAAAAATATAAATAAAATGTTTATGCTATACACTTATGAATATTGGTATTGTTTTCTTTCTCTATGCTCTTAATAATCTAGAAGTCTCACGTAGCTTTTGCATTAGAATAGTTTTTAGAAACTTAGGTTAATATGTAGATAATAATCTTTGCATCTTTCTATAAATATATTGCATGAGTATCTATGATTGTTTGGCAGTAAGTTTCTGAAATCTAGGCTAGAGTACTTATTCTACAAATCCTGTGAGAATATAGCCTAAAGCCTTATATGAGTGAAACATTTAAGAAATGACACAAGGGAGAAGTAAAATCCGGATAGAGAAATCACACGTCCACTTGCTTGATCACCATACCATATCCTAAGCGAGAATTTAGGCCCTCTTTAGATCGATATAGCCAAAAATTCAAACCTATGAATTATTTTCCACTAGTCACCCCTCTGAGCCTTTCTTTAGCCTTTCATAAACCGCAAATCCTTTACCCTTTTACAAAAACAAAACAAAATAAAAAATCAACCTACCCATTATAGAATGAGTTTGAGAATAAGATGAGTGAAGAAAAGAGAAAGGAAAAACCTGTGTAAACAAAAATTAGTTAGTTGCTTCAGAAAAGAAAAAGAAAAGAAGTTTCCATCTAAAGAAAAAGAAAAGAAAAATAAAAATAGAAACAAAATAAAAACTCCAAAAATAGAATAAAAGGAGTCAAAAAGCCAAAATAAAAAGGCTAAGGATGGAAACAAAGTGTAGAAGCAAAAGAACAAGGGTTTCTCTAGTTACGTAATATGAAGACCCTATTAACTCTAACTTGTCCTTTTGAATATCCATTTCCTTCCTTCTTAAATCATCTCCTAATCCCCGCAACACCTAAATAAGACCTCTAGCTCAATTAGGAATAGGTTAGTGTGATAGTAAGTGGCAGATGTGTTTGATCGACTTCGACTTCCTTGTGTGTCATTGAGATTGTAAGGTAAAAAATGTGCCCACTGCACACTGGAGTAGCAAAACTTGAGCGGAAAAATCAGAGTATTTTTGTCTTGACATTTATGTGAGGACCTACTTAAGGACGCTATTCCAAAGTTTTAGAAACGGACCTATTAGTGCATTTCATAGTATTACTCATTGTATATATGTTTATTTGTAAATGATTGATTATTATGCATATATTAGCTTAGGTTTCAACTTGATTATGCTGCATTCATTGCTAGTGAGATATATAGATAATTGAGACATAAATAAGGAAACAATAGTTTTATTTCTTAGTCGTTGTAGTATAGATGAAGTTTGTGAGTACCTTCACTGGAAAACTCTCATGAGGCTATAACTCGTCCATTAGGGAATTCCTAGTAGTTTAAGGCCTTATTGCATATGGTCAATGCAATTGCACTCGGCGAAATGAGAGTAGTTAGAACTCTATTTTTGGTCACTTATTCTAATGTCTCATATTTGCTTGAGGACAAGCAAAATGCTGTTTGGGGGTGGTTTGATAAGAGCCCAAAACTGTAGTTTTAACCCCTTAACAATAATACTTTTAGACCAATTATGTGAGTAATAAATAAGAGTTAATGCTGATTACGTGCTTTTATGTATTTAAGGCATTAGAGTCAATTATGTGCAGAAATGTATCAGTTTTGCGAGATAAAGGAGAAAGGGTTGGTTTCTAAGAAGTTCTGTGATTAGAGACCAAGATTCAAGGAGAAAAAACCTTTTTAAAGCCCGGTCAAAACTGAAAAGTCAAAGTCAACGCGGGCAGAAACAACACACAAAAGTTAGCAGAACTTCCGACGTCCGTATCTTTGGACTCAGACCTCGGAATTGGGCCTACCTTATGTCAAAACGACCGTCTTGGAAAGAGCTTTCCAATGGTCCAAACCCTGGTCCAATAAAAGGAGCAAAAGTGGATGAAAAGTCTGTTGAAGTCAAATTCAGTAGAAAAGGGCAATGTGGACTGAAGAAATTGGATTTTGGGCTCAATTTTCCGGCCCAAAACATGGCTCCAGGCCCATGCACGAAATTGGGGATCTCTTTCTCTTCTTGAAGGGAGGAAAGAGGAGATTAATTAGTTAGACCTAGATTAGAAAATTATTTAGCTTAGACTCCATTAATTAGTTTTATTACCATGTTTTTAATTTAGTTATTGAATCATTGATAATTCTTTATTAGATTAATAAAAGTAGTTAGTTATTCATAAATTTAGTTTTGGTTTATTAAATTACTTAGATCTAAATTCAGTTATTAGTTGTTAATCATTTCTTAATTGTTAATTTAGTTGTGAATCCTTGAGTAGTTCAAATTAGTAAATTTATAATCTTTATATCATGTCTTGTTTAAATTCATATAGAAATGATAGTTTAATGACTCAAGGATAAAACCTTCATTAGAGGGGTTTGAGGAAGCCTTGATGAAAACTTGATTTTGCTAGCTTAGAAATCGTCGTGATAATCCATTCAAATCTAGAAAGTAATTAGTTCACCATGAGAATGAGTTTGATTGCTTCACATGCTAGTTATTATTTGGTAGAGATTGTCATGAATAATTAGGGATTAGAATTACCAGTTTGTTATGCAAAAGCATTGAAATTTGGATTACGACATTTCTCTGTTAGTTGATTAAGTTGAGTTAAGGTGGAATCGAATTCCCCTAATTCATTTTCTATTGTCAAGTTAGTATTTGAATTCCGTCAATCCGTTATTCACATATTGATTAGTAGTTTCTCATCGTAGTATAATTTCATCGTTACTCTCATTAACTTTGATAGACTGATAATCGTAGTTAACTTAGAATTCTAAAGAACTAGGAGTGGAACGAATCTTCTATTCCAACTCTATTGCAATAGCATCGAGAGTAGAAAACTTTGATAATATTAGCATCTAAAATAGCTTTAGTTTTATCGCTTATTCGTAGGTAAAACTATCGTTTTTACTAATTATCATTTAGCTATGGATCATTAGACTATCATGGATTAAATAATAATAAGAAGAAGACATAATGAAAGAGCTACTTTATTAGAAATAACTTGAATTGAATTAATAGTGGCTATGCTAATAACACATAAACTAGATTTTAACTAAAGAGAAAAGCTAAAAGACAAGAGGTAAGTGAGAGTTAGAGGTTTACCTTAGTCCTCTTTATATAGGAGAGGGCTAGGTTTACAATTTCGTGCATAGGCTTTGGAGCTATGTTTTGGGCCACTAAATCAAACCCAAAACCTAATTACTTAAGTCCAAAAAGGGTTTCTTTCTGCTGAAAATTATTGTAATAGCCTTTTTGTCAACTTTTACTCCTCTGATTGGATCAAGGCCTAGACCATTAGAAATCGCTTTCCGAGTCGGTCGTTTTGACATATAATAGGCCCCATTCCAAGGTCTGAGTCCAATGATATGGCCTGTGGAAGTTCTGTTGACTTTTATGCTCTATTTCTACCCGTATTGACTTTGACTTTTCAGCTTTGACTGGACTTTAAAAAGGCTTTTTCTCCTTGAAACTTGGGCTTTAACCATAGAACTTCTTAGCAACTAACCTTTGCTCCTTTCTTTTGCAAAAGTGTCATATTTCTTCACATAATTGATTCCAAGACCTGAAATACACAAAAGTACGTAAACAGTGTTAACTCTTATTTATTATAAACATAATTGGCCTATATGTAATGTTATTAAGGGGTTAAAACTACAGTTTTGAACTTTTATCAAACCACCCCTAAACAACATTTTGCTTGTCCTCAAGAAAAGATGAGAAATTAAATTAAGTGACCAAAAAATGGAGTTCTAACTAATCTTGTTTTGTCGAGTGCGATTGCATTGACCATATACAATAAAGCCTTAAACTACTAGGAATTCCTTAGTGGACGAGTTATAGCCTCGTGAGAGTTTTACAGAGAGGATACTCACAAACTTTATTTATACTACAACGACTAAGAAATAAAATTATTGTTTTCTTATTTATTCTCAGATATCTATACATCTCACTAGCAATGACTACAGAATAATCAATTTGAAACTTAAGCTAATACGTGTATAATAATCAATCATCTACAGATAAACATATATAATGAACTATGCTATGAAATGCAATAACAGATCCGTTTTTGAAACTTTGGAATAACATCCTTAAGTAGGTCCTCACAAATATGTCAAGACAAAAATACTCTAATTTTTCCACTCAAGTTTCACTCACTCCAGTGTGTAGTAGGCACACTTTTCCTCACAATCTCAATGACGTACAAGGGAGCCGAGGTCGATCAAACACATCTGCCACTTTTTATCACACCAACCTATTCCTAATTGAGCTAGATGTCTTTATTAGGTGTTGCGGGGATTAGGTGATGATTTAAGAAGGAAGGAAATAGATATTCAAAAGGACAAGTCTGAGAAAATAGGGTCTTCATATTATGTAATTAGAGAAAACCTTATCCTTACTTTGCTTCTACACTTTGTTTGCATCCTTAGCCATTTTTTTCTTTTTCTTTTGGCTTTTGACTCATTTGATTTTGTTTTGGAGTTCTAACTTTTTTATTTTATTTATTTATTTCTTTTCTTTATTTTGATGGAAACTTTCTTTTCTTTTCTTATTTGAAGCAACTAACAAATTCTTGGTTTTCCACAGGTCTTTCTCTTTTCTTTATTTAATTTCATCCTACTTCTCAGACTCATTAAAAAATGGGTAGGCTGATTTTATTTTTATTTTGTTTTTATAAAAAGGTAAAGGATTTGTGGTTTATGACGAGGCTAAAGAAAAGCTCAGAGGGGCGAATAACGGAAAATAATTTCATATAGATTTGAATTTCTGACTATATCGATCTAAAAAGGGCCTAAATTCTCGCTTAGGATATGGTATAGTGATCAAGCAAGTGGACGTGTGATTTCTCTATTTGGAATTTACTTCTTCCTTGTGTCATTACTCAAATATTTCACTCATATAAGGCTTTTAGGCTATATTCTCACAGGATTTGTAGAATAAGTATTATTACCTAAATTTCAAAAACTTACTGCCCATACAAATATAGATGCTCATGCAATATATTTATGGAAAGATGCAATAACTATTACCTACATATTAACCTAAGTTTCTAAAAACTATTCTAATTTAAGAGCTAACGTGAAACTTCTAGACTACTATCATCACAGAAAAAGAAACAATAGCAATATTCCTAAGTGCATAGTATAAATACTTTTATTTATATATTTTTAATTTTTTTCTAGAAAACAAGTGCATATTATATATATATATATCTTAATAGGTGCCTTAAATTACGCGTGTTTCTATGCCACCCCTAAACAAAAACATACTTTGTCCTCAAAGTATAGAAATAAGAATGATATAAAATACCATGGAAACGTGTGAAAATTTTAGAACACATGCAAAACAAATTTAGAATATACTAATATAGGTAAAGAAAAATAGACGCAACTCCTATATATATGAGTTCTACCCGTTATGGGAATAACAAGAATTAAATTGCTTAGGACATAAGCAGACACTAACTGAAAGTAAAACTTACCTTGTATCCAGCACTATGTGTTGTCCTCCCCTTCTATAAAAAAGTGAGGTTCCTTTGCGTCCTGCCAAGCCATGACAAACTGCCAGGCCTTTCGCCATTTATCATCTACATTTTCTAACATGTTAAGTGCCACTTGGTCGGATGGAGTGTAAGGGGCAACCCAATTAGGCTATAACCTCCACCCCGACCAAATCATAACACGAAAAGAGCGTACAATGCAATTGGTGGGTTGCATAATGTCAACCCCAACCCAATCCGTGAAACGGGTATAGAAATCAGGAAAGAAACATAGCATTATGCGGCAAACCGTACCAAGACAGGCATAAGAAGATACTTATGCTTCATGCTATGGGATCGTGCTAAACTAGACACTACGATCTGGGGAAGGTCATATAGCATACGTCCCTCAGCTAGAGTAAGGAAGACGTCACAAGTGGTGTTATTCACAGAAGAAAAATGTCATTCCCCTCAAATATTCAGCATGATGAAGAACATAATAGTGCCTTAAGGGATAGGCTACCAAGGGCTACGTTATATTGCCCTTGGTCCTCTACATGAAAAATCCCCGCCCCATAGGTCTCATGGAAATACTCATAGTTGTAGATGTACATATTATCAACCATATAACCCCACGAGTTTTGGGCAGCAGGCATAGACAGTCCAATAGCATAGGCTAACAAAAACTTGCATATTGTAAAAATATTGTTCCCCATATTGTGACATCATCAATGGTGACAGAGAACACTTGTTCCCTATTTGTTCGATAAAAGAACTTACAATTATCATAGAAATAAGCAGTAAGTGCAGGAGAATAAGTTTCATCAGCACTTACCATTATAGGCTGCCATCCTGACTACACAATCAAGTCGCAAAACCAGAACCTATAGCTGTCACTCTTGAGCAATTCTTCAAAAGACTGCTCCGGTATGATTTGAGGAGATTTCATAGCAAACAAATACACTACTGAACTCCTGGAAGTGATCGCAGAAAACCCGTAAAAAAAAACTGGAGGTATGTTGTTGAGGTCCGGCGGCGCTTCGAATGGCTTATGTTAGAGGGCGGGCGCGCTCTCTTCTGACAAAAGGAAAATTTGCGATACTGGAATTTGGGCACAGGTGCGCTCTGTGTTAATGCAAAATAAGGGCGTGCACGCTTGGAGCAAGTCCTGTGGTATGAATATGAGAGGTGCAGTGTGAAGTATATGGCGTGACATGTATTTATAGAGCACTAGTTTCTTAAACAAAGGTTCCCAAATTGATAAGGAAAGAGATGGAATAAGAAAAGGGTTGCTAAAACCAAAATAGAAACAGCCGAGAGCAGGCTCACAACAGCAATTCTATATGGTTTTAAACAGCCTATCAAATAGCAATCTCAATGCCTTTAACCTTTGAGGTTGCACCAAACAACAATAGCTAATTCTAGCTACACTACATTAGCAACATGCTCATATATATATATAAACTATATTCGTTAAACATTGCAATATTAATTCAAAAATATGTGGATATGGTAAAATATAATGCCAAACATATAATGCCACCCCCAAACAAGTCGGAAGGGTGGGATTCATGAAAAATAGATATCATGCTTGGACAAAAATTAAACCAACTTAAAATTCAAATAACAACCAACTTACATAATCCAATATTAACTACTTAACTAAACAACTCGGAATAAAAATTCTACTAAAATAGGGAAATATTCTTAAAAATAATAAAAAAGAACTAGCCACGAGATGAGGAAGGGTCATAGCCATCTGTCCTACGTCGACGATGCTCACGCCTTTCTGAGTCAGCAGAGATGAACCATCATGAGATGGCAGGCGTCGTAAAACTTCTTCTTGAAATGTGAGCTGCTGTTCCATTAAAACATCCATGGCTTCCCAATGCTCAGCATTCGTATGAGCGAGAGTCTCCATGTTAGCCTGGAGGTCCTGGTGACTATCACTGAGCAACTGAATATTAGACTGAAGCTTGTCTTGTTTACGGAGAATGGTACCTTGCCTAGTCTGGATAGCCTCATAGAGCTCACTAAGAGAACGTTGGCCTGTACGAATCGTCTTATACTGGTTATGGAGAGTTCACAGGCCACGATGAAGTAATGAGCAACGGGCTATCTCCGTATATAGTAGCCCTTTCCATAGCTCCTGCATCAAAACAGGCTGCATCTTCCTCCTTTTCCTCCGATTCCATCTCAACAGCCAAAACTTCAAGGAAATTCCACTTCCTTCTGAATACACTCCCGATAAATGCGTGCATTCTCATGAAACTTCAACTTAACCCTAATAGACTCCAGCACACATCCCCAAAACAACATAATTTTTGTAATCAATGCAGGGAAAGCTGCGGTAAGTTGACCAACTGCTATAATCTCATTCAATAAAAATTTGAGGATGCAAAACCCATACCTTCTGTTATGAAGGGTCTAGGGAATGTGCAGACAACTCAAATTGATGTCACTGGCTTTCGTGGTGGCAATAACATTCCTGCCAACCCACTGAGCCACTGCTAGTTGGTTTCTTCTCAGAGACATCTCTCGAACACAATGCAACCCAGAATTATAACTCCCTTCCAACACTGTCTTCGTCATCAGCGGATCTATTCCCCTGAGCTGAGATTCCTGCATGGTGATCACGATGTCTCGTTCCTCAATGTCAGTAACCTCAGTCAACACTGTTGTAGTCAACTCCTTACGACTACCATTCACATCCAAAAAAATCCTCTGACCATTAATCTCCCTCTTCTTGTAAAATTCTAGCACCAAATCAATCTAATAAAAATCCTCAGTAGAATACCACAACCCTTCCCACTTCCTAATACGCATCTTGGTATCGAAGAAGGGTGCAAACTGTGCACTGGAGAAAACTTGTTCGGGAAGAATTTTTGGGGATTTAGGGGCCATGGAGGTTTGGAAACAAAATTTGTGGTGATGGTTAAGGTGTGGAAAAGTAAAAACTAACTCAGTTGAAATTGGAACTGCCGGTGTGTGGAGGTAAGGGCGCGGGCACGCTCAAATTGGTCTGAACATGAGGGCGTGCACGCTCTATGTTTTTCAAGGGTCAGGTGGTGTTCTTGAGTGTAGAGGTGAGGAAGAGAAGAAGAAGAAAAAACGCGTGGGTTTTTTAAAAATAGGGAGTCACGTGCATGGCACGTGACCTGGTAGGGTTTTTAATTTCGGGCCCAAGCCCAAAACAAATCTGTAATACCCATCCTGTCCTACATCTCGTATAACTTAAAACTAAAATTCCTGATTTGTTAATGGTCCGATTTTGGCTAATGAGCTATGAAAATGATTAGCAGAGAAATTGCAATCCAATGGTCTATAAAAAACTGAAATCTAACCGTGGTTGACACATAAAGAGATGAAAAACACCTTGAAACACGTGAATGGCATAAATTATGTGATCTAAAGAAATCTAAATTCATAGATAGTGTCAACCCGAATCAAAGTATGACTAACGACATAAACAATAAGAATAGGAAGTTGAGAAATCAAAAATGGAAAGACTAAACACCCCACCCCCAAACAAATTTTTGAAAACAAGGTTTAGAAAATTTGTTTTAAAACGTGGGTCTGTTAAAGTCAGATTCCCGAGACTTACTAGACTAATTTTTATAAGGTTTTAAAATTTTATACTTTTTATAAAATAAACAATAAAGTAATAAGAACGTAAATCACTCCATAGAGAAACACGACTCAAAACCGAGAAAACATGCAAGAGTGAAAAGCGTGAATTACATTATACGTGGACTAAGGATCTGGTACTTACAGCCATACACTCCAAAGGGAGGGTCCGGTTACCTTAATGGTGCACAACCAATATATTTGGACATGAAAGGAAGTACACCAAACATCAAAGGTCAGTCCTCATAGACAGGGTCCTATAAAAGGACATTCTTCACATCTGGGGATATTAATTCGTGAAAATGTTTTAAACGTTGGCCATTGACTTGAAAGGTATTGTTGTCCTTGGGATTTACCAATGTGATTGCTCCGTGAGGGGTGACTTCAGTAACTAGAAAAGGACCAGACCAACTGGTTTTTAATTTCCCTGAGAAAATATGCAAACGTGAGTTGTAAAGTAAAATATTTTGACCAACTACAAACTCTTTACGCAAATTCTGTTTATCATGAACACGTTTCATGTTAGCTTTATAATCCTTTGCGAGATCATAAGAATCGATACGGATTTCTTCAAGCTTATTTAATTGCAAGTTGCGTTTGGCACCTGCCTCATCAATATTAAAGTTCAAGCATTTTATAGCCCACATAGCACGGTGCTCCAATTCAATGGGCAAGTGACAAGGTTTTCCAAACACAAGTCTAAAGGGAGACATTCTTATAGGAGTTTTAAATGCTGTCTAATAAGCCCATAAGGCATCTGCTAGATACTTAGACCAATCTTTTTGATCAGGATTGACTGTCGTTTCTAATATTTTTTTTAATGTCTCTATTGGAGACTTATACTTGGCCACTAGTTTGCTGTTGATAAGGAGTTGCCACCTTATGGGTAACTCTATATTTCTTAACTAAAGAAGCAACAACTCTATTACAAAAATGTGTTCCACCATCACTGATGATGGCTTTAGGGATGCCAAAACGAGAGAAAATGTATTCTTTAACAAAAAACACAACTGTCATATGGTCATTACTATGGCAAGCCATGGCCTCTATCCATTTGGAATTGAAACGTAGTCCACGACAACAAGAATATAAATAAAACCGTGGGAAACAAGAAAAGAACCCATGAAATCAATACCCCATAAATAAAACATTTCCACGACCATAATGGGATTTAAAGGCATCATATTACGTTTAGTGATACGCCCAAGTTGTTGGCAACGAACACATATCCTGCAGTGTACTTGGGCATCTTTAAAAAGGGTAGGCCAATAAAAACCACATTGAAGAACTTTAGCTGCCGTTTTCATACCACTAAAATGGCCACCACCCTCTTTGTCATGGCAGAAGGATAAAACCTCATTATAATCCCACTGGGGAATACATAACGACGAATAATCTGATCCGCATAATACTTAAAAAGGTATGGTGATAAGAGCCCAAAACTGTAGTTTTAACCCTGTAACAGTCATACTTTTAGACCAATTATGTGAGTAATAATTAAGAGTTAATAATCGACGATTCACGTGTTTTTATCGTTTAGGGCTTCAAAGTCAATTATGTGCAGAAATGTGCCACTTTGATGAGATAAAGGAGCAAGGGTTGGTTGCTAAGGAGTTCTGTGATTAAAGGCCAAGATTCAAGAAGACAAAGCCTTTCTAAAGCCCGGTCAAAGCTGAAAAGTCAAAGTCAACGCGGGCAGAAACATCACACAAAGTCGTGAGAACTTCGAAGCCGTATCCTTTGGACTCGGACCTCGAATTGGGTCTACCTTATGTCAAAACGACCAGCTCGGAAAGAGCTTTCCAATGGTCCAAGCCTTGGCCCAATCAGAGATGAGCAAAAGTGGACGAAAAGTCTGTCGAAGCCAACGGTGAAGAGGCCTTTTTGAATTTGAAAAATTGGGTTTTGGGCCTGATTCTCTTGCCCAAAACATGGCTCCAAGCCCATGCACGATTTTTGGATTTGAAACATATAAAAACAAAAGCTTAGCTCTTTGTTAATGGTAGCTAGTTAGACCTAAAACTATAGATAATTCTAGATCTAGTTTTCATTAAATAAAATTAAGTTTAGTTCATTTCAATTCTTGTTTTAGATTAATCTTTAGAATCATTGTTCTTCATTAGTTTGATAAATAAAATAACTAGTTTGTCAATTTCGATTTGTCATTTCAATTTATAGATCTAATTTTAATTCTTGTTGAGTATCATTTCTGAGTTGTTAAATTAGATTGAAGTATTGTTAGTTAAATTAGCCAAGTTAAATTTTGGTATGATGTTTAGTTATAATTCAATGAGAAATAATGGTTTGATGAATCAAGGCTAAAACCTCCATTAGAGGGTTGATGAAGCCTTGATGAAAACTTAGTTGTATAGTGTAGAGTCGTTGTAGAGTCTATTCCATTCTAGAAGGTCGTGTTTAAGCCATGAGAATGGGTGGGCGACCTCACATGCTGCTAGATATAATTGGCAGAAATGCCATGCTAATTAGGGATTAGAGCGAGCAATTCTTACCGTAAGAAGCGTAAGAATTGGATTACAACGATCTATGCTAGGTGATTAAGTTGGATTCGAGGTGGATTCACTTCCTCTCTAATTCTTTATCTAGATTCACATTTCAATTATTAAAGTAGCATTCCGTTATTCGTAACTTGTCAATTGAATCTACCCCGTAGTATAGAATTCCCCTCGTAAATCTCTCACTAGACTTATGATTGATTAGTTAACACGAAAACATTGCATGCTAAAGAACTAGGAGTGGAACGAATTTGTTACTCCACTCTATTTCGATAGAATTGAGAGTAGAAAACTTGATAGCAATTAGTAAAATAAATATTTAGTTTACTTACGTTTTGAGTTTCATCGTTCATTTTGTAGGTAAACTTTATCTTTTTACATTTATCAAATGGCGCCGCTGTCGTCTTAGGTACCTTTAGCATTGTTTTCTTACTATAATTAGTTATTTTTAAGTCCCATTAAACCCACCCACCCTTGTTCGATTCTAACTGTGGTTGTCTTTTTCAGCATTAAACTTCCTCGGAAAAAAATTGCACGGAGTGCACCTGCGCCTAAAAGGAGCGCACTTGCACTAAAGTTACTGGAAGCTGAGCGCGACCCGCGCCCAAACCGAGCGCGATCCGTGCTCAAACACTATAACTTGAAGTTTACATTGAGACTTTTCGCGCCGAAGTGGCGACACCGCCTAAGCTGAATTTTGCGGATTTCCACGAGGTTTGTTTTGAACTTCAATTTTTAAGTTTTCAGTATTCTAACTTGTTATATACACCGAACACAGCGTAAACAAGGCGCTATTTATAAGCGAAGCAAGGGCCTTAATCAGGTATTCCTTTCTTCCATACCTCTCATCTCCAGTTAGAGGTTTATACTAATATATCAAGATTGTTTGGAGTGTTGTCGTGTTTAGACTTAGACTTGCATGAGATTAAGGTCTGGTCGGAGAAAAACACCGAACGTAATTAACCATCAACATCAACAAACAAGTCTATCGAGTATACCAATCACTACACCTCTAGCTACTATCCCACCCGCCACACCTGACATAATGGCTGAAGAAAGAGAGACTCCTCTCTTCGACTTTTACAAAGCCTTGAGCGATAGCCCTAAATCTTACATCGTTCTAGCACACCCAGTGGGGGATTTTTGAATCCCCCTAAACATATTTAATTTGTTACCCGTTTTTCATGGTTTAGACCATGAAAAACCTTATCAGCACATGCGTAGGATTGAACAAGTCCTTACAATATTCCATCATCCTACGGTTGGTGCGGAACAAATTAAACTGAGGGTATTTCCCTTCACCTTAGCCGATAAGGCAGCGTCTTGGTTAACTGCCCAAGCGCCTAACTCTGTGGACTCGTGGGCTAAACTTGTTCAGCTGTTTATGGAACATTTTTATCCACCCCTAAAGACGGATGAGATGCTTTCCAAGATTCATTTTTTTCGACAAAATCCTCATGAATCATTTTTTGAGGCTTGGAATCGTTTCACCGATCTGCTTATAGAGTGTCCACACCATAACCTAGCAAAAGACACGTTAGTTCGTGCCTTTTTCAAAGGACTTCTACATCACCATAAAGAAGTCCTTGACATAATGAATGGGGGTAGTTTCCTAATTAAAGGAGCCTCGGAGGCTTACAAATTTTTAGAAGATCAAACTAAACGCAATAAGAATTGGGGGTAGTGATGATATCCCCCGCTCTGCTAGTTCTTCTTCAACAATTAAGGCCGCCGGTATGTTTGAGATGAAACCCGATCCAGAACTTAAAAATTTAATCGAATCTTTAACTAAAAAGGTTGAGGCTATTTCTGTTCAACAAAAGCCTATCCCCGTCATGAATGTAAACTCCAACCCATGTAATTTCTGTTTGAGTCCCGAAAGCACCACGACTCTATTGTCCTCTAAGCCTATGAACAACAACAATCGAGCAAGATAATGTTTGCTCCATTAATAGCTATCCTATTCCTAATGCCCTATGGAGACAACATCCTAACTTTAGTTGGCGAAACAATCAACAAGTTACACCTCCAGGGTTTAATAACCAAAATGTTAGGCAAGCAAACAACTATAACCAAGCTCCACCTAGACAAGGACAAGGTCAGGGGAATTATAATAATTATAACAACCCAAGCGCAAAACCCGACAAGGTCAAACACAAGGTCAGGGTAATTATAATAGTTATAATACCAATAGAGGTATTGTTCCGGTTAACAATAGTAACTATCACAACCCACCCATAAATAATCAATGTGAGATAGTTCCAGTCGCACCACCTGTGACTACTACACCTACACAACCGGATCGTATCGACGCCTTTATACAAGTTACCCAACAACTTTTCCAAACAATGACTCAATCAAACCAACAGATCTTACAATCCATAAATCAGGGCATACAACAGTTAGCCCAAGAGAAAGCCCAACCAAAAAGCGTGTTTCCAGGACAAGCGATACCAAACCCTAAAATAGCAAACACAGCTTTTGAGGTAAACGGTAATACTAGTATGGAAACTACAATTGTAGGTGACCTAAATGCCATCACCACTCTCCGTTCTGGAAGAGTGGTGGATAACAAAGTAACTATGCCTATAGTTACCCTATCAGTACTCCCTACACCGGATATCGAACTAGATACCGAAATAGAAACTGAAGAGCCTACCACTGTAGTGGTACCAGTTAAACCACAACCTAAGAAACAGAAATCTAAGGTTACACATCAAGTCGAGCCATATGCTAAATATAGAGCGAAACCACCGTTCCCTCAGAAATTAGCCATGCTAACCAGGGATACAAACTTTGAGGAGATTAGGAACGTTTTCAAAAATCTAACGATAAACCTTCATTTTCTCGAAGCTATTAAAAGCTACCTAACCACGCTAAGTTTCTTAAGGAGTTGTGCACTACTAGGCGTAAGACCAGACAACATACCTAAAGATGCCTTTCTAACTGAACAGTTCCCAACTTTATCCGAAAATAATGGAATTGTTAAGTACAAGGACCCTGGTCGTCCTACTATAAAATGCACCTTAGGAGATTCCCACACGACGACCGCTTTATTAGACCTGGGGGCGAGTGTTAACTTACTCCCGTATTATTTGTATAAACAAATAGGTCTCACGAGGAAATGCAACCTACAAAAATAACGTTGCGGTTAAGCGGGGCCGGTCAATTAAGTATCCTAAGGGTGTAGTGGAAAACGTGCTTGTTAAGGTTCAGGATTTCTACTATCCTGCTGATTTTGTTATCCTCGATACAGAAGTCGCTAACGACTCTGTACCGATCATCTTAGGGCATCCCTTCTTGGCAATTGCCAACGCGCTTATAAATTGCCGCGATGGTAAGATGTCCTTATCTTTTGGCCATCTTTCTGTTGAGGTAAATGTTTTTAAAATGATGAAACAGTTACCAGAATCATCTATAGATAGGGAGGTTAGCATGATCGAGGGCTTAGCTCAAGATTATTTTAACAACACTTTTCCCGAAAACAATATGTATAAATTCCTTTGTTTTGGAACTTCAGATTTTGTAAATGACTCCTACTTAGAGGAAGTCAACACCATCCTTGAGTCCACACCAATTGTAAACCCGCCGATTGCTCCATATAATGAGTATGAAGACTTGCTACCTAAGCAAGTATTCATTATGCAAAATGGGGACCCCGATGAAACATCTATTGACATTTCTTCCACCCCAGTGCTTAAACCTCTTCCCCCGGAGTTAAAATATATTTAACTTGATCCGGATGGTAGTCATCCGGTAATTATATCTTCTCAGTTAACTAAGGATGAAGAGACACGTTTAATTAGGGTGATTAGGGAACATCGGTCTGCGATTGGTTGGTCCCTAGCCGACATTAAGGGAATTGACCCTAATGTTTGCACTCATCGCATCCATTTGGAGGATAACGGGAAGACTTCGCAAACCTCAGGGTCGTTTGAACCCTGCCATGAAAAAGGTGGTTAGGGAAGAAGTCTTACGATTACTCGATGCGGGTATCATATACCCAATCTCTGATAGCGAATGGGTAAGTCCCATTCATGTAGTTCCTAAGAAATCGAGAGTTACCATGGTACGTAACGGAAAGGGTGACTATGTTGTCACACAAGGTCCTATGAAATGGAGAATCTGTATTGATTTAGACATTTAAATGCTATGACACGAAAGGATCACTTTCCTTTACCTTTTATAGATCGGATGCTTTCGAGCGCCCTAGCTGGTCATGCTTTTTATTGTTTTTACGGATGGCTACTCGGGCTATTTTCAGATTATTATTGATATTGATGACCAAGAAAAGACTACCTTCACATGTCCCTTTGGAGCGTATGCCTATAAGCGAATGCCTTTTGGCCTTTGTAATGCTCACGGTACCTTCCCGGTGGTGTATGCTTCATATATTTAGTGACATGGTAGAGCGCTTTATGGAAGTTTTCATGGATGATTTTTCTATCTATGGAGACTCCTTCATAGACTGCTTGTCTAACCTGTCTAAGGTTTTGACATGGTGTGAAGAAAAGAGCCTCGTTTTAAACTGGGAAAAGTGTCATTTCATGGTGAAAAAAGGCATAGTACTAGGTCACATTGTATCTAGTGATGGCATTGAAGTAGATAAGGCCAAACTAGATAAGATAGCGACTCTACCTAAACCACGGACTGTCCATGATATTAGAGCCTTTCTAGGCCATGCAGGTTTTTATAGGCGTTTTATTAAAGATTTCTCGAAAATAGCTAGGCCTTTAACTAATCTGCTTTTGAAGGATGCAATCTTTGATTTTAATTTTAACTGTAAGCAGGCTTTTGAAACTTTAAAAGCGCCCTAACCTGCACCAATTATCTGACCTCCGATTGGTCTAAACCTTTCGAACTCATGTGTGATGCTAGTGATTATGCGGTTGGTGCTTTGTCTTGGGACAAAAATTAGATAATAAGTCCACTGTTATTTATTATGATAGTAAAACCTTAAACGATGCTCAACGGAATTATACAACTACTGAAAAAGAATTCTTAGCTGTCATTTATGCTTTAGATAAGTTTCGTCCTTATTTGGTTGGTTCTAAAACTTTAGTTTACACGGACCATCAGACTTTTAGGTATCTTCTTGCAAAGAAGGATGCTAAGTAGAGATTAATCCGATGGATTCTTCTCCTGCAAGAGTTCACATTAGAAATAAAGGACAAAATAGGGGTTGAAAAGGTAGTTGCCGACCACTTATCTAGACTTACAAGCGGCGATAATAGTGATTCCGAGTCCATACGGGACTCTTTTTCACGATGAGCATCGTATGCTTTTTTTTTCAGCACCATGGTATCTTTGACATTGTAAATTATTTAGCGGCTGATGTTATGCCTTATAATTGGTCAAGAAATGAGCGTAAGAAGTTCTTGGCGAGTTAAGTTATACTACTAGGATGAGCCCTACCTTTTAAGTATTCATGCGGATCAGATTATTCGATGCGTTGCATTCCTCGGTGGGAATATAATGAAGTTCTATCGTTCTGCCATGACAAAGAGTGTGGTGGCCATTTTAGTGGAATGAAAACAGCCGCTAAAGTTCTTCAATGTGGATTTTATTGGCCTACCCTTTTTAAGGATGCCCAAGTGCATTGCAAGACGTGTATTCGTTGCCAACAACTTGGGGGCGAATCCGCGGCGTAATATGATGCCATTAAATCCAATCTTGATAGTAGAAATTTTTGACGTTTGGGGCATTGATTTCATGGGTCCTTTCCCTGTTTCCCACGGTTTCATTTATATTCTAGTTGCCGTGGACTACGTGTCTAAATGGATAGAGGCCATGGCTTGCCGTAGCAATGACCATAAGACAGTGGTATTTTTTTTTATTAAGGAGTATATTTTCTGTCGTTTTGGCATTCCTAAAGCAATCATTAGTGATGGTGGAACACATTTTTGCAACAAAGTTGTTGCATCCCTAGTGAAAAAGTATGGAGTTACACACAAAGTAGCAACTCCTTATCATCCACAAACTAGCGGACAAGTAGAAGTTTCTAATAGGGAAATCAAAAAGATTTTAGAAACAGCTGTAAATCCTGATAGGAAAGATTGGTCGAAGCATCTATCGGATGCCTTATGGGCGTATAGGACGGCTTTCAAAACTCCTATAAGTATGTCTCCCTTTAGACTTGTATTTGGGAAACCTTGTCATTTGCCCGTTAAATTAGAGCACCGTGCTCTGTGGACTATAAAAAGCCTTAACTTCAATATTGATGAGGCGGGGTGTCAAAACGAAGTTGCAATTGAATGAGCTTGAGGAAATCCGTAGCGATTCTTACGATCTCGCGAAGGATTATAAAGCTAACATGAAACATGTTCATGATAAGCAAATCTTGCGCAAAGAGTTTGTGGTTGATCAAAAGGTTTTGCTTTATAACTCCCGTCTACATATTTTCCCAGGGAAACTAAAAACCCGTTGGTCTGGTCCTTTTCTGGTTACTAAAGTCACCCCTTACGGGGCAATCACCTTGGTAAATCCCAAGGACAACAATACCTTTCAAGTCAATGGCCAACGGTTAAAACATTTTCACGAGCTTCTGTCCCCTAATGTAGAGGAAGTCCTGTTACAGGACCCCGTCTATGAGGACTGACCTTTGTCATTTGGTGTACTTCCTTTCACTTCCATATAGTGGTAAGTGCACCATTCAGATAACCGGGCCCTCCCTATGGAGTGTGTGGCTGTAAGTACCGGATTCTAAGTCCACGTTTCACATAATTCACGTTTTCCACTTTTGCATGTTTTCTCGGTTTTTGAGTCATGTTCCTCTATGGGGTGAATTATGTATTTATTGTTTTCGTTTTTCTTATAATAAAAAAAAATAATAAAAAAATAATAAAAAAAAAAATATATAAAAATTCTAAAATCATAGAAATAGCAATCCAACAAGTCTTGGGAATCTGACTTTAAACGACCCACGTTTAAAACAAATTTTGTGTTTAAAAATTTGTTTGGGGGTGGGCAGTCGGTCTTTCCATCCGGATTGTTCAAACTTTCCATTTGTGTTGCTTAGGCCCATTAGTCATAGTTCATTCGGGTTGACGTTATCTATAACTTAGATTTCCTTCGTTTGCATAACTTACATCGCACACGCACTTCGAGGCATTTTTTCACCTTCTTATACGTCACCCATGGTTGGAATTGAGTGTTTTACTGATCATTGGATTGGAAATTCTCTACTAATCATTTCCATAACTCATTCGCCAAAATCGGACCAGTAACGAAGCGACAAATTGAATTTGAAATTGCGCAAAATATTAAAAAAGTTTGGAATTCGATTTGGGCTTGGGCTCAACTCGCGCTCACGTGCGCCATACCTGCGCCCCTTTCCTTCCCAAACAAACAGTATCGCGATTTCTAATCCCACCACCGCCATTAACAAAGTTTTCAACCTAACCAAATAAAAAAAAAAAAAAGAAAAAGAGAAAAGAAAACCTAACTACACCCACACCAAGCATTTAAATCAATCTGAAATTTTCTCCAAACCATTACCACTACCAACCTCAACAATTTTAAAACTCCGAAAACAGCCACCAATTCAAGCGTCCAACCTGCCACTGTACCCACCATCGCCACCACCAGTGTTTTAGGTTGTTTTTCATCAAACTCGCCTCCTCCACCGTCTACAAAACCATTGTTTGTTTCAAAAACTTCAATGGTGCTACGACGAAGAATTTTGCCAGAGCACGCGTTTCTTTCGCCGACGCGCCATTTTCTGACGGAGATGATTAGGAGGGATTGGAACGGACTGTGGTACTCGACTGAGGAGTTCTATCACTATGATTTGGTAGAACAGTTTTATAAAAGCGAGAATTGGAGGGGGATAGAATTTTCATTAAGGTAGCAGGAACGAGGAGGGAAGTAACGAGACAGTTGTTGGCTGAGCTGTTAGGTGTTACACCTGGAAGCAACCTAGAAGCCACCATTTAGGAATCGCAGTATACTGGAGTTCCTGCTTTGATGAAAGATACTGTCGTGGAGGGTGAATACAATACGAGTTCTCATTGCGTCCACCAGTCAAGTCTGAGAACCAACCAACTGACTGTAGCTCAGTGGATTGGTAGGAACGTCCTCGGGAAAGAAAAAAAGTCGGCGATATCGATCCGCAATGTCGACGTTCTCTGGATTTTGCAAACGAATAAGTATAATTTCTGCATCATCGATTTAATTTTTAATGTGATTAGAGGAGTGGGAAAGAGCATTGCGCCTCTTCCAGTATTGATCACTAAGATCATGCTCTCATTTAGAATTTCGCGCAAAATCTGCTCCTATTAAGATCAAATTGCATTCTAATGCAAGTATTTATATGGATTGCATCCAAGAGACTTGGCCGTTGTCTGAAGGAAATATAGTTGAGTTGGCGGATGAAATGGAAGATATGACATGTCTGGATGAAAATGCATTAGATAGTTGTAATTCTAATTTAGAACGCATGCAAGTGTTGCAAACCGGCTTGCGTTAAGGTCTATGATATTTATGAAGATATCCGAGATAGGCAGATTGTAGTTGAAATAAACAAAGCGAACCTTCGGGGCGAGAGTTGAAATGCTTGAAAGGGGTCGGGGAAGATATCTTGTCTAACATGGAGACTATCCACCGGCATCACCAAGCCCCGATATGCGATTACTTCGGGATCGAGATGGAAGCACGTAGCTTGTTCGAATAGAGATGCTACGACGCATGCCACCCCTTGGAGGATTTTGTTTTAGCGAGTCGAGAGACATGAGCGTCGTCGCCCGAAGGGACGGATGGCTCAAGCCATTCTTCATCCGGGACCAATCTCCACCTCGGGGTCCATCTTCATCACATGGCTAGGTGTTCACCATCAGTTTGTGTTCGTTGTTATTTCATTGTTTTTATTGTTTTATTAGTTGGATTTTAATTCAGTTGTTAAATTTAAATATTAATGTGTTTGTTTTATGTTGTTTGGATTTAATTTTTTTTTAATATAATTGGTTATTTTCGAATTGTGCGTGTTTTTATCATTAATCCCACCTTCCCGAATTGTTTGGGGGTGGTAATATTTATACCAAGCATAATTCGTTATATGATCATCTTCTGTAAAGTTGTCTTGGAGTAAAGGTTGAGAATTTGGCCGATATCGGCATATCTATGATTATGTGTGGAGGTAGCATGAAATCTAGGAGAGTTTAGAAGTTACTATTCTAAATCAAATATAAAAGATACCAGGGTTGTTATAAAATCAAAAATATGGTTTGTTCCGTTTTCGGGTTTGGAAATTTTCTATTTTCGGAAATTGCCTTAAACAATTTGGCAACTTGCCTATTGGTTTTGGAAGCTCAGAACCTATTTAAACTTCCTTCATTCTACACTCACAACCCACACTACACCCCACCATCATCTCTCACCTTTCACTCCAAGCTTTTCCTTCTTTTTCCTTGTAAACTTACGTTTCAAAGATTCTACGAGCGCATGCTCGAAGCGCCCTAGACCATAGAATTGTTAGAAATTTTACTCAGCGCACTGCTGCTTCAAGTTGAAGCGACTCGGCAAACACTATAAATAAAAAACACTTCGGCGACTCAGGCTTCAAGTTGAAGTGCGACTTCGCCTCTAACATCGTAAATCAAAACACCCGAGCGCACTTGTGCCCTGTCCTCTGTAAACACGAAAATTTCCAATTTTCTGAGAGTTGTTCCAGGATTTTTGGAGCTATTCAAAAGAGTAGTTGAGATGACATCTCCTATAGTCATACCTGAACAGTCTTTCGAAGACGTGTTGGGAACCGAGACCTATGGACATTGGTTCGAAACGGGATCTGCTTGATTAGGATGGCGCCATCAACTGGTAAGTGATGACGATTCATATTCAGCACAACTTACTGCTTATTTCTACGACCACGTTAGATTCTATTGTAATCAGGATGGAGAACAAGAATTCTCTATCGTAGTCGATGACACGACACTAGAATTCAATAAACATGTGGTCGCTTTAGTTTCAGGATTACCAATACCTGATCCTGTTCACACATGGGGATATATGACCGATAATGCATATCTTTATGATTATACATATTTCCATGAGTATTATGGGGGAAGGGTATTTCGAGTAATGGACCAGCGGCGATATAGCATTGCCCTTGGTAGCCTGTCCCTAAACGTAGGTACCACTATGTTATTCATCCTGATGAATATTTTGGGGAATGAGTTCATTCGCAAAAGCGATCTTGCTGGTGACATTTTCCTCACTTTAGCTGAGGGACGTCGCCGATATGACATTCCCCGAGTTTTAGTCGCTAGTCTTAAGAGAGCCCAAAGCATGAGGCGTAAGTATCTTCTTATGCCTGTTTTGGTAAGCCGCATCATGCGTAGTTGTTTACCTGTATTCTGTGCATAATTCACAGATTGGAAAAGGGTTGAAGTCATGAGACCCGAAGTCATGAGACCCACCAATTGGGTGGTTTGCTCATTGCGAATTATGACTTGGCCGGGATGGCAGGTGCAGCCTCATTTGGTCGCCCCGTACATCCGATCAGACATAATAACACTTAACAGGTTAGCATTAGTAGATGATAACTGGCGGCAAGCTTGGCAAATTACAATGGACTGGCAGGATGTGAAGGAACCTCGTCTCACTAACGAGGAAGAGGATGCTTAAGCGGGAGATAAGGTAAGTTTTTATTTTTGTTAGTGTCTGCTTATGTCCCAAGCAATTTAATTCGGTTAACCCCATAATGGGTGGAACTCTTATAGAGTTGCGTCAGTTTTTTTTTATTTCCCTATATTAGTATGTTCTAACCTTGTTATGCAGATGTGCCAGAATTTTCACAGCGTTTTCCATGGTATTTTTCTACCCTCTTTATTTAAATGCTTTGAGGACAAAGCATGCTTCTTGTTTTTTGGGGGGCATAGAAACACGTGTAATTAAGGCATCTGGTAGGATATAGATATGTATAATATGCATTTGTTTTCAAGTTGAAAATTTTCAAAAATATAAATAAATAAGTTTATCCCATACACTTAGGAATATTGGTATTGTTTTCTTTCTCTATGTTCTTAACAATCTAGAAGTCTCACGTAGCTTTTGCATCAGAATAATTGTTAGAAACTTAAGTTAATATGTAGGTAATAATCTTTGCATCTATCTATAAATATATTGCATGAGTATCTACGGTTGTTAGCAGTGAGTTTCTGAAATCTAGGCTAGAGTACTTATTCTACAAATCCTGTGAGAATATAGCCTAAAGCCTTATATGAGCGAAACATTTGAGAAATGACACAAGGGAGAAGTAAAATCCGGATAGAGAAATCACACGTCCACTTGCTTGATCACTATGCCATATCCTAAGCGAGAATTTAGGCCCTCTTTGGATCGATATAGCAAGAAATTGAAATTTATGAATTATTTTCCGCTAGTCGCCCCTCTGAGCCTTTCTTTAGCCTTCTATAAACCACAATTCCTTTACCATGTTACAAAAACAAAACAAAATAAAAAATTCAACTTACCCAATCAAGAATAAGTCTGAGAATAGAATGAGTGAAGAAAGAAGAAGAGAAAACACGTGTAAACAAAAATTAGTTAGTTCTTCAAAAAAAAAAAAAAAAGTTTCCATCCAAGGAAAAGAAAAAGAAAAATAGAAATAAATAAAACTCAAAAAAAATAGAATAAAAGGGAGTCAAAACCAAAGAAAAGAAAAAAAAAAATATGGCTAAGGATGAAAACAAAGTATAGAAGCAAAAGAAAATAACAAGGTTTTCTCTAAGTTACATAATGTGAAGACTCTCATTATCTCGGACTTGTCCTTTTGAATATCCATTTCCTTCCTTCTTAAACCATCTCCTAATCCCACAACACCTAATAAAGACCTCTAGCTCAATTAGGAATAGGTTAGTGTGATAGTAAGTGGCGGATGTGTTTGATCGACTCGGCTTCCTTGTTTGTCATTGAGATTGTAAGGTAAAGTGTGCCCACCGCATTAATCGGAGTAAATAAACTCGAGCGGAAAAATCGTGAGTGGTTTTTGTCTTGACATTTATGTGAGGACCTACTTAGGGACGCTTATTCCAAGTTTTCAGAATTGAACCCGCTAGGCATTTCATAGTATTACTCATAGTATATATATTTGTATCATAGATGATTGATTATTATGCATATAATAGTTTAGGTTTTGACTTGGTTATTCTTATTCATTTTGCTAGTGAGATGTATAGATAGTTGAGACATGAATGAGGAAACAATAGTTTTATTTCTTAGTCGTTGTAGTATAGATGAAGTTTGTGAGTACCTTCACTGGAAAACTCTCACGAGGCTATAACTCGTCCACTAGGGAAGTCCTAGTGGTTTAAGGCCTTGTTGCATATGGTCAATGCAATCCTTTCAGTAAACGAGAGAGTAGTTAGAACTCCATTTTTGGTCACTTATTCTAATTTCTCATATTTGCTTGAGGACAAGCAAAATGCTGTTTGGGGGTGGTTTGATAAGAGCCCAAAACTGTAGTTTTAACCCCATGCTTATCATACTTTTAGACCAATTATGTGAGTAATAATTAAGAGTTAATACTGATTATGTGTTTTTATGCGTTTCAGGCTTCAAAGTCAATTATGTGCAGAAATGTGCCACTTTGATGAGATAAAGGAGCAAGGGTTGGTTGCTAAGGAGTTCTGTGATTAAAGGCCAAGATTCAAGAAGACAAAGCCTTTCTAAAGCCCGGTCAAAGTTGAAAAGTCAAAGTCAACGCGGGCAGAAACAACACACAAAGTCAGCAAAACTTCCGAAGGCCGTCTCTTTGGACTCAGACCTCGGAATTGGGTCTACTTTATGTCAAAACGACCGGCTCAGAAAGAGCTTTCCAATGGTCCAAGCCTTGGCCCAATCGGAGGAGCAGAAGTGGACGAAAAGTCTGTCAAAGCCAACTGCAGCTGAAGAGGCCTTTTTGGACTGAAAGAATTGGGTTTTGGGCCTGATTCTCTTGCCCAAAACATGGCTCCAAGCCCATGCACGATTTTTGGATTTGAAACATATAAAAAAAAAAGCTTAGCTCTTTGTTAATGGTAGCTAGTTAGACCTAAAACTATAGATAATTCAAGATCTAGTTTTCATTAAATAAAATTAAGTTTAGTTCATTTCAATTCTTGTTTTAGATTAATCTTTATAATCATTGTTCTTCATTAGTTTGATAAATAAAATAACTAGTTTGTCAATTTTGATTTGTCATTTCAATTTATTGATCTAATTTTAATTCTTGTTGAGTATCATTTCTGAGTTGTTAAATTAGATTGAAGTATTTTTAGTTAAATTAGCCAAGTTAGAATTTTGGTATGATGTTTAGTTATAATTCAATGAGAAATAATGGTTTGATGAATCAATGCTAAAACCTCCATTAGAGGGGTTGATGAAGCCTTGATGAAAACGTAGTTGTATAGTGTAGAGTCGTTGTAGAGTCTATTCCATTCTAGAAGGTCGTGTTTCGCCATGAGAATGGGTGGATGACCTCACATGCTAGATATAATTAGCAGAAATGCCATGCTAATTAGGGATTAAAACGAGCAATTCTTACCGTAAGAACGTAAAATTGGATTACAATAGTCTATGCTAGGTGATTAAGTTGGATTCGAGGTGGATTCACTTTCCCTCTAATTCTTTATCTAGATTCACATTTCAAGATTATTCCGTAGCATTCCGTTATTCGTAACTTGTCAATTGAATCCACCCCGTAGTATAGAATTCCCCTCGTAAATCTCTCACTAGACTTATGATTGATTAGTTAACACGAAAACATCGCATGCTAAAGAACTAGGAGTGGAACGAATTTGTTACTCCACTCTATTTCGATAGAATTGAGAGTAGAAAACTTGATAGCAATTAGTAAAACAAGTATTTAGTTTACTTACGTTTTGAGTTTCATCATTCATTTCGTAGGTAAACTTTATCTTTTTACATTTATCATATGGCTCATCCCAGTAGTATAACTTAACTCTGGCCAAAATTTTCTTACTTTTGTTTTTAACCAAACATCAGGAATAATATCAGAAGATAAAAAATTCACAATGTTGTCATACCAAGGTGCAGAAAAAATAGAATAAAGGTGCTAATTAGGAAAAAAATCAGGTATGGACTCAGAGTCACTATCACTGTCATTGGTTAGTCTAGATAAGTGATCGACAACTACAGTTTTGACCCCTCGTTTATCCTTAATTTCTAAGGTAAACTCTTGCAGGAGAAGGATCCATTGGATCAATTTCTGTTTAGCATCCTTTTAGGCGAGAAAGTACCTAAGAGCTGCATGGTCATTATACACTAAGGTCTTTGTACCAACCAAATAAGGACGAAACTTATCTAAAGCATAAACCACAGCTAAAAATTCCTTTTCCGTAGTAGTATAATTTCTTTGAGCATCATTTAAAGTCTTACTAGCATAATAAATAACGATGGACTTATCATCTAGTTTCTGGCCTAACACATCACCAACAACATAATTGCTAGCGTCACACATAAGTTCAAAAGGTATAGACCAATCGGGAGGCTGTATAATCAGTGCAAATGTTAAAGCGATTTTTAATGTTTCAAAAGCCTGTTTGCAGTCATAATTGAAATCAAATATGGCATCTTTTAAAAGCAGATTAGTTAAGGGCCTAGCTAATTTTGAAAAATCCTTGATAAAACGTCTATAGAAACCTGCATGGCCTAAAAAAGCTCTATTGTCACGGATAGTCTGTGGTATAGGTAGAGACATTATTTTATCTAATTTGGCCTTATCTACTTCTATGCCATCACTAGATATAGTATGACCTAGAACTATTCCTCTTTTAAACCATAAAATGACATTTTTCCCAATTTAAAACCAGACTCTTTTCCTCACACCGTGTCAACACCTTAGAAAGGTTAGACAGGCAGTCACTGAAAGAGTTTCCATAAATAGAAAAATCATCTATAAAAATTTCCATAAAGTGCTCCACCATGTCACTAAAGATATGAAGCATACACCGCTGGAAGGTACCAGGAGCATTACAAAGGCCGAAAGGCATTCATTTATAGGCATATATTCCAAATGGACATGTGAAGGTAGTCTTGGCCTGGTCATCAGGATCGATAATGATATGAAAATAGCCAGAGTAGCTATAACACCTCATTTTTTTTCCCTATAATAATAATAATAATAATGATAATAGGTTAAACTAAATATATGATAACTATCAGTTAAGGATAAAAGTCCCGTAGGTCAATAGATAAGTTTCATCCTTGTTTTTCGGTGAGGATTTAAAAACTAAAAAAGGGGATTCTCACGTAGAGTTTCTGGAGGAAAAACACAGAAAAACTTTTATACAGAGAAAAGGGGTTTTACTGAAAGAAGAAAAGGAAGATTTTTCTGAGAGCTAGCTGATAGTTGGAGTGTACTACAGGTGAGTAGAGAATACCTCACTTCATTGAACATGAAATTTCTTACTCTTATTACTCTTATAGCATGTTTTGGGTTTATCGACAAAGTTATAATGATATTAGTTTTCTACTTTACTTCTCATGTTAAGTTTCTATCTTTACTCACTCTGTATGTATGCGGAGGAATTGGAGACTACCTATTGTGTTCACATGATAAATTTTACATTTAAAATTATATGGTTTAACTACTGTTTTCACTGGTTTGAAATTGTCTCTTGAAAATCTGCCCCGATCCATTGAAACAAAATGAGTACATAAATTGATTATGATTACTGTAAATGTCTTGGTCGAACTAGGTAAGTATCTATGCATTTTTATTGATTTGAATTGACGACGATTGTTGGTGTCGTGAGATGTGGGCTGTCGAAGCTTTGAGGAAGCTGTTAATAGCATCGCCTGTCTTGTTTGTTTAGTTTGAATTCTTGTTGTTGGGTTTTTAGATGTGTTGATTTGAGGTAGTATTTGATGTTTAAATGGGTGCTGGAGAGGGGGCGATTGAAGCTTTTACAGAGCATTAATGGCGTCGATCGCGATTTTTGTAGTATAAGGGAATCGCAATTTGGTGGTATCATTGGATATGGGTTTTCAAAAGGAACCAAACTGCTAGGTTAAATAGTGGTGGCGACCGGTGGTTGTGGGGGCTGCTATGGTGGTGGAAGCGCTATGAGGAGGAAGAAGAAGAAGGTGAACAGTGTGTGAGTTTTGTTTAAGCTTGGGCTTGGCCCGAATTTCGTGGGTGGGCTTGAGTGTTTTAATTTTTGGAATTTCATTTTTGGACTTAAGTTTTAGACTTTGGGCCTTAGTCTTTGGGCTTTTGGGTTAGAGGAGTTTAGGTCTGGTTGACTGTTGTTGACTGTTGTTGACCATTGGCAGGTTGACTTTGACTGTTAACCATTAGCAGGTTGACTTTGACTGTTGACTAAGGTTGACTTTGACCAGTTAACCCAGTTTGACCTTTGACTTGACTAAGATTAGGTCTATTATGATAGGTTTAGGGCTATTAGCGTGCTTGGCTTTAGGCTAAAACCATTATATATACGTGTGTACGTGTATTAACTACTATGTGATATTTCAGTCTTTTATGATATACAACATTATGACACTTAGACATCCATAAAATTAATAACACGTAAACAAAAAATACATGAAACAAGATACTCCTTCGTTGTCTAAAATAATATATGCAATAAAGTTCAATAATGTGTAAGCAAATTTGCCGCACCCTTTTAGAACTCTCCACGCCTCAAGTTTTGGAAATGAGTTTTATGGCTGATGATGTCATATGTTAAGTGGGCATTTATTGAATGTACCATAAATGGCCCGTTAGCGTTATAAATGGGTATTCATTGAATGTGTCATGAATGACCAGATTGTTTGGACTGCCCTAGAGAGGAACTAAGGTATTCGCCTTGTAGGTTAGTTGTATTCCTTGAGTGTACAAGAATGTAGGGTTGGGTATTCCTTGAATGTGGCGGGAATGACCTAGGACATTCATTGAATGTGCCATGAATGGCCCGTTAGTGATATGATAGATATTCCTTGAATGTGGCGGGAATGACTTAAGATATTCATTGAATGTGCCATGAATGACCTGAGTTTTTATGCCCAAATAGGCTATGAAATATGTATATGAAAGCCTAGAGATGGCTATGATATCATGGTATTTAGTGGGAGAGAGGCACACAAAAATGTGTGATTTGGCAAATGTGTGGAGTGCAAATCGTGGAGTAGGTACTAAAGGGTGAGTGTATAAGAAGAGTAATTGATTAATTGATAAGAGAAATTGATTTGATTATGCGAGTGTGTTTGGGCTTACATTTGAATACCTATAGGATATCTACATATGTTATATAAAATTTCTAACTTTCTTTTGCAGGAGGGTAGGACTTAATAATATTTTGTGCAGGGACGCGGTCCTACCCTTATACAGCAGTGGATATCGATAAGTTTTAATTCAATTACTTAGTTATTAAAACAAGTTATTATAATGAGTTAATAAAATGGAAGTCTTGCTTGGGAAGAAACTATGTCGGTTGAAATGACGGAACTACCTGTCTTCCAAGCTGAGAATGTTTAAGTTATGATATATTTAAAGTATTAGTTTGATAAATAAAGATTGGAAATGTTTATATGTGGTTAGTCTACTCATACCAGCAAATTCTATTTTGTTGACCCATATTTGCTTTGTTTTGGCAACGTGGGTGTGTTCTTGGGAACATAGGTGGAAGGCAATGGAACCGCGGCGTGTTATTTGGATTCTTACCTGGAGCAGTCCGTTAGTTCTTTTATTAGGTCCGATTCTTATTGGACGGATGTAATAACGTAGTTTACTTTTTAGCATGACATGAGAACATGGTAGTGAGGAATTTTATTCTTAGAGTTTGGTTGATGTTTTGTTTTGGACGGATGATAGCTTAATAAATTGATGGTGGAAAATTCTTAGGATTATTTTAATTTAAGTGATACTTTTATGATGTGGGTTGGCATGTGTTGTATCCACCCCGTCATAGCCTGGGTTTTTAGACAATTGAACATAGAGATGTTTGAGATATTTATATTTCAAATATTCACTTTGTAATTGTTTTGAAATTCGGGTTGTGACAGTAGCAATCTAAAAAGTAGTAATAAGCATGACCAGCTAGACGTTCGAGTATATGACTTATAAAAGGTAAAGGAAAGTGATCCTTTCGTGTCATGGCGTTTAAGTGTCTATAGTCAATACAGATCATTTACTTCATAGAAACTCGTGTGGAAATATATTCACCATCAGCATTACGTACAATAGTAACACCCGATTTCTTAGGAACTACATGAATGGGGCTTACCCATTCGCTATCAGAGATGGGATATATGATACCCGCATCGAGTAATAGTAACACTTCTTCCCTGACCACCTTTTTCATGGCAGGGTTCAAGCGATGCTGAGGTTCGCGTGAAGTCTTCACATTATCCTCCAAATGTATGCAATGTGTGCATACGCTAGGGTCAATCCTCTTAATGTCGTCTAGGGACCAACCAATCGTGGAACGATGTTCCTTAATCACCCTAATCAAATGTGCCTTTTCATCAGCAGACAACTGAGAAGATATGATCACCGGATGACTACCATCCGGATCAAGATGGATATATTTCAACTCAGTAGGCAGAGGTTTAAGCACAGGGGTGGGAGGAATGGGTAGAAAGGCTTTCGGAGGGTCTTCGTCTTGAGTAGTAAAGACTTGTTTAGGTAAGAGCTCTTCAAGCTTGGAAAATGGAGCTACAGAAGGATCTAACATAAGAGTAAACTCGAAAAGGGCATTGACTTCCTTTACGTAGGAGTCATCGTCGAAGTCAGAAATTCTGAAGGAAAGGAATTGGTGCATCTGATTCTCTGGAAATGTGTTGTTAAAAGGTGTCCAAAGGAATTGGTGCATCTGATGCATCATTTTGAAAACATTCACCTCAACAGAAAGGTGTCCAAAGGACATGGATATTGAACCATCGCGGCAGTTTATGAGCATGTTGGCCTTTGCCAAGAAGGGACACCCTAAGATGATAAGAACAGAGTCGTTAGCGACTTCTGTGTCGAGGATAACAAAATCGGCTGGGTAGTAAAAATCTTGAACTTTAACCAGCACGTTTTTAACAACACCCTTAGAATACTTAATAGAACGGTCAGCCAATTCCAACATCATTTTAGTTGGTTGCATATCTTTTAGACCTATTTGTTTATATAGATAATAAGGGAGTAAGTTAACACTCGTCTCCAAGTATAATAGAGTAGTTGTCGTGTGGGTATCTCCTAAGGTGCATTGTACAGTAGGATGACCAGGGTCCTTGTACTTAACGATTCAATTATGTTCAGATAGAGTGGGAAACTGTTAAGTTAAAAAGACATCTTTTGGAATGTTTGTTTTCCACCTAGTAGTGCACAACTCTTTTAGAAACTTAGCATGTTGTGGTAATTTTTTAATAGCCTTCAAGAAAAGGTATGTTTATCGTTAGAT
Source organism: Coptis chinensis (assembly GCF_015680905.1). Classification (NCBI taxonomy): domain Eukaryota; kingdom Viridiplantae; phylum Streptophyta; class Magnoliopsida; order Ranunculales; family Ranunculaceae; genus Coptis; species Coptis chinensis. The sequence continues at coordinate 90,874,832 of NC_141458.1, read as the reverse complement.
TTTTTAAAACTTCCCTAATCTCGTCAAAATTTGTATCCTTGTTTAACATGACTAGTCTCTGGGGAAACGGTGGTTTCTCTCTATATTTATCATATGGGTCAATAAGATTTTTAACTTTGGTCATTTTTTTCTTGGGTTTTGGTTTAATTGGGACTTCTACAGGGGTAGGATCTTTAGTTTCTATATCGGTATCTAGTAAATTTTCATTTTCAATGACCACTGGTGGTGTATTAATGGGAATAGTGACGGTGTTATCAACCACTCTGCTAGAACAGAGAGTGGTGATGACATTTAACTCACCTACGTTTGAATTTCCGTTACTAGTATTACCGGTTACTTCAAAGGATGTGTTTGGCATTTTAGGATTAGTTATAGCTTGACCTGAAAACATACCTTTTGGTTGGGCATTCTCTTGGGTTAACTGCTATATAGATTGTTGAATAGATTGTAAAATATGTTATTGAGCTTGCATGTAGGCATCAAAACGATCCGGTTGTGAAGGTGTAGTGGCCACAGGTGGTGTGACAAGAACTATCTCACGTTGATTATTAACGGGTGGGTTATGATATATAGTTGTTATTGACACTTCCTCTTTTTGTGTGTGTAGATGAGATGATGGGTGATGTAGATAGATGATGATCGTTGAACAAATAGAAGCGTATCAAAACCTAATTATCCCTCAATAAGTAAAGGATGAGTAGGGTATCGTTCCACTTTTAAGTGTATGTTATGTGAAGGACAGGACTGGGAAGGGGGTTAGAGGGATTAAAAACTAATATTGTAGAGATTGTAGATTCTAATGCTAAACTAAGCTAAACTAACTAAACTGTTGAAAATTTATAAGAGAGGGAATTCAAGAGATTAGAATCCACCAATACTTTTGATCTATGACCTTCTGCTTCATGGTTGTTCTTACAAGTAGACTACAATTAGGCAATCGAGCGAGTGCCGATGCCCTCTTGGACGAAACATCATTAACAATTAACTCTACTTAAGGTTGTTCCTATGTTTATGCTATTAATATCTTCTTTCCTTTTATGCAAGCTCGGGCAACCATTCAATGTATTACCAAGAGCAACATCAAGAAGTACTTCCTAATAGGGCGGCCATTCAATGAATCACCACTTAAGGCAAACACAAAGAATACTTCCCCTAGGCAGCCACTCCCTGAGCTACCCGTTCTAAGGCAACACAAAGAATACTTCCCTAACTCTAAAGAACTATATTACTAGAAGAAAAGTAAAGAACACTAGCATGATATTAATATTGCAAAACATAAACCCTATTCTATACTTCCATCCCCTGGTGTGGGCAATGGAACTAATAACTACAAACATAAAGAACTAACCTGATTGAAGAACACTGATAAATCATATGATTGATTAATAGTTTACCTACGAAATAAAGCGATGAAACTCTATACGAAAGTAAAACTACAAACTATCTTATAATGCTAAATTGCTTATCAAAGTTTCTACTCTCAATTCTATCGAGATAGAGTGGAGTAACAAATTCGTTCCACTCCTAGTGCTCTAGCATGAAATGTTTTCTAGTCTAATTAGTCGGTCTTAAGTCTAATGAGAGCTTTACGAAGGGTGTTATACTACGATACAATATGAAATTGATTATTTGAATTTAACTACGAATGCTATGGAAATACGATTGTTTTTGAATCTAGATAAAGGATTAGAGGGGAATTGAATCCACCTCGAATCTAACTTAATAACCTAGTATAGATTCTTGTATCTCGATTCTCACGTTCTTATGGCAAAATTTCGAGTTCTAATCCCTAGTGTTCATGGCATTTCTACCGAATACTAACTAGCATGTGAGGTCGTCCACCCATTCTCATGGCGAATCACGACCTTCTAGATTGGAATAGATTCTACAATGCTTCTACATTATACCACTAAGTTTTCATCAAGGCTTCATCAACCCCTCTAATGGCGGTTTTAGCCTTGAATCATTCCGCGATCATTCCCATATGAATCTAAACTAAACATATTATCAAAGATTCGAAATTCACTAATCTAAACTAAACGATAATTAAATTCTAATTAACAACTAAGAAATGGTAACCAACAATAATTAAAACTAGATCTAATAGATTGAAATAACACAATTCGAAATTGATAAAATAACTATTTTATTTATCTAATCAATCAAGAACAATGATTCAAAGACTTAATCTAAAACAAGAATTGAAAATGGAACTAAAACTGAATTTAATTAATTAAACTAGATCTAGAATTATCTATATTGTTTTAGGTCTAACTAACTACCATTAACAAAGAGCTAAGCTTTGGTTTTTATACTTTCAGATCCAAAAATCGTGCATGGGCTTGGAGCCATGTTTTGGGCCAGAGAATCAGGCCCAAAAACCAATTCTTTCAGTCCAAAAAGGCCTCTTCAGCTGCAGTTGGCTTCAACAGACTTTTCGTCTACTTCTACTCCTCTGATTGGGTCAAGGCTTGGACCATTGGAAAGCTCTTTCCGAGCCGGTCGTTTTGACATAAGGTAGCCCCCATTCCGAGGTTTGAGTCCAAAGATACAGCCTTCGGAAGTTCTGCTGACTTGTGTGCTGTTTCTGCCCGTGTCGACTTTTCAGCTTTTGACCGGGCTTAGGAATGCTTTGTCTTCTTGAATCTTGGCCTTTAATAACGGAACTACTTAGTAACCAACCTTTGCTCCTTTATCTCGCTAAAGTGGCACATTTCTGCACATAATGGACTTTGAAACCTGAAATGCATAAAAACACGTAATCAGTGTTAACTCTTAATTATTATTCACATAATTGGTCTAAAAGTATGACTGTTACAGGGTTAAAACTACAGTTTTGGGCTCTTATCAAACCACCCCCAAACAGCATTTTGCTTGTCCTCAAGCAAAGATGAGAAATTAGAATAAGTGACCAAAATTGGAGTTTTATCTATTCTCGTTTCCCTGAGTGCGATTGCATTGACCATATGCAACAAGGCCTTAAACCACTAGGAATTCCCTAGGGGACGAGTTATAGCCTCATGAGAGTTTTCCAGTGAAGGTACTCACAAACTTCAACTATACTACAATGACTAAGAAATAAAACTATTGTTTCCTCATTCATGTCCCAACTATCTATACATCTCACTAGCAACTGAATAAGAATAACCAAGTTAAAAACCTAAACTAATATATGCATAATAATCAATCATCTATGATACAAATATATATACTATGAGTAATACTATGAAATGCCTAGCAGGTTCGTTTATGAAAACTCGGAATAACATCCTTAAGTAGGTCCTCACATAATTGTCAAGAGGCGAAAACCACCACGATTTTTCCGCTCAAGTTTATTTACTCGATTGTGCAGTGGGCACACTTTTACCTTACAATCTCAATGACAAACAAAGGAAGCGGAGTCGATCAAACACATGCCGCGACTATCACACTAACCTATTCCTAATTGAGCTAGAGGTCTTTATTAGGTGTTGCGGGGATTAGGAGATGGTTTAAGAAGGAAGGAAATGGATATTCAAAAGGACAAGTCTAAGATAATAGAGTCTTCATATTATGTAACTTAGAGAAAACCTTGTTATTTTCTTTTGCTTCTATACTTTGTTTCCATCCTTAGCGATATTTTTCTTTTTCTTTTCTTTGGCTTTTGACTCCCTTTTATTCTATTTTTTTTTTCGGAGTTTTTATTTTATTTCTATTTTTCTTTTTCTTTTCTTTGGATGGGAACTTCTTTTCTTTATTTTCTGAAGCAATTAACTAACTTTTGTTTACACCGGTTTTTCTCTTCTTCTCTCTTCCTCATTCTATTCTCAGACGTATTATATATTGGGTAGGTTGATTTTTTTATTTTGTTCTGTTTTTATAACAGGGTAAAGGATTTGTGGTTTATGGAAGGCTAAAGAAAGGCTCAGAGGGGAGACTAGCGGAAAATAATTCATAGGTTTGAATTTATGGCTATATCGATCCAAAGAGGGCCTAAATTCTCGCTTAGGATATGGCATAATGATCAAGCAAGTGGACGTGTGATTTCTCTATCCGGATTTTACTTCTCCCTTGTGTCATTTCTCAAATGTTTCGCTCATATAAAGCTTTAGGCTATATTCTCACAGGATTTGTAGAATAAGTACTCTAGCCTAGATTTCAGAAACTCACTGCTAACAACCGTAGATACTCATGCAATATATTTATAGATAGATAAAAAGATTATTACCTACATATTAATCTAAGTTTCTAACAATTATTCTGATGCAAAAGCTACGTGAGACTTCTAGATTGTTAAGAACATAGAGAAAGAAAACAATACCAATATTCCTAAGTGTATAGCATAAACTTATTTATTTATATTTTTGAAAATTTTCAACTTGAAAACAAATGCATATTATACATATCTATATCCTACGGATGCCTTAATTACGTGTTTCTATGCCCCCAAACAAGAAGCATGCTTTGTCCTCAAAGCATTTAAATAAAGAGGGTAGAAAAATACTATGGAAACGCGTGAAATTCGGCACACATCCGCATAACAAGGTTAGAACATACTAATATAGGGAAATAAAAACCGACTTAACTCTATAAGAGTTCCACCCATTATGGGGTTAACCGAATTAAATTGCTTGGGACATAAGCGGACACTAACAAAACTAAAACTTACCTTATCTCCGCTTTAAGCATCCTCTTCCTCGTTAGTGAGGCGAGGTTCCTTCGCGATCCCCGCCATCCATTGTAATTTGCCAAGCTTGCGCCAGTTATCATCTACTAATGCTAACTGTGTTAAGTTGTTATCATATGCGATGGGATGTACGGGGCAACCAAATGAGGCTGCACCTGCCATCCCGGCTAAGTCATTATTCGCAACGAGCGAACCACCCGATTGGTGGGTCTTATGACTTCAACCCTTTTCCAATCTGTGAATTGTGCACAAAATACAGGTAAACAACTATGCATGATGCGGCTTACTAACACAGGCATAAGAAGGTACTTACGCCTCATGGTTTGGGCTCTCTTAAGACTAGCGACTAATACTCGGGGAATGTCATATCGGCGACGTCCCTCAGCTAAAGTGAGGAAAATGTCACCGGCGCATCTTGTTTTGCGAGAAATGAAGCGCCATTCCCCAAAATATTTCATCGGGATGAATAACATGGTGGTGCCTACGTTTAGGGGAAAGGCTACCAAGGGCAATGCTATATCGCCCCTGGTCCATTACTCGAAATACCCCTCCCCCATAATACTCATGGAAATATGTATAATCATAAAGATATGCATTATCGGTCATATATGCCCATGTGTGAACAGGATCAGGTATTGGTAATCCTGAAACTAGAGCGACCACATTTTTATCGAATTGATGTGTCGTGGTCTTCGACTACAGACAGAGAATTCTTGTTCTACATCGATTACAATAGAATTTAACATGGTCGTAGAAATAAGCGATGAAGTTTGTGGTGAATATGAATCGTCATCACTTACCAGTAGATGACGCCATCCTAACTGCAGGATCCTGTGTCGGAACCAATGTCCATAGGTCTCGGTGCCCAACACATCTTCGAAGGACTGTTCAGGTATGACTATAGGAGATGTCATCACAACAACTCTTTGAATAGTTCCACAAAAATCCTGGAATGACCGTCTGAAAATTGGAATTTTCCGCGTGCACAGAAGGCTGGGCGCGGGTGCGCTCACATAGGGCGCGGTCGCGCTCGTGGGTTTTAGAATTACAGTGTTTTGGGCGCGGGTCGCGCTCTGACAAAATTTTGTGAAAGTGTAGAGGGCGCAGGCGCGCTCGTAAGTGCTGAAACCGGAGTTTAGAGCAAAAAGAAAGAAAAACTTGGAGTGGAAGGTCCGGGATGATGGTGGGGTGTAGTGTGGTTTGTTAGTGTAGAAAGAAGGGATTTTAAATAGGTTCTGAGCAACCAAAACGAATCGGCAAGTTCCCAATTTGTTTGAAGGCAATTTCCGGAAATAGAAAAATTCCAAACCCGAAAACGGAAACAACCCATTTCCATGATTTTCTATAAATCCCGGTATCTTTCATCTTGGATTTAGAATAGTAACTTCTAAACTCTCCTAGATTTCATGCTACCACCACACAATTCATAGATTTGCCGATATCGCCAAATTATCAACCTTTCCTCCAAGACAACTTTACGGTAGATGATCATATAACGACTTATGCTCGGTATAAATATTTCCACCCCCAAACAAATTCGGAAGGTGGGATTAGTGATAAAACAAGCAAGACTTTCGAAAATAACCAATTATAATAAAAGTAAATTTTTAAATCCAAACAACATTAAGTAAACACATTACTATTTAAATTTAACTACTGAATTAAAATCCAACTAATAAAACAAAATTATGAAATAACAGCGAACACAACTGATGGTGAACACCTAGTTTTGTGATGATGATGGACCCGGGATGGAGATTGGCTTGAACCATTTGTCCTTTGGCGACGACGCTCATGGCCTGTCGGACTCGGCTGAAACAGAGTCCTCCACGGGTGGCATGCGTCGTAGCATCTCTATTCGAACAAGCGCTGGGCTTCCATCTCGATCATCGAGAATCGCATCTTGGGTTTGTTGATGCGTTGGTGGATAGTCTCCATGTTAGACAAGATATCGTCCAGAACCCCTTCGAGCATTTCAAATCTCGTCTGAAGGTTCCCTTGCTTCTTTTGAACTACAATCTGTCTATCTCGGATATTTTCACAAATACCATAAACGCACCGCAAGGCAGTTTGCAGCACTTGCATGCGTTCTAAATTAGAATTACAATTATCTAATGCATCTTCATCCAGACATGTCATATCCTCCCTTTCATCGTCCGACTCAACCATTTTTTCTTCAGACAACGGCCAAGTCTCTTGGATGCAATCCGTATAGATACTTGCATTAGAATGCAATTTGATCTTAATAGGAGCAGATCTTGCGACAGCTCTAAAGGAGAGCATGATCTTAGTGATCAATACGGGGAAGAAGCCAAGCTCTTCCCCCTCCTCGAATCACATTAAACATTAAATCAATGATGCATAAATTATAGTTATTTGTTTGCAAAATCCGAGAGAACGTGCGCAGACATTGCGGGCGATATCGACTTTGTCTTTCAGGGGCGTTCCTACCAATCCACCGAGCTCTGACCCGGTTGATTGGTTCTCGTGGTTGGATTGGCGGACGAATGAGATGTCGATTGTATTCACCCTCCACGACGGTATCCTTCATCAAAGCGGGAACTCGGTATCTTTGGGATTCCCGAATTGGATTACGGAGTTGCTTTCAAGCGTAATTCCTAACAGATTCGACCCCAACAAGCTGTCTCTCGTTAGTTCCCTCCTCGCTCCTGCTACCTTTATGAAAATCCTATCCCCCTCCAATTCTCGCTTCTTATAAAACTATTCTACCAAATCATAGTGATAGAACTCCTCATTCGAGTACCATAGTCCGTTCCAATGCCTCCTAATCATCTCCGCGTCGTAAAATGGCGCGAAGCTATCGGAAACAAACGCGTGCTCCGGCAAAATTCGTCGTCGTAGCGCCATTGAAGTTTCTGAGACAACTAATGGTTTTGTAGACTGTGGGGGAGGCGAGTTTGAAGAAAAACTACTAAAACTGCGGTGGTGGTGGTGGTTACTTGAACTGGTGGTTGTTTTTTCGGAGTTGGGGTGGTGGTGGTAATGGTTTAGAGAAGATTTAAGTTGGCTTTGATTATTTTGGTGTGGGTGTCGTTAGGTTTCCTTCTCTCTCTCTATTTTTTTATTTTTTATTTTTTTTTAATTTTTTAATTTTGGTTTTCAAAGTTTTATTTAACTTGTAACCGGCGGGATTGAAAGGGAAACACTGTGCGTGCGGTTTGGGAAGGAAGGAGACGCACAGTCATGCGTGCGGTTTGGGCCCAAGCCCAATTTGAATTATGAAATTTTCCAATTTTTCGCGCAATTTCAAATTCAATTTGCCGCTTCGTTACTGGCCCGATTTTGGCGAATGAGTTATGGAAATGATCAATAGAGAATTTCCAATCCAATGATCCATAAAACACTCAATTCCAACCATGGGTGACGTATAAGAGGGTGGAAGAATGCCTCGAAGTGCGTGTGTGACGTAAGTTATGCGAATGAAGGAAATCTAAGTTTAGATTATGTCAACCCAATTGAACTACAAGTAATGGGCCTAAGCAACACCAATGGAAAGTTTGATCAATCCCGATGGAAAGATCGACTGCCCACCCCCAAACAAATTTTTAAACACAAAATTTGTTCAAAACGTGGGTCGTTTAAAGTCAGATTCCCAAAACTTGTTGAATTGCTATTTCTATGATTTTAAGAATATTTTTATTTTTTTTTTATTTTTATTAGTTTATTATAAGAAACACGAAAAACAATAAATACATAATTCACCCCATAGAGGAACATGACTCAAAAATCGAGAAAACATGCAAAAGTGGAAAACGTGAATTATGTTAACCGTGGACTTAGGATCTGGTACTTACAGCCACACACTCCATAAGGAGGGTCCGGTTACCTGAATGGTGCACTTATCAGTATATGGAAGTGAAAGTAAGTACACCAAATGACAAGGGTCAGTCCTCATAGACAGGGTCCTGTAAAAGGACTTCCTCTACATCAGGGGACAGAAGTTCGTGAAAATGTTTTAACCGTTGACCATTAACTTGAAAGGTACTGTTGTCATTTGGATTTACCAAGGTGATTGCCCGTAAAGGGGTGACTTGATAACTTAAAAGGGCGGACTAACGGGTTTTTAGTTTTCCTAGGAAAATATGTAGACGGGAGTTGTAAAGCAAGACCTTTTGACCGACTACAAACTCTTTGCGCAAGATTTGCTTATCATGAACATGTTTCATGTTAGCTTTATAATCATTTGCGAGATTGTAAGAATCACTACGGATTTCTTCAAGCTCATTCAATTGCAACTTGCGTTTGACACTTGCCTCATCAATATTGAAGTTAAGGCTTTTTATAGCCCACAGAGCACGGTTCTCTAATTCGACGGGCAAATGACATGGTTTCCCAAATACAAGTCTAAAGGGAGACATACCTATAAGAGTTTTGAAAGCAGTTCTATATGCTCATAAGGCATCCGATAGACACTTCGACCAGTCTTTCCTATCAGGGTTTACAGTTGTTTCTAAAATCTTTTTGATTTCCCTATTAGAAACTTCTACTTGTCCGCTAGTTTGTGGATGATACGGAGTTGCTACTTTGTGTGTAACTCCATACTTTTTCACTAGGGATGCAATAACTCTGTTGCATAAATGCGTTCCACCATCACTAATGATGGCTTTAGGAATGCCAAACCGACAGAAAATATATTCTTTAATAAAAATACAATGATCTTATGGTCATTTGCTACGGCAAGCTAGGGCCTCTATCCATTTAGACACGTAGTCCACGGCAACTAGAATATAAATGAAACCGTGGGAAACCGGGAAAGGACCCATGAAATCAATGCCCCAAACGTCAAAAATTTCTACTATTAAGATTGGATTTAATGGCATCATATTACGCCTCGTGATTCACCCAAGTTGTTGGCAACGAATACACGTCTTGCAATGCACTTGGGCATCTTTAAAAAGGGTAGGCCAATAAAATCAACATTAAAGAACTTTAGCGGCTGTTTTCATCCCACTAAAATGGCCACCACACTTTTTGTCATGGCAGAACGATAGAACTTCATTATATTCCCACTGGGGAATACAACGACGAATAATTTGATCCGCACAATACTTAAAAAGATAGGGCTCATCCCAATAGTATAACTTAACTCTGGCCAAGAACTTCTTACGTTCATTTCTTGACCAATTATAAGGCACAACATCAGCCGCTAAATAATTTACAATGTCAGCATACCATGGTGCTGAAAAAATAGCATACAGATGCTTATCAGGAAAAGAGTCCGGTATGGGCTCAGAATCACTCTGATCATCGTTTGTGAGTCTAGATAAGTGGTCGGCAACTACGTTTTCAACCCCTCTTTTGTCCTTTATTTCTAATGTGAACTTTTGCAGGAGAAGGATCCATTGGATTAATCTCTGCTTAGCATCCTTCTTTGCAAGAAGGTACTTAAGTGCTGCATGGTCCGTGTAAACTAATGTTTTAGAACCAACCAAATAAGGATGAAACTTATCTAATGCATAAATGACAGCTAAGAATTCTTTTTCTGTAGTTGAATAATTTCGTTGAGCATCGTTTAATGTTTTACTAGCATAGTAAATGACAGTGGACTTATTATCTAGTTTTTGTCCCAAGACTGCACCAACTGCATAGTCATTAGCATCACACATGAGTTCGAAAGGTTTAGACCAATCGGGAGGCTGTATAATTGGTGCAGAGGGTTAGCATGCTTTTAAAGTTTCAAAAGCCCCGCTTACGGTTAAAATTGAAATCAAAGATTGCATCTTTCAAAAGCAGATTAGTTAAAGGCCTAGTTATTTTCGAGAAGTCTTTAATAAACCGCCTATAAAAACCTGCATGGCCTAGAAAGGCTCTAATATCACGGACAATCCGTGGTTTAGGTAGGGTCGCTATCTTATCTAGTTTGGCTTTATCTACTTGATGCCATCACTAGATACGATGTGACCTAGTACTATGCCCTTTTTCACCATGAAATGACACTTTTTTCGGTTTAAAAGCGAGGCTCTTTTCTTCACGTGTCAAAACCTTAGACAGGTTAGACAAGCGATCGTGAAGGAGTCTCCATAGATAGAAAAATCATCCATGAAAACTTCCATAAAGCTCTACCATGTCACTAAATATATGTAGCATACATTTGGAAGGTACGGGGAGCATTACAAAGGCCAAAAGGCATTCGTTTATAGGCATACGTTCCAAAGAGACATGTGAAGGTAGTCTTTTCTTGGTCATCAATATCAATAATAATCTGAAAATAGCCTGAGTAGCCATCCAGAAAACAATAAAAAGTATGACCAGCTAGGCGTTCGAGCATTTGATCTATAAAAGGTAAAGGGAAGTGATCCTTTCATGTCATAGCATTTAAACGTCTGTAATCAATACAGATCCTCCATTTCATAGGACCTTGTGTGACAACATAGTCACCTTTCCCATTTCGTACCATGGTAACTCCTGATTTCTTAAGAACTACATGAATGGGGCTTACCCATTCGCTATCAGAGATTGGGTATATGATACCCGTATCGAGTAATCGTAAGACTTCTTCCCTAACCACCTCTTTCATGGTGGGTTCAAGCGTGGCCGAGGTTCACGAAGTCTTGGCGTTATCCTCCAAATGGATATGATGAGTGCAAATATTAGGGTCAATTCCCTTAATGTCGGCTAATGACCAACCAATCGCAGACCGATGTTCCCTAATCCCCGGATTAAGCGTGTCTCTTCATTCTTAGATACAGAGAGAAGATATAATTCTTGGATGACTACCATCCGGATCAAGTTGAATATATTTTAACTCGGTGGAAGGGTTTAACCTTTGGGGTGGAAGGAAAATCAATAGATGTTTTCGTCCGGGGTCATCATTTTGCATAATGAATACTTGCTTAGGTAGCAAGTCTTCATACTCATATATATGGAACAGTAGGAAGGATCTACAATTGGTGTGGACTCAAGGATGGTGTTGACTTCCTCTAAGTAGGAGTCATTTACAAAATTTGAAGTTCCAAAAGAAGGAATTTGTACATATTGTTTTCAGGGAAGCGTGTTGTTAAAATAATCTTGAGCTAAGTTCTCGATCATGCTAACCTCCCCATCTATATAGGCGAATCTGGTAGCTGTTTCATCATTTTAAAAACATTTACCTCAACCGTAAGATGGCCAAAAGATAAGGACATCTTACCATCGCGCAATTTATAATTGCGTTGGCGGTTGCTAAGAATGGAAGCCCTAAGATGATCGGTGCAGAGTCGTTGGCGACTTCCTCGTATCGAGGATAACAAAATCAGCAGGATAGTAAAAATCCCGAACCTTAACAAGCACGTTTTCCACTACACCCTTAGGATACTTAATTGACACGTCCGCTAATTGCAACGTTATTTTTGTAGGTTGCATTTCTGTAGAACCTATTTGTTTATACAAGTAATACGGGGAGTAAGTTAACACTTCGCCCCAGTGTCTAATAAAGCGGTCGTCGTGTAGGAATCTCCTAAGGTGCATTTTACAAGATGGGGCGACCATGGTCCTTGTACTTAACGATTCCATTATTTTCGGATAAAGTTGGGAACCTCATTCAGCCTAAAAAGGCGTCTTTAGGTATGTTGGTCTTACGCCTAGTAGTGCACAACTCTTTAAGAAACTTAAGCGTGGTTAGGAAGCTTTTTAATAGCCGAGAAAAGGAAGGTTTATCGTTAGATTCTTGAAAACGTTCCTAATCTCCTCAAAGTTTGTATCCACGGTTAGCATGGCTAACCGAGGGAATGGTGGTTTTGCTCTATATTTAGCGTATGGCTCGACTTGATGTGTTACCTTGGCTTTCTGTTTCTTAGGTTGTGGTTTAAACCGGTACCTCTACGGTGGTAGGCTCTTGGTTTCTATTTCGGTATCTAGTTCGATATCCGGTGTAGGGTGTCTTGATGGGGTAACTATAGGCATAGTTACTTTGTTATCAACCACTCTTCGAAGCGGAGAGTGGTGATGGCATTCAGTCACCTACTATTGTCGTTTCCGTACTAGTATTACCGTTTACCTCAAAGGCTGTGTTTGTTGTTTTAGGGTTGGGTATAAACTTGTCCCGGAAACACGCCTTTTGGTTGGGCTTTCTCTTAGGCTAACTGTTGTATGCCCCGATTTATGGATTGTAAGATCTGTTGGTTTGATTGAGTCATTGATTGGAAAAGTTGTTGGGTAACTTTGTATAAAGCGTCTATAACGATCCGGATGTGATTGTGTAGTAGTCACAGGTGGTGCAACTGGAACTATCTCACATTGATTATTTATGGGTGGGTTGTGATAGTTACTATTGTTAACCGGAACGATACCTCTATTGGTATTAAAACTATTATAATTACCCTGACCTTGTGCTAAACCTTGTCGTGGTTGCGCTTGGTTGTTATAATTATTATAATTTCCCTGACTTAGTCCCTGGCCTTGCCTAGGTGGAGCTTGATTATAGTTGTTTGCTTGCCTAACATTTTGGTTATTAGACCCTGGAGGTGAAACTTGTTGATTGTTTCGCCAACTAAAGTTGGGATGTTGTCTCCTTGGGGCATTAGGAATAGGATAGTTATTAATGGAGGAAACATTATCTTGCTCTAATTGTTGTTGTTTATAGGCGAGAGGACAATAGAGTCGGGTGCTCGGGACTCAAAACAGACATTACATGGGTTGGAGTTAACATTCATCATGCGGGGATAGGCTTTTGTTGCCTGAGAAATAGCCTCAACCTTTTTGTTAGAGATTCGATTAAATTTTTAAGTTCTAGATCGGGTTTCATCTCAAACATACCGCGCCTTAAGCTGTTGAGGAAGAACTAACTGAGCAGCGGGGGATATCATCACTACCCCCAATTGTTATTACGTTTAGTTTGATCTTCTAAAAATTTGTAAGCCTCCAGGCTCCTTTACTTAGGAAACTACCCCATTCATTATGTCAAGGATTTCTTTATGGTGATGTTGAAGTCCTTTGAAAAGGCACGAACTAACGTGTCTTTTGCTAGGTTATGGTGTGGACACTCAATAAGCGCGGACCCGGTGAAGCGATTCCAAGCCTCGAGAAAATGATTCATGAGGATTTGTCGGGAAAAAATGAATCTTGGAAAGCATCTCATCCGTCTTTAGGGGTGGGTAAAAATGTTCCATAAACAAATTTGAACAAGTTTAGCCCACGAGTCCATTATGAGAATTAGGCGTTTGGGCAGTTAACCAAGATGCCGCCTTTATCGGCTAAGGTGAAAGGGAATACCCGAGTTTAATTTGTTCCGCACCAACCGTAGGATGGTGGAATGTTGTTAGGACTTGTTCAATCCTACGACGTAAGCCGATAAGGTTTTTCATGGTCTAATCCATGAAAAGCGGGTAACAAATTAAAATATTTGGGGATTTGGAAATCCCCAATCGGGTCTGCTAGAGAACGATGCAAGATTTGGGGCTATCACTCAAGGCTTTGTAGAAGTCGAGAGAGGAGTCTCTTCTTCTTCGGGCATCAGGTCGGTGATGTGTGTGAATTAGTAGCTAGAGGTGTAGTGGGTGGTATACTAGATAGACTTGTTTGTTGGCGTTGTTGTGTAATTACGTTCGGTGTTTTGTTCGCCGGACCTTAATCTCATACAAGGCTAAAACCAAACTTAGCTAAACACATCAACACTCCAAACAATTTTGATATACTAGTATAAACCTCTAACGAGGAGATGCGAGGTGTGGAAGAAAGGAATACCTGATTGCGTCCTTGCTTTCGAATAAGCGTCTTGTTTGGCGTGTTGATGTATATAACAAGTTAGAACACTGAAAAACTTGAAAAATCAAAGTTCGAGTCAAAACATTTGAATTAGGAAAAATTAGCAAAATGGCTAAGCCTCTCATAGGGCACGGTCGTCGCTCCGTTATAATTTTCAAATTACAGTGTTTTAGGGTGGAATTAAGCCCCATGGGGGGGCGGGTCGTGTTCGTGCTATAGAATGGGTGCGCTCCTTCTAAGCGTGGTCGCTTCGGTGTAATTTTGTCGCGGAATTTTTTCGGATTGAAACGGATAACCACAGTATGAATCAAACAAGGGTGGGTGGGTTTAATGGGACTTAAAAATGACTAATTCTACTATGAAAACAATGCTAAAGTGCACTAAGATGGCAGCGGCACCATTTGATAAATCATATGATCGATTAATAGTTTACCTACGAAATAAAGCGATGAAACTCTATACGAAAGTAAAACTACAAACTATCTTACGATGCTAAATTGCTTATCAAAGTTTCTACTCTCAATTCTATCGAGATAGAGTGGAGTAACAAATTCGTTCCACTCCTAGTGCTCTAGCATGGAATGTTTTCTAGTCTAATTAGTCGGTCTTAAGTCTAATGAGAGCTTTACGAAGGGTGTTATACTACGATACAATATGAAATTGATTATTTGAATTTAACTACGAATGCTATGGAAATACGATTGTTTTTTAATCTAGATAAATGATTAGAGGGGAATTTAATCCACCTCGAATCCAACTTAATAACCTAGTATAGATTCTTGTATCTCGATTCTCACGTTCTTACGGCAAGAATTCGAGTTCTAATCCCTAGTGTTCATGGCATTTCTACCGAATACTAACTAGCATGTGAGGTCGTCCACCCATTCTCATGGCGAATCACAACCTTCTAGATTGGAATAGATTCTACAATGCTTCTACACTATACCACTAAGTTTTCATCAAGGCTTCATCAACCCCTCTAATGGAGGTTTTAGCTTTGAATCATTCCGCAATCATTCCCATATGAATCTAAACTAAACATATTATCAAAGATTCGAAATTCACTAATCTAAACTAAACGATAATTAAATTCTAATTAACAACTAAGAAATGGTAACCAACAATAATTAAAACTTGATCTAATAGATTGAAATAACACAATTCGAAATTGATAAAATAACTATTTTATTTATCTAATCAATCAAGAACAATGATTCAAAGACTTAATCTAAAACAAGAATTGAAAATGGAACTAAAACTGAATTTAATTAATTAAACTAGATCTAGAATTATCTATATTGTTTTAGGTCTAACTAACTACCATTAACAAAGAGCTAAGCTTTGGTTTTTATACTTTCAGATCCAAAAATCGTGCATGGGCTTGGATCCATGTTTTGGGCCAGAGAATCAGGCCCAAAACCCAATTCTTTCAGTCCAAAAAGGCCTCTTCAGCTGCAGTTCGCTTCAACAGACTTTTCGTCCACTTATGCTCCTCTGATTGGGTCAAGGCTTGAACCATTAGAAAGGTCTTTCCGAGTCGGTCGTTTTGACAAAAGGTAGGCCCCATTCTGAGGTCTGAGTCCAAAGATACGGCTTTTGGAAGTTCTGCTGACTTGTGTGCTGTTTCTGCCCGTGTCGACTTTTCAACTTTTGACCGGGCTTAGGAATGCTTTGTCTTCTTGAATCTTGGCCTTTAATCACGGAATTACTTAGTAACCGACCTTTGCTCCTTTATCTCGCTAAAGTGGCATATTTCTGCACATAATGGACTTTGAAACCTGAAATGCATAAAAACACGTAATCAGTGTTAACTCTTAATTATTACTCACATAATTGGTCTAAAAGTATGACTGTTACAGGGTTAAAACTACAGTTTTGGGCTCTTATCAAACACCATGAACCAGAAGAATCATTAAACCTTAAGCACTGACTTCATCTTCTCCCTTGAAGGAGAAGATTAGCCTTCCATAAAGAAGGAAGAACAAGAAGAAGAAGAGTTGAAGAACATAAAACTAGAAAGACTAATTTATTAAGACTCAGCTAGTTAAAACCGATCTTTTATTATTAATCTCTCTTTGCCTCAAGTTCTGGAGACAAGAATATAAGTGAATTGGCCAATTACATGAGGCACTTAGGTCCTCTATTTATAGGGGTTACAATGAGCTCTAGAAGCATTCCAAACCGTCATTTGTTTCCTAATACAAATAGACTTCTTCCAGAGTCCGACTTCGTCTTCAAAACTGAGAAGGAATTGGCTACTGATTGTCGATTCATGCATCCGGGCCATTTCGATTTATCGCCCCGGATGCACTCAATCGTCTGGACACTTTCGATTTATGCATCCCGATTTATCTCAATCATGCGTCGGGCCTTCGATACATCGTCCCTTTCGATTTTTTCTCTTACGCTTCTATCCTTCTATCCTCTTTTGCGGGCTTTGGTCCAAACAACGAATCCTTTGGCCTTTGGCTTCCAAATAGACTTTAAAATAGGTCCAAGTCGCATCTTTAACAACTCCAATTCCTTGGCCTTCTCTATGATTGTCCACGGGCCTCCCATGTGATCCTTAATGCTCCGAATTGCTTCGTTTTACCCCATTTTCTCTAATATTCTACAAAACTCTATTTTTCACCTGTAGAATCTTAAAACACAACTTATAAACACTATTAGTCCACTAAGATGGCTAAACAAGAGGCATAATCGAGGGTTAAATAGCACTTTTTGAGCACTTATCACAACTCCCAACTAGCCTTTTGCTAGTCTCTTAGCAAATAAGATAAAAAAATAGATAAGTGATCAAAATCACATCCTAATAACAAAAATAAAATCCTAACTCATTTTTGCAGGCATCGCGATTGCATTTACCATATGCAACAAGGCTTTAAACCTTTATGTTCCCCAAAAAGGACGAATTATAGTCTCGTGAGGGTTTTCAGGTGATATACCCACAAAATCAATCAATAACATGTTCAAGAATGATAGTATTTTTCAGAGAGAGAAATTCCTTACCCACTTAGTGCTTACTCCAATAGACAATCTCCATTGCTAACTACATTCTTTGCAAAGACTCATAGATTATGATGAGAGATAGTAAAAATTGACAAAAATTCTCAATCAAGGCTTATGTGTGTACTTAGTCAATTTTCTATACTCTCCTATCCAAGAAACGGAATCCCTAGTTTACCATAGGTAGATAATCTCGACTTTCAATCCTCACCAGTCATACTCTCAGAAAAGAATCTCTTAGAAGATGGTCTACTATTTTACCTCATGTATGTGGGGAAAAGAATAATGCATCTGAACATCCCACATACTACCTTGAAAACGGACTTGAATAAAAGTAGTCTCATGGAAAGAATGTCAATCACATATGAAGTGTCGGGTCCTTCACTTTAGCATCCTCTCACCTATTCTAGACTTCGTACCATACTGTAGTGATAAGTCATGGGTTGTAACTTGGCTTGGGTATTGGTTTATGAAGAAAAGGTAAAAAGAATTCTAAGGTTGTTTCTAAAAAACACTAAGGGTTTTGCTTCTTTCTTTGGAAGATTTCTTTAAATTATATATTGCAGAGAAAATTCTTCCTTTGTCTTAGCTTTTCCATCCATTCTGTTCCATTTTTTTTTTTTTTTTTTTTTTTTTCAGTGGTATATCCTTGATTAATACTGGATATACTTGTTTTCCACTAGCTTCTTTCACTTTGAATGGAATTATGGTCTTCATTGTATCTCTCTGATATTTCCTTGTAATCTTCCTTTTGTGCTTTTCTTTCTCCTTGTGCCCCTCGTATTCTCAGAAACATATGGGTATGGCTGATAAAGATTTTGGCTATACTCCTTGTCTGGAGTTGGGTGACAGGTAAAGGTTTTATGAAAGAAAATGGCTTATTGTAAGGCTCAAAAGGGTTTAACATGATGGTCCTACTAGGTGGGATAAAGGCTGAATGGGTTCACTACTTGACTTATCAGTATGATACTCTATTTCGAATAGACTACAAGACTTAATGGCTATCTCCCCAGTTGATGTCACTTCGTAATTAACCAAATTAATGAATAATGAGACTATATTACAACGACATAAAGAACTGAAAGATGTTGAGTCACTAAGACTCGGATTTTTCGTAAGAACTCTCCAAAGAATGGGTATAAAGCTCAAGTCTCACAGGCTAAGTCTAAAAATTCTACTTCCAGTTTACTAGGGGTTTAAATTTCTCTTCTAGCAAAAGTACACAAAACTGACCAAGTACTATGGTGGTGCCTTGATAAAGAATTCTATCAATAAGAACTATGTCCGAGCATAATAAATAGTCTAAGCGGTAATGAAATCAATAATATCAACTATCTATCAAACTCAACACTAAGCAGTATAGAATATATATCCCAGACTCATCATTAAAATTCATTTTTCTCATGCTGCTGATATAGAAACAAAAAATATTTTTGTTTTGAAAACTAATTTTTGAAATTCATTTCTCAAGTACACCCTCCCCCTACTTATGCATGCATTGACCTCAATGTATAAAGAAGTAAATGAAATGGATGAGAAAAAGGTAGGATATTACCATTGATGCCGAATATCAGAATTAGTTCAAGAAACAAATTTTTAGGTCTTTTTACGTCAGATCCCCAAGACGTAATGTGAGTCTTTTAAAGTCATATCCTCAAGACATAATGTGAGTCTTTTAAAGTCAAATCCTCAAGACTTTTGAGTCCTTTATAGTCAAATCCTCAAGACTAGTACTCCCACCCACTCGGTTCCACTTTGTAGGAATTCTTCTGATCTCTCTCAGCATGTGATTGACAAAAGTATACCTTGTACCAACAATTTTCTCTTAATGGCTATAACCGGGACAAGTTTCAGAATGGCAATTCTTTACAAAGAACCTAGCTTTTACGACTCTCCTCTTATGTGCAAATGGACTTTTACCGAACCCTACACGAGCCATACAAATAATCTTCCTTTGAAGGTCAACAGGGAGTAAATCCCATAAACTAACAGGTGGGGAATACTTAGGTTTCCATCTCAAAACTGATCTTTCGACAACATGCTTACTTCCTGTAGACATTTTCGCTCGATCTACTAGAATTCCTTCCAGCAGTATCCCTTCCTTTACCATGAAGTGACACTTTTCCCAATTCAGAACTAAGTTGGTATCGCAACAACGTTTAAGGACTAAGGAGAGATGATGCAGACAATCCTCAAAAGGACATGTGAATGTCTTCTCTTGGTCCTCATGGTGAATATGGATCTAAAAGTATCCTGAGTAACCATCAAGAAAGCCGTAGGAAGCTTGTCCAGCTAATCTTTCAAATATCTGATCGATGAAAGGCAATGTAAAATGATCTTTCCTCGATGCGCTATTCAAATTCCTGTAATCGATGCAAACTCTCCATCCAGTCTGAATCCTGGTTGGAATCAACTCATTGTTCTCGTTCTCGATCACTGTGGTTCCGGACTTCTTTGGCACATCTTGAACTGGACTAACCCATTGACTATCAGAAATAGGGTGGATAATGTTGGCATCAAGGAGTTTGACGTCCTCTTCTCGAACTATTTCCTTCATCTTCGGATTAAGCCTCCTCTGTGGTTGCTTAGAAGTATTGGAATCCTCTTCCAAATGAATCCTATGTTGAACTATCATAGGGCTGATCCCCTATAGCTGACTTGTGTTCCTTTAAAAGTGCTACTAACCTGGATTCCTGCTCCTTAGTCAAATCTGATGCAATGATTACTGGGTAGGTTCCCAAATCTCCCAAGAAAACATACATGAGTGTAGACGGCAAAGGCTTCAATTCTAGCTTAGGCGGCTCCTTCTTAAACTCTTTATATGGTCCATTAGGCATTGCCTCAACACTAAGTTCCTCATAGTCTGAGTCTGTCAGAGCTTTCAACACTTCGTCAGCAGGATATGAATGAGTCTGATAATCCTGTGCTAACGCTTCAATCATACAAACCTCGTTCACAGCACACACCTCCTGTGGTTGCTATAAAGTATGGAAAATATTGGTTTCGACTCTCATATTACCAAAGGATAACGTCATATTACCGTTTCAATAGTTGATGAGTGCATTTGCAGTGGCCAAGAATGGTCTGCCTAGAATGATTGGTATTTGCCTACCAGATGTAGGTTTTGTGTCGAGTACTATGAAATCAACCGGATAATAGAAATCTTCGATCTTGACTATGACATCTTCAATGATTCCTCTAGGTATCTTCACTGATCTATCTGCCAACTGTAAAGTAACATCAGTCGGTTTTAGATCCTTCGAGCCCAACTTCTCGTAGACGAAATATGGTAGAAGATTCACACTGGCACCCAAATCTAATAAAGCTTGTTCCTCCAAAGAATCTCCATCGCATGTAGCAGTTGGACTTCCGGGATCTTTCGGTTTCCACAACCGATAGATTCTCAGTAGATGCGATGAACATCTTTGGCGATAAAAGCTTCTTTTCGAATGTTGGTCTTCTTCTTTACTAGATCTTTCAGGAACTTGGCATATGAGGGAACTTGCTTGATTGCATTCAGAAATGGGATATTAATCTGTAAATTCTGAAATACATGCAAATCTCCTTGTACTGGCCATCTTTTCTGGTATTCACTAGTTTCGAAGGAAACGGTCCGGGCGGATTCTTCAATATCGGTTCTCTTTCGGGCTTTTGGGTTGGCTTGGTAACAAATAGTGGAGTGACAGGTGGAGTCACTCGTGATGGCTTCTTCTTACTTAATTCCACAGTAGTTCCTTCAACTTCTTTTGCAACCTTCAGCAGGTTACACAACACTAGATATATCTGGAATGTTAGAACTGGGTGGGATGGTGGGGACATAAGTTACCTTAGGCTCCGCAGAATCTTTTCCTGGTTCATAGACAATCCTGTTATCAACTTTCTTGCCTGACCTCAGAGTGGTGACAGAATTAACTTGGGCATTCGACTGAGTAATCTCCGGGTTATCCACTGCGCAGGACACCTCTTCCTTTCGGATTTGGCTCTACCGGCTTGGTAATGCTCCTTTTGATCTCTCTCAAGGCGGCAGCGATTTGCCCTATCGGCCTTGAATGACACTAAAGTTATTCTCCAACTTCGGGTTCTTTGATTTGTCCTTTCACTCATTGACAATGGTGGTGATAGCTTCTTCCGGATGTGGGATAATTGCTTTGCTTTCGACCGAGGCGTAGGGGCAATATATCCACTCATAAGATCCGGTACTAACTCTCTGTTTGTCTTGGCTTGGTATTCTTGGTTCCGTATGACCGTTGATTTACGTATGGTTGCTAGCGGTTTTGGAACCGATCATCGGGTTATTCGAACCGATTTGATCGATTTCAAATCTCGGAGGAAAATTCCTCCGATTTGTATTTTGTGGCTTCCAATAATTACGTCCCTCGATTGAACCGGGTTATTTCTTCCTAAAGAGTTGATACTACATGCCTCTGCATTAGTATCCAGGATAGTATGAACACTCTTGATTGGTATGGCCTTCATCGAACATAGCTCACAAATGGTATAACAAGGCTTGGATGGTCGAGGTTTAGCTTGGAAATTGTTTGGTTTGGAGGATTCATGGAGAACTCGATCAAACTTCTTGTTCAGATTTTCAAGTCCTGTTGATAGGCTTGCCATAATTGATAGCATTGCTTGATTTGGGTCTTCTTGAATTTGGTTGCCAAATTTCTTTGACACCCTCCACTCTAGCTACGCCCCTCGTTGCTAGTACTCCATTGTTGAGTGTCTTGACTAAATTCTCGAGAAAGTTGTAGGCTTCCTCTCCATCCAATGATGTAAACTTACCTTGATGCATTGATCGTATCATCCGCTTGTTCATAGTAGAAAGTCCTCGAAGAAAAAATGAGCGGTGTGCTCTTTATCATAACCATGATGTGGACATGAGACTAGCAGATTATTGAATTTCTCCGGCTTTGATGATATTCTTGATCCACCTTCCCTTTGAAATTGATGATGGCTTGTCGCATGGCATCCGTCTACGGGGTGGGTAGAACTTGTTCATAAACTTTGTTCTCAACTTCTCCCAATTGTTGATTGAATTGATCGGTTGTGTAGTTAACCATTTGGGATGCTTTACCTTCGAGGGAGAGTGGAAAAGAATTAACTTGATACTCTCATCCCGATATATTCGTTCTTGAAAGTTTCGAGGATCGATAGAAATTTGTTCATGTGAACATAAAGGTTGAACATTATGCGAACCATTGAACTTTGGAAGCATAGAGATTCTCGATGCTCTAAGTTCAAATTGATTAGCTTCGTCTCTCGAAAAAACAATATTCTTTGGGTAGGTCTCCAATGATTGGTGAATAGAAATCGCTCAGCTTCTTCCTCTGTTGTGCTTGCATGGGTGGGATAGCTTTAGGATTATTGGTGTCCAAAACACCTCTATCATTGTGTGCGGCCATTGTATCAATCTCGTCAAGTATTCTTGTGAGTCGGTTGTTAAACCTTGTCCACTGTTGTGTTCTTACTGGACGATGATATGGATGACGAGGCATACATTAGAAAATTCTATGCGAAAATAACAAAAAACTATCCTACTATGCAACTATTCTAAATTATACTAGAATGTAAAACTACTTTTCTTCAACTGGGTTGGGCTTTGCAGCTAGTATCTCGCCCGTTGTCTAAAAGTCATCTCTCTTCTAGGGTTATGGTGAATCACTTGGATTGCTTAAGTACCACTGCCCACAGACGATAGTCCGTTTGTCAAGATTTAGACAAGAAACACTAGAGTTTGATTTTTCGCTGTGTTGGCTTACAACTTCAATTGTTGAAAAGGTCCTAAATGCAATTATACTAGAAAGCAATAAAACTAAACTATGATGCAACTATACTAAGAAAGCAATAAAAAGAATGAAGATTCGACTAACCTGGATGGTAGATCTTGTCTTCAAGATGTCCTTCAAGCTTCTTTCTTTCTTAAAATGATGGATGATGCGGCTAAAATTACCTCAAGATCCAAAATTCTAATCTTGAAAGAAAACGTTAAACATAGACAACTTAAAACGGCAGCGGCGCCATTGACACTACCTCTTTTTATGTGTGTAGATGATATGATGGGTGATGTAGATAGATGATGATCGTTGAACAAATAGAAGCGTATCAAAACCTAATTATCCCTCAATAAGTAAAGGATGAGTAGGGTATCGTTCCACTTTTAAGTGTATGTTATGTGAAGGACAGGACTTGGAAAGGGGTTAGAGGGATTAAAAACTAATATTGTAGAGATTGTAGATTCTAATGCTAAACTAAACTAAACTAAACTAACAAAACTGTTGAGAATTTATAAGAGAGGGAATTCAAGAGATTAGAATCCACCAATACTTTTGATCTATGACCTTCTGCTTCATGGTTGTTCTTACAAGTAGACTACAATTAGGTAATCGAAAGAAAGTGCCGATGCCCTCTTTGGATCTAAACATCGTTAACAATTAACTCTACTTAAGGTTTTTCCTATGTTTATGTTATTAATATCTTCTTTCCTTTTATGTAAGCTCGGGCAGCCATTCAATGTATTACCAAGAGCAACATCAAGGAGTACTTCTTAATATGCCATTCAATGAATCACCACTTAAGGCAAACACAAAGAATACTTCCCTAGGCAGCCACTCCCCCGAGCTACCCCTTCTAAGGCAACACAAAGAATACTTCCCTAACTCTAAAGAACTATACTACTAGAAGAAAAGTAAAGAACACTAGCATGATATTAATATTGCAAAACATAAACCCTATTCTATACTTCCATCCCCCGGTGTGGTGGGCAATGGAACTAATAACTACAAACATAAAGAACTAACCGATTGAAGAACACCATGAACCCGAAGAATCATTAAACCTTAAGCAACTGGCTTCATCTTCTCCCTTGAAGGAGAAGATTAGCCTTCCATAAAGAAGGAAGAACAAGAAGAAGAAGAGTTGAAGAACATAAGACTAGAAAGACTAATTTATTAAGACTCAGCTAGTTAAAACCGATCTTTTATTATTAATCTCTCTCTGCCTCAAGTTCTAGAGACAAGAATATAAGTGAATTGGCCAATTACATGAGGCACTTAGGTCCTCTATTTATAGGGGTTACAATGAGCTCTAGAAGCATTCCAAACCGTCATTTGTTTCCTAATACAAATAGACTTCTTCAGAGTCCGACTTCGCCTTCAAACCGAAAGAATTAGCTACGATTGTCGATTCATGCATCCGGACACATTATTCATGCGTCCCGGATTAATCTCACGCGCGTCGGACGCTCGATTTATCGCCCCCCAGACGCACTCAATGCGTCGACGCTTCGATACATGCGCCCCAGACATAAGCCGATTTTTCTCTTCGCTTCTATCCTTCTATCCTCTTTTGCGGGCTTTGGTCCAAACAACGAATCCTTTGGCCTTGGGCTTCCAAATAGACTTTAAAATAAGTCCAAGTCGCATCTTTAACAGCTCCAATTCCTTGGCCTTCTCCATGATTGTCCACGGGCCTCCCATGTGATCCTTAATGCTCCGAATTGCTTTGTTTTACCCATTTTCTCTAATATTCTACAAAACTCTATTTTTCACCTGTAGAATCTTAAAACACAACTTATAAACACTATTAGTCCACTAAGATGGCTAAACAAGAAGCATAATCGAGGGTTAAATAGCACTTTTTGAGCACTTATCAGTTATTAATTGGGATGATACCTCAATTATTATTATAATAATTATTATAATTACCTGGTCCTTGTTCTTGTTGTGGTGGAGCTGAGTTATAGGTGGTTGCTGGCCTAACATTTTGATTATTAAACCCGGAGGTGTAACTGGTTGACTATTTCGCCAACTGAAGTTGGGGTTTTATCTCCAAAGTGCATTAGAAATAGGAAGGCTATTTAACAAGCAAACATTATCCGGCTGTGCGGGTGGTTGTTCATAGACGAAAGGATAATAGGAGTTAGTATGCTCAAGACTAAAATAGAAATTACATGGAAGAGAGTTGATGTTCATGACAGGAGTATGCTTATGTTGAACATAAATGACTTCTACCTTTTCTGTGAGAGATTCAATTAGAGTTCTAAGCTCGGGATCAGATTTAACCTCAAACATATTGGCAGCCTTGGCTATGGAAGAAGAATAAATAGCGAAGCGGGGGATATCGTTACCCCCCCAGTTATTATTACGCTTGGATTGATCTTCTAAAAACCTATAAGCCTCTAAGGCTCCTTTACTAAGGAAACTACCCCCATTCATTATATCAAGAACCTCGTTATGATGATGTGAAATCCCCTTGAAAAAGGCACGAACAAGCGTGTCTTTTGCAAGGTTATGATGTGGACACTCTATAAGAAGATCAATGTACTGGTTCCAGGCCTTTGAAAAGGATTCATGAGGGTTCTGGCAGAAGAAATGAATCTTTTGAATCATTTCATTTGTCTTCAATGGTGGGTAAAACTGTTCCATGACCAATTGAACAAGTTTGGCCCATGAGTCCATGGAATTAGGCATTTGGGCAGTTAACCAAGACGCTGCCTTATCGGCTAGGGTGAAAGGAAACACCCTCAGTTTAATTTGGTTAGAACCTACATTTGGATGATGTACTGTAGTGAGAACTTGTTCTATCCTACACATATGTTGATAAGGTTTTTTGTGGTCTAAACCATGAAAAACGGGTAACAAATTAAAAATATTCAGGGAAATTCGAAAATCCCCCACTGGGTTTGCAAGAATGATGCATGACTTAAGGCCATCGTTTAGGGCTTTGTAAAAATGAGAGAGAGGAATCTCTGCTTCTTCATCCATTGATGCAGGTGTAGTGTGTGATATTCTAGATAGGATTGTGCGTTGACGTTTACGATAGAGAACGTTAGATGGTTTTCTCTTATCGGACCTTAATCTCATGCAAGGCTAAGTCCAATATGAAAGAAACATGAACAGCAGTCAAACAACAACCTGATATACTAGAATTAAAACTCCTCTGACAGAAGAAACGAGGAGTGAAAGGAGGAGAACCTGAATGCCTCCTTGCTATGCTTATGAATATCGTCTTTAATACCAACCTATGTGTCCTGTAGAAGCTTGGAATACTGAATAAACAATAATTTCCAACGAAAAGGTAACATGTAACTAACCTGTGTATATCGAGCTTTTTTTAGAGGGGCGTGGGCGCCCTCAACTATAAGGCGACAAGGGTGCATGCGCGCTTTGTCAATTTTTTTTAGAAACAGGCCTGCGCGCAGGTTCTTAATGGGCTGGGCCTAAAAATTAGAAAGAAACACGAAATTAGCTTACTGGAAGGAAGGGCATGTGTGCTTTCCGGATATAGAGTAAATAGGGCGAAAAAGCTCCCGAAGTTCTGACTTCGAAAATTTCGATGAGACTTCCGGGGAGCAAAACCCTATTTTTTTTTTTCAAGAAACAAAACACACAGTCAGATTTGAACCAAAGAGTGGGTGGGTTAATTAGGCTATTGTAGAAATGAAAACTAAGAGAATTTACTTCTAAACATAACTAAGATGGCAGCGGCGCCATTTGATAAAAGTAAATTAACATGCGTTTACCCTATCTTAACTGATTTAAGCTAGGAAGAAGTAAAGCTATAAATTGTACTCGTTTGATCAAAGTTTCTACTCTCAATTATCATGCAATAAAACTAGAGTTATAATTCATTTCACTCCTAGTTGCTTAGAAAATAACTAATTCACTTAATGATGAACAATTAAACAATACGAGAGTAATAATTCTAAATATAACTAATATTATGAAAACTATGATTTGATGTATTCTAAATTGAACTATGACAATTAAATAAATATGCGAATATGAAGAAGGAATTAAGGAGATTTGAAATCCACTTTGATTAATCCCTAACATGCTAGTATAGATTTGTTGCAACCCTAATCTTTATGTTTTCACACAAGGTTCAACATAAAGGTTAGGTATTTTTGTCCCTAATTATTCATGGCATCTCTAACCAACTAATAATTAGCATGAGAGGAAGTTAAAACCCATTCTCATAGTGAATGAACTACCCTCTAGAATTGAAACTTTTAAATACAACTATTTTATACTAACACATCAAAGCTTCGATCAAACCCCTCTAATGGAGGTTTAGCTATGGATCATTAGACTATTATGGAATAAATAATAATAATAAGAAGACACAATGAAAGAACTACTTTATTATAAATAACTTGAATTAAATTAATAGTGGCTAGGCTAATAAAACATAAACTAGGTTTTAACTAAAGAGAAAAGCTAAGAGACAAGAGGTAGGTGAGAGTTATAGTTTTTTCTTAGTCCTCTTTATATAGGAGAGGTCTAGGTTTACAATTTTGTGCATGGGCTTTGGAGCTATGTTTTGGGCCACTAAATTAAGCCCAAAACCTAATTACTTAAGTCTAAAAAGGGTTTCTCTGTTGGAAATTATTATAATAGCCTTTTTGTCCACTTTTACTCATTTGATTGGATCAAAGCCTGGACCAATAGAAATCTCTTTCCGAGCCGGTCGTTTTGACATATAATAGACCCCATTCCAAGGTCTGAGTCCAAAGATACGGCCTGTGGAAGTTCTGTTGACTTTTATGCTCTATTTCTGCTCTCGTGACTTTGACTTTTCAGCTTTGACTGGGCTTTAAAAATGTTTTTTCTCCTTGAAACTTGGGCTTTAATCATAGAACTTCTTAGCAACCAACCTTTGCTCCTTTCCCTTGCAAAAGTGCCATATTTCTTCACATAATTGATTCCGAGACCTGAAATACACAAAAGTGCGTAAACAGTAATAACTCTTATTTATTATAAACATAATTGGTCTATATGTAATGTTATTAAGGGTTTAAAACTACAGTTTTGGGCTCTTATCAACTATGAACATTCAGTGAACTATTAACAATAAATGTTCATACCATTGAACTATGAACAATGAATATTCATACTCTGGTTGGACTATGAACATTCAGTGTTCATACCATTGAACTATGAACAATGAATGTTCATACTCTGGTTGGACTAGTGAATATTCATTGAACGATTAACAATGAATGTTCATACTCTTGTTAGACTATGAACATTCAGTGTTCATACCATTGAACTATGAACAATGAATGTTTATACTCTTGTTGGACTATGAACATTCAGTGTTCATACCATTGAACTACGAACAATGAATGTTCATACTCTTGTTGGACTATGAACCTTCAGTGTTCATACCATTGAACTATGAACAATGAATGTTTATACTCTTGTTGGACTATGAACATTCAGTGTTCATACCATTGAACTACGAACAATGAATATTCATACTCTTGTTGCACTATGAACATTCAGTGTTTAGACCATTGAACTATGAGCAATGAATGTTCATACTCTGCAAAACACAATAAAAATTAAATAAGAAAGAGTTTAGAGTGAGCTATGAACACTAACTTCGAAATTCATTACATAGAAATTCATTACATAGAACACTAACATTAGTACATTGCGACTACCCAGAAATTCATTACATAGAACTCCCTTCTCCACAACACAACTTTCATTTCATTTAATTTTACATTGAAGTTCGAATTCCTTCGATACATCATCTTTTTCGAATTCAATCATAATTTTGATTTTTTTTAGAAGAGGAAGAACTTGATGCCGAAGAAGAGCATGTCGTTGAAATTTCATTCACATTGGTCAGTATTGTCTCCTCCAGCCATTCGAAGTCAGCACCACATTCGGTGCAATTATAAAACTTTTTCCCTTCGTTTTCATTTTTCTTTGCTGTCGTGCTTAACTTTCGAAATCCCTGACAATTCAAGTTTCTGCATCTAAACTTTTGTTGCGGTATCATCGACGACAATTTTGCATCTTCCAACCACTGAAAGTCTCGACACTTATGACAAGTTAGAAACATTTTTCCTAATGATCGAAGTTGGCCAGATCGTCGTAGAATTCTAGTACGTACCCGCCCCCCAGACAATTTTGATGCAACATGGTGTTGACACCCAACCACAATTTGAAGGTGGATGAGAGTCGCCATAATTCTTGCAAACTTGGTTTTCCATCAACAATGAAATCTACAAAAAACAAAATCCATTTTCAATTATACTGTTTCAACATGTTCTCACTGTTCTTGTTTCAACTACTAACCTTAAAACTCAGAGATTAAACTAAAATAACTCTATTGAAATAACTCAAATAAAATGATTTCAAAACCAAATTAAAATCAAATGAGTTCAACATAAAACAACCTAATCTAACAATGAAATCAAATCAATATGAAATATGAATGTTACCTACACAGCAGAATATCAATCAACAAGAATAGTTGGAAATCTCCTCGAATTTGATGAAGAAAACAGATTGATCTACTTGAAATCTAATTCGATCTACATAAAAATGTAAGAAATCAGTAATTATAACCATTTAAATCCCTAATTTTCAAATATGAAATCTCTAATTTTCACTCGCCTTGTTTTCGCTCTCGTGTTTAGGTTTTCTCCCCTTTATTTGGTTTTTGGAGAAGAAAAGGTTGGGTCGATCTATTTCTTTTTATGTTTTGGATTTAGAAGATGGGTGGAATTGACAAGTTTACCCCCCATTCGAAGTCAGCACCACATTCAGTGCAATTATAAAACTTTTTCCCTTCGTTTTCATTTTTCTTTGCTGTCGTACTTAACTTTCAAAATCCCCGGCAATTCAAGTTTCTGCATCTAAACTTTTGTTGCGGTAACATCGACGACAATTTTGCATCTTCCAACCACTGAAAGTCTCGACACTTACGACAATTTAAAAACATTTTTCCTAATGATCGAAGTTGGCCAGATCGTCGTAGTAGAATTCTAGTACCCAGACAATTTCGATGCAACATGGTGTTGACACCCAACCACAATCTGAAGGTGAATGAGAGTCGCCACAATTCTTGCAAGCTTGGTTTTCCATTAACAATGAAATCTACAAAAAACAAAATCCATTTTCAATTATACTGTTTCAACATGTTCTCACTGTTCTTGTTTCAACTACTAACCTTACAACTCAGAGATTAAACTCAAATAACTCTATTGAAATAACTCAAATAAAATGATTTCAAAACCAAATTAAAATAAAATGAGTTCAACATAAAACAACCCAATCTAACAATGAAATATGAATGTTACCTACACAGTAGAATATCAATCAACAAGAATAGTTGGAAATCTCCTCGAATTTGATGAAGAAAATAGATTGATCTACTTGAAATCTAATTCGATCTACATAAAAATGTAAGAAATCAGTAATTATAACTATTTAAATCCCTAATTATCATCATTTAAATCCCTTATTTTCAAATATGAAATCTCTAATTTTCACTCGCCTCGTTTTCACTCTCGTGTTTTGGTTCCTTTATTTGGTTTTTTAGTTGATCAGATATCCGTAGAAAGGAATCAAGGGTCAATATTGGGAGTGGCTAGTAAGGGAGTGGGGTGTATATATATATATATATATCAATATAACAAGGGAAGGAAGTTTTATGACCAACGGATGGGATTCAGTTTTAGGGGGTATAAATCGAGGGCCACGGTTCCACCATGTGGATAAAGAATTAATTAAAGAGCTTAATTGTGAAATTAAATAAATAAAAAAAAAACCCTTCGGTTAAGTTCTCCAAAACTTTAAAACTTCAATTGTGAAAATTAACAAAAAACCCTTCATTCTCCCAACACCCTAGCTCACAAAAACCTTTCGTTCTCCAAAGCTCGAAGTTCAAAAAAAAAAAAAAAAAAAAAAAAAAAAATCGCATGATACAATGGTGGCTTTTGCAGGTCAATTTCTAATTTATCTAAAAGGGGTAATAAGAGAGTAAATGCATTTTAACTACTTCTTTTACCCGAAGTTCAAAACCAAATGTAAAAAAAAAAACGAAAAGATCACCGAGGGTCATTCTACTCTTTTCACAAAGAAGCATCCATCTGTTCATGAAGAAAGTTTCTCACCGTCTCCATCCACAAAAAGAAAAGGCGTGTCTACTATCTCTCTCTATTACTTTCCTTAAGTGAGTAAATTAATCAGAACCTCATTGGTGTCTTATTTTTTTCTCAATCAAAGTTATAGCCTCACTGTCGTTGTTCCAAAATTGGTAATGATTAAGTAGGGTGTTGTTGTGAATTTGTGATATACATAAAATTTGGTCAGTGGATTAATTTGTTGCCATGGCATTCTCAAGTAAGTGTAGTTAAGCATAATCTAAAATAATTACGACACTTAATTGAGATGGCGGTTCCATGGTGTAGTTACTACACTTAATTGAGATTATTGAGATAGTATTGCCATGCTGCTGTTGTTTATTTGTTTATTTGCCATGGTGCTCTCAGTTTTAGAGATTGCTTTTGGGATGGATTTTTTTACCTCGAAAGTTGTGTTTCCGAGATTAGAAAATTAATTAGCACGATTAGGATTAAAGTTTTGAACCTTTCGTTTCCAAAGTTTTCCTGAAAATAGTGTGGAGAATTATTGGTCTTTCGTGTTTGCTTTGCTATCTTCATTAACTATCGCTTTTATCTTATTTTTTCTATTTTTGATAACTGCTAGAAAATTTTATTGATTTTGAATGTTTAAGTGAATAACCTTTTTTTTTCGCTAAAAGGTAATTTATTCAAAAAATTTAACAGGTTACAAGAAAAAAGAATATGAAGTGTAAGACCTGTATAGTATGGGTTTCATCATATGTGAACCCACCTATTACATCCAAAATTTAGCTTATGAATCGGAAGTAATTTAAGTAGTAAAATGGTTTTCCAAGTTCCTCACAAATGGAGGCTTATTGTCCCACCATTTACTTTCTCCATTTTGTAAAGCAGCACATAGACTCCTATTGATTGACTGACTCACTCCGCCTTGGGAAAGATTGATGGACGTTTTTTCTATTAAATGTGTTCTTGGTTTCATAATTTGGGATTTCTTTTTCAATTTTTCATTGTAGTTAAGCAACGGAAGCAATAGATTGGCAAACACGAGTATGGAGGGCAGAACTCACAGAAGGAAGGTTTGTACACCTACTTTCATATTCTATCACATGAACTTCATTTAATTGAATCAAAATTCGTACTTCCTTAGTTTTGAGAAACCCACACCTCTTTTTTTTGTTAAGCTATTTCTTTGATGCTTTGTATACTTGATTTGATTTATTAGTTGACGCAGGTTTTTTTTTGTCATTTTTTGGTCATTGTTAAATCAAGGTTAATATCAACATGTTTTGTTAAATA
Source organism: Coptis chinensis (assembly GCF_015680905.1). Classification (NCBI taxonomy): domain Eukaryota; kingdom Viridiplantae; phylum Streptophyta; class Magnoliopsida; order Ranunculales; family Ranunculaceae; genus Coptis; species Coptis chinensis. Next base: position 90,842,277 of record NC_141458.1, on the reverse strand, counting down.
TCCTTAGTTTAATATGTGCTTTCATAAGATTTAATTTTCTAATTAACAGGTTTATTTCTATTACTTAGAATGTAGGATTTGTGTTGAAAAAAACAACAAAGAATTAGACTTTGTCAGTAATAGTTTTATCTAATAATTGTTGGAAAACCAAAACATGAACAAAACCGAAAACGAAAACGAAAGGTTTCAATGGTCTTCTTTAAGGTGATGTAATACTAATAACATACCCAGATAAAGCAGAATGAACTCAAATTACTTTAAATTTATGAGATATCCCAGGGATGGGATTCAGATCTTTGTTGTTTAAATCTCTTCTTAGGGTTAACAGTGTGAGAATAGTGATAAGCACCCAAAACTGTAATATTAAACCCCGAGAGACATAGCATTTTGGTCGATTATGTATTTAATAATCATGTAATAATTATATTTTCGTACTTTTGCAGGTTTCCGCAATTAAAATGAATATAGTGATAAAACATGCATCAAAGTACAGAATACGAGAATATTTGAGTTTCCCACTCGACCCGAGGAAGAAGTTTCCAAAAGAACGTAACAAAGCATGGAACGGCCCACATATGAAGAAGCATCAAATTTCCGATGCTCAAATCGGATAAATCTAGGTGCCGACGCTAGTGAAGCTGCCAAGTACAAGAATACGGGAATATTGGAATTCCCGCCAATCCCCGTGAAAAGCCCAACAAAGCCCGACTAGAGCGAAGTTTCCAAAAGAACGAGAACCGAGACAAGATAGGCCCACATATAAAGAGGCGAGGAAACTTCCAAGCTCAAATCGGATAAATCTAGGTGCCGACGTTGGCTAGTGAAGCTGCCATAGCGACCCGGCTTAAATTTAACTCTGCGCAAGGACAAAAGTAGTAAAACGCCAATTTTTACCGCCATGGACACACTAAGTGGACACACTCTGCGCAGCCGGAAGGCATGATGAGTCAAGATAGGCAGGTGGCAAATGATGGTTTCAAATTGATACCATCCGGCAAAGAGAGAAGATCGCACCAATTCAAACCAGGTGGTTTGAATTAACATAAGCTAAAACAAAACCTTTAAAATGGCAAAAGGACAAAACTTAAAAACAGGTTGAAAACAAAGTTTGGTTTGAACCATTCAATTAGCATAAAACAAAACCTTAAATATTCACGGGTCACTCTTGTATCAACTATATATATATGAAGGGGTCGCCTTCATTATAAGGTCTTCAAAGATATTAATGCTTTAGCTACGTTTAGTTTTCTTTCTTGATTACCTTACCTTCCGCCATTTTTATTTCAAAGCAGCCTTAATACGAAGAAGTTATTTTACCCTTTAATAATTGATCATTTCTTGTCTTGTTTAATTTTTGTCCGTGATTTATTTACTTAATGTATACATCAAGTTTTATTATTCCTACTATGATGATGAGCTATCCCCCGTGGGGAGTGGTTATGCGCCGCTTTCGTGTGTGAAAATCGGATTGACTCGTTAATATTCTAGAATCACTACTTAGGAATTAGGCATAGAATTAACATCCGGTCCCAAAATGATCGAGGCGTACAAAGTTGGAGTCGATGCTCGAGGTCTTAGCGACCTAAAATGTCTCAGCGCACTCTGGTGTCGACACTCTCCAATTGGCCCAAATTGATGTGAACTTGTGCCAGGAGCTGAAATAATATACCAGAGATGAGGTATTATCGAAACTCCTTATGCTAGTGAAATGCAACCTAGAGATGTGGGCATGCACTAGGGATCAATACTCGACGTCGTCTCCGAAACGAGACGAATTAGAGATGTAGTGATTTAGTAATAAAAACTGTTGAAAAATGATTCTTGCATGAGCATGATTAACTCTCTCCCTGTTTCTCTACTTTTGTTTACCTATATATAATCACCGTAGTAATCTATTTTATTTGCATTACCGTTATTTTAATTAAAAAAAACCAACTAAAAAAGAAACCTAAAAATCCAACTCACTTAAAGTGTAACTCCGCCAGGAACCTATCCGAGCCCTAAGGTTTTGGACGATCCCTTACTCGACCTATCCTACCAATCCCGTGAGTAAGGTAACTTGACTAAAACGCGTCGACTATACGGACGTTGGACTTTTGACTTTGGACTTGGGATGGACCTCGGACTTTGACCGTGGACCTCGGACTTAAGGAAATAAGTAACGAAAACCAATAAACGTGTGTAAAGAGCGTTCTATCAAAATGCCGCACGAAGGACTCGGACTTAACGTAATAACCGGAATACATCTATAAAACCCTCCCTTACCTCATCATCTTTTTAATTTTTATTTCGCTACAATACTAACTATTTACCGTAATTTTTTTTTCTACTAGCAAATAACTGTGGAGCCAAGTTGTTTATTTTCATTAGCACGATCCTAAGTACTCGTAGGAATTTGAAGTACTAAACAGACAAAAGAGTCTCGGACGAGATCAATTAGTAAACAAAGTTTAAACTAACCTCGAGTATCAACACTCCGGTTTTCAGTCTCTGTGCCACTTTTTGTCACACCTCAATTTCGGCTGCATTCGGAAAAATATTATTTGTTCCCGACTCTTCGATTTCGAGGTGTGACGACTCTCCACTTCCAAAACCCATAAACAGTTTAAAATATGCGGATAATTAAAAACCAATAAAAATTTCAATTATACAAAAGTCCTCTTCATTACAAAAATTCCCAATTAAGATTAGGTTACAAATCTCTTTTCAATAACTCTTTAATTAAAATATACAAATGAGAATACAAAACATTGTCTAGACTGAAAAGTTATATCACCTCAAGGGAAAAAAAAAACGATCCGAGGAGATGTAACGCTTAATGCAAACCACAAGCAAGCAGCTAACCTTCTTCAACAACACTAAACCTCGTCAAGACTTATCAACTATGTTCATTTATCGAACACACCCGATAAGCAAACATGCAAATCGGGTCAAGATTATAAACAATCTTTGGTGTGAGTAGCCCTAAAAATACAAATATACTTATACATATATAAACACCATCCATAAGGCGCTTAGTTCTCTACCGAGGCCTTTAACTTTCAACGACAAATACAACATCCTAAAGAATAATAATTAAGGCGCAGGTAGTTCCTCCATCGAGGCTTTTAACTTCCCACTAACTACACAACAAACTATACACATAATAAATAAGGCATGTAGTTCCTCCATCGAGGCGCCTTAGGTTCAACTAAACAAATAACCAGTCAAGCATATTATATACTTACCTCATTCCATGCTCAATTACCGAGTGGGTCGTCTCTGCACAAGTAATTAGTTTGACCCACCCTTCTGCAAAACCATATACAATCATCTATCTAAAGATATATCATTAACAAACATATTACCATAATTATATTAATTAAGGTTTTCTTTTGCGTGTCCCTAAAATCACGTCGATCTATGTCTTACCTAGTTTCCCGGCTACCACAATCGCTACCCAACGCCCGAACATGTACATCCACATGCCTCCCTTACATAATGAACCACTCCGTCGCGTAACTACCCTGGCGGGATGCGCGACACCGTAAATCCTCACACGGAAGCAATTATGTAAGTATCGCCACTATTCGCATAAAATATTATGCATCATCGTTCTATTTTGCGCGAACGGAATAATCAAGTTACTATTCGGCCAGTTCTCCAAGATATTGCAGGCCATTCAGACGCCGAACGCCAGGGGTCACCAAAGGCCATTCAGATTAATGAAACGCCGGAAGGGCCAATCACATGAGTTGTGGTAGTCGGGTTCTAGGATTTTCGTTATGTAATTTATTAAGATGTGTGTCATACATTAATGACTCATAAACATTTCTACTATATCGATGCGGTCAATTACCTTATTGCACTAAGCCATAATATTTAGAAACATCTCAATTATATCTCTTAACCACTTTCATTCTTTCACGTGCCAATATATTATTGAAATTAAAGACTACACCACACTTGAGAAAATAAATTCACCAATACTATATTAGCATCTCACATATAAAATAATGGAGTATATATACATTTCTCCAAGATATTGCATTAATATAAATATCCCAGCATATTATATCATGTCACAATGCTTCAACGTATCACATACATTTTTATTATAATGTATTAGGAATATAATATCTATTAACATCTCAATATCGTCACGTGTCAAAAATACACAACATAAATGTCAAATCTTTCTTAGATAATGACAACCAAATATATACAAGCTTCCATAGCATTTTATTATTATAGTTGTCCATATAACATACAACATAAAACGTAGCACAATTAGACAGTCCACAGTCCACAATCAAAGCCCAATATATATATGCTTTACACACTACTCACGTCAAATCTAAATTAGATAATGACCAACCAAGTTATATAATCTCGACAATATTTTATATAATCAAATATGTGAAAAACTAGAAAAGTCAACCTTCCACAGTCAACGGTCAAAGTCAAACGGTCAAATGTCAAAGTCAACGATCGACGGTCAAAGTCAAAGTCAACACATCATGGTCAAAATCAAAGTCAACCCATCATGGTCAAAATCAAAGTCAACCCATCATGGTCAAAGCCAAAGTCAACCCATCATGGTCAAAGTCAAAGTCCAATGTCAAAATCAAAGTCAACCCATCATGGTCAAAGTCAATACATCATGGTCAAAATCAAAGTCAACCCATCATGGTCAAAGCCAAAGTCAACCCATCATGGTCAAAGTCAAAGTCCAATGTCAACGGTCAAAGTCAACCCATCATGGTCAAAATCAAAGTCAACCCATCATGGTCAAAGTCAACACATCATGGTCAATGTCAAAATCAACACGTCATGGTCAAAGTCAAACTGTCATTGTCAAAGTCAAACCGTCGTTTCCGTGTTCGACAGGTTCAGGGTCATAGCCATGGTTCATGGTTAAGGTCGTCAAAGGTCCATGGCTCATGGGCTCGTGACTCGCGTCATGGTTTAAGGACCTTAACCGCCAAGCCCAAACCTTAACCCGAAAGTCTAAACATGTAAAAGACCCGAAAGATCTATTTTAAGTCCAATGGATGGTCCCAAGCTATATTAGAAAACGGCCCAAAAGCGATTAAGTTGTTTTTGGTCCAAAAATCTTTAAATTGAACCGGTCCACAAATAAGAGAAAACCGCCTAATCAAAACAAAATGGAACCGGTCCAAGCTTTAACTTAAACTGGTCCATTTAACTAAACCAAATGGGTCCAAGTTTAATCCGGCCCAACCAAACAAAATAAACCAATTTCGGCCCAAAGAACCAAGCCCAAGCCCGAAATGGGTTACTGTTCATCTTCTCTCCCAAACTTCTCTCCTCCACCACCTTCCAGCCACCAAATCGCCGGCCACCATTCTCCTCTTCCATCAAATTGGTTTTTCACCAAATCAAAAACCAACCGACTTTTACAAAAGCCAAAATCCTAAAATCATTTAAATCCAACTCTTCATCAATCTAGATCTACAAATTTTCAGCTGCCATTAATGGCTTCTTTCAAACTTCCAACAGCCCCCCACCACTCTACAACACTCAATCAAACAACCACCACCAACGATTCCTCAAACCAACAAAATCAAACACACAAAATTACAAAAGTTCCAACCACAGTATGACAGTAATGGCCAAAGAACGCGCCATTAACGACGGCTCAAGCTTTCTCCAAGCTTCATCACGACATCACGCACTACACAACCCAATATACCACAACACTTCAACCCCATCATTCACAATAAAAAAAACGAAAACCAACAATAATGCGGTTGTATAAACCGGCATTCGATTTTAAACCGAAATGATTTTACTTGGGCCTCCATCAACAAATTTTGCTCCAAGCTTCCACTTAATACCATGCCCTCCTCGAGTTCGAGCACTCCAACAATTCCAACGAGCTTTTCCATTTATAAGAAAAATAACAACACAAAAAACAGAACTAACCAAAGAAATCTAACAGAAGAAAACTTTGACAAAAAAGGATTCATAACGTGAGTCATGTACTCGAAGTTTCGGGAAAAGAAAATCTAACTACACACAATATCGGTTTATATAGACAAGAAATTCATAAATTCTAAACAGATAAAAAAAATCATAGTTCTAGTAGTGGTGAGAGTTAACTCTACTCACTTGTATTAAAACCCGACGAATCCCTCGTCGTCCGAATCGTCGCGCTCCACCTCTCCAGCAAACCAGCTTCTCTCTCTGCCTCCATTTTTAATATATTATTTTTCTCTAAACCCTATTTTCTAGAAAAATGTGTTTATATACTTGGGTCCGAAACCCAAGCCCAACACCGACTCGGGCCCAAAAACCAGGCCCACGTATCCCGAGTCCAATCCGACGAATTTTTAAAATAAATAATTTAATTAATTAATAAATAGAAAAATACGTATTTAAAAAATATGGGCGTTACAACTTTCCTTTTCAGTACTCTTTTGGGCTCTTTGGTCCTGTTTTTTCTAGTAAGCATAAGCTTGGGAGTAGTCGACCGCTATACGAGGAATCGCGGGACGCCAGGTTTCAAACTCTTAAACTCCTCAAACTTTGTCGAGGATATTATTTGCTATAACCTGGTTTACCTCGTATATTTGTATGTTGACATGAGAACTCTGTGCATGTAAAGGTGGTTCGTCATCATATATTCACGTAACACAATTAATATGATTCAAATATATTTTGATATACGCGTGGCCAAACCACCCGCTTTAGAATATTTTTGTATGTGTATGTTACATCAATTTCACGACGCCGTATTCAATTGCATGAGTTCGTTTCTCGACATTCCCCTAGCTCACGATAACTTACACATAGTTGCACATTATAGGTAATATAGATTTGCATGGGTAGACTTTTCAACTAACTAGTATATGTTAGTTAGTTTTTATTTTAGCATCTATCGTTTTTAATTGCATATTTCGTAATCACGTCTCCATAATACACAAATTACGTAAATAAAAAAAATAAAAAAATAAAAAATAAAAAATAAAAAATAAAAAAAAATAAAAAATAAAAATCATAATAATTAAAAATTTCATCTAAATCATCTTAATAACACCCCGCATAATACACCATCATAAATCATCATCCTATTCTATCAGTGCCTAGGAAACTTGAGAAAAAAAATTGAGGTTGCCTAATTAAGGAACGTGCTAGCACTTAACAACCTCCCTCAATTCTTCTCGGTAACCGGCTGCCGGAATATTCACACGCTATCCTAGCTTCCCCCGCCGAAGTTAGCAGCATTTCGGAAGACGCGGCTTCAACTCCCTCCTTCCTAACTTCTAAAAACTCTAGTCATTATTCGTTCCTTATGAGCACTAAATTAAAATCCATATTTGTATGAGACTACGGTCGGTAAACATAAGGAATTAGAACTTACATATCATCGCCGAAAATACAAGAAACAACTGTTTATGTTATCTCCTAGGCATAGTTCCTCCTCCAGTAAATCAACCCTCGTCAAACATCTCCGTTTCCATTATCTCCTTTAATTATGGGCTGAAGAAAATCTCACAAATCGAGAAACCCCTTTCGATTTCTATATCGCCTCACGGGGAAGGACCTACTTCTCGCATTAAACTCGATCGCGATTGTAGGTGATTTTCAGATTCCGCCAAACATTTTGGTTTGTTACCTGTTTACCATGGTTTAGACCATGAAAACCGTATTAATCATCTTCGCCGGATGCAACAAGTAGTCACCACTTTCCGCCATCCGACCGCTACCAACGAACAAGTCTTGCTTAGGTTGTTTCCCTTCACCTTAGTTGATAAAGCTTCGGTTTTCGCTCACGGACAAGCACCGCAATCCATTGACACATGGGCCAAACTTGTTCAAGCATTCATGATAAAGTTCTATACTCAGAAGAAAACTACAGAAATGCTTCAAAAGATTCAATTCTTTCGCCAGCACCCCCAGGAATCCTTTTCGGAAGCGTGGAGCAGATTTACTGATCTACTTCTCGAATGTCCCCATCATCAACTCGACACCGTTGTATTAGTCCGTTCATTCTTTAATGGTCTCTCTGACCATCAAAAGGAAACATTAGATATCATGAACGGCGGTTGTTTCATGGACAAGGGCGCTACTGAAGCATACACTTTTCTTGAGAAACAGCCTCAATGGCACCCATTGGGGTAACACCGATTCTTCTAGATCTTCTAAAGACACTCCTACCAAAGTTACGCTCTATGTTCGAGGTCAAACCCGATCCGAATTAAAAACTCTAATCGAGTCCCTAAACAAAAGGTCGATGCTCTTTCGGTACAAGTAAATGAACAAAACCCAAACAGGTCATGGCCGCCAACGCTTCCCCATGCCCTCTTTGCTTAAGTCCCGAAAGCACGCCCGATTCTTATTGTCCTTTGGTATACGAAAGTGTCCTCCCCAACCCTTCAAGAGGTTTGTGCTTTCAACATCCCTAACGCACCTTGGCGACAACATCCGAATTTAGCTTGGGCACCCCCTGTCCAACAACAAGCTACTTCAGGTGGCAACAACGTTCCTGTACGACCACCCGCGAACTACAATTCCTATCGTCAAGGAAATCCTCCACAATTTCAGCAAGGGCAAAATAATTTTCCCAACAACGTAAATATGGGATACCAAAACAACCGAAACCTTGTTCCCGCTAACCAAGGATATGGCTACCAAAATCAACCCGTGAATAACAACCGTGAACTAGTTCCTGCTCCTCCCTTAGTACAATCCACAGCCAATAAAACGGCTGAAACTTTCCTGACATACATGAATCAACAGAATCAAATCCTAGCTTCTATCCAACAGTCTCTTCAGCTGTTAGCTCAGGATAAAAGTCAAAAGGGCGTGTTCCCTGGCCAAGCAGTTCCAAACCCTAAGCCTACAAACACTGCCTTTGAACTCAACAATGCACCAAGACCTAGTAATCCAAGCCAGGGTGAGGTAAATGCCATTATGACTCTTCGTTCTGGCCGAACCATCGACAATAATATACATATGCCAGACGAGAAATCGACGGAAGCCACGACTAACATCCTTCCAACTCTTACCTCGCAACCTATAACGGACGAAGTTGTACCTTCAAAATCTATACCCACGTCTCTAGGAAAAGATACCACTGATCCTTATACGCAATTCCGCCCAAAAGCTCCGTTCCCTGCCCGTTTGGTAAAGAACAAACATGACGAACATTTTGATGAGATCCGTGAAACCTTCAAAAATTTGACCATAAACTTACCTTTCCTAGATGCGCTAAAGCATTTGCCCAAGCATGCCAAGTTTTTGAAGGACATGTGTACCACCAAATGACGCATTTAATGTACCTCAACAAGCGTTCCTCATCGAAAGCAGTTTCCCTCGATTACCACTACCAATGGTGTGGTAAAGTACAAGGACCTGTGTCGAATTAACCGTATTCATGCACGCGTTAGGGCGACAAGTATACCGCCATCGCGACTTTTAGACCTAGGTGCCGGTGTTAACCTACTTCCCTACTACTTATTTAAGCAGTTAGGTCTTCATGAATTGAAACCTACCAATATGACTTCGCGAACTCGCGGATCGCTTCCATCAAATACCCAAAAGGCATAGTAGAGAACGTTATAGTAAAGGTCCAAGATTTTACTACCCAGGTTGATTTTGTCATTCTAGATAATCGAAGTAGCTCGTGACTCCATCCCTATCATCTTAGGACGCCCTTTCCTTGCAACCGCCAACACTCTTATAAATTGTCGGGATGGTTCAATGACATTGTTTCGGGAACCTTTTCAATCCGAACTCAACGTGTTCAAATTAATGAAACAGGTTCCGATCCTATAATGGAGGCTTAGATTAGCTTGGTCGATAGTCCGAACATGATTATTTCGCAAACTCTTTTCCCCCACACGAGATACACCAATTTCTTTCTTTTGATAATCCGGAGTTTGACGATGACTCGTACATAAGGGAGGTCCATGCATTATTAGAGTCAGTACCACTATTTGACCCTAATGCTTCGGTGCAAACTAATTCAGAAGAACCGGATTCGCTCTTTTCCATTGAAGAGATGATCCTCACTTAATCCTTGATCCCCAATCCTCCAACTCCGATTTAAAACCTTTACCCCTCGATTTGAAGTAACGTGCATCTCGATCCCCGATGGTAGTCACCCTATAATAATTTCTGCTCACTTGACTACGCATTAAAGAGGCACATTTGATTCATGTCATTCGTGAACACCGCCCGCTTATCGGATGGTCCTTAGATGATATCAAGGGAATAAACCCTAGCATATGCGCGATCGTGATACATCTTGATGACGGCACAAAGACATCATGAGAACCACAACGCCGCCTTTAATCCCGCCATGAAGGAAGTAGTGAGAGAGGAAGTTCTACGTTTATTTGATCGCGGTATCATATACCCTATCTCGAGATAGTGATCTGGGTTAGTCCCGCCCACGTTGTTCCCAAAAAGTCCGCATTCAAGTTGTGCAAAATGAAAGTGGTGAGTGCATCTCCCACTCGTTCCTTTGAAATGGAGAATTTGCATTGATTATCGCAAACTTAATGCCGTAACCCGTAAAGATCACTTCCTCTCCCATTCATTGACCGGATGCTAGAACGTTTAGCGGTCATGCCTACTACTGTTTTTTTCTTGATGGCTATTCCGGATACTTCCAAATTGTCATCGATCCCGCCCATCAAGAAAAGACAACTTTCGCGTGTCCCTTTGGAACCTTTGCATACGCATCTAATGCCTTTTGGTCTTTGTAATGCCCCGTGCACTTTCCAACGCCGCATGCTTCACATTTTTAGTGATATGGTGGAACGTTATATGGAAGTCTTCATGGATGACTTTTCCATTTACGGAAATTCCTTTGACGACCGTTTATCCAACCTTTCTAAAGTATTAACGCGTTGTGGAAGAGAAAAATCTGGTACTCAATCGGGAGAAGTGTCATTTCATGGTTACCAAAGGACTTGTTCTAGGTCATATTGTTTCAAAAGACGGGATAGAGGTTGATAAAGCTAAAATTGTTAAAATTTCTTCGCTACCCTTCCCACGCATTCGGGATATCCGTGCCTTTTAGGCCACGGGTTTCTGAGGTGAGATTCATTCAGGATTTTTCTAAAGTTGCTTTCGACCCTTAACCAATCTCCTACTTAAGGATGCAAGATTCGATTTCAATTTCAATTGCAAACAAGCTTTTGATACTCTAAAACCGCCTCGACTACCGGCTCCTATCATTCAACCCCCGATTGGTCTCAACCATTCGAACCGATGTGTGACGCTTAGCGACTTTGCTATTGGTGCCGCATAGGCCAACGACGTGACGACAAACCCGTTGTCATTTACTACGCTTAGTAAAACTCTTAACGACGCCAACGTAATTATACCCACAACCGAGAAAGAGTTCCTAGCTGTTGTCTATGCTTTGGATAAGTTTCGCCCTACCTAGTTGGAACATCGACCATAGTATATAATCGACCATGCCGCAATTCGGTACTTTCGCGAAAAAGACCTTAAAACAACGATTGTTCACTGGATCCTTCTATTACAAGAATTCACCCCGAAATCAAAGACAAGAAAGGAACCGAAAATGTCGTGAGCCGACCATTTATCAAGGCTGGTTGGTGACATCGATAGTGATTGAAGCTATCGGTGATTCCTTCCCGCATCTAATACTTGTACTCTATTTTTCATCCCCATGGTACGCGGATATCGTTAACTACCTAGTTACCGGGAAGTCCCTCCTTTTGGTCACGTCTTGATCATAAAAGTTCTTATCCACCGTAAAATATTATTTCTGGGATGAACCCTACCACTTTAAGTATTGTTCCGACCAACTCATTCGTCGTTGCATTCCCGACTGGGAACACACCGACGTTTTATCCTTTTGCCATGAACAATCTTGCGGAGGTCATTTCAGTGGAAAGAAAACTGCGCCAAGGTGTTACAATGTGGTTTTATTGGCCTACCCTTTTCGCGATGCACACGAACATTGCGTAGCTTGCATTCGTTGTCAACACCTAGGTCGAATTACCAAACGAAATATGATGCCCCTAAATCCTATATTGATTGTGGAAATTTTTGATGTTTGGGGCATTGATTTTATGGGACCCTTCCCTATTTCTCAAGGTTTTCTATACATTTTAGTTATTTGTAGACTATGTGTCCAAATGGATTGAGGCACTTCGCGATGTCGCCGAATGACCATAAGATCGCCGTGAGATTTGTAAAAGAAAACATTTTTCTCGCTTTGGTGTTCCCAAAGCTATCATCGATGATGGGGGTACACATTTTTGTAACAAAATTTTTGGGTTTTAATGAAAAATATGGAGTTACTCACAAGGTTGCTACTCCATACCACCCACAAACGAAAGTGGCCAAGTGGAAGTCTCCAACAGAGAGATAAAGTCTATTCGAGAAAACCGCCAACCCATCAAGAAAGGATCGTCTCTCGCTTTATCGGATGCCTTGTGGGCATACCGAGCGACATTTAAGACACCTATAGGGATGTCTCCTTACCGCATTGTTTTTGGAAAACCTTGTCATCTGCCAGTTGAACTTGAGCACCGTGCCTTTTGGGAAATCAAAAGCCTCAATTACAATATCATCGAGGCAGGCGAGAGGCGAAAACTGCAATAAAATGAACTGGAGGAGATTCGGAGTGATGCTTATGATCTCTCGAAATCCTACAAAGCTAATATGAAAAGAGTGCACGACAAGCACATTTTGCGTAAGGATTTCAAAATTGGCCAAAAAGTTTTACTGTACAACTCCAGATTACACATCTTTCCTGGTAAATTGAAAACACGATGGTCTGGTCCTTTCATTGTGTCAGCTGTGAAACATTATGGGGCAATCTCTTTGCTTAATCCAAAAGATAACAGTGAATTTCAAGTCAATGGACAACGCCTAAAATATTACCACGAATTACGCTCACCAGATGTTGAACAGACTCTTCTTCAGAATCAAGTATACAGTGACTAGATGTTTCGTCTGGCGTACTCGATCCTGTTTCTATAGAGGGTACGCCATTTTGGTAGCCGGGCCATCTTCTATCTTATGATCTCCAAAGTTCTTTGAGGTGTGTGGTTGCAAGCGCCGGAACCTTAGTCCACGAAAACTCTTTACGTAACCGAAAGTATAAATGTCTTCTGCACCACGAGCAAATTAACGTGCTTTTCGGTAAACGATGGGTACCCAAAATTTCACCTCCTTCCTTCTCTTCCCTTTTCTACTCTCTACCTCGCGAACTTCAGCTAATCATTTGGTGTAAGTCTCACTCATCACGAATAGGAAATGGTCGTAGTTCTTTTGCTCGTAAACGACGTGCGCGAAGGATGGGCTGGTGTATGCATTGCCAAACACCCTTCTGTCTAGGCCCGGACTTCCTATCCGATACTAGCCAGTTTAAGGTATACTTTTGTCTAACACCAGCTGCGCAGGATAATCTTCGTCGCCGCGCCGTTTCTCCCACAGGATGGGATTCGTCTTGAGAATCTGACGTTAAAAGACTCGATTCGTCTTGAGGATCTGACGTTAAAAGACTCACCTTGTACATATGTTTATTTTGTTACCTTTTCCCTTTGCATTAAGTTTTGCACAAGGGATTCGTGTCAAACCTCAGATGTTGCATACTTGGAACACAAACGGGCAATGGATTCCACCAGACCAACCCTAGAATTGGTTACTTTGAGTCCCTTGGGGCGGTTTGAGGATAGCCGTATGTAAAAAGGGCAATATTATTAGACCGTAGCGCGCACGGTCCAGGATGGTACAATCCTGCCCCTAACCCCATAATACATAGAGGTGAAGCCACAGTCTGGCTGGATTGGGTTCGCTCCAGAGCCGACATGACAGTTGTCTATGATTTAAGATGGTGACTCCCCTGGACATCCAGTGTTTTTCATGTATATCTCCCTTGTATGTAAATAAAACCCTTACACTTTCCTTCTAAAAAAAAAAAAAAAAAAAAAATTGTGGCTTTCAAGAATGACTCATATAATTGGATAGAATTTTTCGTGCCGATCGTTTCGATATCTCATTCATCCAATTCGGAGTCCAAACGAGTCGTGGGTACGCATTTAGATTTTTAGGTTTAAATCAGGCTTTAGGCTTGATTTGGGCTTCGAGAAAATTTTTGGCCCAACCCAAATATCGATTTCTCGGTCCATTTAAACCCAAAATACCCGATCACACGCGGCCACAAATCCACGCTTCGCCGTCTTCCTAAAACCGGATCTTGCCCCTCTCGAATCGGTCCTCGCGACGAGACAGCCCACACTAAAACCAGGTCTCGCCATGAGACCCTCACATCCGATCAAGATTTCCTTCCGTCAGATCATCCCAATTCTTCCCCTCATCAATAATCAATAGCCATCCTCCCTCTTAGATCAGCAATGGCTGGAAACAGACGGATTTGTGTGGAAATTTTTTTTGGAAATTTGTTTGAAAACAGGATGTTTGCTCCATTCTTTGATCATGAAATTCACTCTAGAGGATGGGAGAGTTTGTTATATACCAATGGAGGGCTTTATTCTAAGGATTTGGTGATGAAATTCTACGACAATGGAAGCTTTAATGGCGACCATTTTTGGATCACCGTCGAGGGTGTGCGCCTTGAAGTCACACCGGTGTTGCTCTCCGGGATCACGGGCATTCCACTGGTCGACCACGGACTGACTCAGCAGCAGTCCATGTACCCACAGACTTACGACCTAATGCTCGACACGCTTATCGAGGGAGAGTACAACATTGACGGGAAATGCGCGTATCAGCGCTCGGTGCGACGGAACCAGCTAGCAGTGACTCAATGGCTGGGACTGAACGTCATTGGCACCTCGAAGCCTTCCGACATCAACAAGACCTTCCTCCACCTTCTCGATCTTCAGAGGCGAAAGGGTAACTTCTGCATCGTTACCTTTCTTTTTGATATTATCACACATGCCACTCTTAGGTCAGCCCCCCTTGCCGTTCTAGTAACGCAAGTCATGATTAATCTGGGATTTCTGTCTGCCACCCCACTACTCCCTATACCACAATATGAGAATATGCTGGTCTTTAAGAAATGCATACAAGACCCTTGGGAACCCACAGCACCTAGGGCTGCCGAGCACGCTAGCGTAGGATCCTCTCACCCACCATACTTTGATGAGACTGCCATGAGTAAGATCACCCAACCCATAGAGGCCCCCTAATGCGTGAATAAAATGGTCTGAGAGACATGTACACTCGCCAGGTATTGATGAGACGTACGTTGGGCGAGTTAAGGACAGATATGACCACTCGCCACGAGTCGATGACAGATAGCATTGGTGAATTCCAACAGGAGATGAGAGCCTCAATGACTGCATTTCAAGACAATATGCTTACTCGCCAGAACCAGTTCCAGCGAATGATCATGGCGAGCCAAAGATCGATTTGAGTTCGGTGATGGATACTCTTGGTGATATCCAGGAGCAGTTAGCCTCCACGGGAGCTCGTACTGCACGACATCGCAGGACTCCTGGTTCTTCTTCTGAAGCCCTCGAGGACTCTGCTACAGCACCAGAGGATCATCAGTAGCTAGTTTTATTTTTTCTGGTCTTGTATAATATTTATATCAGATATTTTATTTACGTATTTGCACTTTCTAGCTTAATAGTAGATGGTTCCTAATTATTTTTATCTTGATATATTAGCTATATCTAATAGTATATAGGTAGGAACATATATTGCAAATAATAAATTATATACATATATATATAAATATATTTCATATGTCATACTTAAACAACAAATTTTAACGTAACTAACACGTTCAGAAACCGATAATGAAAACGCATCAAAAAACGGTCAGAAAACGGTCATGACCACATCTAGAAAACGGTCAGAAAACGGCAATTTTCTTTCTATAAATAAGTTCAACTCTTCCTCCATATTCACTCATTTCTTATTCTTCCCTCTACACTTCTTATTCTAAAAAAAAACGTTTTTAGATCACTCCAAGTTCAAGATTCATGGATGCACTAGAAAAGTTTGAGCAGCAGCAGCTTGAATATGCTACTCAAGTTTTCATGCTCGGTTGTTTTGTTATAGTCATGTTGTTAATGTGGCATATAATTCTATCTAATATTTAGGTTTGTAGTTAAGTCATCGTATCATTATGTTGTGTTTCCATACCATTTATGCGTTCTTACATCCTATTGTGATAGTATATCTACATTTTCCTTGCCCTTCTTGCCCTTCTACTTAAAAAAAAAAAAAATGGCACTCCTAGTCACATGCCCCATTCTTCTCATCTACACTTCATCACACTTTTGCGCATATCTTAGAAGATACACGTGGTCTAACTACCCTGTGACACCTCGAAACGTATCTTTTACATTTTCGGATGGGTGGCTATTTATACCAAGGATAGACACCTCAAAATATTTAACTTTCCTTTTTCCAAAATAATTTTTCACCACTCCATCTTTAATGGCCCTCACTCGAAGTTTCGTGCCTGAGCAAAATTTTATGGAAAATTTTCAAAATGGTCTTTTTCATCCTTTTTTTGACACTGAAATATTACGTCGAGGATGATACCCTCTTTTACACCATAAGCAAACATTTTATTCCAGAGAATTGGTCTTGTTATTTTATAAAAGCGGTTATTTCCAAAACGGACAATTCTTTGTCCGTGCTAACGGATGCAAACATGAATTGACTATAGACAATTCACCACTCCTCCATTTACTCTGGGTGTTGCAGACTAACTGCAATGATTTTTGCATTATAAAATTTCTCTGGAATGCGATCGCACGCGCCAGGAAAAAGGCAGCCCCTTTACCAACCATTGTGACACTTATCATGATACATTGGGGTTTTTCTAGTACTTCTCCTAATACACCTCTTCGAACAGTGAACATTCTTACCATTCACTCAGTATGTAGGAACGGATTCTGGAACCCCGACGTTGCAAAAAACCATGTCGGTGTCGGAACCAACGAAGATTGTTCCACCGACAACATCTTTACTGAAAATGCCTTATGCAACGTATTTAATCCCATGGAAGGGCTTCGCTTAATTCAACAAGGACTGATGACATTATTCAAACGTCAGAACATTATTATCACCAGCCTTCTTGAATTTCAGGACCTGCGGACAATAAACGAAGAGGAACAAGCACAATTCTTGCACAGCCATAACCAATTCTTGGCAAATCACACTCTCATAATGGAGAACCACGCCGAGATTTACCAGACAGAAAGCAAAATGTTGCAAC
Source organism: Coptis chinensis (assembly GCF_015680905.1). Taxonomy (NCBI): domain Eukaryota; kingdom Viridiplantae; phylum Streptophyta; class Magnoliopsida; order Ranunculales; family Ranunculaceae; genus Coptis; species Coptis chinensis. The sequence goes on along the minus strand of NC_141458.1, from coordinate 90,825,080 downwards.
AGGCTGTTACACGGATTGACGGCATAGAGAATCTTATAAACGGATTCCTCCCACATAAGGATCCTGGCCGTTACTTGGGCCAATAAAACCATTTAAATTTTGCAATTTTATATTATTTATCATTTTTTTTTTAGTTTTTCATTTTCATATGGTAATTTGTTTTTACTTAATTATTCTCATCATGCTCTAATATTTGTTTATCCTTGTCTAAACAGGTCACATTTTTTTCACAGAATGGAAGCTCCAAAGATGATTCCAGAACAATCTTTCCATTCCTTACTAAATTCTCCGGCATATGGACATCTTTTCGGAGACTACATCACTCTCAAGTTGGATGGAACTCTCTCATTCTACACCGGAGAGCGGACATACTCCCGAGGTTTGGCGGCTTACTTTTATAATAACATGGAAGATCTACCACCGTCCGGGGTTTCCGTTGAATGGATTTACACTACGTATTGGTAACACCCGACACGCCTTTTATGAGCCAACAGTGGCTATGGCTCTGGACCTTCCTCCTCTTCAGCCAGATCTCCCCATCCAATACATGATAGAGAATGACCTTAATGACTACTCTAGGGAAGATTTTGCTGCCCGCTATGGCGATGGCCTTGCCCACGTCAAAGAACGTGCCGAAGCTGGCCGATGGCCAGAATTCACTATTCCACTAGCCAGTATGACCATGAATGTGGGAACTGCCATGCTATTTATTCTTCTGAACATCATGGGAGATTGGCATTTTTCCACGGCATCAAAGGAAGCGTGTAAGACATTCCATGCATTGGCCCAGCAATGTACCACCTTCGACATTACAGAACTAGTAATTGAGAATCTTAAGAAGGCTCGGTCTTTTCGGCAAGATTACATCACCCTGCCAGTTACAGCATGCAGGATAGTGAGGACATACTTCCCTGGGTTTGCAGCCACCTTTCAGGACTGGGTAAAGGTCGACTCTATGTGTCCAACAAACAAGATAATTCGTTCCTTGCAATTTCGGACATGGACACGCCCTGCAAGGTATCTTAAGAAAGTTCGTTCTTTCCCTAATGATGAAAAAATGATAGCTCATCTAGACAATGCAAAGAAAAGGAAGTGGAGTGAAGTCTGGAAAGCTATGATAGATTGGCGGGATGCGAAGGAATGGCATTTCTACGAGGGGACGAGGCAAAGGAAGGACTATCCCAGTTCAAGGTTGGGGCAATGTGAGTTGATGCATGTACATATTTGTTTTATGTTTTGATGTGAAATAAATAAGTGACCTAACAGTGTGCTACTCTAACAGTGTGCTTCTACTTTTATGATGTATAATATATAGTGTGTTACAATAAATTTCGTGGAAGATGTCACTTTTTTTTTTGCTCAAAGCCTCCGGGTATACTCTTTCTTCCTCTTAACACTTTGAGGACACAGTGTCCGACTGTTTGGGGGTGGTGAGAACCTTTTGCAAAAATTAGGCATGCATAGTTGTATATAGTTTACTTAATGTCTAAATAAACGTATTTAGTGACAAATTCTTGTTTCTCTTTCTATGATGAAAAATATTTAGAAATCTCACCCTAGCATCAGAATTAGGACTTGTTCTTAGAAACTTAATTTAATACGTATGCAATAGTTTTTACATCTTTTCATAAGCATTCATGCACTGACTATCATTAAATGTACACAGCAGTAAGTTTCTGGGACCCACGGTTAGATAACTTAGTTTCCATATCCTGTAAGAATCTAACCAAAAGCCTCAAAATGTGTGATATATGAGTAATGACACAGAGGAGTAGTTCTTCCGAATAGAGAAGTTCACACATCTACTTACTTGATCACTACCCAAATCCTAGGCGAGAATTTAAGCCTTCTTTGGATCGATATAGCCAAAAAAAAAAAAAAAATCACACCTAAAAAAAAAAAAAAAAAATTACCGCTAGTCGCCCACTGAACCTTTCATTAATCCTTTCTACTTCACCAATAAAAATCATTACCCATCTAGTAACCACAAATAAATAATCCTACCTAGATGATGAGTATAAGAAATAGGATGAAGTGCAGAAAAATGAAGAGAAAAACCTTGTTACAAATCAAAATCAGTTACCTGTTTCAGAAGAAAAGAAAAAGAAAATAGAAATATGTTTCCAAAAATCAAAAGAAATATCAAGGTAGAATTCCCCCCAAAGATCAAATCAAAAGGGAATACAAAAGCTTGAAAAATCCAAGTATGGAAACCATGCTAGAAGCAGGAAAGAAAAAAGGATTTCTCTAGTATAAATATCTCGAAGACCTTATTCTCTCATACTTAGCATTTTTTGAATTTTCCATTCCATTTTCTTCTACACTACCACCTAAGCCCCATAACACCTAATAAAGACCTCTAGCTCAATTAGGGATAGGATAGTGTGATAATAAGTAGTAGTTGTGACTTCTCGACCTTGGCTCCTCTGACTGTCATTGAGTATGTGAGGAAACGTGTGCCCACTGCACACTGGAGATAGCAAAGCTTGAGTGGAAAAATAAGAGAGAAATTGTGTTTCGACACATACCTGTGAGAACCTACTTAAGGACGCTATCCAAAGGATCCAGAAATGGCCCTGCTCGTACATTTCATTATTAGATCACTGCATGCATGCTCATACGTAGATGTTTCGATTATTGTATGTATATTAACTTGAATTTCGAAAGAATAAAATCCTTGTTTCCCTTGCTAGTAAGATGTCTAGATACCTGAGATTAATTAAGGAAACAAGCATTTGTTACTGAGTCGTTGTAGTATAAATGAAGTTTGTGAGTAGTATCTCTCACGGAAAACTCTCACGAGGCTATAACTCGTCCACTAGGGAATTCCTAGTGGTTCAAGGCCTTGTTGCATACGGTCAATGCAACCGCACTCTGCAAAATGAGACTTAGCTTAGGACAACACATTTTTGATCACTTATCGTTTTAATGTCTCTTCTTTGCTTGAGGACAAGCAAAGTGCTGTTTGGGGGTGGTGTGATAAGCACCAAAACCGTAATATTAAACCCAGAGACATAGCATTTTGGTCGATTATGTGTTTAATAATCATGTAATAATTATATTTTCGTACTTTTGCAGGTTTCCGCAATTAAAATGAATATAGTGATAAAACATGCATCAAAGTACAGGAATACGAGAATATTTGGAGTTTCCCACTCGACCCCGTGAAGCCGAAGTTTCCAAAAGAAAAGAACCAGTGCGGAACGGGCCCACATATGAAGAAGCAGCAAATTTCCGATGCTCAAATCGGATAAATCTAGGTGCCGACGTTGGCTAGTGAAGCTGCCAAGTACAAGAATACGGGAATATTGGAATTCCCGCTCAATCCCCGTAAAGCCCAACAAAAGCGACTAGAGCGAAGTTTCCAAAAGAAACGTAACCCGATTACAAAGGCGAGGGCCCACATATAAAAAGGGAGAAACTTCCGAAGCTCAAATCGGATAAATCTAGGTGCCGGCGTTGGCTATTAGTAAAGCTGCCATAGCGACCGGCTGAATTTAACTCGCACAAGGACAAAAGTAGTAAAAACGCCAATTTCGGCGCCGCCATGGACACACTAAGTGGACACACTCTGCGGGCCCAGAAGGCATGATGAGTCAGCATAGGCAGGTGGCAAATGATGGTTTCAAATTGATACCATCTGGCAAGAGAGAAGACACGTACTAATTCAAACCGGGTGGTTTGAATTAACGTAAGCTAAAAACAAAACCTTAAAATGGCAAAAGGACAAAACTTAAAACAGTTGAAAACAAAGTTTGGTTTCAAACCATTCAATTAGCATAAAAACAAAACCTTAAATATTCACGGGTCACTCTTGTATCAGCTATATATATGAAGGGTCGCCTTCATTATAAGGTCTTCAGCATATTAATGCTTTAGCTACGTTTAGTTTTCTTTCTTCAGTACTTACCTTCCGCCATTTTTATTTCAGCAGCTTAATACAATAAGTTATTTTACCCTTAATAACAGTCATTTCTTGTCTTGTTTAATTTATGTCCTGCATTTATTTACTTAATGTATACAGCAAGTTTTATTATTCCTACTATGATGATGAGCTAATCCCCTCGTGGGGAGGGTTTATCTTTGCTTTCGTGTGAAAATCCAGTGATTGATTTCGTTAATATTCTAGAATCACTACTTAGGAATTAGGCATAGAATTAACATCCGGTCCCAAAATGATGGAGATCGTACAAAGTTAGATCCGATGCTCGAGAAAATGTCGTAGCGTAATCTCAAAATGTCTGTGGCTGACTCTGCAGTGTCGCACTGACTCTCCAATTCGGTCCAAACTGATGTGAACTTATGCGAGGAGCTGAAATAATATACCAGAGATGAGGTATTATCGAAATCCTTATGCTAGTGAAATGCGACCTAGAGATGTGGGCATGCACTAGGGATCAATATTTTGACGTCGTCTCAAAACGAGGACCTAATTAGAGATGTAGTGATTTAGTAATAAAAACTGTTGAAAAATGATTCTTGCATGAGCATGATTAACTCTCTCCCTGTTTCTCTACTTTTGTTTACCTATATATAATCACCGTAGTAATCTATTTTATTTGCATTACCGTTATTTTAATTAAAAAAACCAACTAAAAAAGAAACCTAAAAATCCTACTCACTTAAAGTGTAACTCCAGTTGTGAACCTATCCGAGCCCTAAGGTTTGGACGATCCCTTACTCGACCTATCCTACCAATCCCACGTGAGTAAGGTAACTTGACTAAAACGTACGACTATACGGACGTTGGACTTTGGACTTTGGACTTGGACTGTGGACCTCGGACTTTGGACTGTGGACCTCGGACTTAAGGAAATAAGTAACTGAAAACCAATAAACGTGTGTAAAGAGCGTTCTATCAAATAGTGAGGTGGAATATTTGCAAAAAAGTATGTAACAAGTGATGGGTACTTAAACTTTTATTTTTTCTCGAGTTTAATACTTTAGTGGAAGTTAACGACTCCATGCTTTATTTACTTGCTATATTAGTTACTTTGAAGATATTTTCCTAGTCCACTTAGTGGAGTAATTTCTTAACAGATCGTTTTTCAATTTTCTCTCCTCTTAATGGTTTGTGTTTGGACGGAAAAAGTCAAAAGGACATAGCAAGATTTTACCAGGGAGTCGAATCATAATATTAATTGGAGTAGAAATACCAATCAACGAGTACCCACTTCGTATGACAGTAACCCTTTGTTTCAGACATTAACCTATGAATGTATTTCCTTTTTGTGTATGCTATCGTTCTATCTTTTTCCTTTTTCCTTATTTACATCGATGACACTTAAAATTAGAAGAACCACATGTAAGAAACTTCTGGGAATAAGTTCTAGGAACAATTGTATTCAATATCAACAATGTGTCACATAGTTTTGCAGAGGCAACTGGTCGTATATGTTTATTAGCTTTGTATTAGCTTTTGAGTTTGTTGCTACTTGCTACAGGTTTAGAACTCTTTATCCCAGTCTAATATACATTTTCCTATTTTGAATGTACAGTCACAAGGGTACAACGGTATGCAACAAAAATGCATTGGCCAAGGATGCTAGAGCAGATTTGCACACGGATGGCTGAGGATCCTAATGTGTGTTGATCTTCAATCCTTAATCTATTTTTCTAGATATAGATTTGTCTTTAACTTAATTCACCGGTTAAGTATTTCACGGTATTGAGATGGAAGAGTGGGAATGCCAACTTTTATTTATGAATGCATAGGAATTAGAATTTCATTCTGACCTTAGGATATTCATCTAATCTAAACCATTGCAATTGATTTGTTAAAAGGTTTCAATGGTATTCTTTAAGGATGACAAATATAAGTGGGAATGCCAATATTATGTCCTGCTTAATCAATATCAAGTGAAATGACTCTGTGTGACATTGTTAGACAACATGTATTGTCACAAGATTTCTTCTACTTTAAGAGCTAGGATGTGTTCTTAATTTGTGTTGTGTTTTTAAGACACAATCTCTTATTTAATTTGATGTACACTTGGGTTTGCTTTTTTTTAATTAATTCTTCTTGGTGTTTCCCCTCTTTTTCACACTATATGCCATGGGCTAATTTCTCCTCCCATAATTAAGCACCCCTACCATATGGTTTAACCACTAAGTCAAAGGTAATGCCTCTCAACACGTTTCATTTCTTTCGCGCAGACCATTATGGTTAGTCCATATGTCTTTTTGTATATATTCTACAAACATTAGTAGCTCAATTCTCCTATTTCTCTTACTCTAGAAATTTGTTAACGTTGGTGTTTCTCTATATTCTATATGTATAACTTAGTTGGTCAAGAACTGATTAGACACTCAGCCTTACTGGATTGTCTTAGAAGCTGAAATTGGATGTATGGAATCAAAGTGTAGTATTATATGTATATTGTTTATTATTATTATTTTCTTTTTAGTGATTTTTCCGATTTGCATTAAAGTTGATTCTGAGAGACCTGAGTTCTAAGACCCTCTTAGGTCCAACATTGGGATGCCTTTGAGTTATTAGTCCCTGAACTTAACTATTACTCATTGTAAATTTCCATATCTTTTGATTTTTTACCAACAATGAGAATAAACTAAAAATAGTGATTTTTGGTTTTCTAACAGCTTTGTGAGTTAAAGGGCATGACAACCATCAAATTGCGTCCACATTCAGGCGAGGTATTATGAAAGATCCTGTTCTGTTAATTGTCGGTCTCTCAGGTGGTATTTCATTTCAGGATGGTGACATAGACCACCTAGCAGCGATCTTTCTCACATCCCATAATATTGCGCATGGAATCAATTTGAGAAAGTCTCTTGTCCTTCAATATTTGTATTACCTTGCACAGGTAAGCAAATTCAGTCCCAGTGTAACAGAACTTGATATCTATGTGTACTTATGTTCTTTTGCTATCAGATTGGCTTTTAGCTATGTCTCCTCTGAGTAACAATTCCTTATTTCTGGATTATCATCGAAATCCTTTTCCAATGTTTTTTCTTCAGGGCCTCAATGTTTCTCTATCTATGGATGATCCATTACAAATTCACTTGACAAAGGCACCTTTGGTGGAAGAGTCCAGTATAGCAGCTTCAGTAAGTTTTTATGTACTTTACAAGCTTAAAGAAATCTTCTCATCATTCAGGTATGAAGAAACTATGTTATTTGGTTCCAGGTATGGAAGTTAAGCTCATGTGATATGTGTGAGATTGCCCGCAATTCAGTCTATCAATCAGGATTTTCACATGCTCTAAAGGTACAAAATTCCTATCATGTATTCATCCCTGTGATTTATGTCTGTGCATATTGACGGGTAGAAACTTCCATCATCCAATTTTACTTGCATGGGAATTAGACCAACTACTTTGATTTTAGATAGCATAAATTTCATTGACTCTGAGGACTTCAATGATGTCAATCACTTAAAAAATTCACGATTAGTACTGTCTTCTAAATTTCCTGAACCACCTGAGCCTCAACTCTAATTCTTATTGGTTCTATAAAGTATGTCTTCAGAATATCCGATGCCGAATGGGTCGAATGGTAGTGGGTATGTGAAAGTTGAGTTGGGCATGAAGATTGCTTGTAGGTTTGAGCTTATGTATCAGCAGAGAAAGAGTGAAAACCTTGAATTGTTGTTTGGGAATGTGTAATACCCGAAATAGGACCAACTTTGAGCATGTTGCAATACAAGGTGTTTATAATCATGCTCGACATCATGTCAAGGCATTCGCTGAAGCCTACAATTCCCCAGCCAAGAACTCCACTTCCATAACAACCCACATATTGCAATATTGAGTGTGCCCACACTTAACAGACTCTATATAGCAACAACCTCAAAATTATCTACGATAGAGCCTTCAACAGCTTCGATAACCAAAATGGGTACAATTGGAATCAGTCGTTTGAGAGCACAACCATTTCGACACTGAAAAATAAGAAAATTCGGCAAAAAAACACATTGCGTAACGGCATCGCCACATGGTTGCAAACAGCTCACGCTTCTAAATTGCAGAGTACACCGAACTAAATGACCTGTTATTTAGTGCTTCCATTATGCTCTGAACAAAATGAGGGTTTAACGCCAAAAAAAAAACGTGTAACTTCAAAGCACATTAATACCCAGAACTAAAACTCATTAGTAATTAAGTCAATTATAACTTATTTAACACTGGGTTTCACTTTTAGGTTCCATGTTAAGCTCTAACTTTATATAAATCATTTTCAACCAGATGAACAACAAAATTTGTTAAAAAGTTTCCCTTTTCCTTCCCCTCTTCATTGTGGTATGTTTGTATGTATTTTAAATTCTTTCTTTCTAAATAGTTTTATTTTTTATTTTTATTTTTTTTCCATCTATTATTAACCCGATTAATCATAAGAACCTATCATTACTGCAACTGCTACTAATCTATACTTTTGTCCGATGGAATTATTCCTACCTCATTCCTCTCAAATATGTTGATTGAATCAATATTTTCCTTTTTCAGGAATGGATAATCTGCCAATCATTGCTCCAAATACAAGCAAGCCATCATCAACATCCTTTGAAGACAAATTCACCATTGATAAGGCCCATATCACCTCAATTATTACAAATCTAAAAGCAATGAATTATATTTTCGACAACATCTACAAGTCGCACATGAAAATAAAGGTTTCGGTTGGGGAGAAGCCAATCGCAAAAAATGATGATATAGAACAGGATTCAAATTCCATGGATGACATAGATTAATTTGTAATACATCACGAGTTAAACTCGATCATCACTTGCCACTATCTTACCTTCAACAAACAAATTGAAACTGTTGAGTTTTCTTATTACCATTATTTCCCCTGATAGTCAAATTTATGCATTATTTATCTACTTCTAAATGCTTTCAATGCCTTGGTGAAATATTTAGTAAATAAAGTTAGCCCAAACTACATCCCCAAATAAGTGTTTTTTTGGGCTGATTACACTTTCCATGTTGCCTACATTTAAAAAAAAAACCATCAAACTACAAATAATGTATGCGTTAGTTTATATTACATAGAATCGACTTTGAACATCTACTAAATATCGAGCATATTCAAACTAGGCGATACATTGTTAACGTATATATATATATATACAAAATCAAACCTATAACTAATTGTGATACGAATACCAAGCATACTTGAAAAAAAACATTTACAACTATATAATAAGGTAACAAAAACTACAATAAAGTATTTCGGAGATGTTAATACACCTAACAATAATAATTTAAACACTCCGTGCCGAAGGCACGGGCACTCACTAGTATATATATATAACACATACTTTTCGTCCTGATATAAAATAGAGAAGAGACTCAATAGATAGTCGAGCCCTTTATATGAACTCCACCACCAAAAGTGAATTTATAAAATGAATTAAGAGCTGATTTTTTGTGAAGATAGTCTTCTCATAATGGAGATAGCCATAGTGTTATTTTGACCGGTTCACTAAAAGGATATATATATATATATATATATATATATATACAGCCCCGCTCTTAGACGGACGTCCGTTTACGGACTTTACTTAAAAACTGAAATTTCAAAATATAATCTCACGAAGGGTTTTCTCAAAACTCTCTCACTGGCGCTCTCTCCTATTCTCTCTCCAAACATAAACATAGAGTGACCACTATGTACTCTCTCCCTCTCTCATGGGGTTCCTCTTTTCTCTATTTCTCTTTCTAAAATTCCGATTAAAAATGAGGTTGCAAATTCGCGTGTGAAGAATGGTGGAGAGATTGAAGAGAAACAAAAAGAAAGTCATGTGGAGAAGGAGCAACAAATGAAGATTGTTTCAGAATTTATCTCCACGGTTTTGGTTGTTGTCGACGACATCGCAGATTCATATAATTTATCTCCCGACGTATAGAGTGGGAACTGGTTTGGTAGTTGCTTTCGAAGGTCGATGGGTCATGGTCCGCACCATCCGCAATATCATCTGTTGGTTTGGGTTGGGGTGCTTTCGAGGTAAGCATATAATATTTATTGTCTTTATCATTTGCGTAGAATTCATTTGTGGTGCATTGTTTTATATCACGCAAAGGTATGTTGTTATATCGTCTTTGCATATATCCTTTGGCACCTTATAAAACTTGTTTTGGTGTGGATGATTTGGTAGTAGTTATGTTATTTTCAATTTAACTTGATGACCCTGTTCGATTTATCATTTTTTCTTAGGATGCTAAGATTCATTTGGCCAACTTAATGTACTTATGTACCTAAATAAAGTAAAATAAATTCTTACTGACAAAAACTTGGCAATGTGTTTCATTGAGACCCTCCAGTAATCAAACACTCACATCTTTCCTCTATTGCAAGTTATTCTAGCATTTTCCTTAGATATGGTATCTTCCAAAGACAATGTCAGATTCCTTAATTTTCTACTTGTATTGCTAGAAGCTTATAAGGCTTGTGTGTCCTTATGTTGATAAATTATTTGATAAGTTTTAAAAGAGAGTGATGTTTCCAAATGTAATAATACTGGGACAAAGTGGATAGAATACTTGGAGTGGAAAAAAAATTCATTCAAGCATCCGTTTGTAAACTTAAAAAAACACATGTTACGGATTATATGTTTTGTTCTTAGAGGATACAGGATGCTGAATATTAGTTTCCACTTTTCTACGGTAGACAAAATGTGTCCATCCTGACCTATCCACTAAGATGGTTGGCCATTTTCCAACAACATAAGATTAAATCTGGTTTTGCGAGGCAATTCAGCCATCACTTTAAGGATAAATTTCACCACAATTAGATAATAGGGCATAATCCATTTTATTCTATCTTATAGAAAAAAAACTTCGGTCGAGAGTGAAACCAAATAAAGAAGCCTTACGGTAGGATTCTATCCCGGATTAATACAGTTGAGAGTTATTTATTCAAATATTGGTTCTTGTAGTTCAATTTTGAACTGGATGTGAAGCCTCGTTACGAATTCTATAAAAATTTTTGCATATAGTTACAAAGACGGATTAAACACTAGCTCGGGGTTAGATCTACATGTGCAAAGCTATGGAGAATCTATGTATCATGTGACCTTGGCTGCATGAATGGAAAATGTCTGTAAATTATTTAGAGAAACGAAGAAGAAAAGAAGTCGATGGCTCTAATACACTTAAATAAAAAGCTTGTTTAGTATTTTAGTCTAGTGTTATTGTGACCCAATTAATTTAGTTTCTAATATTGCAAACATGATAGTGTTTAAAAAATGACTGGTAAGTTTCTTTTCTTAGGTGGCTTGATATTTATTTTTGACAATAACCCTTTGATTTGAGAGATTGGGGTGAGCTTACGGACTATTTAATAGTGCTTCACGATATCAAGGCTGTAAAACATTCTCAGTAGTTGTTTGCAATTTTCTCTTGAAATTTGGATGCAATCTTTCTGCTGCTGAGGACTGTAGGGAGAGTTTTAGAAGAAGATCTTAGATTTGGAGATAGAGGATCGGGCATGTGCTATACTTACACAGCTGCAGTAAAGGTGAGATGAGATAGTTTCTGTATAATTTTTGTGGACTAGTTACATTTTCTTTTACATCCATACTAAAGAATTGATGTATGTGATGATGTACTAAACAGTGCATTTATTGTGCTTCTATGGTGATCCGTATCTCACCATGATGACATTCCCTCTTGGGACTGTTGAGATACCCAAAGCTTTTGAGCCTTTGTACTCTGCTTTGAGAGACCTTTATTCTAAGCTGCAGTACTAAAGGTTACTTCTGAAACATTTCAATGTACATACATGTCATAGTATCTTGCCACCGCAAATCAAGATGTAGATTGGTCTCCCACAAATGATGGTGTCGAATGTTAATATTGTGGATATTGCTTAAAGTTCAAAACATGCTTTTTATTTATGTTTTATCATTTCCTTTACACGACTTGAAGTTGCCTACAGTGCGGAAGGTGGGAAAGAGAAAAGAAAAAAGAAGAAAGAAAGGTTTAGTCATCTCATATGGAAGTGTATCATGTTTTTTTTTTTTTTTTTTTTTTTTTTTTTTTTTTTTTTTTTTTTTTGGTCCCTTATTATATTCTCGCCATTAGCGTAATGTTAGACTAATGGAGAGCCTTTATATTCTTTGTGTATATATACAAGGGATCTCGACATTTGGAAGTATTATAGAAATTGCCCGGTCATTCTCATTTTGAAACTGTTCTCGATCAGATGTTAGTCCTCTCTCGTCGAGTACCGCTTTTACATTCTAGGAGGTGATTAACCAATTTTTCCAAATACATTGTCCAAATTATGGCAGTGTTTAATGTTATCCATGTAACACAACATTCTAAGCAATTTTGAATTCAATATTTGCTCGAGAATGTTTATTGTCAGTATCTAAACAAAGATGGCATTGGTTGCCTACTGAGGCGTCGTTATTCCACTACGGTTTTACACTTTTACCGATGGTCCAAATTGGAAAATAGAACAATTGCAAATACAGGTTATCTAGAAAAATGTATTCTCCTGTTAATCAGAGATACAAAGAACAAATACACCCAACAGATTAGGGAAAAGAATACCACCATCATCACCTAAAAAATGCCTAGTACTATCATCTCCAAAACTATATCTTACTGCACTTGTTCATCTTCATTTAACCAGCTTCTTCGACGCAGAATCTTTCTTATACTCTTCCATTTCATCAATCCACAAATCAGCAAACTCACAATTCTTCCAAGCATTGCGAATTTAAATCCATGAAGATGGTAGATGGGCTAAATCCGTATGGTCATTAGGGCTCGTTTCGCTCGGGTCATTAGGTCGATTAAACTCCATGAAGAAAACGTTCTTTCATTTTCACTCTGTAATGATTAATGATGATTTGGTAAGTGCTTGATAGAGATATATCAATGAAAGGAGAACACCTAAGAGAAAAGTTTAATATGCATGCAATTGCGACATTTAAATGAAAGAAAAAGCTTGAAAGCGTAATTTCAGAATGAGAGAAATCAATTCGACAAACAAAGCAAGTTTCTAAATGTTAGTTTGTAGTACAACTTCAGCTTATGGCCCCAAAAGTAAGACTTGGTTATATTTGGAGACCATTCCAAACTCCAATTGAATCATCCTCGAATCAGATGAAGTGTTTCTTTGAACATGCCCATTTCTACTGTATGCTCAACTGTCCCAAGCTTCCTGTTCGTTGACTTGATGAACTTAGTTTCTTTCAGATTTTCACCTCCAACATTCCTAATAATCAGTCAGAATGCACTAGTGTTAGAAAATATAGCCAGAGTAGTGTCGAAGTCAGCTTTTGTCGAGAATGAAAAAGGCAATGGCCCTTACATGCCCAAATCTCATAAATCTTGGGATTGCTTTAAGAGATGTCAATTACACTATGCATGGAGCCTTTAGGAACCATTAGCAATTGTTTAGTAACCTCCAATTGCTTATCTGGATCTGACAGTAATTTAGAAGAGGAAATGATAGTCATTATTTCCAAGGCTCTTGCATTCTTCAGCAAAAATTTAAGGAAACATAGCTCATTCTTGCTTCCACTAAATTCCCAGACTTCAACTGACTTAAGGTTCGACAGAAAATCTCGAGGAGTCACCTGATCTGTCACACCATCTTCTTCAAATTCACATACACCAAGTCCCTAGGTTAAAATCACACCAAACTTTAGACGAGCGAATACAAATACTAGTAATAAAGGAATAAATGAAGAGAACTATATACTAATATACTAGAAACTTACATAGTCAATGAAAAGACATTCCATGTTAGGCAAGTAGTGAAGCAACTCCGTCAAATATTCACCATTAAACCAATCCACACCCACGCTCAATCTCACATATTTCAAGTTTGAAAATTTTAGTAAATTTTCTGTGAGACCTGCTTTAGAGAAAGTCTTGAATATCAAACCATGTTACAACATTTATCAGGAATCAGCTATCCAAAGGGTATAAAAAGTATTGGCAACAACAATGAGGTTATCTGACACGCATGTAAACTAGAAAAGCCAAAAAGAACAAAGAACCTACCTCAATTGAATCATCAGATAACCTAAGATCCTTTACATCACAGATCGGTTTAAGAATCTTATCCACACGCTGACCAATTTTTCGGGCGCTACAGATATCAATAGATGCATTGAATAGAGAGAACAGGTTGTATAATGATAACTCATACGCCATATTGCAATCCAACTCCAAGGATACGAGACTCTCTGCATAAACCTTTATCTCACAATCATAAACACTATCCTTATGCTCTAAAATATCAAGTATTACCAGTCTCTTTAGGACGGGAGCAGAAATGTTGATAGCCTTCATCTTCAACCATAGACAATTCAAGAAAACAAGCTCTTTAAGGAAATAGTTAAGTTTGGACTTTGGAGAGAGAAGGAGCGAGTCACGAGAAAACCCTTCGTGAGAGTCTATTTCGTATTTCGAAATTTCGATTTTTAAGTAAAGTCCGTAAACGGACGTCCGTCTAAGAGCGGGGCTGTATATATATATTTCCGATATTATATATATATATATATTAGTTTTTGGGTATACAATATACATCTCGACTATCGAAATTTCCTGCCTTGATTTTAGGGGTCTAACGATAATATAAAATGAGGAAAACTTGAGTTAGGTTTTTTCTTTCTTTTCATAGTAAGTGACATCACGTGAGAAATGCTTTGGTCAAATATTGAAATCGAAATAGGGTTTTTGTTTTGTGAAATATCGATATGGTGAGATGAGTTTGTGGTGTGAAATACTAGTTGGAGTCCACATTAGCAAAAACAATTTGGGGATTTATTTAACTGTAGACAACATAAGCATGATTGGACAACATGTATCAATTGAAACTTTTTGAAAATTCCTTTTTTTTAATAAAACAAATATATGTTACTTTTTTTGAAACCAAAATGAAAATTCGTTGTTATTTTTTTTTGTCATAATCTCTTAAAAAGATTATAACTGAGTTTAGTGGGTATCATTTCTAAATAGGTATCTTCATGACTACATTTTTTGGTGCACTTATTGGTGCATTCTCTGCGTACGCGTAGACTCGAAAGATTATGTGTATACCGATTACCAACACTCTATTCTATGGTTTGAGACTTGGAGTGAGGAGGCTGGAATCTTATAAAACAAAAGCATAGTATGTAGCAAATGCAATTATGCAACACTATCTTTATCTATTCTACCCTATAATGAGGCGCATGCAAATGAGCCATTTGGGCATGGCAAATCCGTTCGCACCACTTTGGACCGTTTTGTCTCTAGTTTCCATTTTAAATTACAATAAAGTCGGCTAAATGCAATTGTAATATTTATTATATTTTAGGAGCTAAAAGATAATATACTATAAAGATGAAGCTGATTTTATTAGTGGCGTGGGCCAATTTTTTTATTGAGTTGTCTCTATCGATACAAGCTCTTTAGACGATTCTATCCCTATTTTGCATTTTAAATTCAAGAAATAGGGCTCAACCCCTTAGTTTTAATCCGGATGAGTGTAAACCCCTTCATATCGGCCCATACCACATAACCTCCTTATTTATCAGCTCATATCACAAAAACTCCCTGCTTTCCAATATCAGTGAAATTCCAGTCCGATTTCTATTTCCTATTTTATTTTATTACCTTTTTTACCCTTCTTCCATATTTGGATAAGATCTCATTGCTTGAAGCTTCTCATCCAAATTAAAAACCTCCTTCTCCATTTCACTGACCTCTTCAGCCTCAGCATCATTTCGAGTAGGCAAGAAATCCGAGCGGATGACAAGGCTAGTTCTGGCGATAAACAAGGGATTTGGAATTGGAAGCCAATTCGAGTGATTTCACATATTAGAATGCAGAAGTTGAGCTGCTTGTTCTCTGTTGAAGTTGTTACTATCCAAGGCCTTCCTGCATCGATGAATGGCCTTCGTCTTTCTGTTTGTGTTAGGAAGAAAGAGACCAAGGATGGAGCAGTGCAGACGATGCCGGCTAGAGTTTTGCAAGGAGCGGCGGATTTTGAAGAGACTTTGTTTCGAGGTGTCATTTGTATTGTACTAGTGGGAGCAAGAAGCAGCTGAAATTCGAGCCCACCAATTTTTGATATATCGTTTCTTTGTTGATCTTTGAAGAGCTTGAATTTGGAAGGAATTATGTGGATTTGAGTCTTCCGGGTTCAGGAATCTATGGCAAAAACTTGGAAGGGATGCGTGTTCGGCAATGGGATACAAGTTATTTTTTATCCGGAAAGGCAAAAGGAGGAGAACTTGTTCTGAAATTAGGATTTCGGATAATGGAAAAAGATGGAGGGATAAGAATTTATAGTCGGGTGAGGGACTAAAATCAGGAAAAGGTGGGGATTCTTCGTCTTCATTTGCTCGCAAGCAATCAAAATCTTCCTTTCAGTGTTTCCAGTCCAAGGTCGACAAAAGCGTAACAAAGTATCAACTCCTTCAAAGACATGGGCCCAAGCTGATTTGCGTGGTATTGATGACTTGAATCTTGATGAACCAGCTCCTATCCATTCAACATTGTCATCTATCCGAAGTCTAAAGAACCTGAACCAAAGGTCGAAGAGGTGGACTTTCCGGAGTTTGAGATTGTAGATAAAGGAGTTGAGATCCAAGATAAAACCGATGGTGAGGATGGAGATTCGAACATGCTCGGATGAGAGATCGATGATCGGCGAGGTTGTTAAAGTAGTACAAGATCCAGTTCATTTGACAAGACTAACTAAGCTAGATACAATTGCCCAACAAATCAAAGCTCTTGAGTCTATGATGGGAGACAAAAGTTCAGCTAAAACAGATGGAGCGAGAATCCGAGAGGTTAGATGCAGATGAAGAAATGTAACAATGGAATTTTTCTGGATGCTTTCGAGGAAGAAGAGAGTGAGAAAAAGAAAGTTGATAAGCAAGATGTGTTATCAATTAAGTCAGAAGCAACTGAGGAAGAGTCCTATGTTTTTCTGCCTGACCTTGGGTTATGGAAATATGAATTTACATATGCAAATATGAAGTTACATATGTGCATACAAATTTACATATGCAAATATGAAATTTCATAGACATTTTTTCTAACATCTGGCAGGTGACACAGGTTATGTAAATATGAATTTTCATATGTAAATATAAATTTACATAGGATGACGTCAGCCCGGTTTGTCCTTAAGTCGAAATTATAAGTAAAGATTGATGACGTCAGCCCGTTTTTTACAAGGGTATTTTGGTCTGTTTTGGCTTTAATGTTATGTTTTAAATAATAGGGAGGTTTTATGCATGTGTTCGGTTAGAGGGGGTTTTTATGCTGGTTATGTATCAACCAGGGAGATTAAACCCAAAATCTGATTTTAAATTACAAAATAATTGTTTTTATATTATTATTAATAATTGCTATAATTTAGGGGCAAAAATTATTAAGAGTATTTTGAAAAAATTGGTCAGGCCAAACTAATTGTGACATAGACACGTGACAACGTAACCACGTGCTCAAAACTAGTTTTTATAAAGATGTCATGTGATTGTCGTTATGTATCTCATATTGTAATGTCGGCATAACAGTCCAAACTCCAAAATATATTATATTACCAAATCTACAATGCGCAGGGGTTTCAATACATTCCCATGTGCGCATATCTGGACCGTACATACGTAATCTTTGACATTTAAGATGAGAAAATGTTTAAAGGATAAAACCGGAAGAAAACTGGCCATAAAATTTGTTTACTTCTCTCGGTTCCAAGTTTCTAACTTGCTCTAAACTCGCGCTCTCTGTCTCCCATTATTTTCAGTTTCCTCAAATTTCAAATACTTTTCTCTCTTCTCAATTCTTCATCAAACTATCGGGATTTAGTAATGGCGGCATCGAGCGGTCTTGAATTACCGGAAGAGACTCGTTTGAAGATGGAGAACTACTATGGGTTGCGATTGAAAGATTTTTTTGGTTTCGATTGTAGTAGAAAGTCTTAACTGTTTTGAAGATTTTTAGGCCTAAATTGCAATCACTTAAGTTAATGTAAAATTACTCCTCTTTTGAGTAAATTTTAAGTTAATTTATTCTGTGCATGTTTGGTAGGTCAACATGACCCTTCCCTCTCTGTATTTTTGTTAAATATATGATGGGACTGGGTGTGTACATGTGGTGGGAGCTCGAGGTGCTAACGACCTGGTATTAGCTATGGGAAGAGAAATCTTTGAAGAGTTTGGTCGATCCATTGTACGTGGGACACTGGATTATCTCCAAGGATTGAAGGTTTGTCTTATTCTCCAACATCGCTATATAGAGATGTCTCAGTGAATGTATTACCTATTAATTCTATTTACCATCTGCATATGCTTGGAGGGAAGCACATTGAAAGAGTTCTTTCGATTGGGACTTCATTGACTGTTGTTGGAGAGGTGATATTAAATATTAAGAATACATCATTTAAAATGCTAAAAATATATGTTGTTAAACTGTTACCTCTTGTTATTTGTCTTCGACTCTTTGTTGGTGTTACCTCTTATATTTTTGTGTTTCTTTTTTGGCTGCTTAGGCTGTCAAAGATGATATTGGGACAATACTGATTCAACGACCACACAAGGGGCCATTTTATGTGTCCCCAAAAAGTATTGATCAACTCATTGCAAATCTTGGCATATGGTCAAGGTTGTTTTCTAAAATGTGGTACCGAAGTGTTTCATTTTTAATACATTACCAGTTATATGTTATTGACTTGCTACAATTGGTACAAACTACTGAGTTCTACAAGTACGCCTCTATGGGGTTCACCGTAGTAGGTGTTTTTCGATTGCTAAACATACTATTCGATACATCATGGAAAGAAGGCGCGGTATGATTTGCGCGAAGGTAAATCTATTTTTTTTTCTTTAAATCTTAAATTTCGTGTAATGCTTGTTATGAGAATATGCATAATTGTCATCATCCGAAAGGCAGAAATGTACACAACCGTATCAATGTTAGAAGGTTGGTACTATGAACATGATGTAACACAAAGGTGGAAGCAAAATATGATGATAAACACTGATAAATTTTAACGAAAAATGCACCTAAATGTAGGGATTAAATCTTCAATTAGAAGAACGATTCTCTTAAATAAATTTTCAACAACAACCAACCAAGAATGAAGGCTAACATGCTTTAAAATAATAAAAAGACTACTAAATGTCTATTATCTAATGGAATCCGAATAGGAACTCACCCTAATTCCTATTCCTATTTGAATATGGAAACCAAAGAAAATAGAAACTACTAAGTAGCATATTGCCAATTTAATAAAAATAATAAATAATCTACTTCTAATTCTCTGCATTTGAACAAATTAAAGATCCCCATCTTCTTTAATGAGATTGTAGCCCAAGTAAGATGACCACATAATTTCTTGGATGCATTTGATGGATTTCTGTTTCACTATCATGTCTCAGTAAAGGCAATCGATGGATTTCTGTTGCACCACTTGCACTACCTTTTTACACCATGAGTTTGTAGGTCGGACATTAGTTCACCACTATAAATTTGATACACGAAGCATGACATAATGTTAATCGAGGAGAGGAAAGTCTGAAAATTAAACTCCTAGATTAAAATTTGTCTTGACTCTACAGGGGTGATTTTGTCAAGATGATATATTAGCGGAGGTTCTACTATGCTTCTTTGTTATCCTTATGAAAAACATGTAATAAGGTCTTGTTCTTCGAGAGTCTTTCCTTGCTTTGCACAAAGATTAGAAGCGAGGGATCATGATGGTACATTTCTCCAGTGTTTTATTTTTTATTAGTTTATAAAAGTTTTTATGAGTTTCATTTTGACAAGTAGGTTCAGATGAGAAGACTGACAATGGACCAGAGAGTGCAAAAAAGGAGCGTCTCATGCTAGATTTGTGTGTGATATGCTTGGAACATGAGTACAACGTGGTGTTTGTCCCGTAAGCACCTTGCAAACTCTCCTTTTAGTTTGCCTAATTTGGCTAGAAAAATTCATTTGTGTTTTACTTTTTTATTATTGGTGGGGTTCATGTTTTTTCACCATGACTAGTATTCTTAATTCACTTATGGATGCAAGGTATTAAAAAATTACCTTCTGAGTCTGTGTCACTTATGTGGGTACATTTAGTAAAGCTAGGCCCACCTTTACATAATTGAATGAGTCCATATAGAAAGTTAGAAACGTTTAGGCCACAAGTAATCTTGATTATATGGCCATCACTATCATTTAGGAGGTCTGATGGAGTGGATGATGGCTCAGTGTTTTACATGAGTGTGAAGGGAAAATTCTGCGTATGTAAGGATAACTTATGATTTACGTTAGATCTTTGCTTATTCATTGAGAAATGATGCTTCATTGCTCTGTAATGAGAAGTCCAAAGGAACTACGAAATAGAAATCTAAAAAGAGTCAATGACGAGATGGATAATTTTAACTTAAAAAAATTAGGGAAATAAGGGGTCATATGAGAAGAGGAAGTCGCTGTAGCCCTTCAGCAGCTTGTAAGTCGCTAAGATCGCCTAGAGTTGAAGTGTTGATTGGTTGATTTCCTTTTGTCCATTTTACTATTTTAGAGTAGTGAAGGTTTTAGTTGTTGGGGCTTACTAAGTTTCGGTTGGTAAGATTGTAGATCTCTTAGAACACTATTAGAAATATTCCTAGAGTGCTCTATCCAATCAGTGGATCTGTGATGCAATAATTTGGATTGCTCAGCTGACTAAACCACATGTATGAGGTTTCACTTCACTAGATTGGTTTGTGTCAATGAATATTTGTCGTCTTGTTAACATCGTGCTTGTTTGCTAGCGAAACCTGAAGTGCATCCTACTTAACAAATGGAGAATAAGGTGCGGTGTGGATGGTGTTCTCTTTATTAATTAACAGTTGCCTGTATTTTTAGTTGATAAGGAATTAAGTTTGCTAAATATTTCCCTTGGTGACTGTCTTTTGTTCCATTTGGTGTACTTATTCTTACAAAACACTAATTATTTGTATGCATTTTTAGGTGTGGACATATGTGTTTGTTGTATGGCGTGCTCATCACACTTGACCATTTGTCTACTTTGTCGGCTAATTTAATTGATCAGGTGGTAAGGACTTTCCGCCATTAAACAGACATTTTCTTCATGATACTAAGCAGAATCCCCCCCAGAAGGTTGTGGCATGGAAGATTGATGATTAGGGTTATGTGGTGGTGATGGAAAATTTTGTAATGAAAGAATGTCTTATGGTAGATGCACATCTTGAATTGCAGGCATTACCAATTTACAGTTTTACATAGTGGTCATGTGGAATGGACGATGTCCTACTCTGTACATACTTTCTTCTTGAATTTTACAATATATCCGAGATGATTTAGTTGCAAATTGTGACCTACTGTTGGCTGTTTACTTCCTGTTTCTAATTCTTCATTCTATACTAGAGTAATTGAGAAAGTACGTTGTTGACCTTATTGTGTGTTGTTGTTTTCTCTCAAGTTTTGATTCTACACGCATGTTGCAGATGTATGTTGTTTGTACAAGTTTTTTGGTCACTAATTCAGCACTTAGCCGGTGACCAGTGTTAAGTAGATAGCATGTTATACATTTTTATCCAGTTATTTCAACCGTCCTGGCTGTTTACCTCTCGAGTTGCTTTTAACGTAGAATCTCAGTTCTACTCTAATAAGTCTCTTAACGTTTAAACAATCAATTAGAACTGATATATTGAAATGATTCAGGACCTTGTCAGTCTTCTTGGACACATTGAAAAATCACCCATCATAGTTCTCATTTTTTAATATGTATGCTAGAAATAAGAACGTTCCAAGGATCTTTTGTTGTACTGTTAGTGAAAGCGTTCAACACCACCGTTCTTTTTGCTTAAAAATAGAATTGTTATTATGACATGATGGTGAAATTCTCAAACCTCTTTTGATTCCTTAGTAAGAAAACATGTAAAAAAAAAGAGTGAATATGTTCTGGAACTAGGCATTTAGAAGAAAATGAGCACTGTATCTTATCCGATGACGAATCAACCTCTTATGAACCAGAGGCAACCTCCTGAAAAGATAATCATTAGAGAAGGCATTGCAGAACCCTTATACCCAAACTCTATGTCAAAGCCACAGTGCCTCAAACTCATAAAAACATCCTAGTACCATTCACAGTGAATTCAATAGCAGTAAGTGGCGCCGGCTAGCCAAGACTACCACAACAAGAACTATCAGTGTCCCAATGAGGACCCACATCCACGCTCGCACCCTTTTCTTAGTCTTTTTGCGAAGAGGTGAAGGAATAGGAATTGTCTTAGTCAGCTTCAACAAAGTCGATGGTTTCTGTGGTCTCTTTGACACAGATTTAGACTGCTTCTCTTTGGTATCACGTTTGAAAGGTCTTGTTGACAAAGTTTTAGGCTTCTCTTCATTTCAGATTCCTGAATAGCGGGTTCAGGCAAGGTATGCGTGCTTTTTGAGCTACAAATCGATGATTATCCCTCAATGATGTTCTTTTTTGCCTTTTTCTTCTCTCTTTTCTCTCTCTCCTGCAAATGTTTTATATATTATATATATGAAGAACACAAAGTGTTGTGTGGAAACACCAGACAACAATATACTAAAGCCATAAAATGCAAATTGAAAAGTCTGAAGGCATTAACCCGAAAAATCGAGTGCTAAATAGTGTACCACACCAGAACACTAAAACCATAAATAGAGGCAAGGCCAAGCGACTCCTTTTAATCCAAATTAACAAGAATGTGTCCGTCTATTGCCAAATTTTTAGTTACTGTGATCAAATAAATCCGCCGCTCAAACGGCCAGAATTTATAATAAATAAGCGGGCGTCTATTCTACTATATGGGCAGCATATTAATGATCATAAGTCAACCCGACCAACTTGGCAAACGAAGGCTGAAGAGATTTACCTTCTCTTTAAGTTTGGCTTCCTTGCGTTCCCAGTATTGAGCCCTAGCTTGAGCCTTCTCTGCATTACACTTCTTTTTCTCTTCTACTTTCTTAGCTTTGTCCTTTTCTTCGAAAAGAAGCTGCTCTCTAATTGCTGCAGCAGCTTCTTTTCTCATAAGTTCTTCCTTTCTTTCCAACTCTTCTTGTACATTCTCTTCACTGTTTCCTTTTCTACCTCATTCATTTTATGGAAACATTAGGGGAGCAGTTCTCCAAAGCAAAAGGTTCGGGATCCTTGGATTTAGTCTGTATCTTTGATTTGTTTTCGGTTCACGGTGACTTCTCACAGTTGAAACATTGAGTTCTGAGCCTTTTCAGGTCCCAAGGGCAAAACTGTTTTTTCTTCTTTCAAAGTTAAAATAGGTGAGATGAGATTCGCCTTTACTGATGCTGGAGGAGCGGTACCAACTCTATCTCTGCGAACATTATGTAGTATAGGTGGATCCTCATCAGGACCAAGTTTACATCCATCCAATGTACCCAATCTTCTCACAGTACTCAGCCTGTTGCATATGATATATTCATTCCTGAAATTGTCATCCTTGCTCCATAGTTCCCTAACCTTATCCACTACAACATATGTTGTGTATGTTTAGGCTTATTAGAGAACCAATATAGACTGTAGTAAAAAGAGATGGCTAGGAGCTAACCCGATTAACACAAGTGACAATGCTTTGTTTTTCTTTATCTCCAGAGAATCCATAATCTCCAGCTTTCGTTTGATCATCCTTGAACATCCAAAAGTATTTGTTCTGGAAGTTTACAAAGTCCAGGTTAAAGATGAAGAATTTCAACTCGACTTTCCATTTCTACTTCTCATTTGTACTATTCAGATAGATATTAAATACATAATATATGAGAATTACAAAATGTATACTCATGGCAAATAGGCAATCAAACCAAAGCTTCAGGAGAAAACCCAGGAATCAAAAGAGAACATATAAGCTGATTTATGGGACAAAAACACACTAGACAAACCTAATGTATCTTCTCTCTTGGGCAATATAACATCAAAGTCTCCATTACATATTTACATAGGGCCTTAACAAAAGCTACTATTGCCTCGCTGTTCAGTCTCGGGCTATGACCATAGATGTGGCTGAGCTCAAAACTTCCAATCTGGTCAAGCGATTCAAGTTGGAAATAAAACTATTAACTTTTGTCTTGGAGTTACTAGCCCCGAGGTATGAGCTCCAATAGTAGTGCTATCATATGAACCCCCGAACTACAGCCATTCTGTTTGGATTCAATTATGAAGAGCATTCCCTTTCTTCTTCAAGGATGGAAAGCCGGAGGATTTCTGTTTGTCCTCTCGCCCAGATTGATGTGTCTGTGAAAAGGATGCATCGGAAGGTACACCTTCTCCTAATAGTTGCAAGTGTTCAAATCGAGATAGACACATCGAATGTGCTCCCAAGCTTCACGAAGGTAATTACCATCTTTGATGGCGATCGAGATAATTGCTGTAAAGAGGACATATGTAGTAAACCATCTTTTAGATATGGTATCTAAGGAAGAAATGCTTATCCGACATGCTGAACTCTTTCTGTATAACAAAGCCTATTAGTCAAAAAGTTCCAAAACAGGGAATCAAGAATCTCAAAGAAAGAAAAAATATGTAGCTAGTGTAACCTAACCATTAGGGGGAGACAGACACATAGAAAGAAATAAAAAAGAGGTAGCCAAAGAGTTCCATTGATGGTGGACACAAGTAGGAGGACAGGACGCAAACACTTTAAAAACAACTACACTAAAGCATGTTCAACAAGTACATCTTTACCATAATGAAATAAAGAGGTCTTCCCTCTCACAGACTGAACAAGGCATCCACATGTTAAGCACTAAGGCTATGAAAATAGAAAAGTCTCATTTCACCTCTACCCGGAACTATTACAACCCATTTTGTTATTTCTTGCCCGAATATCATTCTTAAGCGATAATGGAGAAAGCGGCCGGAATCCCGCATTAATTGAATTCTCGAAAAACTTCTTTGCCAAGCCCCTATATATCTCATACATTAGTTTTCCCCACTTGAGAAAATTCTCATAGAAAGCTCTAATCCGATTCTATATACACACAGGCAAATATTAAACAATATTAGTGATTCTACAGTACAAGACTACAAAGTAACATCGGCATAACCATATACAAAGACCAGACTAAATCAACAACATATGCAACAAGAGATCATTTAAATGACCAAATTGAGTTGAAGGAAAACACTTGCCGCAGAATAGCAATGGAAACACAAAAATGAATAAAGAAATAAACTTATCTGCACCCAATGTAAAACACAGTTATGACAAACTTGGAGCACTAGCACCGTACGTCCGTACCATATCCTTCCCTCGTATCAAATACCATTATTTGACTACCATCAATTTAGAACTTGATAGGATATCAACTTAAGCATAAGAAATAATAAAATTTTAACTTAAGTACATCATAATAACAACCAGATAGAAAATTCAATGTTGTTGCACTAACTGACAACATCAACAAGAGAATGTTTGTCAATAGTCTAATCCATAAAACAAAAGCATACACTTCTACTCAATAACGAAAAACATTTTCTTAATACTAATTGAAAATATCAATAAGAGAATGTTTGTCACGTCGCTGGGATGACGAACCATCCTTACTACGAGATGGCGCCTAAATAATATATGAAATGTCTTCCTACAGGTTTACACAAAAACCATATTAGTTCAAAATAAGTGTAAAGAAGTCATAAAGTTAGATGCACAAAAAGTAGAATGAAAAAAGAAAATTTTAAATATCGCAAAATGTAGGAGCCTCCTACCAAGTCAGTCTGAATCACTCAGAATCACATGGTCGCTCAAATGATCATCTCTGCAAGAGACAAGTGGAAATGCATCAAAGCGAGACATGAAATATGATTTCCACTTATTTGCGATTTCACGATGATGTTTTTCCCAAAACGCCGTGATCTTTGGCATTGGACAATTTGCTTCCAAATTCAACTTTAAAAAGTGGTTTGGAACAAGCCCAATACCAATGACTTTATAGTCATTCTCATTGAATGCTGACTTTAACGGCAAAAAGTATGACAACCTACCATTGAAAAATACACAATCGCAACGCTATACTTTGACGCTGCAAGATACCCATGTTCAGGTAGCAACATCCATTTCTCTTCAAGAGCATCACCCTTAAAGTGTAATAGACTTCCCTCACAACGAGTCACGTTTTCATGACCAAACATCCGTATGTACTCTTCCTTACTTGCGTGCAACTCTGAAATCAGATTAACTCGTGCTTGGACCCAGCCCTCCTCGCCATACCTCAATGCCATGACCAAGGCCCTAAATCCACAGTTGTCGTCACCCTTTGGATCTTCAATATCCAAAATTAAAGGTTGTAGAATGTCTGGGAAGTAATCCAGATAGCGATAGAAGGAGCAATCACCCATATCCTTACCAAACTCAACTTAAAACAATAACAAATGGTTATCTTCGTACTTGTAACAAGTAAAATGATTATTATGTGAATGCACCTTTTTCGTTGTTACAATGGGGTATTGTCTAAAGAATCTCTAGCACACACCGTTTCAAGGGTATAACAACATCTCATTATGCAACTATTTTTCTTTTCATTAATATAGTTTCTACTTAATCATAAAATCCTTAGCATAACATGAATTTACCTTCCGTTTTGCTTTCATTGTCTCCTTCATCAGCTCAGGAGTGATAGGTAAAGCATCTTTATATCTAATAATTGGCACAGGAGTATTCTCTAGTTCTATTAAAGCTGCTTCGAAACGTCTCATCTCAGGATCATTCTCCCATTTCTTTGCTGATACTTCCAACTTAACTCTATCCTCAATTTGGTTGGCATGGGACTCTAAACCTTTAAAACTCTCATCAAGATACGATTTCATTGCAATTAAATCTAGCTTCACGCCAACCACCTCCTTATGTAGTTTTTCCATTGGAACCTGAAAATCAGAACTAAATAAATAAACATTAATATTTGAGGCTTCAACGACATATTGATAACTCTAGTCGAGCATAACAATTGACCCTTAACATCCTTTAACGTTCATTTTGACTCGCAAACGAGAATGTGCAGTATACGAATATATGAGAACTAACATAGCAAAATTTAGAAAACAGTCAAACTTCTATTACTTCTCAAGAAGAAAGTACGAGTATTATCTGAACAAAAACAATAATTACTACCTGGGAGACATAATGAAACTAAGTAACAAAACCAAAGAACAAAAAGAAAAATAACATGACAAACTAAAAACTTCTAAGCAATGGGAAATGGGTGTATACCTCGGAAATGTGAAGTCCACTGATATCAATGCTAATAAAAGTGTCACCTCTAAGGGTAATGAGCGTTGTAGAGGAAACAAATTAAGAAAACTACTAGAGACTTGGGGTTTGAACCTTGTTGTGGGGGTGGTTTGGGAGTTCCGAAATAACCTTTTTTTTTTTTTTTAAAGTTTGTTTACCTTGTCAACCCTATTTAGATTCGGTTTACCTTGTCAACCTCCGAATCTAATCCTAACTGATTAGATTCGGTTTAGCTCATCACCTTGTTTACCTCTTAGAGTCCATTAGCTCATCAGTTACCTCTTAGAGTTCATTCTCATCTTTAATCACCCTTAGATTGATTAGGATGGCAAGAGTTCTTTCATAGGTACTCTTTCTCTCTCAGCCTTCACTTCGATTTCTTCTGACAATGAGTATCATAGATCAAATCTACGGAATGGTTTTTTGTCTGACAATGAGTATCATAGATTAAATCTGCGGAATGGTTTTTTGCTTTTTCCCTTATGACTTAAAATTTTATTTTTGTCTAGATACTTTTTAACTCAGTGCAAAAAAGTTGTTGACATGGATTTTATTTTTTTTTCTAATTGGGAACACCCCGTGGTCTAATTGAAGTCATGATGCATAAGAACCGATTGCAAGAGTATGCTCAGAAATCCAAACTACCACTTTCGACCTATACTACTGAATGATTTGGAACTGTGCCACAATTTAGATCTTATGTTTCTGTTGATGGGGGAAATTATATGTCAATTGAGACATTTCTACATAAGAAAGAGGCAGAACAGAATGCTGCTAAAGTTGCTATGGAATGTATATTGAAGAAGGTCAAAGACAAAGAATGTCCAATAATAGTTGAGGTGTGTTGCATGCATGCGTGTGTCTGTGTGTGTTATTTTACTATTATGTTAAACCTTGTTCTACTTTTTCCTCTTAGGTTATATATTTTTATTTGTTTTTGTCACTCTTGTAGGATATGACCTATTGCAAATCCATCCTTAATGAATTTGCTGTGAAGATTGGTTTGGAAATGGCTATTTATACAACTACCTAGCCAAATTGTCTTATTCCAATGTTCATCTCAACTTTGGATTTCCATGGTAAAACATATACCGGTACTCCGTATAAAAAGCAAAAGGCAGAACAAATGGGTGCACGTTCTGTTATCAAATTAATTTTAGGTAGTTCTTTATGTTTTGATTCTTGTTGATTAGATTTGTAGTTACATGGATTTTACTCTAACTACCTCTTAGATGATATTATCATGCAATTAGATCTGTTTGTTGGAGTGCTTTGAGTTTGCTTATTGAAGTAATTTGCAGGTACTGAGGCGGGATCACTTCTATCTCAAATCATCAAATCCAAAAGGAATGTTTTTGATGCATTGCCCAAAGTCAGTAAGAACGCAATGTTGCCAATGGTTCCGTGTTCAAAAAAATATGCACAAATTAGAGAGGCCCAGAAATGCATTTGGATGTCCAACCATCAAAAAAAGTAAAGTTGGAACATTTGTGTGGATGTAGTACAGGTGTGGTTATCAGTGTATTGGCAAAGCAAGCTAAAGATCAATTTATGTAAGCCTTGCGAGGTGTCTCCGATCATGGTTAAATTGTAGTTTGTCGTAAATTTTTTGATTATCCGCGACTTGTTTGAATAAAATAGGCAGTCACGGGTCTAGTTGTATTCCTCTGATAGTATAAGGCTTTTCTAGTAACTGTGTTTATCTATGTTAGTTGCAATGGTATGAGGCTACATTTGTTCATTAAATTAAAGCCAATTGCTAATTAGTCTTGGATGCCTTCTGTGTACTGCGTCCACCCGCTGAAATTGATATGATATTGTGTGCTTTAATGATTGATATTTGATGTTTGGTGTGATCCCAGCATACATACAGACATATAGCTGCAAGCCTTAAAATTTTCAGAATATCAAACAGAATAGAGACGGCAGTCCACAAATTAGTTAAGGAGAAATGTCTATCTGTCTTCCTATTGGATGGGATTTTTCCGCAAAAAGGAGACTCATCAAGTTTTGTGCCAAATCAGCACTTTAGCACCTACTTTTAGCATTGTTAAAGCAGATTTTGGCTTGTAAATGTAACTGAAATGGACTGAAAATTCTGAAATTGTGTCGTCCTCATGGAAGAAAAAGCAACTCTTAAGGACAGAAATCAGATTATGATATATTCTTCTGAATCAATATACTTGATTTACTTGTTGAACTCAACATTCAAGAATACAATCACTATTTTTGCTTTCGAATTTCTATACATGAACATCAAATAGGCCAATATTTCTAAACCTCAATGGTGGAACTGCTATTACATGAGACGCTGGCCGGGCAATCTCAAGGACCTTCCTTGCAGTTGCTGAGAATCTTCATTCCCTGCCAAACTTTCTAGGCTTGGTTAAATCTGAGGTAGGGGTGGGAGGACGAGATCGCTTCTCCAAATCGACTTTGTTCTCATTCTGCAGTCTTGGGCTTACAGATCCCGAGCTTCTTCCTAAGCTTACCATGTTTTCTCTTGGCAACCGTGGAAGACCTTTTGCCGGACTGTTTGTTGATCTTAGGTTCCCGGACTCGCTTCCTATCGATTGGAATTAAGAGGGAGCTTGGCGGTGCTCTCGGGATTTAGCTTATAAGGCAAGTCCTTAGCCATTCGATTGTTAACCGAGCTCTTCTTGTTTTCAATGATATTTCCTCCGAAGTTTTCGAAGATCCGATATACCTTTAATAGGTATAACAGAGGAAGCGAGGATGCCGGACTTTTTAACTAGTATGGCTGGTTTCATTATCACAATTGAGACTTCGAATGTCCTTGGTGAACTATTTCCCTTGGCGGTGGTAGAAACAGGATATCTACTTACAGGACTTTGTCGTGCCAATCTTTCATCTCCGATCAAGGATATTACGCTTTAGATTGTCATAGTTTTTGTCGGAAACAACACGTTGATCTTCTTGCCTTCGGTTTCCAATGACCCTTTGGCATGCATCCAAAGATTCCGCTTAAGAGCTCTAAGATCTTTGTGTGATTGCTTGAACTCAAGCTCCTTCAACCTTTTCTCAATCTCGCGCATTACCAGAAGATGAGCCACTAGTCCCCTAAGAGGGCTATCACGACTCTCGAAGACAGGTTTTCGGACAAGATGACTACTATCCATCTGCCTCCAAGGAGTCGGCTCGACAGGGAACCGTGAATTTGGCAATGGTTTCGTGACGGCATCGGGATTTCTTAATCGTGGTGAAACAAACTCCTTAAGGTAATTTCTGGGGGAGGTTGAATTTTGCTTGCAATCACTTGTTGTTCTTGATGACTTTGACAAAGAATCATAATTACCACCTGGGTAGATAGAGGTCCTAGTCGGCCTCGTTGAGCCTTCACTAGCTGCTAAGGATTTGGGGATAGCTTCCAATCCCATCAATTTCGCCACAACACTATGATTGTGCTTGTGACTTTCCAACCCTTGATGTGTATTTGAGGTTCTATTCGAATTGCCACCACCGTTTTGGAAATCCCCCAAAAAATGAGTTTGATTTGGAATCTGAGTCAGAACCTCTCATACGGTGATGATCTTGGCGGTTCTCTTGTATCATGAAAATACTGAGGCACCTCTTGAAGTTTAGTGAGGCCATTCAGAGGATCAACGGGCACCTTATACTTCCCATTGATCCCCCTCTCAACAGATTCATCTACAGATCTTGTCACCGCGAATGGCCAGGGGAATCTCGTGTTTCACACCATGGCTCATCAGTATCCTTCCCGAGTTGTAGTTTTCATCGATAACGCACGGCCTTCCTTGTATATTGAATCCTTCACCACGTCTCTAAAATCGGAAGATTTCCTCCTCAAATGAGCAGAAGAATTTGCTTGCCCATAAGACGAGGCTTTTGATGCTTGTTCTTGGTTAATGGCTTGATCAAAAGAGTAGGTCTCTGGTTGGCTTGTTCTGTTACACTCAACTGAGGAGAATGAAGATGAACAAGAGGAAGAGGAGAAAGAGGCCCTTGCTGACTCCATAGAAACTCTATGATTTTCAATCACGTTCTTGCTCGAATTTTTGTCTTGCAATTGCAAGTCAGAACTATATTATATTATACAGATTCCAAATACACCAAAGTGAAGCCGTTAATAGTTGAGTTAAGTTTTTACTTTAGCTCTATGCAGGTCATTGTGACACTCATCTCCATGGTTGCTATTGTTGAAGTGAGAATGGACTGTTAAGAGAGAGATGCATGGCTTAGAATATGAGAAAAAAATGCAAATGTTAACACACTTGAACTTGGTAATACAACAAACGAAATGGGAATGTATATAGGATATAGCTTACCAGTAAAGAGGACATCACCGATTAAAAATAAAATTTTGTATCCATAAAGTGATTTTGTAGCAAATCAAACATTTCTGGACTGTAGGAACAAAAAGAAAAATAACATGAAAAGCTAAAAACTTCTAAGCAACGGGAAATGGATACGTGTATACCTCGGAAATGTTAAGTCCACTGATATCCTTTAATGAACCAATGCTAACAAATTTGTCACCTCTTAGGGTAATGATCGTTGAAGACGAAACAAATGAAGAAACGACTAGAGACGTGGGGGGGTTTGAATCTTGAACGTTGGGGTTGGGAGTTCCGAAATACCTCCAAAATAACCTCAGCAGTTTCTGTTTAGCTAGCGTCTGTTTACATTGAGTTCGTTTACCTGGTAAACGTTTTCAATATATGTATTCGCAAGCTTTTCTCTTTTGGGCTTTTTAATCTTTTGGGTTTTTTTGTGGACTTAAATTTGAGTACTGCTCACTGTTCTAAAAATCGGTCTATGCGGCAGTGCCCAACCGACTCGCCTAGGCCCTAGTTGTTTAAAAAATTGGTGGACCGACTAGGCAGGTCTAGGCAGCCTCTAGGCAGTTCAGTCAAGTTTGTTTGTTTGTTTGTTTTTTTTTTTTTTTTTTTTGTTTTAATTTTTTTTTGTTGTTTGAATGATTAAATATCGAAAAATAAAAGCCCGTGTAGGCTTAAGATTTGAATGAGTTTAAAAGACTTAAGTCTAATGTAAATTATATATCACTATAACAAAGAGTATGTTTTTATATGAAGCCAATATTCCTCAACTATTACGCATTTTTGTAATAAATATATTTGTTTGTGTTTATTTTGTAAGTTATAGTAAATGATTTTATTCATTTCTTGTAGTATATGCGTATTACTATATATATTAGGAAAAAAACCCATCTAGCGCCTAGCCCATCTAGGCAATGCCTAAAAGGCCTAGGCGCTAGGCGCTCTCCTACCACCCGACTACCGCCTAACGTTTTTTAGAACACTGGTACTGCTACATGGACCTACTTTTTAGATCTACTATACTATTTGTATGAAGTTGGTTTGCATTGCAATACACACAGACACATATCTCTATGTAAATCAATGATTAGTACTTTTGACACATCAGTAAGTTCAAATAGTAGGTCAAATAAGTGGGTCGGTGTAGCATTACTGTTAAATTTTTTTTAAAACAAAAAACAATCAAACAAAACCTGCAGACCTTGAGTATTACGAAACAGCAGTTGACTTGATTACACAATGATTTTTTTTTTTATCAGATACACAATGAAATTACTTTAGTCAAATTAGGTCAAGCCAAGGCAATATATTCTAAATACAATAGATTAGCCCTAGGGCTCAAGTTCGTTTCAAAACAACTCTAGAGGATATGATTTTTTTTATAATCATTCACAAACAATGAGCTATACATCAACATGAGCTATGAGTACGAACAATGATTATTCATATCTATAATGATTGTTCATACCTATTTGGGGAACAATCATTGTTTATATAAATACTCATTGTTCATAGCTATTTGGGGTATGAAATGATTGTTCATACTCATTCATACCTCAATATGAGTATAAACAGTCACTGTTCATACCTTAACATGAGTTATGAGCAATCACTATTCATAATGTATAAGTTCATACCTTAACATAATGTATAATCAGTAAGAACACATATTGGAGTATGAACAATCATTGTTCATAAGTTCATATTTAACATAATGAATATATCGGAAGAACACATATCGAGTATGAACAATCATTGTTCGCGATATATTCGGGGGTATGAATATATATCAACATATATATGACGAGATTTCAAAATAAGGATATATCGCGGATATATGGCGATATATGCTTAGAGATATTTATTTAAAGCAAAAAAATCATCGATATTACCGATATTTTGAGATATTTATGGATATTTGGCGATATTTTGTGTATGTAGCAATTTTATTTAATATTTACCATTACATTTCAAATAAATATAAATTATATATCATGATATATCAAGAACTGTCCATAATATCCACAATATATGTCGATATTTTGGATATATCCACGATATTTGCATATGAAACAATGTCAAATATCCCCAAAGAAGGGGATATATCCACAATACATATCCATAAATCAGGAATCGATATTTGCCATATCCTGATATTTTGTACTATGGTATGAAGTATGTTAACCTATTTGGGTATGAACAATCACTATTCATACATCACATAAGGTATGAGCAATGACCAAAACGACATAAAATGCAAAATCGAAAAAAAAAAAAAAATTCAAATCCGGGATATTTGTCATTACAGGAGAGATATATAAAGTCTTTATCTGAGCTTTAGTGGACGACATTTAATTTGGAAGGAAAAAAATACTAGAAGATTTCAGCAAACATCTATGCCATTTTCAATTGTCTATAACAAGAAGGTAAGAGACATAAAAAACTACTTGCAAGAGCTAAAAGCTATTGAAATATATATACTTAAGTCAATGTATTGAAGAAGGCGATAAAGAGGTTGAATTGGAATCTGACTCCATCAGAGCTAGCAATGCAATCAACAAGCTTGAGAAACCACCATGGTATTGTCTAGTCTTAAGGATATGATTTTTTTTTTTATAATCACTCACAAACCCAATCTCCACATTTAAGGACGAAATGAGCTGTGAACACTCATTGTTCGTACTATACATCAACACGAGCTATGAGTATGAACAATGATTGTTCCTATAATGATTGTTAATACCTATTTAGGGGGGGGGGGGGGTCATAACTCAACCTGAGCTATGAACAATCATTGTTTATACCTATTTTAGGTATGAATAATGAGTGTTCATACCTCGATATAAGTATGAACAATCATTGTTCATACTTTAACATGAGTTATGAGCAATCACTATTCATATTAACAATCATTGTTCATATCTATTTGGGGTTATTGAGCAAACACATAAGCTGATTTTACTTCCCTCCTAAACCAAAAATTATAAAATAAAAATGTTATTGAACCCCTAACTTAGTTATTTTTCTCTTCAACCAAGGTCGAAAATATCATCCGATATATTAGTATATCGGAATATGGGTACACGATATGGAAATAATGTATATCGATTGACTTGGATCGATATATATTAGCAATATATCTGATATATTTGATATATATTGATTAACTTGTTGACTGTTTGACCGATTATATTTACTGTTGATAGATAATTCTGACATATGTCGTTATATATCAGTGATATATCAGATATATATCAAAATTGCAACTATTTCAAAAAAGCTGGAATCTCTAAAATATCAATATATACCGTTATATTTTGGTTTTGGGTGTGTGGGGGGGGGAATATAGGCAGATATGGAAAAATTGGGCCATGTGGATTTTCCCCGTTACCCACATTTCGGATGAAGTACAATTTTCAATTTTGTTTCAGTTTATCGAATTTTTAAAATTTCAAAATTTCAAAAAAATTCGAGAATTTATCTTCCCGGCTTCTCCCCACACACACCACGTCCAAACCCACGATCACCATGTTTCCCCCCTCCACTTTCGAATGTATCTCCACTGCACTATTTCCGCTCCATTTATTACCTCCCTTCCCAATTGGAGACATCAACCATCAACGATACCAATGGTTGTTCTCTGCTCTCTATTTCTTTTTTCATTTCGGCGTGTCAACACTAAAAGGTAATATTTTCTATGTTCTATATGTTCAATGCTTTAGTTCTTCATGTTTAGTTAATGAACACCTGTTATCAATTATTATCTGCAATTATTCTGATATTCATGCATGCGAGACCATAGCATATTACCCAAAAACGTAATCTAGTTCTGTAAGTGTTTTTTTTAGTTTGTTGTCTAGGTTATAGTGACCAATTTGACAAGAGAGGTTGACCATGGTAATTGGTTCATATGCTTTTGAGTTGAGTTTTATATGTTGTAGTCTCTAGTTTGGGAACTGATCTTATGTCAATGAACCCTTGGGAATTCACCGCCTGCAAGTAATGATGTTATCTTTGAATCTTGTTCCTTTCAGTTATTGATTTGAGAGAATGTGAGTAGGACTCTTGTAATTTGTTTAAAGAGAGCCTTTATTTTTGTTAACATACTGTCTCACTTTTAAATAAGTCCTTAATTTATATTTGGATGGAAGGTTGTTTTCAATAAGCATGATTTGAGACTAGAAAAGCTGACTAGAAAGCAAGCAACTCTAAGTGCGGTGTATGTTCGTCCCTGGCATAACTAATCTATTCTAAGAGTGAAAGATAGACTATACTTAGCTCGCTATTCCCATGAAAATTTCAATAAGGTATGAAAATAGAGTAACTAGTTAACTATTTTACAGTGCTAAAAATTCGCTAGATAGTATATGCAATGCTGATGTTGTCCTAGGTCTAAATGTTTATTTATTTATTTTTTCTCTTAGATTTCCAAGTTCTAATGGATTGACTAGAGGAGGAGGTGGTTGGTTTGAAGATGAATTTGTATGCAATAAAAGAGTACCTTGATGAGGCTTTTATTGGCATAGTGTCTCATATCAACAATATTGAGAAAAGAATTCAGGTGATTAAAGAAAAACAGAAATTTGCAAATGATGCAAATATTACAGATCAAGGAACTAGTGATGCTTTACCCGTCACTCCTGGACTGATGAAGGAGGCAATGAAAAGAAAAAAGAAGGTAAATTCGTGTAAATGTTTTTATGATTAAGTAGGAATTAATAAAATAAAAAATTGTTCAATAGTGAGATGTTTTTTGTAGGTAGAGTATCTCGGGGATGTTGAAATACCTTCCTATACTCATTGCTACTTTCACTATATGGATAAAGTTCCAGAAGTTGTGAGGCCATTCACATTGGATATTGAAGAACCAATGGGAGATGGAACCGATGGTTTTATGGCCTTGGCTTTAGCATTGGGTTATCGTAAAGAGAATTGGATAAAAGTACAAGCAGATCTGTTGGTAGAGTTGAGTTGCTTTAAGCAAGAGTATGTAAAGATGTTCAGTGTTCATGGGTTTAAAAATTGTGTGGAGAACCTTTTAAAATCTGGTATGGATGAATTTATGAAGATGCCTGAAGCTGGCTATCTTGTAGCTTCAAAGTATCATACTGTCGTTGTCTTTTTCTCAGAGGCAAAGTCCGTCACTTTTCTCCCACTAAGATCAGCTATCCCAAAAAATGGTCCTAAAGTTATAAGTATTAGGCTTGTCGAGAACAAAATGTTAAAGCTCAAGCTTAAAACAAACTATCTGATGCCAGGAATTGCGAAGCTTTGGTTTGACTATCATTATCCTACTAATGGTGATTGAGAAACATATTTTCAATCACGCTTTGATGCATACAAGAAGGTTGTTGGTACAAGTCCTGAATCCCGAGGGAAAAAGCGTGGTAGTGGTGGAGTTTGATGGACTGGATAGAAGCCAGTTTTACTTCTTTGTTTTGGTTTCTTAAAACTTATTTCATTGGTGTAGATAAGTTTCTAGTTCATGTTGTCTTTATTTCAACTAGGTGTTTGGACAGATAGTCCTCTTTAGTGGTCTTTCATTAGTGTCAATAAGTACAATATTATAATTTTTGAATTTGAGTTATTTTGTTTGTTTATAGTCTTTCTTTAGTGTTGATGTATTAGAACCCTGTTTTCCTTGTTACTATATTTTCTACTGAGGTTGTTGCCTGCTATTATTCCTCCCTGTTTCTCTACAGTCCATTGTAATAGAGCCACCATTACTTGCTAACATGCAGGCATAGGAGTCCGCCTCCAATCAAATCCTAGTCCAATTGCATTCCACAAGTTCTCAATGCATGTATAAGGCTAAGACTGACGGGCCGGAGGCGCATACTATAGGAAAAGAGTTGCATGGGCCACACTAAAAGTGAGTGAATTTTCTTAATCTTTTCATCATCCTTGAAAAATATGTGCTCATATCTCAACTGGGGATTTGCTAATCTATATTGCAGAAGTATGCAGAAATTCAACTTGGCAAAGCAAATGCATTCTTTGAGGGTTTGGTAGGGATCCGAAGACAAAGAACTCCAAATTGCTTTGAGGTTTAAGTTATATCTGTAAAAACACTTACACCCTCATTCTTGATATTGCTAGCGGGGATTTGACCTAGGAGTGCCCGTACTTCACCTGGACCTTTAGAAAAACGTGAGATGTACCATTTGTGTTAAAAAAATCTATGCAATACTTATATTTATTAAATTAATAATAATATCCTTAAAATTTATTGATTAAGCTAAAGGACTTAAGCAACTAAGCAGCTATGCTAGTAGTTGTTGGGTTGGGTTCCAATCTTGAGGTTTCGAGTTAAATAAACTCTAATGTTATAATTTCCTTAAGAAATATTTTGTTTGTTAATATGTTATTTTGACAAACCTACGGTATGACGATTAGCAAACAACACAAACAACTAACACCTACAACTAACACAGTTCTTTCCAAGTTTTGTGGGTAAGTACCTTAGTGTGGATTGAATTTTTAAAGGAATAATGGTCTGCATAGGCATTTGTTGTAACCCTTTCGAATTAGGAGAATATGGCCAAGTTTGCTTCTCTACTTGAGAAATTGTCCAAGGTTTGCTCTGCTCTTGTTCTCAATTATCGATTGAGTAGGACCCAAGTAGAATTTGCTATATATATCCAGTTGTTTGGATAGTTCGGAGGTTACTTTCCAAAAATTTACTTTTGTATTTTAGGAAAAGCCGCGATCTTGATGTTTATCATTTACTTGGCGAAGTTAAATATGAGCTCAAGGATTATGGAGTGTTTCTTTGCCTATAGGAGTTCTCGCATCCGGCAATCCGCTGGTTTATGAAATTTGAGATTAAGTTTACAAATCTTTTTTTTTTAAATCAAAAAAGTCTTGGCTTACTACGAATTTGACCCGGATCCCACAAATGTATTCTCACTTGTGCTAGTTGTGTGAATCTATTAACTTTGAAGTATTGCGTGGTCTCACAAATGTGCTTCTTGCGACTAACAAACCAAATCGGGTTTGTTACTAGATTGCCACGTTTTTTTTGTTTTTTTTTCCCCTAGTTTTTGCAAAGTGGCATATCCACTTCTTTGCTTGCCTCCCTCATGTATGAAATAAGCTAGTGTCTTAAAACAAATATGAAATAAGCTAGAACATCTCTTGGAAAGTGACTCCATTGATCTTGGTTCTTACCTTCTTCTTGTTTTTCAAATCTTTTTTTCCTTGGCTATTTTCATATTGCTAATTAGTAAAATAAGTGTATTGCAGTTCCAATGAATAAAAAAAGTGTATATGCAATTAGAACGCCATACATGGAACTACGAAGTTAGCTAGTAGACAGAGTCCAATGCTAATCTCTCGGATCTAGTTAGTTAGTTCCTTCATTTTCTCTTTTCGGAATCTTGAGATCTAGTATGCCCATAATTTCCCACATTCCTAAATTAGTGTATCCGCCATCATTCATTGACTAATACTAAAATGTAGATGGTTCTTGTTTTTCTAAACCAATCAAGATGCGTTAGGAAGAACGTTAACATAACTTCGATCTAGGTCTTACACACCTAAACATTTTCTTTCAATCTACTTTATTGTATGTGACTACATCACTTGGAATCCTTACTAACTAATTATATAAGTCTAGGATCACGGTATGGATTATGTTCCTTCTTTCCAATCAGCAGATTATGCCTATCCAGCAGTATTTTAGTGTTGATGCATTAGAACCCTTTTTCCTTGTTACTATATTTTCTACTGAGGTTGTTGCCTGCTATCGTAAGAACATGAGTCGTATCATGGACGAAGTTCCAAAGTGACAACTCCTTCACAGTGGAGGTACTAAATTTATGGCTTTAGTTACATACATTATTTTCTTTAAAGTAGAAACAAACTTTGGAGTATTGCGGATTTGGTGTAGATTTCAGTTTTTTGAATTTTTAGTGAACTGCAAGAACTTACAAATCTTGGTCGGAATGCATAAGATAAACAAGCCCTCTAGAGATGAACACATTAGCAGCTTGGGTTTATGTAGGTGATGAGAAAAGAAAAGTTGAGTTGGCTAAGTTGGAGTAAATAGATTCAGGGAAGCCACTAGATGAAGCATCATGGGATATTGTATGTGTTACTTAAACTATAGCTTTGTTTGAATGTAATGCACATATATTATGTTTCTAATTTGATCCTTTTTCTTTTGTAGGATGATGTGGCGGGATGTTTTGAGTATTATGCGGAACTTGCTGAAGGTCTAGATGCAAAGCAAAAGGCTCCTATTACTCTTCCTATGGAGACATTTAATACTCATGTTCTTAAAGAACCTATTGGTGTTGTTGGCCTCATTACTCCTTGGTATTCATTTTTCTTTTAATTTTTTTTCCGTTATTGATTTACATGTTTATCTAATTACTACATAGAGAGAACATCGTTTGTGACTTCCGTTATAATAATGTTTACAATTGTTGGACGGTGTGTGATCTTGTCCCGTTGTACGACTTTGTGACTTTATAAGTCTACACATGTAAACTGTGATGTTTGGTTCTTATATATATCATATATGATTCCATTGCTAAAAGTATGAACCATTTCTCACCTTTGAAGACTAGATGTTTGTATGAAACACTCAAGTGTTGAGTAATAATAATTATAAGGATTCTAGGTCAGAACTATAAAGGAAAGGTTATGGTTCAAACTTTCAATTTTATGGTTAAAACTTTCAATTTCTTGTAATCTATTTGAAGAAACTTATTGCATATCTACTAGAAAAGACTGTATTTTCGTTTGATCTTTGGTTCTCATGGTTGTTGGGTTACATGTAGTTCTTGAGGGAAGAAATACATATCTTTGTAGACTAATGTGATTTGTGTTGTTATATATCGTAGAACTATCAGTATGGTGAAGTGGCTTCATAAATACTTTTATTAGCCTAATATCAAGTTTCAGATTTAACGTGTTGAGTTTGTGACTTCGACTTTTGAATGGCTGCGTTCATATCACAAGACTTCAACTTGAGGGTTTAAACAAAATTTACCATATAACAGTTGTTTCATTCTGTAACCGAAGTTTCCATGTTAGATTCGATTTATTTATTCATCCACGATGTTTACTAAGAATTGCGTTTAAAGTTTAATCATATTCTTAATGTTTATCCGTTTTTTTAACTTATTTAATTTCCCTACAGGAATTACCCTCTTTTGATGGCTACATGGAAAGTTGCTCCGCCTTTTGGTATTTGGTTGTGTAGCTATCTTGAAGCCCTCCAGTTAATTGTCGTCCTTGTATGGTTTACTTTTCTTTCCTTCATTGTCCCTTTTTGTGCTATTTGGAATTGTAATTATCTCTATAGATGTTCATTTTCATTTTCATTTTCAGGACTTGTTTGGAGTTGTCAGATGTTTGTAGAGAAGTAGGACTTCCACCTGGCATCCTAAATATTCTGACTGGATTAGGCCCAGATGCTGGCGCTCCTTTGGCTTCTCATCCTCATGTGGACAAGGTCCACTTGTCTTCTTGATTTGCATCCTTCTTCTGTGTTTTTTCTTTTTCTTTTCTAGCATTCGTCCTTGTAGTAACATTGTCTCTTAATCAGATTACCTTTATTGGAAGTACTGCAACCGGTAGCAGGATCATGGCTGCAACAGCTCAAATTGTCAAGGTGTGATAAAGCATGCAATTTTTCTCCGACATTTATGCATAAACTTTGCATCCTTTTTATCTTCACTCCTTACTGCTTCGTTGATCACAGCCTGTTTCATTAGAACTTGGTGGCAAAAGTCCAATCGTTGTATTTGAGGATGTTGAAAAAGCACGCAACACGTAATTATTTGTGTCGTTGTTTGTGTTACGTATCTTTTGCAAATCTTACTTAGCCTAATATATATTGATTAGTATAGTGGCTAGCAAGGTATCAATCCTACTCTAAATAACTAAGTGATGATAATAGAAATTCCTAATCTAAATTACTCTAATGGATGCAAGTAAAAGATGTGGCTAAGTAATGCAGAATATATAGTTGATTTGGTTTGAGATTTAAACTATGCATAAAATAAACTAAATTAAATATATGAATATGAATCAAGAGAAAGAATATCTTGGGAGAGATGAATCCACCAAAAT
The DNA here is from genome assembly GCF_015680905.1 of Coptis chinensis. Taxonomy (NCBI): domain Eukaryota; kingdom Viridiplantae; phylum Streptophyta; class Magnoliopsida; order Ranunculales; family Ranunculaceae; genus Coptis; species Coptis chinensis. Next base: position 90,783,499 of record NC_141458.1, on the reverse strand, counting down.
CATAGAATTAGTCTAATAGATCTACCTATCATGCTTAATATAAATCACCAATAGAAACTCACCATACCTACAAACCTTATGCTCATAACCATGATGATAATATGTGGCTTTCAACGTACTTTCTATCTTTCCATCAATTACTTTTTCAATCTCCAATGATATCTTCTATCTAACCAAATTGTGCTTTAAGTGGCATTCAATATACAACTCTAGGTGCCATGGAAAATCCACATGTGGCATTAACCATACAACTAATTGAGGTGCCATAAAGAATCCAATCATCACACTAGAACACTAAAAAGTAGAAGAAAAGAATCTAGGGTTTGTGGTATTTGGCTCTACACAATCTTGAATTACCCTATGACCTCCTAACCTCCACAGGAGCATTAGATCAATGGATGAATAAGAAGAAACTCAATAAGGGATTTAAACTAAAACATGATACGAAAAGGGCTTCATCTCCCCTCCCAAGGGAAGGGAGATTATCCCCTCATACTATGCTATGAACACAATATGAAAAGGAATAATCTTTATAGCTATTAATGGTTAAAAGGTCTGAACTTTCTTCTCTCTTAATTCTAGATCTAAGATGCAAACACTAAATTTCCTAGATGATGTAAACTGAGGTTTTTGTGCCTTATATATTGACTTACATGCTCGTCTGGATAGAGATATGAATCCTATGTTTATTTGGTGTCAAACTCTTTATAATCTTTCTAGAAGCAATCTTGAAAAATTTAAATTCGGTTGGACCAAAGTTGGACGTGGTCCACTTTGCCCTGCAGGCTATTTCCCAAGCTGCAGCTTCTGACAGCTTTCAGTTTCCTAATTCTTGTTAAACTCTGACTTCTTCTCCATGTTGATCTCATCTTCCTATGAAGTCGAAATTAAATCTTTGAGATTAGATTGAAGACTCTTCTAACTCAATTATTATCCTCTTTTAGAGTCCCATTAGGTTTGGCACTTATGGAGACAAATATGACATTTTTGCCCTAGGCCTTTAGCTGTAATTCCTAGTGACTCCTTTTTTACTTGTTTGACTTCTTTTGCCTCCATATTTCATATTTAGGTTCTTTGACCTACAAAAACTCAAATTGCATCATATTAGAATATTTAAATATTAAATTGAGACTAACATACACATTATTGGGGGTTATAAATCATTACTTTTGAGCACTTATCACAACCCCCAACTAGCATTTTGCTAGTCTCTTAGCAAATATGTGGTATACTAGAGAAGTGTTCAAAGCTAACAATACTAATTAAATAATAAACTAACTCACTTTTCAGAGGCATCGGTTGCATTTACCATATGCAACAAGGCCTTAAACCTTTAAGTTACCCTTTAAAGGACGAAGTTATAGCCTCGTGAGGGTTTTTGAGTTGATATACCCACAAAATCAATTTTACATATGAACTATGGTGAAATCTAGAGAAAACAACTTTTTCAGTTAAAATGTCTAAATCAAAAAGTTATTACTTATCATACCCATGATCATAAAACATTAGGCTAAGGTTTTATTCATAAAGATAGAAAAGACTGACTAATCATCCTAACTAGAGCTTATTCATTTTTAACCATTTTGATTCCTTTCTCTTTTCCAAGCAACGAAATTTCTATCTCACCTTTGGATTAGTATTTAGACTTCAAATCTCACCATTTCATACACTCACAAGGAAATCTCTCTCAGATAAGTTTTCTATTTTACCTCTATATGCAGGGAAATGAGTAAAAAGTAGAGCATCCCACATATTTAGTCAGAAAGACGGAAATTTGCAAATATATAAATAAAGTCTCATGGAAAGAATGACAATCACATTTGAAGTGTCGGGTCCTTCACTTTAGCATCCTCTCACCTATTGTACACTTCATATCATACTTTAGTGATAAGTCTGGGTATTAAAACAGGGCTTAAGATAGGTTAACAAGAAAAGGGTAAAAAGGATTCAAAAATTTCTAAGAATATACTAAAGACTTTGTGCTTTTGACCTTCTTGGAAATTTTCTTCACTTGTAGATTGCAACACTTGAACTCTATCACTACTTTTGCTCAATTATTTTTTATTTCTTTTTTTTTTTTTTCTTCTTTATTTTATTATTTTTTTTTTCTTTGAGCAAAAGGAATGATTTTCTTCATTTGACTTTGGTAAATTTTCTTTCAAAATCTTATTCGTTCTAGCTTTCTCTTTAGTTCTTTAGAAATCCTTAGAAATATGGATAAGGCTAATAATATGGGATATACTCCTTATCTGGAGTTGGGTTTGAGATGATTGGTTTAAGAATAAAAGGTTTAATATATAAGGCTCAAAAGTGGTTAACATGATAATCCTACTAGGTGGGATAAAGGCTGATTGGTTCACTACTTGACTTATCAGTATGATATTCCGCTTTGAATAGACTACAAGACCTAATGGCTATCTCCCCAGTTGATGCCACCTCGTGATTGACCAAATCAAGAATGAATGAGACTACACAACGAATTTAAGCACAGAAAAATGGTTAAGTCAACTTGGACTCAGATTTACGTAAAGACTCTCCAAGAAATTAAAATTGAAAGGCACAAGTCTCACAGGTCAAGTCTCTATACTAATCATCTAGTTTGGTAGAAGTTTAAGTTGCTTTTTCATTTGAAATTTTTCTAGTGGTGTATTATATGAACTTACTCTAGACTAAGACTTTTATCAGTGAGATCTATTTCTAGTAATAGAAACTTAGTCTAAAAGTCTTACTAATCCTGGTCATGACTTATAATTTCCTATTTCATTAGCCAGTTTAAACGATAAAAATATACTTTTCACCTTGAATCACCATAATTCACATATAAACTTTCCAAATATTGTAATTAAAATATTGCAAAATTTTAATTCTCATCCCCCTAACTAAATTAGGCATTGTCCTCAATGACTAAATAAAATAACTGAAAGCTTACCATAATTGAAATAATCAGAGAAAATGAGGGATATTACCTTAAATGCGTGCAAAATTACGTCAGCTCAAATCTATAGAATTTATATCCTTAACAAAAGAAATAGGATTAATGATTCGTGGGGAATAAAATTACTACAACGACTAAATATTTGTTATGTACTCATTCCATAGAGTTACATGTCTCCAAAAAGGTGGAGAAAAGGTGCTAGAGTGGAATGTAAGAGTCACATGTACAAATGACACGACTGAAAAATAAAAAATAAAAATTAAACAATGAATAATAATAACAATAATAATAATAATAATAATAATAATAATAACAATAACTTAAATCAATGGTTTATTGTTGCACGGAATACAAGATTTGTCTCTACCTACAAATAAAAGTGATAAAACCATAATAGACAATCAAGTATATGAGTGATCAAAAATATTTATTAAGAAAATGCGGAACTGCGAGAGTTCAAATTTCTCTACCAGAAAATCAGTTAATAAGCTCGGATTGATTATCCCAATACAACTCCATTTTCCCAGGCAACTCGCCTTCTCATAATCGACTCAACAATCATAAAAATATCAAATAATATATTCGTGCCATTTGTCCCTCTTAGAATAAAAGAGACAGTCCCAACCCCAATTTTCACGATGAGGAATTTCATTTAGTTTCTTCGAAAGTATTCATAATTTTAAATCCTCCTTAGCAAACGGATACTTCCGTAAGGACAACCTATTTGACACCTTCATTTTCAGAATTGAGACATGACCTACACACAATGAATGAGTTCGATGCTAAAACCACATCCTCATGGTGTACAAGCCGTCTTTTCTACAACTTATCCATATCCACCATATTCTCCACAACCATTCACTTTTCCACACTTATTTACTAGAACACCCACTCATTCAAAAATGAAAAGTAAGGTGCATGATAGGTTACACAATAGGGTAATCCGACTTCTCGCTTTCATTTCACTAGGTTGAGTCATAGGAAAATTGGTGCTTCATTGTGTTTGGATATTTTTTACGTGATATTTATTTATGGAATGATCCACAACTATTTAGGTTGTTGATATATGATCAACTGCATGTTCATACATATGTTTTTAGATAAAGTCTTGAGTATCCCACTATAAACGACTCAAATTTCTGTGTTGGTGCATTTCCTTTCATTCCAATATATTGGTGAGTGCACCATTAAGGTAACCGGCCCTCCCTGGGAGTGTGTGGCTGTAAGTACCGGATCCTAAGTCCACGGTTCACATAGTTCACGCTTTTCCACTCTTGCATGTTTTCTCGGATTTTTGAGTCATGTTTCTCTATGGTGTGAATTATGTCTTTATTGCTTATTGTTTTTCCTACTAAAACTAAAATAAAAAAAAAAAAAATAAAAATAAACATAGTAATCTAGGAAGTCTCGAATCGACTTTAAAAGACCCCATCATAAAACAAATTTTCTAAGCTTTTGTTGTAAAAATTTTGTTTGGGGGTGGGTGTTCGTGTTTCGCATACTAAAATGTTTTATGTCCCATTAGAGTTGCTTAGGCCGTTTTATTGTATTACGATTCGGATTGACATAATCTATTAATTTAGATTTCATTCGCTTCAAGATAACTTACGCCATGCACGATTTCGAGGCGTTTTCCACTATCACGTATGTCATCTGAAGTCGGAATAGAGTGTTTTATGGATCATTGGATAGAAATTCTCTCCTGATCATTTCCATATTTCATTCTCGAAAAATCGGACCGTAACGGCCGGAATTTTGATTTGAAATTAAAAAAAATCGAAAAAATCAAAATTTCGATTTTGGGCTAACCCCCCCCACCCACCGCTTCATGGAGAGCGCGGCCTTTTACATTCTTTTTTAGCAACAGTTCATCGTTTTCATCTTCCACCGCCATTAACAAACCTCCAAACCTAGAAAATAAAAATTAAAAAGAAATACCATAAACCCACGCCAAAAATCAAATCCCAACCCCAATCGACTTTAAACACCAATCAAAACCACCTCCACCAAGTTAACCCAACAAAAACCACCAAAAATTCAAAATTTCGTGCTGCGCCGCCACCACTCCGCCACCACCACTTTTCTTTAGGTCGGTCAAGTTAAACCACAACTACCACACCCTCTACAAACCCCAAACCGTATTCAAACTTCAAATGGCTCAACGCCGTATTATACCGGAGCGAATCTTCATGCAGACCATTTCGCGCCGTTTTACGGTGACGAAATGGCTAGTAGAGACTGGAATAGTCTCTCGGTAATTTCGACGAGGACTTCTACCACGAAGACTTGGTCCGACGATTCTACAACACTAGGGAGTTGGGGGAGTAGGATTTTTGTGATGGTCGGGGAAGAAGAGAAGTGGAGTCGACCACGCCGTTGGCCGAGATTCTAGGCATTCCGCCTAGAATCAATCTGATGCCACTTTTACAGATCCTCGGTTTGACGGGTAGAGCCGCTGATGGGCGCATCGCATCAATGGGAGTTAAATCCAAACTCTCATTGTGTTCGCCAGTATCCTCGGGACCAACCAACCGGGCTTCCGCTGGATTGGTCGAATGTCCTAGGCAAGACAAGGTCGCTGACATCGGTCTCGACCCGCCTCCATCGCCTATATGGGTACTCCAGAGCGTAAGTATGATTTCTGCATCCCGCAGTTTTGCCAACGCTATTAGTGGGGTTCGGAAGGTCTTTGGCACCTCTCCTCGTGCTTATTACTAAGATCATGCCGGGATGAAAGCAACTCCCCGCATCCGGAGGATTTACATTACCCCGCACCGAACCCGCGCGATCTATAGGGAGTGTGTCCAACAAGTTTGGTTGAGGGTCGAGGATAGAGAGGAAGAAGAAGAGGAGGCCGGGGACAGCAGGATGATTCGGAGGAGGATGAGGAGGATGGGACTTGCTTTGATACTGGATGCCTTCCGCAGGTGTTGGTCTGATGCCGAAGCGCATGACTATGCTACATAGGGGGGCATCGCTCACTCAACACTCTCGTGCAGACCTCCGGACTCGACAGCGCACCATTCACCACAACTTCGAGATCCGCACCCGCAGGGGAGGATGAGAGATGGGAGCAAGGGGTCTGAGATGGAAGCCCAAGCCAGCTTTAGAGTGGATATGCTAGCACGCTTCCCATCTCGCATGCATCGCCTCGAGGACACAAATTACGAGACATGAGCCGTCGCCGACGAAGGAAAGATCGCTGCCGGACCTTCCGAGCCCGTGAGCCACCACTGAAGTTCAGGCCCCCCCACCACCGGGCGCAGGTGTTTAGAGAGGATGAGGAGGATAGTCGAAGTTATTTTTGTTTTATAAGTTGTTGTTTTATGTACTTTGTTGTTTTTATTGTAATGTAACTTTTATTTCCGTAATTTGAATTTTGTAAGTGAAAGGACCTCCGAATGGAAATTTTAATATAAGGGGTATTTTCAGTTTGTGTGCTTGTTTCATATTGATTCCACCTTCCCAACTTGTTTGGAGGTGGTTTGATTATGTCGTCAGTATTTTTATAAAAACCCTAGTGTTAGAATTCTATCATGAGTAAGGTGAAAATATGGAGTTTAGGCCTATCTATGATTGAGAATCATTGTAGGATGAAATCTAGATTAAATAGGTACATTCAATCATAAAATCCAAATAAGAGATAATCGGTTTGAATCGAGATCCGTGATATGAGTTGTTTCCGCTTTTCGAGTTTGGAAATTTTAGGATTTCCTAAACCGCCGTAATTAGTTTTGGCAACTTTCCGATCCATTCTAGCAACTTTAAACCTATATAAACTTGATACAATCTATCCTCACAACTCACACTACACCTAAACACCATCACGCACTTTCACACCCAAGATTCCCAATGCTTTAATCTCCATTTTCACAAAATCGCAACTCGGAGGCCGCCAGCGCTTCTAGTTGATGCCGGCCTCTACACTTCTGTCGTAAAATTTGTTGAGAAATACTACGCTTCAAGCGTCACGCGACCAGCTAAGTTACTTGGAATTCAAAATATAAAGAGCTACCGACTTCTTCTCGGACCAAAAATTCCAGCTTTTCGAAAGCGTTGTCCCGGTCGCTTTTGCAACTATTCCGAACGTAGTTTTGAGATGACATCTCCCATAATAATACCGAACAGCTTTCAAGATTTGTTCCAAAGCACTACTTACGGTGCTTGGTTTCATGAGGTGATCACATACGCTGGCCGAACCTCTTATGGTAAGACCGGGCAACTTTATTCTCCAAAGACTTGCATCTTATTTTTATAATAACCGCATTTTCTTTGAGAGACCGGATGGAGAACAAGTGTTCTCCATCACCATTGACGATGAACCAATGGAAATTACCGTGTTCTTGCTAGCATTTGTTCTTGGACTTGCTATGCCCGGCCGAGATACAAGACCCATGGTGCTATTGGTCGATAATATGCATGTTCATACTTATGAGTCTTTGCACGAGGCTTATGGGGCAGGCATTTTCCAGAGATTGAGGACCAAGGGGACTATAACGCGTTCCCTTGGTAGCCCGGCCATGAACATAGGAACTGCTATGTTTTGGATTATGCTAAACATTTTAGGGGAATGGCGTTTTTCTTCGTGAATGACGCCACTTGCAGCGCTTTCCTTGCTTTAGCCAATGGACGCCGGTTCTATGACCTTCCCGGACTTTGATGTCTAGTTTAGCACGAGCCCATACCATGAGGCATAAGTACCTTCTTATGCCCGCTCTAATTTCAATGATTATGCTATGTTTCTTTCCCCTGTTTTTGTACACGCTTCACGGATTGATTAAGGTAGACACGGCATGGTCGCGACACCAATAGTATTATTCGATCTTTCCGCGGCAATGACTTGGCATGGGTGGCGGATACAACCTCACCAGTTGCCTACACCCCATCGCACCAAGTGGCACTTAATAGGTTAGCAATCATAGATGATAAATGGCGTGAAGCCCGGCAAATTATCATAGCATGGCAGATTCCGAAGGAACCTCACTTCTTTATAGAAGTAGAGGATGACCTAAGATGACTAATAACAACCCGGAGTGGAGGTAAGTTTAAGTTCTCATAGTGTCCTTATGTCCTAAGCAATTTAATTATGTTAACCCCATAATGGGTAGAACTCTTATAGATTTGTGTCAGTTTTATTTCCTATATTAGTATCGCTCTAACTTTGTTTTGCGATGTTCCCTAAAATTCACGCCGCTTCAATGGTATTTTTCCTACCCTCTTTATTTAAATGCTTTGAGGACAAAGCATGCTTTTGTTTGGGGGGCATAGAAACACGTGTAATTAAGACATCCTCTGCTACTTATATAGATAGACATAATATGCATTTGTTTTCTAGTTAAAATTTCAAAAATTTAAAAATATAAATAAATAAGTCATGCTATACACTTAGGAATATTGGTATTGTATCTTTCTCCATGCTTTTAACAATCTAGAAGTCTCACATAGCCAAGCATCGTAATAATGGTTAGAAACTTAGGTTAATAATGTAGGTAATAATCTTTGCATCTATCTATAAATATATTACATGAGTATCTATGATTGTTAGCGCAAGTAGTTTCTGAAATCTAGGCTAGAGTACTTATTCTACAAATCCCGTGGAGAATATAGCCTAAAAGCCTTATATATGAGCTAAACATTTGAGAAATGACACAAGGGAGAAGTAAAATCCGATAGAGAAATCACACGCCCACTTGCTTGATCACTAAACCATATCCTAAGTGAGAATTTAGGGCCGCTTCTTTGATCGATAATAGCCAGAAATTCAAACCTATGAATTATTTTCCGCTAGTCGCCACTCGAGCCTTTCATTAGCCCTTCCATAAACCACAATTCCTTTACCCTTGCAAACAAAAAACAAAAAAAAAAAAGAGAATAAATCAACCTACCCAATTTAGAATAAGTCCGAGAATAGAATGAGTGAAGAAAAGAAGAAGAAAAACCTGTGTAAACAAAAAATTGTTAGTTGCTTCCGAAAATAAAAGAAAGAAGTTTCCATCCAAAGAAAAGAAAAAGAAAATAAAATAAAAACTCCAAAAAAAATAGAATAAAAAGGGAGTCAAAAGCCAAAGAAAAGAAAAAAAAAAATATGGCTAAGGATGGAAACAAAGTATAGAAGCAAAAGAAAATAACAAGGTTTTCTAAGTTACATAATACGAAGACTCTATTATCTCGGACTTGTCCTTTGAATATCCATTTCCTTCCTTCTTAAACCACCTCCTAATCCCCGTAATACCTAATAAAGACCTCTAGCTCAATTAGGAATAAAGTTAGTGTGATAGTAAGTGGCAGATGTGTTTGATCGACCCCGCTTCCTTTGTTGTCATTGAGATTGTAAGGTAAAGTGTGCCCACCGCATTAATCGGAGTAGCTTAAACTTGAGTGCAAAAAATCAGAGTGTTGTTTCTTGACTATTATTGTGAGAACCTACTTAAGGACGCTTATTCCGAAGTTCTCGAAACAAACCTCGCTAAACATTTGATAAGTATTACTCATTGTATATATGTTTATTGTAGATGATTGATTATTACGCATATATTAACTTAGGGTTTTGACCGGTTATTCTTATGTAATTGCTAGAGATGTATAGATAGTTGAGCATGAATAAGGAAACAATAGTTTTATTTTCTTAGTCGTAAGATAGATGAAGTTTGTGAGTACCTTCACTGAAAAACTCTCACGAGGTTATAACTCGGCCCACTAGGGAATTCTAGTGGTTTAAGGCCTTGTTGCATATGGTCAATGCAATCGCACTCAAAAAACGAGATTAGGTAGAACTCCATTTTTGGTCACTTATTCTAATTTCTCATCTTTGCTTGAGGACAAGCAAAATGCTGTTTGGGGGTGGTTTGATAAGAGCCCAAAACTGTAGTTTTAACCCCTTAATAATCATAATTTATTAGACCAATTATGTGAATAATAAGTAAGAGTTAATACTGATTAAGTGTTTTTATGCATTTCGGGCTTCAAAGTCCATTATGTGCGTAAATGTGCCACTTTAGCGAGATAAAGGAGCAAAAAGTCAGCAGAACTTCCGAATGCCATATCTTTGGACTCAGACCTCGGATTGAGGCCTACCTTATGTCAAAACGACCAGCTCGGAAAGAGCTTTGCAATGGTCCAAGCCTTGACCCAATCAGAGGAGCAGAAGTGGACGAAAAGTCTGTGGAAGCCAACTGCAGCTGAAGAGGCCTTTTTGGACTGAAAGAATTGGGTTTTGGGCCTGATTCTCTGGCCCAAACCATGGCTCCAAGCCCATGCACGATTTTTGGATCTGAATGTATAAAAACAAAAGCTTAGCTCTTCATTAATGGTAGATAAAATAGTAGAGAATTAGGGTAGATAGCTTAGAATAGAAAGTAGCCATTAAAATAGCTTCTAGACCTAGATTTAATTGTTTCATTTAATTAGTTTCAAATCCTTTATTAGATTAAACCCTTGGATCTTGTTCTTCAATTTGATTAGATCAATAAAGTAGTATTCTTTATCAATTTCGATTTTTGTCAATCCAATTCTAGATCTAATTTCAATTCATGTCCTTATTTCAATTTAGTCATTAAATTAGATTTCATTATTGTTAAATTAAGTAAATTTCAATGCTTTATATTATGTTTAGTTTTAATCTAAATGGAAATGATTGCGGAATGATTCAAGGCTAAACCTCCATTAGAGGGGTTGTGAAGCCTTGATGAAAGCTTGAGTCCGATTATCGTCGTAGAGTCGCCGTATTTTCTATTCCACTCTAGAAATGATTAGTTCACCATGAGAATGGATTTAATTGTTCACATGCTAGTTATGATTGGTAGAAATGCCATGTATAATTAGGGATTAGGAATAACCAATTGTTCTGCGGCGATTCATCCTCGATTACTTACGATTAAATTAGTTAGTGGATTAAGTTGAGTTAAGGTGGAATCAATCCCCTCTAACTCCTTATCATAGAATCAACGTAGCCTTCCCATAATTATTTAGATAATCGACTAGTTGCATCTTGTGGGTAGTTGCATCGTAGTATAATTCCCTTCAGAAAACTCTCATAGACTTAAAAATCCACTAGTTAGATTAGAAAACATCCATGCTAGAGCACTAGAGTGGAACGAACTTATCTACTCCACTATATCTCATAGGATTGAGAGTAGAAATCTTTGATAACTCAAGCACGTAAAACTACAAGTTTAGTTTACTTACGCCAGGATTCATCGCTCATTTCAGAGGTAGACTATTCATTTTATAGTATCAAATGGCCATTGTCAAGTTTATAGTTATCGCGATGAAGCAAAGATATAATTTCTTTTGTACATGCCAAATGCTTCTACATACAAATCGAAGAGCACTATGGGAAGAACTTGGGGTTTTGGTGCACTAAACACTTCCCTCGATTGTAATTGGCGACTTCAACGCCATTACCACAAGAACGGAGAAGAAAGGCGGAAGGTATCCGAATCAAAAGCAATGAATGAGTTCGTGGATTTCATAAATAACAATGCTCTATCGACACGCCACTCACGGGGCATAGCTTCTCCTCCGTAATAATCGGCAAATAGGGAAGAAGCATTTTGGCAAAGCTCGACAGAGCTCTCATTAGCAACAGCTGGATGCTAGAGAATCCCAACTGGAGATGCAAGATATTGCAACGCAAGTTTTCTTACCACTCTCCAGTAATGGGATGGTGAATTAGAGACACTAGGCCTGAAAATGTTCCGTTCCGGTTTAGAAAGATCCGCTCGAAAGCAATCCCGGTTCATGCATATGGTAAAGCAAAGCTGGAGCGAGCCAATGTGTGATGGCCCCATCCGTCTCGTCATGCGCAAGCTCAGACGTCTCAAAAGTACTCTAAAGGCCTGGCACAAAAATACTTACTGGGGCACTAGAGATCAAATTGCCCAGGCAAACAAAACCCTCAAAGACATCCAAAAACAGCAAGAGCAGGAGCCCTTTGACAGTCAGCGACATCTAGATGAAATGGAAATGGAGAAAATCATTTCAAATCTCATGCACCAGGAAGCCACTATGTGGAAACAAAGAGCATGCATCAAAGAGGAGCTAGAAAGGGATAGAAATTCGGCTTATTTCCAGGCTAAAGCACGAATTGGCAAAAAATATTTTATTCAAGGAGATCAAGACAAATTGAAGGTACTATATTGCATGACCAAGATCTTATCAAGGAGTACATGGTGCAAGCCTACAAAGCCAAGTTTGCGGCCATCCCGGTACTGCGGAACCAAGAGCTCTTGAACCTTATCCCACAGGAGGTTTCAGGTCATCAAAAATGACACACTCACAAAATGTACCTTCCGGAGAGAAATAACGCATAACCTGTCATGGGTATGGATCCACAAAGCTCACCTGGTCCGGATGGCTTTCAAGGCATGTTCTTCCAGAAATGTTGGAGCATTGTGAGCATGGATGTTTGTCGAGCCATCCGCTCTTTCTTCACTGATCACAACATCCCGCAAGGTATGAACGCAAATTTTCTGGTGCTGATTCCGAAATGCAAGAATGCAATGGAGATAGGTCAGTACAGGCCACTTTGTCTAAGTAACTTCCTCTTTAAGATTGTTACTAAACTTTTGGCTAATCGGCTAACCTCTATTGTCATGAACATCATTTCCTGTGAGCAACATGGTTTTCTGAAGGGAAGAACAGGAAGTACGGCAATTGCAATGGCCTCAGAACTCATGAATGATATGCACATAAAAAGACGGGGTGGAAATGCCGTCATCAAATTGGATATCTCTCAAGCATTTGATTCTCTAAGCTGGGATTTCCTCTTTATGGTGCTGGGGAGATTTGGATTCAGTACAAAGTTCCGGGAAATGATCAAGAACATTCTTAGTAGTGCAAAGATCTCTATCATGATTAATGGTGGACCGTGTGGGTTTTTTGGTACTGGCAGAGGACTTCGACAAGGGGATCCCCTATCACCGCTCCTATTTGCTATTGCTGAGGATGCGCTTAGCAGAAGCGTAATGAGACTGCAAACTTCTGGCATAACCATCCCCATGGCTTTCGTTGGGAATACATACTCTCCATCACACCTCCCGCTTTTGGATCTACATCATCCTTTTCGCCAATGGAAGTTTAAAAGGCCTCGATACTTGCGAGAATGCCCGAATGCTTACCAACTAGCGGCCGGATGACTCATCAACAAGGAAAAAAAGCAAGTTGTTCCTCGGAAGCATGATGACACCAAAAGAAGAAAGGTGGAAGGGCTATTTGACATAAAGGAAGGTTCATTGCTTGAAGTATACTTGGGGGTACCACTTTTCAAGGGACGTGTCACACAATCCAGCATGCAAATTCTAGTTGACAAGATCAAAAAGAGAGCAAGTGGATGGGCAGGAAAGCTACTTTCATTTCAGGGGAGAGTGGTCCTTGCGCGATCCCATTCTCGAACAAGATGCCAAGATATAACATGGGAATCTACAAATGGCCGAGACAAAGCATAAAGGAAGGGGAAAAAGCCATCAGAAACTTCATTTGGTCCGGAAACCCAGCAGTAAGTAGGACTATCACGCTAAAATGGGCAAAAGTGTGCAAGCCAAAGGAGGAAGGGGGTCTAGGTCTTAGACCCCTGAAGGAGTTAAACCTTGCTCTGCTCATGAAATTGGCATGGCAAATGACCACGGCGGACAACCGCTGGTCCGCGATATGGTGCGTAAATATAAATTGAAGCACTAAGAAGGTGGTTGGCTAGCCACAAATGCTCATCCATTTGGAAAGGGCTGAAATGGGCTTTGGAAGAAATGAAAGGGCATATGGGCTGGTCTATTGGCTCAGGTAGCACCCTAGATGTCTGGAGAGATGCGTGGGCTGGTACAAACTCGGCAATGGACCTGCAACCGCAATTTGACTGGAGTAATCATTCTTCAAAAGTCCGGGACCTGATGGTGAACAATCAATGGAGCTTTACTAATAGTCTGATCAATGTATTCGCTCGTCTTGATATGGATCTTAACTCTCTACTTCCTCCAAGTACTGAGACTGAGGATAGAAGAATCTGGAAACCAGATAAGGAAGGGAAATTCTCGGTGTCCTCTGCTTTCGACACAATCCGAGAGAAGGGGGCTGTGGTATGGTGGGGCAATACCATCTGGAACAGCTATGTGCACCCCAGAACAGCTGGAATTGCATGGAAAATATTCTAAAGAATCATTCCGACGGATGATAAGGTGAAGAGCAAAGGCATACCGATTGTTTCCAGATGTGACGGATGCAAAGAAGAGGAGGAGAGTTACGAGCATTTGCTATGGAGTCATCCCCATATCGCAAAAACACTTTGGGAATGGATTCTTCAAAAATTTCATTTGAATCCGCAATTAGCAACAGGGGAGATAGACATAAAGGGGCTTATCAAAGCTAAAAGGCTCGCAAGTCCTTTGATCAGAGAGCTATGGACTTCGGCAGTTCTAAGTATGCTAGTAGCCATTTGGAAGATGCGAAATTCTCAGAGATACAGCGACTCCAGCTTTAGTGCCGGACATATAAGGAACCAAGTAAGGAAGGGCATTCAAGTTACTGGGCGTCTGACCAAGAGTCACATGTACAACACTGCTGCCGATCTGGATATTCTACACTATTGGGACATCGAATGCAAGCCAAAGCCGTTCAAAGAAATCCAACAAGTAAGCTGGTACCCACCGGAACAAGGAGAGATTAAAATCAATTGTGACGGATGTTCACTTGGGAACCCGGGCCAAGGAGGAGCAGGTTTAACATTCAGAGATTACCAATCCAACTTACTTGGAATTCTGGCACAAGGACTCGAGGTGGTCACCAATTATGAGGCATAAAGCATCGCGGTTGTACTAGCAGCAGAGAGAGCAATCGCTCATGGCTGGAGGGTAATATGGATTGAAACAGACTCCCAATCGGTTGCTCAGTCTTTTGCAAATGGTCACATTGCATGGAAACTGAAAACTAGATGGGAAAGAGCCACTCAGAACTTGCTCTCCTACAGGATAACACACACGGTTGGAGAGAAGCCAACTTCGATCTTGATTCGCTGAAAAAGCATGGGGCTTACATTGGATATGGATGCATCGGAATGGAGTGAATCACGGCCATCTTTTGTACCCAAAATCGAGAGAGCCCCGATCAGGTGTATTTTCGATTTAGCTAAAGTACGCTCTGTCCTTTTTGTTAGGTGGTGGGAACCCCTCATGTAACATGTTAATGATTCTCCACCATGTAACCTTATATTTATATTAATATATTCACATTTTGCCTGCAAAAAAAAAGGTATCAATCCTACTCTAAATAACTAAGTGATGATAATAGAAATTCCTAATCTAAATTACTCTAATGGATGCAAGTAAAAGATATGGCTAAGTAATGCAGAATATATAGTTGATTTGGTTTGAGATTTAAACTATGCATAAAATAAACTAAATTAAATATATGAATATGAATCAAGAGAGAGAATATCTTGGGAGAGATGAATCCACCAAAATCATAGAATTAGTCTAATAGATCTACCTATCATGCTTAATATAAATCACCAATAGAAACTCACCATACCTACAAACCTTATGCTCATAACCATGATGATAATATGTGGCTTTCAACGTGCTTTCTATCTTTCCATCAAATACTTCTTCAATCTCCAATGATATCTTCTATCTAACCAAATTGTGCTTTAAGTGACATTCAATATACAACTCTAGGTGTCATGGAAAATCCACATGTGGCATTAACCATACAACTAATTGAGGTGCTATAAAGAATCCAATCATCACACTAGAACACTAAAAACTAGAAGAAAAGAATATAGGGTTTATGGTATTTGGCTCTACACAATCTTGAATTACCCTATAACCTCCTAACCTCCACAGGAGCATTAGATCAATGTATGAATAAGAAGAAACTCAATGAGGGATTTAAACTAAAACATGATAGAAGAAGAACTAAACTAAAATATACGAAAAAGACTTCATCTCCCCTCCCAATAGAAGGGAGATTAGCCCCTCATACTATGCTATGAACACAATATGAAAAAGAATAATCTTTATAGTTATTAATGGTGAAAAGGTCTGAGCTTTCTTCTCTCTTAATTCTAGATCTAAGATGCAAACACTAAATTTTCTAGATGATGTAAACTGAGGTTTTTGTGCCTTATATATTGGCTTACATGCTCGTCTGGATAGAGATCCGAATCCTATGTTTATTTGGTGTCAAACTCTCTGTAATATTTCTAGAAGCAATCTTGGAAAAGTTAAATTCGGTTGGACCAAAGTTGGACGTGGTCCACTTTTGGTTGCCTATGAGGCAGTATTTCCCTAGTCTGCAGACTTCGACACTTCGGTTCCTAATTCTTGTGAAACTCTGACTTCTTCTCCATGTTGATCTCATCTTCCTATGAAGTCTAAATTAAGGCTTTGAGATCAGATTGAAGACTCTTCTAACTCAATTATTATCCTCTTTTAGAGTCCCATTAGGCTTGGCACTTATGGAGACAAATATGACATTTTTACCTTTAGCTGTAATTCCTAGTGACTCCTTTTTAACTTGTTTGACTTTTTTTCCCTCCATATTTCATATTTAGGTTCTTTGACCTACAAAAACTCAAATTGCATCATATTAGAATATTTAAATATAAAATTGAGACTAACATACACATTATTGGGGTTATAAATCATTACTTTTGAGCACTTATCAGATGTAGACCTTGATAAAGGTTAGTGTTCGATTGTCGTTAAAGTTTTTTTTTATTTGATAAATATGCAGCAATTGGTGCATTGCCTCACAAGATATGCAGTGTATTTTTCTATTGTGCTTTTAAATTTACAATAGGAATCAAATGCATGTTATAACCCACCCCATTCATCTGACTGTCTTCCTAAGTTCCTATTATGCTATATTTTGGGCCCAGAGTCACCTCAATCGCATCTTTGTATAAATAGTAAATACTAAACAAACTTTCTTGTTAATTCTATAATATAATGATGATGTTTCGGGTTTTTAACAGCTACTGAGTGGACTATTCTTGGTTGCTTTTGGACAAATGGTCAAATCTATAGTGCAACATCTCGTCTTCTTGTACATGTAAGCGTTCGAAGTAGATTTAAAGTTTTGTGTAGTTCTAATGCATATTTTGGTCTAAATGAATTATAACAAACAAATTTTATTCAAATGGTGCTAACCTTGTTGCAATAATTAAGCACTTGATTCATGCTATTCTCGCTTTTTCTTTCTATTTGTTATTTTTATGTGATTATTGGAATCATGATTAATTTGCAAATTTTCCATGGCATAAAATAATTTTTTTTTGACAATTTGATAGGATTAGTCAATTTACTATACATACATGCTTTTGCCTTCAAGGCCTTCTTGGTGCATTTCATTAAGAAAAAGAAAATAGTTGGTTGTGTCTAGTCTTGAAGAAATGAGGGAATGTGAAACTAAAGGACATGCAATATCATGTAACCTTACATGAACTCCACTTTCTCATTCATTATTGAATTTGTGACTTTATGTGGCACAAAAGACTTTGACATGGGTGCTAAATATTGCCGGTGTGATATGTTTGAGCAATTTGCTTTAATAGTTTCGTTTTGTTCTCTTTTGTAAACAAAATTTTAGTGAGCTTCTTTATATTTATATTGTTGTATTATATCATTGCATTGATGAATTTCTACTGAAAACTTCGTCACCGGACCAAAAACATCAAGATTGCAAATCCCTTGGAGGAGGGGTGCAGGCTTGGCCCTGTTGTTAGTGGAGGGCAAGTATTGTAATTTTCTAATGTCGAACTTATTTTCTTTGAGAATTGTTCTGAATTCCAAATTTTTATTTTCAGAAATAACGAACTTATTTACTCGGCTATATTTTACTCATAAATCGCATCTCGTTAAACTCCACATCAATATGATGACGAAACATCCAATCAAAAGTCCAAGAAATGGCCCAAATAAGTGTAATTCGGATTGGCAGTTCAGTTTGATATATTATGGGAAAATGATCATAACTTTCTCTAGAAACCTTCGTTTTGTAAACCGTAATTTGGGTTGGAAACTAGACTTAATGAACTTTCTAGTGGTGTGTGTTATGTATTGAGAGACATCTTATGCAGGTTCAGGTTTGACTGTGAACCTAGGTGAAAATTATGATCAATTTTAATGCTTGTCTCTTCATATTCGAAGTTTGTGTTTAGTTATAAATTATCCAAGACTTGTATTGGAAGGGGAGATGTATTTTGAATGAAGTTATAGTAATTTTATTGAGAAGGAGTTCTTCTTGGTGCAACAACTCTTATCTCTTTGGCGGATTCCATCGAGTGGCGAGTCCTAGTAATTCAACTCTTATCTCTTTGGTGGATTTCCATAGGGTGGCAAGTTCTTTGGTTTCCTTTTAATTTTTTGTTTGTGTTTACTCTCTATTACACCATTCAAAACGGTGTCATATATGATATCTGGTAATTAACTGTAAAAAATTGCTAGAATTAAGAGTTCTATACTAAGAAACATGGACACTTCATATTCTTAAAAAATCCAGGTAATGGAACGCATGCACATAGACACTTGTGTCAGAAACACAAACACATGCATATGCTTTCAAACTAGGGTTTATTCTATAACCTAAAAAACTAAGAAAATAAAATCTATTATCATAGTTACAAGTCCATGATATGCCACTTTCGTTGTTATTTATTTGTAAGGAGGCACTTTCTAAGGTTCTGAGTCCAAGAATTAGTTGTGTAACTAAAGAATAGTTATAGTTTCTTTTTTTAATAGTTGTGTCGCCATGTCGGACTCTGACACGCATATGTGTGTCAATGTGATTTAGGTTCTATAGTACATGAACTTTTTAGAGATTTATCCCCATGAAAAATACGAATGCCTGCCTGTAAAAACCAACTGCCTAAGTGCCCCTGTCTGATTTTTATTATGTAAATCATGATAGAGTTTTCCATTATAAATTTCACTCTTTTGTTTACTATCAAAGCATTCTTAGTCTTATTATTTGGAAAGTTCTTTGTGTTCATGTATTTATTATCTTTTATTTCCACTTGTCCTCGAGTAATGCAGAACCTAATGAACGGATATGTGTTCAAAGGCAAACCAATGATCATACAATTTGGTCGTAATCCTGGTGATGAAAGAGCAAACTAAAGCTCCACTGCAGATGAAGACAAATCCATGCTGCTTGTTGTGGCCGGTTAAGTTTATTCTTATTCTCTTGTTCTCTTGTTCTCTAATTCTATCTGATGTGTGACTTTGGACTGAACTTTATAATTTTGCAGTAGTAAGCAAAGCTTAAGGAATAAGTTGTGCCGCTGACAAGCAGCAAAGCTTCTAGGCATTGCATAAAGCTATTACTTTCGGATTATCTGAGCTGTTGGAATCATGGATTTCCAGAGCTGATGGCAAAGTCATCTTGAGCAATTCATCTGGGAATCTCACCTAGCTTCTTGCTGTGGACATGTGGTTACTACTCTGTGACGTTCAAATGTTATCCCAAAATTTAGTTCACGGGTTAGTTCAACGGCATATAACTTCAGAACAACAGATGGGTCTCACTACATCTACCATATTCAGTGGTTTCAGATCTATGCGCTGCCCCGAAAGGATTTCAGAAGTCAAGTTAATAAAAAGAGAAACTGCAATGGGAGGGATTTGAGTGCTATTGATTTTGGCCAAGGGATACAGTGGGAGGGTTGTGTGTGAAAAGAGTTTACAGAAGCTTTGAATGCACTTGAAATATAAGTTTATGTCAAAAATGTTTTAAGTTTCATTTGTATTATACCAAGCTCTCCCACTGTGGATCAGTAATGTCTCTTGTTATATGTTGCCAGTGCATATACAGCAGTTTTGTCAAAGAATGTTGAGATTCTTTTGTATTTTTTTTTTATAATATGTTGTGTTAATCATCTCATTTGAGTGCTCCTCGCAGTGTGTCCTGTTAATCAGCTCATATGAGCTGATTCCCTATACCGGATAATGGATTCCCCAAAACATAACCTTATTTGTACTGTCCTAAGTAAACTATATTTATCTTAATATTAGAAACTTTATCGATCTTGTCCAACACCACGCCTCCTATTCCTAAGAATGTAAGAATGGTACAAGCTGCTGGTTCCTCCATGCGCTGCCTCCTTATTCTTTTAATTCCCGGGTGAATCTGATGTCATGGGACACGACCAGGGGCGGATGTAAAGGTTGGCTGACAGGGGCTGTAGCCCCCCCCAAACTTCTCCCAAAAAAAAAAGTAGTAGTAGGAATACTAGCCGTCTAGCCATAGGCCCACAAGTGACAAACACACACAATTCCAGTTTGACCGTCCTGTTTGTTTGCTGTTCCCACTTCCCAACTTTCTATTAGCGAAAACAAAGAAAAAAAAGAAATCACAACTCATAATAGAGGCCCACCGCCCATCACTATCTGTCTATTCCAGTTTCTCACAATTTACAATAAGAGATTCTCCAAAAAGTAAAACCGAACAAAAGAAACCGAAAGGTCAACCAAAAAAAAAAAATTGAAAGTTCGTTACTTTGTGTCGCACACTCGTACAGACGGTACTATTCACAAAAGAAAATTTTGTTCTATATTATTATCTTCTTCCAAATTTGCAGTTCCAATTCACTAATCTATTTTATCATTTTATTTCATATTCTTATTCATTAGCTAAGACTAAGGTAAATTGTTTTGTATTATGCCTATATTTTTTATTTCGTTATTGTTTTTCAATTTTCAAATACTAATGTGTTCTCTATTTGACTTATTGCCTTGTTAACTTATAGTTTATATTGGAGTATTAGATTGTCATTTAATTTTTTGTCTTATTTAATTAGTTGAATATTATTGTAGTTATTATTGTGATATTTTTTTTTTGTTTTTAGTATAGAGCAAACTATTGATTATGAAATTATTATGATTTATCTTAGGTAAGAATGTCTGAACATCAAGCTCGTAAGAAAATGAAAACCATGTTTTCCTTCTTTAAACCCAAAGATGTCACCCTAAAAATGATGTAACTTCTACATCATCTAGTCTTGATATTTCAAGACTTGATAGAGATGGCCAACCTCCTTCACAAGTTCAAGTTGTTGAAATTGAGCAAGTTGAACCTTCTCCTCAAGCCCAAAGAGTTAGTGTTGAAGAAGTTGACTCCACATCTTTATTTGAACGTGATCCGGTAAACGCATCAAAATATATAATTACCCGGTTAATCAACAAGATGATGTTCGACGAGAAGCTTTTGGAAAGGGCGGGTTACTTGAACTTCGATGAGAAAGAGTATCCATCCACCATATTCGGAAAAGCAAACTCGCCGGGTTCAACTCCTCTTGGTTCACACTATTTCCTTGGCTAGAGTACTCACTCCATACGGATAGAGCTTATTGTTTTCCATATTTTATATTTGAAACAAATCCGTCAAAGCGTCCCCGCATTCAAAATGTTGGAAGAAGATTAATAATGGAAAGAAGTGTTCCTTTTGCAACATGAAGGAAGTCCATGCTCACCCTCATAGGTCGGCGATGATAGCTTGTGAAAATTTCATGAATCCTTCTCGACATATAGATAATATGTTAAATACATTATCTAAAGAAGAGGTTGTTAAGAACCGTTTGCTAGTCAAAGCTATTCTTCGATTGTATTCAATTTCTTGCACTACAAGGGATTTCTTTTAGAGGCCATGACCGAGTCCAAAAAGTCAAAAAAATGGTGGAAATTTCAAAGGAGTGTTGGGATTTGCCTGCCGATGTTGAATGACAAAGGTTGCAGAATTATTAAAAGATGCTCAGAAATGCCACATATACCTCACATTCAATTCAAAAGACACTTTTGCATATCTATGCCGATAAAGTGAGAGAGAGAATTTGTGAGGAAATTGGTGATAAAATTTTGTGTCCTTGTTGATGAAGCACAAGATAATTCAAACAAGGAGCAAATGGCGGCATTGTCCTAAGATTTGTTGATAGAGGTGGTTTTGTTAGAGAGTATTTTCTTGGTATTGTTAGTGTTAAAGACACTTGTCCTTTAACTTTGAAAGAAGCTATATGCAATATCCTTGCTTTCGCCATAATTTGCATATTATAAATATGAGAGGTCAAGGTTATGATGGTGCTAGCAATATTGGAATGGATTACAAGCATTGTTTCGAAGGAGTGTCCATATGCATATTATGTGCATTGCTTTGCACATCGTCTACAACTTGCTCTAGTTGGGCTTCTAAAGATGTTTCTAAATGTTTGGTTATTTTTTTTTTCCAAGTTGGCTTCTATTGTTAATCTTCATGTTGCCCAAAAATAAAAAATATGGAAGATACTTTCGGAAAAATGAAATTGATATCTTTGGTAGCTAGTGGTGAACTTGTTCTTGGAAAAGGAGCTAATCAAGTTTCTACTTTGCAACGGCGGGGAGATACTAGATGGAGTTCTCATTTTGCTTCCGGTTTGTAGTTTGAAAGAGATGTTTGATTCAATTTGTATAGTTCTCGAAAGGCGTCATGAAGAACGGGTCAAGCAACTCTATCGTGGAGAAGTAAAGGTGCTATTCTTGCAATGAAAAGTTTTGAGTTTGTCTTTCTTTTTCATTTATTGCATAAGACTATGGGAATTACTAATGTCTTGTGTAAAGCCACGCAAGAAAAGTCCCAAGACATTTTAAATGCTATCGGCTTAATCGAAAAGCACTTCTTCAAGAATTAAGAGGATCTTCTTGGGGACGCTTTCCTTAGTGATGTGATTTTGTTTTGCAAAAACATGACATTGATATGCCCGATATGGGTGCTTTCGACACATGGCGGTACAGTGGAAGTCTTGCCAAAGAGAAGATTACATTACGTTGAGCACCACTACTACGTCCGAAGTTATTTAATCTTTGTAATAGATTACCCGGTTGGTGGAATTAAATAACAGATTTCGGAAGAAACAATAGAGCTTCTTTATCTTAGTTCGCTTTGGATCCGAAGATGCTTTTAAGTCCTTCAAAGATTGATGACATTTGCAAACTCAAGAGAAAAGTTTTATTGTGGAGACTTCCGCGAAAAACAAGAGATACATCTTTTGAGAAGTCAACCTGCAACATTACAAACTTGATGTGCTCAAGCATCCTCTTTTTCGAAGTTGTCTACCATCTCCTAATTATGTCAAAGACTAGTTGAAACAAGAAAGATCAATATCTATTATTTGATTGATAGATTGATTCGTCTTGTCTTGACACTTCCTCTTTCCACGGCAACTCTGAGAACGAGCATTCTCAGCTATGAAATTGCTCAAAACACGACTTCAGAACAAGATTGGGGATGAATTTCTTGCAGTTGCATGACTATTTACATTGAGCGGAAATTTGCTAAAGAAGTTGATTTGGATGTAATAATAGATGTATTTGATAAGAATCCACGCAGGTCAAAACTTCACTAGTGTGATGCTAATGTGCTATGTTATTCTTGCACATTTCTTTGTTATATTTGTCTAGGTCTATAGTGAAAACACTATTTTGTCCATTTTGGGTAAGGTAATAAAAGCGATAATTCTTTTGTTTATCAATGCTAGTTTATTGGTATTGGTTCCTAAAAAAATCTTTAAAGGTTAACTCCATGGCAGCCCCCCCTTATCTAAAATCCTAGATCCGCCCCTGGACACGACGTGAGCTTCTTAGACCCTAGTAGTCTAAAACATTGTCAGCATCATCAGCATAGGGCATTACCAATTAACAGAATGTCTTATGGTAGAAACGCTCCCCTGCATTCCTAAAATAATCGATTATATACGGAAGTCCTAAAGTAATTAGTTTCGATTTTCACCAAAGACCAAAATAGAAAAGCAAAAAGTTGTGAGCTCGAGATTATGGCTATTTTTTAGTTTGTGGGCATTCCATGCAATCTGAAGTTCAACCCTATTGTCTCACGCTGAAGGATAATTTAGTCCAAAGAACAAATCCAACCGAGCTAATATATGAATGCAACCATAAAACTCTCTCAGTAGGTTTGCAAAGCTATTCGAAGTAGCAAAAGTAAATACATTGGCGATCAAAACAAAACACTTAAAGCACAATAATAATCCATCACGAAAACTCTTGCTAAACATTGCTATTCACCGGAAGCTATATATAAGAAGAACTAATCAAAGAGTGAAACCCATGTCATCATTACTTTCTTCCTTCTCTTCCTTTTTCTCCTCGGTTGCGGTGCTTGCCCAGTAACATCCGACCACCAAAACTTGCGAACAGATGGCTCCACCACCACCACCACCAAACAATAACTTTGAAAGGCAAAGAAGGAGTGACAAGAGAAAAGGAAGAAGAAACCCACCGGATGAGTCGGAAAAAAAGCGGCTTGAACAAGTTTCCACTGCAACTCAAAGTTGATGAAGGCGATGCTTCTAAATCTCCTGAATCTGCTTTCCACTCCATACTTTCCCGAACTCTTGCGGACAAAAAGTGAACACTCCCATTCTTTCTTCTTCTTCTAAAAACAGAATTGTTATTATGACATGATGGTGAAATTCTCAAACCTCTTTTTGTCTCAAATCTCAAGAGTTTACAAACAAATTTAGTGCAATAAGATAACTACTACTACACTTAAATTTCTGAACATGCCAAGTTCATCAATAAAACAAGTGTTTCTTATCTAACATGCTTTTTGGCCAACCAGGCGGGGGTTAGGGCATTGCCAAGACATCATGTCTAGTAGCAATGACCAAGAACTGGGACAATGTCTTTCTTCACAATTGAGTACTTCTTCACTTCTATAGCTGGTAGGCCGATGATTCACTTTCTTCTATCCCACTAACTCAATACAAGGCCTATTAGCTGGAACTGCCAACTTTGACAAACAACGATCAACCTACGGTCATGAGAGTCGCGACTAATATCCACTCATGATCACCACAGCGGCTAATAGCCACTACTGATCACCCTGCAAAAACTAATACAACATAGTTAACGCCTTCTGAGTTTACTTTCGTTTAGTAAATATGGTCGATTGGTAAGAAAATATATCCTAGAAGATAAATGTAATTACCTGAGAAGGTGGAGGAGCTGTTGGAACCTTAGAAGAAGAAGTTGTTTGAAAAGAATTCAAGCAATAAATTCAATAATGAAATACTAAGATTTTAAAAATACTAATATTAAATAAGTATAAACATAGTTCAGGATATTGCAACCTTCCAAATATAACTACTCAATATGCAGTACCTACCTTGTGATTGAGGTTTAGGCCATGTACACGTAGTTTTTGTATGCCCTATTTCACTGAAATTTCCACACCTACTAATTCGAGATCATCCTTTCCTTTTATCATAATTCTCCGTAGCAACAAAACCACACGCACCTATATTAGAACAAAAATTAAGAATTATATTGAGCTTTGGAAACCAAAATTGAGCAAATGGTAGTACCTACCACTCGTAGAATGTATCTCCTCTTCTTCGCTCAAATCGGCTGATCGAGCACATTTCCTCACACGTTTTGAGTTTGTACTTGGACCTATTACACACACATAGCATTGTAGTTATTAAAAAAATAGAAGTACTAGCAACACAACATGTTTAAAAATTATAGTTCTTTAATAATATAGATACTTGTATTGGAAAAACTAAAGCGGTGAACATAACTAGTTACCCCCAATTTCTCGATGTAATTTTGGGCACGTGGGTTTTGTATGCCCAACAACACCACATTCGCCACAACTTTTCTTCCTTGTCTCATTGTGTCCTTTAAGTCTTTTTGGTCGACCCTTAGGTGCTACCTGGGGTGGATCACGTATCAGTTCTAAGTGGGCCGCATCTCCGTGAGTATCTAATGGCTCCTCAACGGGAACTTGAGGATTTTCTTCAGCAGTTGATGGGATCTCTTTTGACATAAGATAAGAATGTAAGAAATCTTTGAACTCTTCACCAGCTTCTTTAGTTTTGGAGGCCTTCAAACAAATATTCTTGCAAATCCCCATAAGCTCACTATAACAAATAGCAGAAGTTGCTTCATCATGAACATTAACTGAAGTAACAGTAGGAATGACTATTTTCACATGTCGCGTCCACCTCAATAAAATGTAACTAGAGGGTATTTCAGCGACGTCTTCATTTTTTAAGACGGAAATTATGTGTCGGCATGGAAAACCAAATGACTCAAATAGACCACAAGAACACTTAGCGTTTTGATCAACAACATTGTATTCCACAATAGACTTGCAGTGCCTATATAAATGACGATGCAAAGTGTAGTAACGAATATTGTCACCGTGATGATCCTTCATTGAATCAACAATGTACAATGCCTCTTGCTGCAATTGCATCTTAAACATATTAAAATCCGCCCGTGTATAGAAGGAGTTCACCTGATTTTCATACTCAGTCAGGTGGGTCACAATTACCGGCTTGGTTGTCAGAGTAATAACTTCTTCTTCATGCTCACGGTGCCGGATCTTCTCAAGTGCTAGATCCATTTTTCCATAGAGCTCAACCATTTTTAAACCAGGCTTTACATGAAGCCATATGACAGAGTTCATGCGTTCACAACGTTGGTTGGTTCTACAACCACCAAAGAATGAGCCTCGAAGATATGCCTCTACCCACCTCATCCTCTTTTTTTATATCTTCTTCACCCACTCATGGTCATGGACCTGGTGTGCTTCTAACAACTGTTCCCACATTTGGTCAAACTCTTCTTCTGAACATTTCATAAACATGAGTGAACAAAAGTCCCTTTGAAACCCAGAGACACGGACATTGTTAATACAATTTTTCAGAACGTGCCAAGCACATAAGCGATGTCTAGCACTAGGTAAGGTAGCTTTAATAGCCTTGCGAATTGCATGATCACCATCTGTTATGACCGACTTAGGTGCCTTGCCGCCCATCGCTGTAAGAAAACGCTCTAACGCCCAAATGTAAAACTGCTCTGACTCACTAGTCATAACTGCAAAACCAAATACAATAGTTTGTCTATGATTGTTCACTCCAGCAAATACGACAATTGGCATTTTGTATTGATTTGTTCGGTATGTTGAATCAAACAATAACACATCACCAAAACAGTTGTAATCTGCACGAGACGTGGAATCTACCGAGAACAATCTGACCAATTGGCTAAGTTCATTCAGCTCGTATGAGTAGTAAAATTCTAGATCAATCTTCGACTTGTTTTTCATGCAGGAAACAAGTGTGCTAGCTTCTCCATTCATGTAATAAATTTTCCTCATCCTGGTCATATAATTATACAAATCCTTTCTTATGTAACCAACTTTACAAAACTTGCCAGCCCTATAAACAAGTAAATCCATCACTTGACATTGTCTAATGCCCACATCAATTAGACTTTTTGCCAAAGCCGCATCTTCACTGCCCATCTTTCTATGTGAGCGACCAAATATCGAACTAAGATAAGGCACAAGTGGATGAGTGTGTTCAGCAACAAACTTATTAACAATCCACATATTGCATTTAATATCAAAAATCACTTCAAAAATCGCAAGACACTTGCATCTAGACAACTCACGTTGTTTCCTTTTGTGTTCCATATTAAAATATTTCGCCTCTCTCTCACCTTGGCACGAGCACACAAAATTTCTTTTAACCGGGATATCTTTATGAAATCGGTAGACACCCTTACGTACACTAAACCCAACAACCTTGGCATACTCGTTGTAGAACTCAAATGCCTCATTGCTGGTTTTAAAACGCATTGAAAACATGATTGCATTTTCATCTAGATCTTCCCCTCCCAACTTACCACTGAATAGATTGAAATCATCCTCATTAGTTTGTTCACTTCTTGCATTTGCTTCATTTGACTGTCCTTCAAAACCTTCAATTTCACTAACGTTATGGTCATCTGATTCATCTTCGTCTTCCAAACTCACATTGGTTGAACCTTCCACAATATTTATTTCGGTGTCTGAAGAATCACTTTCTTCATACGGACATGCATCATTACACATATTTGTAGCCCAATCTCCGTCTTCATTAGAGATATCCACCATCACTTGATCACTATAATATAAATATGCATTCATTACTTCTTGCACTATAAGTGGAAAATAAAATAAACAACAAATAAAGAGCATTATATATTTTGATTTGTGTTGTCTCTTAACGTTTTGGGATATTGAAATACATTATATATTTTGATTTGTGTGTGTGTGTCACAAAATATATTTTCTAATACTTAGTTTATTGCGTTGCTAACTCCAATTTAATTACTAGTGGTTATAATAACTCATGGAGATTGCATAATCAAACATAAACTTTGGAGTTTGGACCTGATACCAATGGAATTTGTAATTTCAATGCAGCCAAAATACCAAATACAAGAGTTACATTAGCATTATGTTTCACTCATTCACTACATTCTGCACTCTGCAGCATGAAAATTAACACAGAAAAAAGAGAGTAAATGAGTATCACTATGAGTTTGTGACTAAGCAAGACTTTGATCCACTATAATTGCTCATTTGTTGCATACCATAGAAAGAATATATTGCATTGCTCAGAACTTAGTGAATAAAAGAACTCGCCACACTACTAAATTTTCAATAAATAAGAGCTACATTAACAGAGGAGGCATGACCGTTGCACATATTTATTTGATATAGATTACGACCTGATGTACAACCATTTATATTCATATTGTGGATTCTGATGGCATCGATGCATTTATATAAAGGAAACCATGATATATGTGTGAAAGTCATAAACAAGCAAGAAAAGCAAACCATTGAACCAAAATATACATGTAAAAAACTTGTGTTTGCCATTGAAGACCAAGCACCACCATATGTAAATAATAGATATTTTGAAACTAGATATTAATTCACTAATCAATCCATAGAAAAATTTCATGAACTAAGCCTAAATTACTAAATACTCATAACCAAACCTGAAGGAGTACTGAAGGAGTATTTGAGAGATGCCCAATCCAGAGTTTGAAATGCAGAGGATTTCTCTTGTAAGATAGTGAGAAAGGGAATGGAGACGAACTTGATAGTTTAGTGGAGATGAACCTGAAAAGAGTATGAGATATTGGCGCTAACTGTTTTCCTTTTTTTTTTCGAACCAGCCCGAAGTAAATAGCGAAGTTTTATTTCACTTTCCAATTTCCACGATGTTATTAGATTAGATTAGTTTTTGGGTAAATTTGGTATTTCATGTAATTGTTTTTTTTTCCAACCAGTTTATCCGTTTAACAAGTTTGTATTGGATCATGGATTTCCCAACAAAAATCAGATGTGGGGCTGAGATTAGTGCACATTAGAATGCATTGAAATGCCTATGCATTGAAGCAAACCTCATTTTTTCTTCAATGCACATAAGTGTAAATGCACTCAATGTGTTCTGGACAGTTAATTTCGAATCTTTTATCAAAATTGAATAAGGATAAAACCGGTAGATCAGTTGTTTAACTTGCTACACCAAGTCATAAATATCTATGTGTCCTATTACTGACGGATCCCATATTGTGTTGGGCAGACTCCAAAAAAAAACAATTATTACAAGTGTGCCATTGGTCCTAAAAAGTCCAAAAAAAAAATATTACAAGTGTGTCATTGGTCTCAAAAATTGAATTCGAAAACCCCAAGCTTAAACGACCCGGCTAGGTCGTTTATTGTGCAAACCCAACGATGTGGTCACACCTTTTGTACTGAGTCCCCAACAATGTGGCCACACCGTTTGGACTAAGTCTCAAACGGTGTGGCCACATTGTTGGGGACTCAGTCCAAACGGCTTGGCCACACCGGTCAAGAGGCCAAAAAAACAGAACTTTATATTTTTTTCAAAGTTCAAATCCCAAACGGTGTGGCCATACCATTTGGACTAAGTCTCCAATGATATGGCTACACCGTTTGGACTAAGTCTCAAACGGTGTGGCCACATCGTTGGGGACTTAGTCCAAATGGTGTGGCCATATCGTTGGAGACTTAGTCCAAACGGTGGGATTTGAACTTTGAAAAAATATAAAGTTATGTTTTTTGGCCTCTTGACCGGTGTGGCCACACCGTTTGGACTAAGTCTCAAACGCAAAAAAACAGAACTTTATATTTTTTCAAAGTTCAAATCTCAAACGGTGTGGCCACACCGTTTGGACTAAGTCTCAAACGATGTGGCCAAGTCGTTGGGGACTCAGTCCGAATGGTGTGGCCACATCGTTGGGTTTGCACAATGAACGGCTTAGCCGGGTCATTTAAGCTTGGGGTTTTCGAATTCAATTTTTTGGGACCAATGACACACTTGTAATATTTGTTTTTTTTTGGATTTTTTGGGACCAATGGCACACTTGTAATAATTGTTTTTTTGTTGGAGTTTGCCCAACACAATATGGGGTATGTCAATAACAAATACCTTGTTAATTTCTCTCTCTCTAGAAACAGAAACAAAAAGAAAAAAATCACTCTTCATTCTCAACTTCCATCGCCCTCCTCCTCTTTCACCAAACAAAAAAACCAAAAAAAAAAAACTCTCCACTCTTAAATAAGAGACAGCAGCCGTGCCCTTTTTAGATTGATTCGGCAGGCACGAGTTCTTCGATATAGTAAAGATGTATAAGACACTCGAGATTATGGCTCTTGGTGATAACGTAAATGTTCTAAAGGAATTGTTCTTGTTGGTTACAAGCCTGATGTAGAACTATTTCTTTCTATGATGTTGCAAACATTTTGTGGATTGAAGTTGATTGAACTGATAAATAAGGCAAGGATATTTGTTCCACAGGGTAGAACAATGATGGGTTGCTTAGATGAAACCAAAACCTTGGAATATGGGCAAGTATTTGTGCAAGTTTCTCGCATAAACAGTGAGCGGTTCAATTCATACATGCCTTCATAATTTGTACCAATGAATCAAACCAATGCAATTTTATTTGTTGCTAAAATCCCTTGTCTGCATCCAGGGGATGTGCGCTTGCTACAGGCTATCAACGTCCCAGGTTTGCACCATATGGTGGATTGTGTTGTATTCCACAAAAGGGTTCAGGTGAGACATCTTACTAATTTCAATCATTAATTTCTTTGCTGCTTAGGTGTAGTTACTCCATTAAGTTAATATTGTTTCATTTCTTAAAGAATTCATAAACCTTTTTTATGGATTTAATATTGTGATTCCTATAGACAGTCTTCTGTGTGATCCTTTAATATTTAATATTGCATGATGTATGGTACTGTGAAATATGCAAGACAACCCTGATCCTGGGTTTGATATGAACCATTGAGCCAAAGATCACCACCGACTTGGGTCAGGGCCGACTCAAGCCAAAATGTGGCCTTAGGCGAGAGGCCTTTATTTCCTAAGCCATCTATAATCACCAAAAAAATTCACTATATATTCATAATTTTATTATAAATTAAGAGCGAAAATCTAGTATTATGACTCAAGTCGAACGAAAAAATGACAAGAATGTAACCAAATACACATCAAAACTATAAATAAATAAAATAATATATTTATATTGAAATAAATAAATAAAATTTCACAAAAACTGTGAGTATTAGATGATGAATTGATGATTAACCGTTTAGAACTCGAAAGTGAAATTGACAAATAGTTAAACTTGAAATTGGTGAAATAGAACAAGTGAGAGAGAAAGATTTAATGAGAGAAGTGTAATGACAATTTTTTTAATTAAG
Source organism: Coptis chinensis (assembly GCF_015680905.1). Lineage (NCBI taxonomy): Eukaryota > Viridiplantae > Streptophyta > Magnoliopsida > Ranunculales > Ranunculaceae > Coptis > Coptis chinensis. The sequence continues at coordinate 90,752,010 of NC_141458.1, read as the reverse complement.
ACAGTTTAATTAAGAGAGAGAAGAAGAAAATGCATAGAATGTGGAGATTCTTTCACTAAACATGGGATTTCCCATTTGTTTTTATTCTTCCAATGAAACAATTTGATTAAATGAGCACACTCCTACAAAAATTGAAATTACTACGCACTTGTGGCCATTGGATTCATATTAATACATCGAGATGTCATTTGTGCAGTGGACTATTGGATTGTATACACTCCATATTAATTCACTCCGAAATTTAGTGCGTGGATAGAAAACCCATTTGTAAACAAATTGACTATCATATCCTTTTTTGGTGTTTTTTTCTTTATAAAATTAGGTAATAATAAACAAATATGTGGATAAATTAGGAAATATGAGGCCTTCCAAATTTGAGGCCTTAGGCGGCTGCCTAACTCGCCTAAGGGTTGAGCCGGCACTGACTTGGGTATCACTACTGGCTTAATCAATGGCAACTAGAAGAAGAGAAGTCTGAAAGGTGGAATGTCATACTCTTAATTTTCTCCTTTAAGGTTATTTTAAAGTATTATTTTTATAAGAGGGGCTAAGCATCCCTACCTGTTTGTAAATTCATATTGACCCTTCCCCTTTTGGATTCAAAACCAAATCATACAATAAGTTTCACCAACATAAACAACCACAACTTTGAACAGATAAATAAAACTCCTACTAGTTCCACCAAGACATACATTATAGGCAAGCAAATTCTTCTACATACTCAACTCTTTGTAAATATACATTTAAGACCCATTGTATATACATTTTCTTTGTTTCAGGCTTGGAGACTATGGAGTGGTTAACCTCATAGCTCATGTATATACATTTTCTTTGCTATCGAGTGTCTCAACACAAAATTTAGGAGATGGATCTAATGTGTATATAATTAATATGAATCTTTGGCCTTTAATTCAGGGATTAACCTACTTATTATTCTACGTTTCTATTTTTCGTTTATTTTCTTTTTGCTGGTTCTCATAGGCAGAGAGGAAAATCATATCGCCTGAGACAGAGAACTCTAAGCCATTATGTGAACTTCGGCTTTTAAGGTAATTTAAATGTGCCTACAAACAGTTCTTAGTCACACTAGTGAGGTATGGTAACAATATCCTTACTTGTATTGCTCATCATATGGTGAATGTTTCTCAGTCCTCAGTTCTCTAAACTTGTTGCTCATTATATGGTGAATGTTTGTCTTTGTCTAAGGATCCGTAAGCTCAAAAGGCTAAGAGCGCTCATTATTTGAGAGGTTGATGGTTCGAATCCATTTGGATCCACTTCTAATTAATTTCTCTTCAAAGTCTATTTTCGCTTCAGTCTGTTTCTCTTCAAAGAGATGCGATAGTCTCTGATATTTCACCTTGTGATTCAAGTGTTTAAGTGTTATGAGTTTATACTGTGTTTTCACCTTGTGATTCAAGTGTTTAAGTGTTTTAAGTTTGTACCGTGTTTTTGTTTGATTATAGAAATTCATTGTCAAGCCTAGAAGTAACCGTGGAATATTGCTGGTACATTTTGGTAGCATGCAGATCATGCTGGAGCTGCCACCCCCATTGGTATCTAGAGCTATCAATTCTTGGACTGGGGATGGTTTTGGTTAGGCAAGAGAACTATGTGGGAAATTTTAATAAGTTAGTCCAGACCACCATTGTGGAAGATTACTATGAACAATTCGAGGAGTTGAAATCACTAATGGTGAGCAAAAATAAACACCTTAGTGATGAGTATTTTGTGTTGAGTTTCTTGAGTGTCTTTAAAGAAGAGTTGCGAGCGTCGGTACAGATGTTCAGACCTACTAGTCTCAGCTAAGCATTATATTTATCCCAAATGCAGGAAAATGCATTAGATGCCCAATTCAAAAGGCCTAAACCAGTTAAAAAACAATTCCCATCCACCACATCTTATTTCTCAAATTCCTTATTACCTTCAAAAACTCCAATTCCACCCGACATGAACACCAAACAACATATCCCTTTCAAACTTACAAATACTGAAAGTAATTACAATAAATCAACCACAACCGTACCACCAATTAAAAGATTACTTGGATCATTTGATCACATCTGAAGGGGTAGCAACAGACACCTCGATGATCGGCATCATGATAAACTGGCCTAAACCTACTACATACTCTAAAGTAATTGATTTAGGTATAGGCCATGGACACTTAGGCTTCGTATGCCCTGCTTCATGACAGTTTCCACACCTGTTGATTCGAGATTGCCCTTTCCTTTTATTAGAATTCTCCGTAGCAACAAAACCACATGCACCTATATTAGAACAAATTTGAGAATTAATGTACGGGAAACCAAAATTGAGTAAAAGACAGTACTTACCACTCGTAGAATGTATCTCCTCTTCTTTGCTCAAATCGGCTGATCGAGCACATTTCCCCGAATGGTCTAAGTTTGTACTTGGACCTGTACATACCTAGATGAAATTGCAGTTAATAAAATCAAGAATTTTTTAATACTATGAGTGCAACACATTATAAGCTAGAGTTTCTGAGTATATAAATACTAGTACTGAAAAAATTAAAGTGATGTTTACCCCGAACTTCTGGGCATGTGAGCCTTGTATGCCCTTTAACACCACAAAGGCCACAAATTTTCTCTGTTGTTTCATTGTGAGCTTTAAGTCTTTTCTTCTGTCGACCCTTGGGTGCTACATGGGGTGGATCCTAAATCAGTTCAAAGTGGGTGGTATCTACCAAAGTATCTAATGGCTCATGAATAGGAACTTGAGTGTTTCTTTCACCACTTAATGGGGTCTCCTTTGACATAATATAAGCAGCTAGGGAATCTTTAAATTCTCCACTAGCACCTTCATATTCGGCAGCCCCTATACATATGCTCTTGCAAATCCCCATAAGCTCACTGTAGCGCATGACATAAGCAACTTCCCTGTGCACAATATTAGGAAGAACAACTGGAATAGCCGATTTCACATGTTGCATCCAACTCCTTAATATGCAACTAGAAGACATTTTGCAGACATCTTCATTTTTGAAAACAGAGATGATGTGTCTGCATGGAAAACCCCAAGATTCAAATAGACCATAAGAACATTTGGCACTTTGATCAACAACATTGTACTGCATAATGGACTTGCGGCCCCTACTCAAATGATGACACAGAGTGTAGGAAAAAATATTGTCACCTCAATCCCTTTTCGAATCTACAATGTACATCGCTTCCTGCTACAATTGCTTATTAAACATATCAAAAGCCACCCGTGTAGACTGATTCTACCTGATTTAAATACCCCATCAAGTGGTTCTCAATTATTGGCTTGGTTGTCAAAGTAATCACTTCATCTTCATGCTCACGGTGACAAATCTTTTCAAGTACCAATTCCATTTTATTATAGAGTTCAACCATTCTCATATCGGGTTTTACGTGACGCCGTATAACAGAGTTTATGCTTTCACAACGTTGGTTGGTTCTACAACCGCCAAAGAACGTGCCATGGAGATCGATATGCCTCTTCCCGTCTCATCTTTTTCATGTATATCTCCTTCACCCACTTGTGGTCATTGACTCCATGTGCTTCTAACAAATCCTTCTATTTTTGCTCAAACACTTCTTGAGAGCACTTCATGAACGTCAGTAAGCAAAAGTCTTTTTGAAACCCAGAGACATAGACATTGCTAATGGAATTTTTGAGAATGTGTCACGCACATAAGCGATGTTTGGCACTAGGTAAGCAAACTTTGATAGTGTTACGAATTGCGTGGTCACCATCAGTTATGACCGACTTTGGTGGCTTATTGCCCATAGCTTGTAAAAAACACTTTAAAGCCCAGATGTAAGACTCCTTTAACTCGTCATAACTGTAAAACCAAAAACTATAGTTTGCCTATGGTTATTCACTCCAGCAAACACAACAACTGGCATTTTGTAATGATTTGTCAGGTATGTCGAATCAAACAATAACACATTGCCAAAGCAACAGTAATCTGAGCGACACGTCAAATCAGCCCAAAACAATCTAACCAACTGATCATGAACATTTACCTCGTGATTATAGAAAAATGATGGATCAATCTTCGACTTGTTCTTCATACTGGTAAGAAGTGTGCTGACATCTCCATTCATAAACTGAATTATCCTCATTCTATCAATCCGATTATAAAGGTCTTTTCTTATATATCCAATTTTCCAAAAAACGTCAGCCTTACTCACAAAAAAATCCATCACTTGACATGTTTTTATGCCCACATTCCTTAGACTAGTAACTAATGTTGCATCCTCATTACCCACATTTCTATGTGATCGGCCAAACATTAAGCTTAGATAGGACGGAAGCGGATGAGTGTGTTCTCCAAAAAAACCACTAACAACCCACATTTTGGATTTATCATCTAAAATCACTTTAAAATAAGCAAGGCACCCACATTGAGTCTCCCTATGTGGTTTTTTTTTGCGTGGGGTTAGGACAAAATATTTCTTATCTCTCTTACCTTCACACAAGCACAGAAATCTTCGTTTACGCTCAACATCTTTATTAAATCTACGGATATCCCCTACGAATATTAAATCCAACAAATTTGGCATACTTATTGTAGAAGTCATAAGTCTCCCCACTAGTTTTAAAACGCATAGAGAATATGATTGCATTCTCATCTTCACAATATGTACCTTCTCCATTTTCCCTTACACCGGGCTGATTAAAAGAATTCATATCCTCTTTATCACATCCTCCTGCCTCTTCTCTTTTATTTTTATCCCCTTCTTCAAAAGATTCATCTTCTCCTTCACTTTCGCCATCCGATGTATGTATGTCTTCTAAGTTTACAATGACTGGCTCCACACAAATATCTGTTTCAGTGTCAGAACAAGTACTTTCCTTGTCAGGGCATGCATCAAGACGAACATTACTAACCCACTCATCATCTTCATTAAATGTACGCATCATCACCTAATCAATGCAACAATTAAAGGAATGTTATAAAATTCTATAAATAGATACTCTCAATGCAAAACAAATTACTAATGATGCTCTGACAAGTAGACGTAGATCACCTGATCTTAGAAAAATATCGATATAGTATTCATCTTTTAATATCAATGCGACTTCCACACGATACACCATAATTCACTATTAAAAAACAAACAGTTTGACCTGCCCATTTTCGACCAAGCATAGCTTCTAACTCTGATGTCCAAATGCAATGAAACACGATTCATAAGAAAATAGACACAAATTACTATCTTTTTTATGTAGTTTGTCCCGACCCAACACTAACACTAACTCTAAAATTATATACCCTTTTCAATATCAATGCAACTACGAAACTGGTCAAGGCGATGATAAATGATAGATTGATATTACTGTTTTGTCGAATTCTTTGAAATGAGGAAATTGGTAAGAAGAAAATGAGGAATGCTATGAATTTATACTTGAATGGCAATATTTGACAAGAGCTACAAGAGCAATATCGCTCCATGATCCGTTGCTATATGAATGAAAAGTCTTCGAAAAATGAAAATCAATGCAGGCCTGTTGGGTCTTCATATTGATTAATCCTAGAGGGAGCATTATTAATAATAACATTATGTGTTTATATATTCCAGTAAAATTGCACCAAAATATGATACAGAGATGATCATAATGCTATCACATTAAGCGAAAATGATAACACCACCCAAGGATAAAATTACATAATTGAATGCATAGATACACTGAAGGGTGAGAAAAAAAAATCATACAACATAAATACATAGCACTCATTTTTCTCCATTGGTTGAACTCATGCAATAGATTGTAACTAAGTTATGTTGTAAATTGTAGTCCACCATCCAAGGGTTTGATTTTATACATCCATTCCAATTCTAAGTAAATTAAGTGTGCTTGTCTGCCAAGGAATCAACTACAAATAGAAACATAAAAGATAGAGGAAGAAGATCGTACCCAAAAATAGCAGACGCAAGGAAAATGTTTGTTTTAGGAGTGAGTACTAGGCGAAAGTCTTCTTTTAGGATTCTGCTGGAGCTGTCGGAAGTTCACCGAGAGAAAAGAGTCATGTTCTGTAGCCAGAGTAGATAGATTCCAGGGGATTTTTTTTTAACAGTCATTTTCTTTCCCCGAAATGATGAGGGCGAAGAAGAAATTTGCAGTAAGTTAGAGAAAAAAATGGGTTGATTATATAGAGGGCAAATCTGGTACATAAGTATTTTTGTTATTGATGTTACCAATTCCTTCGGTAAACAGTTTGGTCTATTTCCCTTTTTTTTTTCTTTTCTTTTTTTTTTTTTTTTTTTTTTGAAAAATGGGTGGTCTACAGTTGTGCGCATTGGGCCCACTGAATGATGTGCGCATTGAACAAAACCTCATATACACTCCAAAACCTTTTGCAATAAATTCACAAAGTAGCATATCTGGCTCTCTCATGGCAGATGATCCTCAGCAAAAGTGGCAGGGAAAGGTGTGTGCCAAGCTAAAAGGTTCTACAGCAGACCAAATTTGGCCCCTTTTTGAAGACTACTGCAACATACAAAAATGGCTTCCAATAGTTGACTCATGTCACCATGTCAAAGGCTCGCCAGATCCCGGACAACCTGGGTGCATTCCAGGGGCGGATGTAAAGGTTGGCTGACAGGGGCTGTAGCCCCCCCCAAACTTCTCCCAAAAAAAAAAGTAGTAGTAGGAATACTAGCCGTCTAGCCATAGGCCCACAAGTGACAAACACACACAATTCCAGGTTTGACCGTCCCCGTTTGTTTGTCGTTCCCACTTCCCAACTTTCTATTAGCGAAAACAAAGAAAAAAAAGAAATCACAACTCATAATAGAGGCCCACCGCCCATCACTATCTGTCTATTCCAGTTTCTCACAATTTACAATAAGAGATTCTCCAAAAAGTAAAACCGAACAAAAGAAACCGAAAGGTCAACCAAAAAAAAAAAAATTGAAAGTTCGTTACTTTGTGTCGCACACTCGTCTGACGGGTACTATTCACAAAAGAAAATTTTGTTCTATATTATTATCTTCTTCCAAATGGGTTCCAATTCAGCCTAATCTATTTATCATTTTATTTCATATTCGGCTATTCATTAGCTAAGGACTAAGGTAAATTGTTTTGTATTATGCCTATATTTTTTATTTCGTTATTGTTTTTCAATTTTCAAATACTAATGTGTTCTCTATTTGACTTATTGCCTTGTTAACTTATAGTTTATATTGGAGTATTAGATTGTCATTTAATTTTTTGTCTTATTTAATTAGTTGAATATTATTGTAGTTATTATTGTGATATTTTTTTTTTTGTTTTTAGTATAGAGCAAACTATTGATTATGAAATTATTATGATTTATCTTAGGTAAGAATGTCTGAACATCAAGCTCGTAAGAAAATGAAAACCATGTTTTCCTTCTTTAAACCCAAAGATGTCACCCCGGAAAATGATGTAACTTCTACATCATCTAGTCTTGATATTTCAAGACTTGATAGAGATGGCCAACCTCCTTCACAAGTTCAAGTTGTTGAAATTGAGCAAATTGAACCTTCTCCTCAAGCCCAAAGAGTTAGTGTTGAAGAAGTTGACTCCACATCTTTATTTGAACGTTGATCCGGTAAACGTACTCAATATATAATTACCCGTTAATCAACAAGATGATGTTCGACGAGCTTTTCTTGGAAAGTTTGGTTACTTGAACTCAGTGAGAAAGAGTATCCATCCACCATATTCGTCGCCGGTTCAACTCCTCTTGGTTCACACTATTTCCTTGGCTAGAGTACTCACTCCATAATGGATAGAGCTTATTGTTTTCCATATTTTATATTTGAAACAAATCATTCCCCCGCATTCATTTTGTTGAAGGTTTTAAATGTTGGAAGAAGATTAATAATGGAAAGAAGTGTTCCTTTTGCAACATGAAGGAAGTCCATGCTCACCTCATAGGTCGGCGATGATAGCTTGTGAAAATTTCATGAATCCTTCTCGACATATAGATAATATGTTAAATACATTATCTAAAAAGAGGTTGTTAAGAACCGTTTGCTAGTCAAAGCTATTCTTCACAATTTCTTGCACTACAAGGGGATTTCTTTTAGAGGCCATGACGAGTCCAAAAGTCAAAAATGGTGGAAATTTCAAGGGAGTGTTGGGATTTGCAAAAGATGTTGAATGACAAGGTTGCAGAATTATTAAAAGATGCTCCGAGAAATGCCACATATACCTCACATTCAATTCAAAAGACACTTTTGCATATCTATGCCGATAAAGTGAGAGAGAGAATTTGTGAGGAAATTGGTGATGCAAAATTTTGTGTCCTTGTTGATGAAGCACAAGATAATTCAAACAAGGAGCAAATGGCGATTGTCCTAAGATTTGTTGATAGAGGTGGTTTTGTTAGAGAGTATTTTCTTGGTATTGTTAGTGTTAAAGACACTTGTGCTTTAACTTTGAAAGAAGCTATATGCAATATCCTTGCTCGCCATAATTTGCATATTATAAATAAATATGAGAGGTCAAGGTTATGATGGTGCTAGCAATATCGTGGTCAATGGAATGGATTACAAGCATTGTTTCAAGGAGTGTCCATATGCATATTATGTGCATTGCTTTGCACATCGCCTCAACTTGCTCTAGTTATTTCTAAAGATGTTTCTGATGTTTGGTTATTTTTTTCCAAGTTGGCTTCTATTGTTAATCTTCATGTTTCCAAAAAACAGGAGTTGGAAGATACTTCGAAAAAATGAAATTGATATCTTTGGTAGCTAGTGGTGAACTTGTTCTTGGAAAAGGAGCTAATCAAGTTTCTACTTTGCAACGGCGAGGAGATACTAGATGGAGTTCTCATTTTGCTTCGGTTTGTAGTCCGAAAGAGATGTTTGATTCAATTTGTATAGTTCTCGAAAGCGTCATGAAGAACGCGGGTCAAGCAACTCTATTGAGAAGCTAAAGGTGCTATTCTTGCAATGAAAAGTTTTGAGTTTGTCTTTCTTTTCATTTATTGCATAAGACTATGGGAATTACTAATGTCTTGTGTAAAGCCCTCGCAAGAAAAGTCCCAAGACATTTTAAATGCTATCAAATTTTAGTCTCCAAGATGTTGTGCACTTCTTCAAGAATTAAGAGGATCTTCTTGGGGACGCTTTCCTTAGTGATGTGATTTTGTTTTGCAAAAACATGACATTGATATGCCGATATGGGTGCTCGACACATGGCGGTACAAAAGCAGAAAAGATTACATTACAGGTTGAGCACCACTACAAAATTTAATCTTTGTAATAGATTACCAATTAAATAACAGATTTCAAAAACAATAGAGCTTCTTTATCTTAGTTACGCTTTGGATCCGAAAGATGCTTTTAAGTCCTTCAAAGATTGATGACATTTGCAAACTCTGCAGAAAAGTTTTATTGTGGAGACTTCACGAAACAAGAGATACATCTTTTGAGAAGTCAAAAACATTACAAACTTGATGTGCTCAAGCATCCTCTTTTTTCGAAGTTGTCTACCATCTCCGAATTATGTCAAAGACTAGTTGAAACAAGAAAGATCAATATCTATTATTTGATTGATAGATTGATTCGCCTTGTCTTGACACTTCCCTGACAACTACGAACGCGAGCATTCTCACCTATGAAATTGCTCAAAACACGACTTCAGAACAAGATGGGGGATGAATTTCTTGCAGATTGCATGACTATTTACATTGAACGGGAATTTGCTAAAGAAGTTGATTTGGATGTAATAATAGATGTATTTGATAAGAATCCACGCAGTCAAAACTTCACTAGTGTGATGCTAATGTGCTATGTTATTCTTGCACATTTCTTTGTTATATTTGTCTAGTCTATATGAAAACACTATTTTGTCCATTTTGGGTAAGGTAATAAAAGCGATAATTCTTTTGTTTATCAATGCTAGTTTATTGGTATTGGTTCCTAAAAAAATCTTTAAAGGTTAACTCCATGGCAGCCCCCCCTTATCTAAAATCCTAGATCCGCCCCTGGTGCATTCGATATTGTGCTGGTCCTGCAACCCCAACAAATGATAGCAGTACTACAACATTTGGATGGGCCAATGAAAATTTACTTGCCATTGATCCCATGGAACGGTATCTTACCTACGAGATCAATGAAAGCAACATGGGGTTCGACAACTATGTGGCGACGATCAAGGTGCTATTGGGGGATAATGATAATCAAAATGGATGTGAGATCGAATGGTCTTTTGTTGCTAATCCAATGAAAGGTTGGAAGCTGGAGGACTTCATTTCTTTGTTGAGATCCAATTTGGATACTATGGCTAAGAGAATGGAAGAAGCTAGCCAATGCTGATGTACATGATGTTTGCCATAAAAAAATGTTTCTACTTTGAGTATATTGTATTATTGATGTATTATAGATATATTGTTGTAGTATAATGTTTCTACTTTTAGTAATTATTTCTTATACTAATAATTACATATACCCTTATTTCTTAAACTGGTTGAACAAGCCAAACAAGTACCAGCAATCATCAAATGATCTGAGTGTAACAACTTCACAATTATGTACTTGTTTCGAGAGCATCTTCCATTCTCGGAGTCATTCCTTGCAAATTAGAACTAATTAAATAATTCAAGTCATCTAAACGCCAACCTTCCATTGGATATTTGGATTAGTTACGAAGGACCACTCAATCTCGGTTATCTCGCATCCGTTTTGATTATCATTGGCTCCCGATAAGGCGATGACAGTTTCATTGTTGCAACTTATGATATGGTATGGATAATTACTTAGCAAAAAATGTGTTAAGTTGTAGAGAATATATGGTGACAAGTCTGTGATCTTTGTGGCCGGTCCCCTAGGATCTTAAATTTGTTAAGCATAACCTTTCAGACAATTGATCGTGAACCAACTTTTCTTACCAAATCCTCAAAGATTATTTAAAAAATTGAAAGTGTGATCGTTAGTAGGGACTCCCGTTAAATTTCCTATTTCTGGATGATATGATCGGGCATTGACTTCGTGGGTACATGCTATTAGCTTGTCCGGCAAAACCATCCAATTATTGCAAGAATTGGACGAATTTTAGACCAATTAATCGTGTTATGGTTGCCCATGTACAAGAAAAAATAATTTGGACAAATATATGAACCCAAAGCGTTTATTGATTATCGATTGGTATAACAAAACAAACATGATGAATGCAGCACTGTAAGTACGCCAATCTTGTACAAGCCAAAAACAAAAACTTATGCACTAGTTTGGAGGGCTTCTTCCATTCTCTTAACCATGACTTGCAAATTGGAATTTATCAAATCAACCAAGTCCTCCAATTTCCAACCTCTCATTGGATTAGAGACGAATGACCACTCGATAGTACACCCGTATCGATTGTCACTATCCCCTGATAACACTTTTATCGTCGCTACATACGAATTGAATCCCATGGTGTTTTCCATGATCTCATAGCTCAAACACCGGTCAGGGGGATCGATGGCTAGTAATTTCTCCTTGGCTGTTGCCTTCTCACTGCTTCCATCAGATGTGGTGAAACTACCACTACACTATCTGATGCAACCTGGTTGGCCTAGTGGACCATCGATGTGTTGACAGGTTTCTAGTATTGGGAGCCATTTATGCATGTTGCAGAAGTCTTCCACTAGATCCCAAACTTGATCTGGTCTAGAAATTTTGAACTTGCCACTGGCCTTGCCACTTCTGTTGTGAGTCATCTGCCATGAAAGAACCAATAACACCCCGTCTTTTATTTGCTTTTCCTATAATAATAGTAATATTAATAATAATAATAATAATAATGAAAATAGATAAAATAGACATAGGATAACTATTAGCTTAGGGATAAAAGTCCCATGAGTAATTAGATAAGTGTTATCCTTGTTTTCGGTGAGTTTTTTTAAAACAAAAAATAAAAAGGGGTTTCTCACGTAGAGTTTTTAGGGAAAAACACAGTGAGAGTTTTAGAGAAAAAAAGGGGGAGTTTTACTGAAAGAAGAAAAGGTTTTGAACGAGGAAGATCGTCCTTTCGCGCAACAGTCGACTTCGGTCTTTCGAGATTTTTCCCGCTTTCGGACAGCTGTTCGGTTTATAAACAGTGAGTAGTCTGACGATGTTTATTTTATTTAATTATTTGTTTATGCTAATCATATCAGTAATACTGTTTTCCATATTTGAGATATTGTAAACTCTGTTAATAATGGTGTCGGCTGTTAGATACAAAACTTTGAAATACTACAGTAAATAAACTATGATGAATTTTAGCATTGAGCTGTCGAAGCCTTGACACCGATTGTTAATGGCGTCAACCTCAGAACCCAAAACGTCCTATTTTCTTGTGTGTTGGAATATTGGTTTTGTTGGAACTTTGTGGTCATGTTGTACTGGTTAGTTTGAATTTTGATTGATGATGTTTGGTTGTGGTGGTGAAGTGTTGGGTATTGAATTGGTGTTTGGTTTGATTGGGTGAGGGGAAGTTTTGGAACAGGCGCGTTAATGGAGGTCCAGTTGGGAGGGATGAAATTGTGAATCAATGAATTGGGTTTATGGTATGAATTAAAGTAGTAGGGGTTTTGTTGTAGGTTAATTTCGGTTAGTTGGAGAGTTGATTTAAGTAGTGGGTTGGGGTCATTGAAGCTCGAGAGAAGCCATTAATGGCGCCGATTCGAAGATTTTCATCGTGATAATGGAATCACGATTTGTTGGTATAGGTGTGTAGGGGTTTTCTTAAGGAACCCAACCGCTGGGTTCAATGGTGGTGGCGAGTGATGGCCGGTGGTGGCTGTGCTGGTGGAGTTGTTGTGAGGAATAAGATGAATAGTGAATTTCGATTTGGGCTTGGGCCAAATCGTGGGTGGGCTTATGTGTTTTAAATTTTAGATTTTCTTTTGGCCTTAAGTTTTTGACTTTGGGCCTTTGGCTTTGGGCTTTTGGGTTAGAGGAGTTTGGGGCTGGTTGACTTTGACTGTTGACAAGAGTTGACTTTGACTGTTGACAAGAGTTGACTTTGACTAGTTGACAAGAGTTGACTTTGACTAGTTGACTAGAGTTGACTTTTAACTCGGATTATGATTCGGTTTATTAGGATAGGTCTAGGACTATTAGCATGCTGGACTTTAGGCTAAGACCTTTCTAAATATACTTGTGTACGTGTATTTACTACTCTGTGATATTTCAGTCTTTTATGATATACAACGTTATGACACTTATACATTCATGAAATTAATAACGCGTAAACCAAAAATACATGAATCAAGATATTCCTTCGTTCTTTGAAATAATTTATGCAATAAAGTTCAATAATGCGTAAACAAAATTTACCGCACCCTTTTAGAACTTTCCACGCCTCAAGTTTTGGAATTGAGTTTTATGACTGATAATATCATATGTTAGGTAGGCATTTATTGAATGTGCCATAAATGGCACATTAACGTTATATATGGGTATTCATTGAATGTGTCATGAATGACCCAGGTATTCATTGAATATGCCATGAATTACCAGATTATTTGGACTGCCCAAAGAGGAACTAAGGTATTCGCCTTGCGGGTTAGTTGTATTCCTTGAGTGTACGGGAATGTAGGGTTGGGTATTCCTTGAATGTGGCAGGAATGACCCAGGGCATTCATTGAATGTGCCATGAATGGCCCGTTAGTGATATGATAGGTATTCCTTGAATGTGGTGGGAATGACCTAAGGTATTCATTGAATGTGCCATGAATGACCTGAGTATATGTGCCCAAAGAGGCTGTGAAATATGTGTATGAAAGCCCAAAGGTGGCTATGATATGGTGGTATAAGGTGGGAGAGAGGCACACAGGAATGTGTGATTTGGCAAATGTGTGGAGTGCAAATCGTAGAGTAGGTACTAAAGGGTGGGTGTATAAGAAAAGAAATTGATTAATTGAGAAGATAAATTGATTTGATTATGCGAGTGTGTTTGGGCTTACTTTTGAATACCAAAAGGATATCTACATATGTTATATAAAATTTCTAACTTTCTTTCGCAAGAGGGTAGGACTTAATAATATTTTGTGCAGGAACGCGATCCTACCCTTATACAGCAGTGGATATTGGTAAGTTTTACTTCAATTATTTAGATAGTAAACGAGTTATTAGAATGAGTTACTATAATGGAAGTTTTACTTGGGAAGAAACTATGCCGGTTGAGATGATGAACTAAACTACCGCCTTCCAAGAGAATGATTAGGTTATGATAGATTTAAAGTGTTAGTTGGATAAGTAAAGATTGGAAATGTTTATATGTGGTTAGTCTACTCATACCAAAAATTCTATTTTGGTCAACCCATGTTTGCTTTGTTTTGGCAACGTGGGTGTGTTCTTAGGAACATAGGTGGAAGGCAAATGGAACCGCGGGCGCAGGATTTGGATTCTTGCCCGGAGCAAAATCGTTAGTTCTTTTGTTAGGTCTGATTCTTATTGAAATGATGTAATAACGTAGTTTATATTTTCAGCATGACATGAGAACATGGTAGTAAGGACTATTATTCAGAGAGTCTATTTGATGTTTTGTTTGGACGGGATGATACCTTAATAAAGTAATGGCGGATAATTCTGGGGATTGTGCAATTTAAGTTGTTTATTTTATGATAGGGCTTTTAGGGTTTTGTGTGTGTTGTATCCACCCCGTCATAGTCTGGGTTTTTAAACAAGTGAACATAGGGATGTTTGAGATATGTATATTTCAAATATTCGCTTTGTTATTGTTTAGAAATTCGGGCTGTGACATATTGGTATCAGAGCCTAGGTTAGCTTAGATTTAGAAAGTCTAAGTGATCCTCGGATGTGGAATATGGGTTATAGTGATTGAGAGTTTTGGATATATGTGAATATTAACGGAGTTTTGTTTGAATTGTAGATCATGGTTGAGACACGTAATAGTAATACTACTGGACCTGCAGTGAACACTCAAAGATCTGAGATGTCCGGTGGACCAGTTGAATCGGTTATTCTGAGCTATCTTGCAGAATAACCATCCCGTTTCAGGGAGATCCTTTTGCTAAAGCGCAATAAGGAGTTTGGTACTCTTGGTGGGCAGCGATTTACTGGTGTTGGGATTGCGATCGCAGCGGAGTCTTGGATTCAAAGTTGTGAAAATGTATTTGAGCGTATGCAGCTTACTGAGGTTCAGAAGCAAGAGTTGGCAGCTCACCAACTTGATGACGCGGCTAGGTTTTGGTGGCGAGCTCTCACCCCTAGTCTGGACACTAGAACTTTGACTTGGGAAGACTTCAAGATTAGATTTGAGAGTAAGTTCATTCCTGAGGCAGGCAGCCCTAAGAGAGTCGAGGGGGAAGAGGAAGTTTGGTGAGATACCAGTTGTTGGTCCTAGGCCTTTTGAGAGCAGGTAGCCGAATAGGTTTAGGCCTTATGATATACCCTCGAGGGGTCCGCTTTTGAGACCACCATCCCGGGGGTTTCGTGGAGGATTTCATCGCCAGGTGTATTCCGACCCGGGGAGGATTTGCACGCCAGGGTGGTTATAGGCCACCGGGGCAGACTGGAGGCTATAGACCTCAGGGGAATTAGTGGCAGAGGCAGGGTCCCCAGCTTCAGGGTCGAGCTCCCGCTCTTCCATATTGACCAACAGCATTGCTTTTACCTGCACCAGCACCAACGCTCAGAGCCATAGTTCATGTTGAAAGGGATTGCTGGGAGTGTAAGCAGGTGGGTCATTTATCTCGTTATTGCCCTACCAAGTAGGGTAATCAGCAGAACAGAGCACCATCACCAGTCACTCATGCTAGAGCCTATGCAGCTATGCCAGGACCTGGGAATGTTGAAGGTACCTTTAGTTCATCTCAGTTTACATTCAGAGTTTTGTATGATTCGGGTGCTTCACATTCCTTTATATCTCGTCAATATGTTGAGAAAGAAAGTTTTAAAACTACCCTTTTATCTAAGCCCTTGTGTGTTGAGACACCATTCGGAGGTTCTGTTACCTTATATGACTAGTGCAAAGGTTTTAAGTTGTGTTTCTTAGACCGTGTCTTTATGGTAGACTTGATCGTGTTGGGGTTTGAGGGTTTCCATTTCATACTTGGTATGGACTAGTTGACGCGTTATCATGTTACCTTGGATTGTGCGAGGAGGGAGGTTATAGTGAATACACTTGGCATGCCGAGGTTGATTCACACCTGTGTTAGTAAGGAAAACTCGGTGATGTCTAGTTTCCTGTGCTCTATAGAGATACCCACGAGGGATATCAGCGATGTGGAAGTAGTGAGAGACTTTGAAGATGTTTTTCATGAGATTCCAAGGTTGCCACCCAAGAGGGAGGTGGAGTTTCGTATAGACTTGTTACCGGGGACTGCACCAGTTTCAAAGTCGGCTTACCGGTTGGCACCTAAGCTTTTGGACAAAATGAAAGTGCAAGTCAAGGAATTACTTAGGAAGGGGTAAGAGTTTAATGTTTAGTGATTTTGTTTTTGGCTTAACCATATCTTTTGAGTATATGGGTCTAAATCTTTTACGGTGTGTATGACCAGGTTCATACGACCGAGCAACTCACCATGGGGTGCGCCTGTTATTCTTGTTTCCAAGAAGGATGGTACTTTGAGGATGTGTATTGAGTTCAGGGATTTGAACCAGGGGATAAGTATCCGCTTCCTAGGATTGATGATTTGTTGGACCAGTTGAAAGAGGCTAAGATATTTTCAAAGTTTGATTTAAGGACTGGTTATTATCAGATGGGAGTTGAAGAGAAGAGTATTCCTTTGACTGCATTTAGAACTCGGTATGGGTTGTATGAGTTTTCTGTGATGCCTTTTGGGTTGACCACCTGCATTTTTTATGGACCTGATGAATCGTATTTTCAGGCTCTATTTAGATAAATTTGTGATTGTTTTCATTGATGACATTTTAGTGTATTCACAAAACACAGAAGAACATAAGATGCATTTGAAGATAGTGATGCAAACGTTCAGAGAACAGAAGTTGTATGCTAAGTTTAGCAAGTGCCATTTTTGGGAAGAAGAAATTCGTTTCTTGGGACATGTGGTATCTAGTGAAGGGATTGCTGTAGACCCTGAGAAGGTTGCTGCAGTGAAAGAATGGAAACAACCAACCACGGTTACAGAGATTAGGAGTTTCTTGGGGTTAGCTGGATATTATCGGAGATTTATTGAGAAGTTCTCACTTATTGCAGCTCCGCTCATGAAGTTAACTAGGAAGGATGTGAAGTTTATGTGGATTAATGATTGTGAGAAGGCTTTCTTGGAATTGAAACAGAGGTTGACTTCAGCTCCAATTCTAGTAATCCCGACTAGAGGCAGAAAACTAGTGGTTTTTACAGATGCTAGTGGAACTGGTTTGGGTTGTGTGTTAATGCAAGACCAGAAGGTGGTGCCGTATGCTTCACGACAGTTGAAGATACACAAGAGATGTTATCCTACTCATGACCTGGTGTTAGCGGCAGTGGTTTTTTCTTTGAAGGTATGGAGACATTATTTATATGGTGAGAAGTTCGAGCTTTACACAGATCGCAAGAGTTTGAAGTATCTTTATTCACAGAAAGAGTTGAATATGAGACAGCAGAGATAGATAGAGTTCATAAGTAGTTATGACTTCGAGATTTAGTATCACCCAGGCAAGGGAAATGTAGTTGCGGATGCACTTAGTCGATTGCCTGGTGTTTTGACCACTCTTATGGTGCAAGAGTGGAAGAGTTTAGAGACTATAACAGCTTATGATGTCCGGACTACACCCGATACAGATGAGGGGTATATATGCAATTTGGAGGTTAGACCGGTGATTTTCAGTAGAGTGATTGCCATGCAGCACCGAGACCAATTTCTTTTGAGTCGGTTAGATGATCTGGTCATTGATATTTTAGATGATTGTCCGTCCAATTGGGCAGTTGATTCAGAGGGAGGATTGAGATTTCATGAGAGATTGTGTGTACCAGATGATGCAGAGTTAAAAAAAAAAGATATTATATGAAGCTCATCGTTCTCAGTTTACAATTCATCTTGGAGGAACGAAGATGTACCAAAACTTGAAGAGGACCTTTTGGTGGGAAGGAATGAAAAGAGATGTCGGAGAATATATTTCTTAGTGTTTAACTTGTCAGCAGGTTAAGGCAGAACATCAGAGGCCTTCTGGATTATTGCAGCCATTAGAGATACCGATGTGGAAATGGGAGCACATTTCTATGGATTTCATCGATGGCTTGCCTAAGTCTCGGAAAGGTAATGAATCTATTTGGGTTATTGTTGATCGTTTAACGAAGTCTGCTCATTTCATTCCTATTGACGTGCGTAGAAATACAGATAAGTTGGTTTCCTTGTACATTCGGGAAGTGGTCAGGTTACATGGGATTCCAGTGAGTATTGTTTCAGATTGAGATCCTTTGTTCACTTCTGAGTTCTGGAAGAGTTTTCAACATGCTATGGGTACTAGTTTGGCGATGAGTACTGCTTATCATCCTCAGACAGATGGACAGACGGAGAGGGTGAATCAGATATTAGAAGATATGTTACGCTCTTGTGTAATGGATTTTGGGGGAGGATGGGAGGAGCATTTACCTTTGGTGGAGTTTGCATATAATAACAGTTTCTAGTCAAGCATCAGTATGGCACCCTTTGAGGCTTTGTATGGGCATCCATGTCGATCACCTGCTTGTTAGGCAGACGTGGGAGACCGAGTATTGCTTGGGCCTGAGATAGTGAGAGAGACATATGAACAGATTAAAGTCATTAGAGAAAGGATTAAGACAGCACAGAGTAGGCAGAAAAGTTATGCAGATTTGAAGAGGAAACAAGTTGAGTTTTCTGTAGGCGATTTTGTGTTTTTGAAGGTTTCCCCTATGAGAGGAGTTATGAGGTTTGGCATGAAAGGAAAGTTGAGTCCACGATATATTGGACCATATGAGATAGTAGCCTCTGTTGGTAGTTTGGCGTACCGTCTTGCCTTGCCACCTAACTTAGCAATGATTCATGATGTCTTCCACGTGTCTATGCTACGGAAATGTGTGAAAGATCCTACAGAGGTTGTTCAGCCAACAGAGCTAGAGTTGAACGATGATGTAACTTTTACAGTGAGGCCAATCACGATAGTAGATAGGGATGTGAAACATCTTAGGAGGAGGATTGTAAACTTGGTAAAAGTGCAGTAGAGTGAAAGGGAAAATGACGTGACTTAGGAACTTGAAGATAAGATAAGGCAGATGCATCCTGAGCTCTTCTCTGATACTCTACCTTGAATCTCGGGACGAGATCCTTTTAAGGTGTGTATATTATAACACCCCGTCTTTTATTTGCTTTTCCTATAATAATAGTAATAATAATAATAATAATAATAATAATGAAAATAGATAAAACAGATATAGGATAACTATCAGCTTAGGGATAAAAGTCCCGTAAGTAACTAGATAAGTGTTATCCTTGTTTTTCGGTGAGTTTTTTTAAAACAAAAAATAAAAAGGGGTTTCTCACGTAGAGTTTTTAGGGAAAAACACAGCGAGAGTTTTAGAAAAAAAAAGGGGAGTTTTACTAAAAGAAGAAAAGGTTTTGAACGAGGAAGAGCGTCCTTTCACGTAGCAGTCGACTTCGGTCTTTTAGGATTTTTCCCGCTTTGGAAAGCTGTTGAGTTTATAAACAGAGAGTAGTCTGACGATGTTTATTTTGTTTAATTATTTGTTTATGCTAATCATATCGATATCTTTGTTTTCCATATTTGAGATATTGTAAACTCATTAATAATGGTGTCGGGCCGTTAGATACAAAACTTTGAAATACTACAGTAAATAAACTATGACGAATTTTAGCATTGAGCTGTCGAAGCCTTGACACCGATTGTTAATGGCGTCAACCTCAGAACCCAAAACGTCCTATTTTCTTGTGTGTTGGAATGTTGGTTTTGTTGGAACTTTGTGGTGATGTTGTACTGGTTAGTTTGAATTTTGATTGATGATGTTTGGTTGTGGTGGTGAATTGTTGGGTATTGAATTGGTGTTTGGTTTGATTGGGTGAGGGGAAGCTTTGGAACAGGTGCGTTAATGGAGGTCCAGTTGGGAGGGACGAAATTGTGAATCAATGAATTGGGTTTATGGTATGAATTAAATTAGTAGGGGTTTTGTTGTAGGTTAATTTCGGTTAGTTGGAGAGTTGATTTCGTAGTGGGTTGGGGCTGTTGAAGCTCCAGAGAAGCCATTAATGGCGTCGATTCAAGTTTTTCATTGTATAATGGAATCACGATTTGTTGGTATAGGTGTGTAGGGGTTTTCTTAAGGAACCCAACCGCTGGGTTCAATGGTGGTGGCGAAGATGGCGGTGGTGGCCGTGGCTTTGGTGGAGTTGTTGTGAGGGAAGAAGATGAAGCGATGAATTTCAATTTGGGCTTGGGCCAAATCGTTAGGTGGGCTTATGTGTTTTAAATTTTAGATTTTCTTTTGGCCTTAAGTTTTTGACTTTGGGCCTTTGGCTTTGGGCTTTTGGGTTAGAGGAGTTTGGGGCTGGTTGACTTTGACTGTTGACAAGAGTTGACTTTGGCTGTTGACAACAGTTGACTTCGACTAGTTGATCAGAGTTGACTTTTAACTCGGATTATGATTCGGTTTATTAGGATAGGTCTAGGACTATTAGCATGCTGGACTTTAGGCTAAGACCTTTCTAAATATACTTGTGTACGTGTATTTACTACTCTGTGATATTTCAGTCTTTTATGATATACAACGTTATGACACTTATACATCCATGAAATTAATAACGCGTAAACCAAAAATACATGAGTCAAGATATTCCTTCGTTCTTTGAAATAATTTATGCAATAAAGTTCAATAATGCGTAAACAAAATTTACCGCACCCTTTTAGAACTCTCCACGCCTCAAGTTTTGGAATTGAGTTTTATGACTGATAATGTCATATGTTAGATGGGCATTTATTGAATGTGCCATAAATGGCCCATTAGTGTTATATATGGGTATTCATTGAATGTTCCATGAATGACCCGGGTATTCATTGAATGTGTCATGAATTACCAGATTGTTTGGACTGCCCTAAAGAGGAACTAAGGTATTCACCTTGCGGGTTAGTTGTATTCCTTGAGTGTACGGGAATGTAGGGTTGGGTATTCCTTGAATGTGGCGGGAATGACCCAGGGCATTCATTGAATGTGCCATGAATGGCCCGTTAGTGATATGATAGGTATTCCTTGAATGTGGCGGGAATGACCTAAGGTATTCATTGAATGTGCCATGAATGACCTGAGTATATATGCCCAATGAGGCTGTGAAATATGTGTATGAAAGCCCAGAGGTGGCTATGATATGGTGGTATTCGGTGGGAGAGAGGCACACAAGAATGTGTGATTTGGCAAATGTGTGTAGTGCAAATCGTGGAGTAGGTACTAAAGGGTGGGTGTATAAGAAAAGAAATTGATTAATTGAGAAGATAAATTGATTTGATTATGCGAGTGTGTTTGGGCTTACTTTTGAATACCAAAAGGATATCTACATATATTATATAAAATTTCTAACTTTCTTTTGCAGGAGGGTAGGACTTAATAATATTTTGTGCAGAGACACGGTCCTACCCTTATACAGCAGTGGATATTGATAAGTTTTACTTCAATTATTTAGATAGTAAAACGAGTTATTAGAATGAGTTACTATAATGGAAGTTTTGCTTGGGAAGAAACTATGCCGGTTGAGATGACGGAACTACCTATTTTCCAAGCTGAGAATGATTAGGTTATGATAGATTTAAAGTGTTAGTTGGATAAGTAAAGATTGGAAATGTTTATATGTGGTTAGTCTACTCATACCAGCAAATTCTATTTTGCTGACCCATGTTTGCTTTGTTTTGGCAACGTGGGTGTGTTCTTGGGAGCATAGGTGGAAGGTAGTGAAACCACGGCGTGTGATTTGGATTCTTGCCTGGAGCAGTCTGTTAGTTCTTTTGTTAGGTCTGATTCTTATTGAAAGGATTTAATAACGTAGTTTATATTTTCAGCATGACATGAGAACATGGTAGTAAGGACTATTATTCAGAGAGTCGGTTTGATGTTTTGTTTGGACGGGATGATACCTTAATAAAGTAATGGCGGATAATTAAAGGGGATTGCAGTTTAAGTTGTTTCTTTTATGATAGGGCTTTTAGGGTTTTGTGTGTGTTGTATCCACCCGTCATAGTGCCGGTTTTAAACAAGTGAACATAGGGATGTTTGAGATATGTATATTTCAAATATTAAACTTTGTTATTGTTTAGAAATTTGGTACGTAATGAGAACCGAATAAGTCATATGTGACTTCTGGGAGAGTGCTACTTAAATAGACTTGCACATGTGATCGAAGAAACAAGTGGAACTCAGCACAATTTTCAATTCATAAGAAGATGAACTAAATTAGTTGTTAAAATCTTTAGGTGATGATACCAAAGGTCTGGGGTTCGAACCCCGCTACACACAATCGAGTTACTGATCTCTTTAAAAACAAGCTTGCCCACACATTTTAGCAGGTGCCGACTAGCAAAGTCGGTAAAAACCTTTGGGTGATGATACCAGAAGTCTGGGGATCAAACCCCGCTAGCATCAAAGAGTTACTGATCTCATTTAAAATAGGCTTGCCAAAAAAAAAAAAAAAAAAAAATTGAAAAACAAAGGGCAGCTGGTATGTGCAGCCTAATGTTAGGCACGTGATTGATGGTATCTAATTTGAGTTAGTTAGTGTTTCCTATTATCTAGGCATCTTCTTTAGATATATATTATAGTTGTACTCTCCTGGCTCTATTTTTTGAACTTTCACAGAGTCGAGTTCGAATTTGTTCACCAGCGGTTTTGCTGGTAGAATCTACCAGCGCCCATAATGTCCCACATGTCCAGCCAAACAAGTATCACTAAAAACAAAGAATTTAAAAAATTATATTACCAAGTATACCCCTCTTTCTCCCACCACCAGTCCACCCCCCATTTTGTTCTTACAAGCTTCATTTCCTCATTAGAATCAATACCCGTTCTATTGTAATGGATTTGTTTTTTTTTTAAATATAGTTGAGGTTGTGGCCGACCTCTACCTGCATTAAGTTCTCAAATATATAGTTTCCTGCTTGTCCTCCTCGACAATAGACATGAGAGTTGAGCTCAGAGGAGGTACAAAGAATTCTAATACATGGTGATAAAACACTCTTTATACACGTTTATTGTTTTCAGTTACTTATTTTCTTAAGTCCGAGGTCCACAATCCAAAGTCCGAAGTCCAAAGACCCAAGTCCAAAGTCCAAAGTCCAACGTCCATATAGTCGTACGTTTTAGTCAAGTTACCTTACTCACGTGGGTTTGGTAGGATAGGTCGAGTAAGGGATCGTCCAAACCTTAGGGCTCGGAAAAGGTTCACAACTGGAATTACAACTTTTGGTGAGTAGGATTTTAGGTTTTTTAGTTAGTTTTAATTAAATTAACGGTAATGCAAATAATGTAAAGTACTACGGTGATTATATGTAGGTAAACAAAAATAGAGAAACAGGGAGAGAGTTAATCATACTCATGCAAGAATCATTTTTTAATAGTTTATATTACCGCATCATCACTACATCTCTAATTAGTCTGCGGTGTTCGAGAGGCGGCGAGTATTGATCCCTAGCGCATGCCCACATCTCTGAGCCGCATCACACTAGCATAAGGAGTTGAACTAATATTTCATCTCTGGAATATCATTTCAACTCCTGGCTCGATTCCACATTAGCTGGACAAATTGGAAAGCTGTTTAACACCATAAATTCGCTACGCGAGACATTTTGGATTCGCTACCGAGACTGATGCAGTATCGGCCTCAAATTTATGCAGTCTCGATCATTTTGGGACGGATGTCTAATCAATGCCCAATTCCTAAGTAGTGATTCTAGAATATTAACGAGTCAATCCGATTCTCACACGGCGGCGTATAACCCTCCCCGAGGGGATTAGCTCATGGTCATTGAAGGAATAATAAAACTTCTTTGTATACATTAAGTAAATAAATGCGGGATGGGAATTACACTAGAAAAAAGAAATGATGTATTTATTAAGGGTAAAATGACTTACGATTTTTAAGGCTGGCGGAATGTAAATGGCGGAATGTAAGTGCTGAATTAAAACTAACTACTGCTAAGCGGAAGCTAGAGCATAAAATGCTGAAGGAAAATATATGAAGGCTAGCCCCTCATATATATAGGATGATGTCCCGTGAATGATTTAATTGAGTTTTGGCCTTATGCTAATTGAAACGTTCAAAACTTTGAGAATCAAAGTTTTGTTTTTATCCGTTTTAATTTTGTCTTTTACCTTATTAAGGTTTCGTCCTTTAGCTAATTTCAATTCAAACCACCTGGTTTGAATTGGTACGTGTCTTCTTTATTGCGAGGTGGCACCAAATTAAAACCATCACTTGCCACCTTTATCTTGACTTCGTCATGCCTTCTGGGCCCGGAGAGTGGGTCCACTTAGTATGTCCAGTGGCGGCGCCGATTTTGGCGTTTTTACAACTTTTTGTCTTTGCGTAGAGTTTGTCGCTCTGGCAGTTCACTAGCCAACGTTGGCACCCCGATTTATCCGATTTGGGCTTCGGAAGTTTGCTGCTTCTTTATATGTGGACTCGTTCTGCACTGGTTTTGTTCTTTTGGAAACTTCGGCTCTAGTCAGGCTCTGTTGGGCTTCACTAGAGTTGAGTGGGAAACTTCAAATATTCTAGTATTCCCATACTATATGCATGTTTTTATCATTATATTCATTTTAAATGCGGAAACCTGCAAAAGTACGAAAATATAATTATTACATGATTATTAAATACATAATCGATCAAAATGCTATGTCTCTCGGGGTTTAATATTACAGTTTTGGGTGCTTATCACACCACCCCCAAACAGCATTTTGCTTGTCCTCAAGCAAAGAAGAGACATCAAAATGATAAGTGGTCAAAAATGTATTGTCCTAAGCTAAATCTCATTTCGCAGAGTGCGGTTGCATTAACCGTATGCAACAAGGCCTTGAACCACTAGGAATTCCCTAGTGGGCGAGTTATAGCCTCGTGAGAGTTTTTCGGAAGATACTCACAAACTTCATTTATATACTACAACGACTTAGTAACAAAGGCTTGTTTCCTTAATTAATCTCGGTATCTAGACATCTCACTAGCGGGAAACAATGATTTTATTCTTTGAAATTCAAGTTAATATACATACAATAATCAAAACATCTACGTTATGAGCATGCATGCAGATGATCTAATAATGAAATGTCTGGCGGGGCCGTTTAAGGATCCTTTGGATAGCGTCCTTAAGTAGGTTCTCCGCGGTGTATGTGTCGAAACATAATTTCTCTCTTATTTTTCCACTCAAGCTTTGCTATCTCCAGTGTGCAGTGGGCACACGTTTCCTCACATACTCAATGACAGTCAGAGGAGCCGAGGTCGAGAAGTCACAACTATTACTTATTATCACACTATCCTATTCCTAATTGAGTTAGAGGTTTTTATTAGGTCTTATGGGGCTTAGGTGGTAGTGTAGAATAAAATGGAATGGAAAATTCAAAAATGATAAGTATGAGAGAATAAGGTCTTCGAGATATTTATACTAGAGAATCCTTATTTTCTTTCCTGCTTCTAACATGGGTTTCCATACTTGGATTTTTCAGCTTTTGTATTCCCTTTTGATTTGATTTTTTTGGGGGGAATTATAAACTTGATATTTCTTTTGATTTTTGGAAACATATTTCTATTTTTTTTCTTTTTCTTTTCTTCTGAAACAGGTAACTGATTTTGATCTGTAACAAGGTTTTTCTCTTCATTTTTCTGCACTTCATCCTATTTCTCATACTCATCATCTAGGTAGGCTTATTTATTTGTGGTTAATAGATTGGTAATGATTTTTTTTGGTGAAGTAGAAAGGATTAATGAAAGGTTGATTAGAGCAATTAAGCGGTAATTTTTTTTTTTTTGAGTGTGAATTTTTGGCTTATATCAATCCAAAGAAGGCCTAAATTCTACTTCTAGGATTTGGGTAGTGATCAAGTAAGTAGGCGTGTGAACTTCTTTATTCGAAGAACTACTCCTACGTGTCATTACTCATATATCACACATTTTTGAGGCTTTTGGTTAGATTCTTACGGGATATGGAAACTAAGTTGTCTAACCGTGGGTCCCGAAAAACTTCTTGTTGTGTACATTTAATGATAGTCGGTGCATGAATGCTCATGAAAAGATGTAAAAACTATTGCATACATTATTAAATTAAGTTTATAAGAACAAGTCCTAATTATGATGCTAGGGTGAGATTTCTAAATATTTTTCATCATAGAAGGGAAGCGAGAATTTGTCACTAAATCGTTTATTTAGACATTAAGTAAACTATATACAACTATGCATGCCTAATTTTTGCAAAGGTTCTCACCACCCCAAACAGTCGGACACCGTGTCCTCAAAGTGTTAAGAGGAAGAAAGAGTATACGAGAGGCTTTGAGCAAAAATCTAGTGACATCTTCCACATAAATTTATTGTAACACACTATATATTATACATCATAAAAGTAGAAGCACCTTTGTTAGAGTAGCACACTGTTAGGTTATTTATTTATTTATTTCACATCAAAGTGTAAAACAAATATGTACATGCATCAACTCACATTGCCAACCTTGAACCGGGGATAGTCCATCCTTGCCTCGTCCCCTATAGAAATGTCATTCCCTTTGCATCCACCCAATCTATCATAGCTTTCGGACTTCCTCCACTTCCTCTTTTTTGCATTGTCTAGATGAGCTATCATTTTATCATCATCGGGGAAAGAACGAACTTTCTTTAGATACCTTGCGGGCGTCTCCATGTCCTAAATCGCAAAGAAATCGAATTATCTTGTTTGTTGGACACATAGAGTCGACCTTTACCCAATCTGAAAGGTGGCAAAAGCTGTAGAATGCGTCCTCACTATCACGCATCTTTATGAATGGCGGGGTGATATAGTGTTGCCGAAAAGACCGAGCCTTCTTAAGATTCTCAATTACTAGGTCCAGTAATGTCAAAGGTGGTATGTTCTTTGGGCGATGCATGGAATGTCTTACTACGCTGACTTTGATCACGGTGGAAAAATGCCAATCCCCCATGATGTTCATAAGAATAAATAACATGGCAGTTCCAACATTCATGGTCATACTGGCTAGTGGAATAGTGAAGTCTGGCCATCGGCCGGCTTCGGCACGTTCTCTGACGTGGGCGATGCCATCACCATGCCGGGCAGCAAAATCTTCCCTAGAATAGTCATTAAAGTCATTCTCTATCATGTATTGAATGGAGAGGTCTGGCTGAAGAGGAGGAAGGTCTAGGGCCATAGCAACAGTTGGCTTGTAAAAAGAGTCTCGGGTGTTACCAATACGTAGTGGAAAACCATTCAAAGGGAAACCACGGACGGTGGGGTAGATCTTCCATGTGATCATAAAAATAAGTTGCCAAACACTGGGAGTATGTCCGCTCGGGTGTAGAATAAGAGAGTTCCAACCAACTTAAGTGATGTAGTCTCGAAAAAGATGTCCATATGCTTGGGAGAATTTAGCAACAAATGGAAAGATTGTTGGAATCATCTTTGGAGCTTCCATTGTGAAAAAATGTGACTGTTTAGACAAGGATAAACAAATGCTAGAGTATCATGAGAATAATTAAGTAAAACAAATTACCATAGGAAAATTAAAACTAAAAAGAAAATGACAAATAATATAAAATTGCAAAATTTAAATGGTTTCATTGGCCCAAATGTAACGGCGGATCCTTTTGTGGGAGGGATCCATTTATAAGATTTTCTATGCCTTCAATCCGTTACCCTTGACCCGTTGCAACATTTCGCTTTTTGTCCGGTAAATCTCGGCGTGGTTCTCCATTATGAGAGTGTGATTTGCCAATAACTGGTTATGGCTGTGCAAGAATTGTGCTTGTTCCTCTTCGTTTATTGTCCGCAGGTCCTGAAATTCAAGAAGACTGTTGATGATAATGTTCTAACATTTGAATAATGTCATCAGTCCTTGTTGCATTAAACGAAGCCCTTCCATGGGATTAAATACGTTGCATAATGCATTTTCAGTGAAGATGTTGTCAGCGGAACAATCTTCGTCGGTTTCTGCACCGACATGGTTCTTTGCAATGTCAGGGTTCCAGAATCCGTTCCTACATACTGAGTGAATGGTAAGAATGTTAGCAGTTTGAAGAGCTGTATGAGGAGAAGTACTAGAAAAACCCCAACGTATCATGATAAGTGTCACAATGGTTGGTAAAGGAGCTGCCTTTTTCCTGGCACGTGCGATCGCGTTCCAAAGAAATTTAATAATGCAAAAATCATTGCAGTTACTCTGTAAGACCCAGAGTAGATGGAGTAGGGGTTTGGTTATTTCGGAAGTCTTAGACGTGCCGAGCACATTATGAGCTACCCATTGGATTATAGATAATTGGTTCTTTTGCAAAGATCGTTGAAAAACAATACGGTTTTTCCGGTTGTATTCGCCGTGAAGGATAGTTGCAAACATCAAATGTCTGATATTGTCGAAAGGTGAATCCTGAAGGTGTACTCGGTTTGTAATAGGAATTTGAAGTACCTCAGAGATGATTTCCATAGTCAATTCACGCTCGCATCCGTTAGCACGAACAAAGAATTGCCCGTTTTGGAAATAACCGCTTTTATAGAACAACAAGACCAATTCTCTGGAATAAAAAGCTTGCTTATGATGTAAAAGAGGGTGCCATCATCGACGTGATATTTCTATGTCAAAAAAGGGATGAAAAAGACCATATTGGAAATTTTCCATAAAATTTTGCTCGGCACGCGAAACTTGGTGAGGGCCATTAAAGATGGAGTGGTGAAGAAAAATATTTTTGGAAAAAGGGAAGTTAGATTTTTGAGGTGTCTATCCTTGTTATAAATAGGCACCAATCTGAAATTGTAAAAGATACGGATCGAGGTGTCACAGGGTAGTTAGACCACGTGTATCTTCTAAGATATGTGCACAAGTGGATTTAGTGTGGATGAGAAGAATGGGGCATGTGACAAGGAGTGCCCTTTTTTTTATTTTTTTATTTTTTTAATATAGCGTAAGAATAAGGACAAGGAAAATGTAGATATACTATCACAATAAGATGTAAGAACGTACAACTGTATGGAAACACAACATAATGATACGGGAATTGAAATACAAACCTAAATATTAGATAGAACTATATGCCACATTAACAGCATTACTATAATGAAACAAACAAGCATGAAGACTTGATTAGCATATTCAATTTGCCACTACTCAAACTTCTCTAGTGCATCCATGAAGCTTGAAATTTGGAGCGGACTAAAAACGATTTTTTAGAATAAGAAGTGTAGAGGGAAGAATATGAAATGAGTGAATGTGGAGGAAGTGTTGAACTTATTTATAGAAAGAACTTTTCCGTTTTCTGACCGTTTTTTGTGCATTTTCATGACCATTTTCTGACCGTTTAATAAAACGTTTTCATGACCGTTTAATAAAACGTTAGATTATGGTAAATTTTGTTGTTAAGTGTGACATCTAAAATATATATGTATATATAATTATATATATCTATATAAATTATTATTACTAATATTATTATATATGTTCCTACCTATATAATATAATATTAGACATAACTAATATATCCAGGTAAAAAATTTTAGGAAATAACCTACTATTAAGCTGGAAATGCAAACACGTAAATCAAATATCTGACATAAATATTATACAAGACTGGAAAAATAAACTAGCTACTGATGATCCTCGGGGGATGAAATCCTAATCCTCCTGGGCTCGGAAGAAGAACTAGGAGTCCTGCGACGTCGTGCAGTACGAGCTCCCGTGGATGCTAACTACTCCTGGTTATAACCAAGAGTATCCATCACCTGAGCTTGAAACTGATGCTGGCTCGCCATGAACATTCACTGGAACTGGTTCTGGCGAGTAAGCATATTGTCCTGAAATGCAGTCATGGAAGCTCTCATTTCCTGCTGGAATTCGCCTATGCTGTCTGTTATCGACTCGTGGCGAGTGGTCATATCTGTCCTTAACTTGCCCAAGGTACGTCTCATCGATACCTGGCGAGTGTACATGTCTCTCAGACCACTGTTCACAGCACATAAGGCCTCTATGGGGTGGGTGATCTTACTCATGGTAGTCTCATCAAAGTAGGGTGGGTGAGAGGAGCCTACGCTAGTGTGCTCGGCAGCTCTAGGTGCCGTGGGTTCCCAAGGGTCCTGTATGCATTTCTTGAAGACAAGCATATTCTCATATTGTGTTATAGGGAGTAGCAGGGTGGCGGACAGAAAACCCAAGGTAATCATAACTTGTGTTACCATAACAGCAAGAGGGGCAGATCTAAGAGTGGCATGTGTAATAATATCAAAAAGAAAGGTAATGATGCAGAAGTTACCCTTTCGCTCCTGGAGGATCCAGAGAAGGTGGAGGAAGGTCTTGTTGATGTCTGAGGGCTTCGAGGTGCCAATGACGTTCAGTCCCAGCCATTGAGTCACACCCGGTTGGTTACGTCGCCGCCGAAGCCGGCCGATCGCCGCGCATTTCCCGTCTATGTTGTACTCTTCCTCAATTAGCGCATCGAGCATTAGGTCGTAAGTCTGTGGGTACACTGACTGCTGCTGAGTCAGCACGTGGTCGACCAGAGGAATGCCCGTGATCCCGGAGAGCAAAACAGGTGTGACTTCGTGGCGCACACCCTCGACGGTAACCCAAAAATGGTCAACATTAAAGCTCCCATTGTCGTAGAATTTCATCACCAAATCCTTGGAATAAAGCCCTCCATTAGCATATAACAAGTACTCCCATCCTCTAGAGTGAATTTCATTATCAAAGAATTGAGCAAACATCCCGTTTTCAAACAAATTTCCAAAAAAATTCTCCACACAAATCCGCCTGTTACCGGCCATTACTGGTCTTAGGGAGAGGCTGGATATGGATTAATGATGAGGGAAAGAAATGGGACTTGCTGACGGAAGGGAATTGTTGTCGGAGTTGTAAATACGATCTTCGCCTTGAGACACGTATTTAGTGTGGGCCTGTCTCGTGCGAGACTTAAACGAGAGGGGGCAAGATCCGGAATTTAGGGAAGAAGAAATGAGTAATGGTGACACGTGTGGTCCAGTTATCCGGGTTTAAAGGGCCCGATATTCCGATATTTGGTTAGGCCAAAAATTTTCCCAAGCCCAAATCTAGCCAAAAACCCGATTTAAGCTTAAAAAATCTAAACGCTTACCCACGACTCGTTTGAACTCCGAATTGGATGAATGAGATATCAAAATGATCGGCACAAAAAATACTATCCAATTGTATGAGTCATCCTTAAAGGTCATAAGAGTTTTTGAAAAGAAAGAGAGTGTTTTATTTATAAACAAAGGTTTTATTTATATACAAGGGAGATATACGTGAAAAACACTGGATGTCCAGAAGAGTCACCATTTTAAATCATAGACAACTGTCATGTCGTCTGGAGGAAGCGAACCCGAATCCAGCCGGTGTGGCTTTACCTCTATGTATTATGGGGTTAGGGGCGGGGACGGTACCATCTTGGACCGTCTTGGCGCTTCTGATCCCTAATAAAATTGCTCTTATTACATACGGCTATCCTCAAACCGCCCCAAGGGAACTCAAAATAACCAATTCTAGGGTTGGTCTAGTGGAATCCATTGCCCGTTTGTGTTCTAAGTATGCGGCATCGGAGGTTGGACACGAATCTCATGTGCAAAACTTAATGCAAAGGGAAAAGGCAACAATATAAACATATCTACAAGGTGAGTCTTTTAACGTCAGATCCTCAAGACAAGTCGAGTCTTTTAATGTCAGATTCTCAAGACGAATCGGGTCTTTTAACGTCGATTCTCAAGGCGAATCCCAACCCTGGGGAGAAACGGCGGCGAAAGATTATCCCCGCGTATACCTCGAACAAGTACCTTAAACTGGCTAGTATCGGATAGGAAGTCAAGACCTAGACAGAAGGGTATACCTTAAACTAGCTAGTATCGGATAGGAAGTCAAGACCTAGACAGAAGGGTGTTTGACAATGCATACACCACCCATCCTTCAAGCGTCGTCGTTTTAGCAAAAGTACTACGACCATTCCCTATTCGTGATGAGTGATACTTACACCAAATGATTAGCTGAAGTTCACGAGGTAGAGAGTAGAAAAAGGAAGAGAAAGAAGGAGGTGAAATTTTAGGTACCCATCGTTTACCGAAAAGCACGTTTGCTCGTGTTACAGAAGACATTTATACTCAGTTCTGAATAGAGTTTTTATGGACTAAGGTTCCGGCGCTTGCAACCACACACTTCAAAGAACTATGGAGATCATAAGATAGAAGATGGCCCGGCTACCAAAATGGCATACCCTTTATAGAAATAAGATTAGAGTACATGAAACGAAAACATCTAGTCCGTAGACCGGATCACGAAGAAGGTCCGTTTCAACATCCGGTGGCGTAATTAAGTGGTAATGTTTTAGGCGTTGTCCATTGACTTGAAATTATTTGTTATCTTGTGGATTAAGCAAAGAGATTGCCCCATAATGTTTCACAGTTGACACAATGAAAGGACCAGACCATCGTGTTTTCAATTTACCAGGAAAAATGTGTAATCTGGAGTTGTACAGTAGAACTTTTTGGCCAATTTTAAAATCCTTACGCAAAATGTGCTTGTCGCGCACTCTTTTTATATTAGCTTCATAGGATTTCGAGAGATTATAAGCATCACTCCGAATCTCCTCAAGCTCATTTAATTGCAATTTTCACTTCTCGCCTGCCTCGATGATATTGTAATTGAGGCTTTTGATGGCCCAAAGGGCACGATGCTCAAGTTCAACTGGCAGATGATAAGGTTTTCCAAAAACAATGCGGTAAGGAGACGTCCCTATAGGTGTCTTGAATGCTGTTCAGTATGCCCACAAGGCATCCGATAAGCGGAGAGACCAGTCCTTTCGTGATGGGTTGACAGTTTTCTCCATAATAAACTTTATCTCTCTGTTGGAGACTTCTACTTGGCCACTCGTTTGTGGGTGATATGGAGTAGTAACTTTGTGAGTAACTCCATATTTCTTCATTAAAAACCCAAAAATTTAATTACAAAAATGTGTACCCCCATCACTGATGATAGCTTTGGGGACACCAAAACGAGAGAAAATGTTTTCTTTAACAAATTTCACGGCCGATCTTATGGTCATTTGAGCGACATGCGAGTGCCTCAATCCATTTGGACACATAGTCTACAACGACTAAAATGTATAGAAAACCTTGAGAAATAGGGAAAGGTCCCATAAAATCAATGCCCCAAACATCAAAAATTTTCACAATCAAGATAGGATTTAGGGGCATCATATTTCGTTTGGTAAATCGACCTAGGTGCTGACAACGAATGCAAGTTATGTAATGTTCGTGTGCATCGCGAAAAAGGGTAGGCCAGTAAAAACCACATTGTAATACCTTGGCCGCAGTTTTCTTTCCACTGAAATGACCTCTGCAAGATTGTTCATGGCAAAAGGATAATACGTCGGTATGCTCCCAATCGAGAATGCAGCGACGAATGAGTTGGTCGGAACAATACTTAAAGAGGTAGGGGTCATCCCAAAAATAATATTTTATAGTGGATAAGAACTTTTTATGATCAAGACGTGACCAAGAGGAAGGAACTTCCTCAGTAATAAGGTAGTTAACGATATCCGCGTACCATGGAGATGAGAAAATAGAGTACAAATATTCGTCTGGGAAGGAATCACAGATGGCTTCAGAATCACTATCAATGTCACCAACCAGCCTTGATAAATGGTCGGCCACGACATTTTCGGTTCCTTTCTTGTCCTTGATTTCCAGGGTGAATTCTTGCAAGAGAAGGATCCAAATTGGAACAATCGTTGTTTTCGTCCTTTTTTTTTGTAAGCACCGAAGTGCGGCATGGTCAGTATATACGATGGTGGATGTTCCAACTAGGTAAGGGCGAAACTTATCCAAAGCATAGACAACAGCTAGGAACTCTTTCTCAGTTGTTGTGTAATTACGTTGAGCGTCATTAAGAATTTTACTAGCATAGTAAATAACAACGGGTTTGTCATCACGTCGTTGGCCTAGTACGGCGCCAATAGCAAAGTCGCTAGCGTCACACATTAGTTCGAATAGTTGAGACCAATCAGGGGGTTGAATGATAGGAGCGGTAGTCAGAGCGGTTTTTAGAGTATCAAAAGCTTGTTTGCAATTGAAATTAAAGTCGAATACTGCATCCTTAAGTAGGAGATTGGTTAAAGGTCGAGCAACTTTAGAAAAATCCTGAATGAATCTCCTGTAAAACCTAGCGTGGCCTAAAAAGGCACGGATATCACGAACTGTACGTGGGAAAGGTAGCAAAGAAATTTTAACAATTTTAGCTTTATCAACCTCTATCCCGTCTTTCGAAACAATATGACCCAGAACAAGTCCTTTGGTAACCATAAAATGACACTTCTCCCAATTCAATTACAGATTTTTTCTCTTAATGGCGCGTTAATACTTTAGAAAGGTTGGATAGGCAATCGTCAAAGGAATTCCCGTAGATGGAAAAATCATCCATGAAGACTTCTATATAACGTTCCACCATATCACTGAAAATGTGAAGCATGCAGCGTTGGAAGTTGTCTGGGGCATTACAAAGACCAAAAGGCATTAGCCTATATGCAAAGGTTCCAAAGGACATGTGAAAGTTGTCTTTTTCTTGATGCGTGGGGATCGATGACAATTTGGAAGTATCCGAATAGCCATCAAGAAAATAGTAGTAAGCATGACCGATTAAACGTTCTAGCATCCGGGTCAATGAATGGGAGAGGGAAGTAATCTTTACGTGTTCTTGCATTAAGTTTGCGATAGTCAATGCAAATTCTCCATTTTAATGGAATCGCGAGTGGAGATGCACTCACCATTTTCATTTTGTACAACTTGAATGCCGAACTTTTGGGAACAACATGGACCGGGACTAACCCAATCACTATCGAGGAGATAGGGTATATGATACCGCATCAAGTAAACATAAAACTTCCTCTCACCACTTCCTCCTTCATGGCTTTGATTAAAGGCGGCGTTGTGGTTCTCGCGATGTCTTTGTGCGTCATCGAGATGTATCGCGATCGCGTGCATATGCTAGGGTCTATTCCCTTGATATCATCTAAGGACCATCTGATAGCGGAGCGGTGTTCACGAATGACATGAATCAAATGTGCCTCTTCGTCGGTAGTCAAGTGAGCAGAATTTATTATAGGGTGACTACCATCGAGATCAAGATGCACATACTTCAAATCAGAGGGTAGAGGTTTTAAATCCGGAGTTGAAGGATTGGGGATCAAGGATTCGTGAGGGATCATCTCTTCAATGGAACAGAGCGAATCCGGTTCTTCTGAATCAGTTTTCAACGCAGTAGTAGGATCAAATAGTGGTACCGACTCTAATAAAGTGTGGACATCCCTTATGTACGAGTCATCGTCAAACTCAGGATTATCAAAAGAAAGAAATTGGTGTATCTCGTCTGGGGGAAAAGAGTTTGTGAAATAATCATGTTTTAGTTTATCAACCAAACTAATCTCGCCCTCTATTATAGGATGGGGAAATTGTTTCATTAGTTTGAATACGTTGGGTTCGACAGAAAGGTTCCCGAAAGACAATGTCATTGAACCGTCCCGACAATTTATGAGAGCGTCAGCAGTTGCAAGAAAAGGACGTCCCAAGATGATAGGAATGGAGTCACAAGCCACTTCAGTATCTAAAATGACAAAATCAACTGGGTAGTAAAAATCTTGGACCTTGACTATGATGTTCTCTACTATGCCCTTTGGGTACTTGATGGAGCGATCCGCTAGTTGTAGAGTCATATTGGTAGGTTTTAATTCATGAAGACCTAACTACTTAAATAAGTAGTAGGGAAGTAGGTTAACACTGGCACCTAGGTCTACAAGTGCGGTAGAGGTATACTTGTCGCCCAACGTGCATGGTACAGTTGGTCGACCTGGGTCCTTATACTTTACCACACCATTGGTAGTGGTGTCGAAACCGCTTTCGATGAGGAATGCTTGTTGAGGAACATTTGTACGTCGTTTGGTGGTGCACATGTCCTTCAAAAACTTGGCATGCTTGGGTAAATGCTTAAGCGTATCTAGGAAAGGTAAGTTTATGGTCAAATTTTTGAAGGTTTCACGGATCTCATCGAAATATTCGTCACGTTTGTTCTTTACCAAACGGGCAGGGAACGGAGCTTTTAGGCGGAATCGTGCATAAGGATCGATGGCGTCTTTCCCTAGGGGCGTGGGTGTAGAATTGGAAGGGTACAACCGTCCGTTATAGGTTCGCGAAGTAGGAGTTGGAAGGGCGTCGGCCCGTGGTTTCCATCGATTCCTCGTCGGCATCATCGTATTTTATTGTCGATGGTTCGGCCGAATGAAGAGTGGTAATGGCATTTACCTCACCACGGCTTGGATTACTAGGTCCCAGTGCATTGTTGAGTTCAAAGGCGGTGTTTGTAGGCTTAGGGTTTGGAACCTGCTTGGCGGGGAACACGCCGCTTTTGACTTTATCTGAGCTAACGGTGAAGAGACTATTGGATAGAAGCTAGGATTTGATTACTGTTGATTCATGTATGTCGAGAAAAGTTTCAATTTGTTTTATCGGTATGGATTGTACCAGTGAACAGCGGGGAACTAGTTCACGGTTATTATTCTGGGTTGATTTTGGTAGCCATATCCTTGATTAGCGGGAACAAGGTTGCGGTTGTTTTAGTACCCTATATTGTTGGGAAAATTATTTTTCCCTTGCTGGAATTGCTAGGAATTTCCTTGACGATAGGAATTGTAGTTCGCGGGTGGTGGTAGAGGAGCGTTGTTGACACCGGAGGAGCTTGTTGTTAGGCGGGGGTGCCCAAGCTAAATCGGATGTTGTCGCCAAGGTGCATTAGGGATGTTGAAAGCACAGGCCTCTTCAGAAGGTTGGGGAAGGCACTCGTATACCAAAGGACAATAAGAATCGGCGTGCGAAGGAAAGAGGACATGGGGAAGCGTTGGCAGCCATGACCTGTTTGGGTTTTTGATCATTTACTTGTACCGAAAGAGCATCGACCTTTTCGTTTAGGGACTCGATTAGAGTTTTTAATTCCGGATCGGGTTTGACCTCGAACATAGTCGTAACTTTGGTAGGAGTGTCTTTAGAAGATCTAGAAGAATCAGTGTTTCCCCAATGGGTGCTTCGTGAAGCCTATTTCTCAAGAAACGTGTATGCTTCAGTAGCGCCCTTGTCCATGAAACAACCTCCATTCATGATATCTAAGGTTTCCTTTTGATGGTCAGAGAAACCATTAAAGAATGAACTGACTAATACAACGGTGTCGAGTTGATGATGGGGACATTCGAGAAGCAGATCAGTAAATCTGCTCCATGCTTCCAAAAAGGATTCTTGGGGTCTTTGCGAAAAGAATTGAATCTTTTGAAGCATTTCTGTAGTTTTCTTACGAAATATAGAACTTTATCATGAATGCTTATGCGAGTTTGGCCCATGTGTCAATGGATTCGCGGCGCGCTTCACCTGAGGAAAAGCCCAACCGCTTTATCGGCTAAGGTGAAGGGAAACAACCTAAGCAAGACTTGTTAAGTTGGTAACGATCGGATAAGCGGAAAGTGGTGACTACTTGTTGCATCCGACGAAGGTGATTGTACGGTTTTTCATGGTCTAGACCATGGTAAACAGGTAACAAACCGAAAATATTTGGCGGAATTCGATAATCACCTACAATAGCATCGAGTTTAATGCAGGAGGCAGGTCTTTCTTGTAAGGCAGTATAGAAATCCGAAAGGGGTTTCTCGACTGTGAGATTTTCCTGGGCCATAATTACGGGAGATGACGGCAATGGAGATGTTTGACGAGGTTGGTTTACGGAGGAGGAACTACGTCTAGGAGATAGCATAAGCAGTTGTTTATTGTATTTTCGACGCCAATATGTAAGTTCTAATTCCTTATGTTTACCAAACCATAGTCTCATATAAATATAAATTTTAATTTAAGGTTCATAAGGAACGAGTTATGACTGGAGGTTTTAGAATTAAGGAAAGAGGGAGGTGAAAGATGTCTTTCTGAGCTGTTGCTAACTTGAGCAGGTAAGCTAGGATAACGTGTGAATATTCCAGCAACCAGGTCACCTGAGAGAATTGAGGGAGGTTGTTCGTGCTAGCACGTTCCTTAATTAGGCAACCTCAATTTTTTTCAAGTTTCCTAGGCACTGATGGAATAGGATGATGATTTATGATGGTGTATTATGCGGGGTGTTATTAAGATAATTTAGATGAAATTTTTAATTACTATGAATTTTTTATTTTTTTATTTTTAGTTTACGTAATTAATGTATTATGGAGACGTGATTACGAAATATGCAATTAAAACGATAGATGCCAAAATAGAAACTAACTAACATATACTAGTTTACTTGAAAAGTCTACACATGCAAATCTATATTACTTATACGTGCAACTATATGTAAGTTATATGTGAGTTAGGGGAATGTCGAGAACGAACTCATACAAATGAATACCGCGTACGTGAATTGATGTAACATACACATACAAAAATATTCTAAGCAGGTGGTTTGAAACTACACATATATCCAAATATATTCGAATCATATTGATCGTGTTAACGTAAATATGTAATGACAAACCACATTTATATGAAAAGAGTTCTTATGCCACACACAAACATGTAAGGTAAAACAGGTTATAGTAACAACCAAATAATATCCTCGACAAAGTTTGAGGAGTTTAAGGATTTGAAACACGTGTCCCATGATTCCTCGCATACCGATCGAACTAACTCCCGGGATTGTGAACTTACTTGCTAAACTGGACAAGAGAGTCCAAAAGAGTACTGAAAAAGAAAGTGGCCTGTACCTGAAAACCGGAGTGTTGATACTCCATATTAGTCTCTCTACTACTAATTTAGTCTCGTCGAGACTCTTTTGTCTGTTCGATGCTTCAAGTTCCTCACGGAATACTTAAAAGCGTGCTAATAAAAATAAACAAAACTTGGTTCACAGATATTTGTTAGTAGAAAAAGTTAAGGCAAACAGTTACGTAACACGTTAGTATCGTAAAAGAAATGGAAATTTAAAAAAATGAAGAGGTAAGGGAGGGGGTTTATGTTTGATGTATTCCAGTTATTACGTTAAGTCCAGAGTCCTTCGGCGTGCAGCGGCGCCATTTGATAAAACACTCTTTATACACGTTTATTGTTTTCAGTTACTTATTTTCTTAAGTCCGAGGTCCACAGTCCAAAGTCTGAAGTCCAAAGACCCAAGTCCAAAGTCCAAAGTCCAACGTCCGTATAGTCGTACGTTTTAGTCAAGTTACCTTACTCACGTGGGTTTGGTAGGATAGGTCGAGTAAGGGATCGTTCAAACCTTAGGGCTCGGAAAAGGTTCACAACTGGAATTACAACTTTTGGTGAGTAGGATTTTAGGTTTTTTAGTTGGTTTTAATTAAATTAACGGTAATGCAAATAATGTAAATTACTACGGTGATTATATGTAGGTAAACAAAAATAGAGAAACAGGG
This sequence comes from Coptis chinensis, assembly GCF_015680905.1. Lineage (NCBI taxonomy): Eukaryota > Viridiplantae > Streptophyta > Magnoliopsida > Ranunculales > Ranunculaceae > Coptis > Coptis chinensis. The sequence continues at coordinate 90,712,487 of NC_141458.1, read as the reverse complement.
AGAGAGTTAATCATACTCATGCAAGAATTATTTTTTAACAGTTTATATTACCACATCACTACATCTCTAATTTGTCTCGTGTTCGAAGACGACGTCGAGTATTGATCCCTAGCACATGCCCATATCTCTGAGCCGCATCACACTAGTATAAGGAGTTGAACTAATATTTCATCTCTGGAATATCATTTCAGCTCCTGGCTCGATTCCACATCAGCTGGACAAATTGGAGAGCTGTCTGACACCATAGAGTCATGCGTGAGACATTTTAGGTTAGCGACCGAGATGTTACAGATGCTCGAGCATCTCCAAATTTGTATAGTCTCGATCATTTTGGGACCAGATGTCTAATCTATGCCTAATTCCTAAGTAGTGATTCTAGAATATTAACGAAATCAATCCGTTCTCACGAAAGCGGATAACCCTCCCACGAGGGGATTAGCTCATGGTCATTGAAGGAATAATAAAACTTGTTGTATACATTAAGTAAATAAATGTAGGACAGGAATTACACTAGAAAAGAAATGACTGTTATTAAGGGTAAAATGACTTCTGACGATTTTAAGCTTCTTGGAATGTAAATGGCCGGAATGTAAGTCTTTGAATTAAAACTAACTATTGCTAAGCGGAAGCTAGAGCATAAAATGCTGAAGGAAAATATATGAAGGCTACCCCCTCATATATATAGGATGATGTCCCGTGAATGATTTAATTGAGTTTTGGCCTTATGCTAATTGAAACGTTCAAAACTTTGAGAATCAAAGTTTTGTTTTTATCCGTTTTAATTTTGTCTTTTACCTTATTAAGGTTTCGTCCTTTAGCTAATTTCAATTCAAACCACCTGGTTTGAATTGGTACGTGTCTTCTTTATTGCGAGGTGGCACCAAATTAAAACCATCACTTGCCACCTGCCTATGCTGACTCATTATGCCTTCTGGGCCCGCAGAGTGGGTCCACTTAGTATGTCCAGTGGCGGCGCCAATTTTGGCGTTTTGCAACTTTCTGTCTTTGCGTAGAGTTTGTCGCCCTGGTCGCTCTGGCAATTCACTAGCCAACGTCGGCACCCCAATTTATCCGATTTGGGCTTCGGAAGTTTGCTGCTTCTTTATATGTGGACCCGTTTTGCACTGGTTTTGTTCTTTTGGAAACTTCAGCTCTAGTCAGGCTCTGTTGGGCTTCACTGGGGTTGAGTGGGAAACTTCAAATATTCTAGTATTCTCCTACTTCATGCATGTTTTATCATTATATTCATTTTAAATGCGGAAACCTGCAAAAGTATAAAAATATAATTATTACATGATTATTAAACACATAATCGATCAAAATGCTATGTCTCTCGGGGTTTAATATTACAGTTTTGGGTGCTTATCACATGGTTAGAAGCTAAAGAAGCAAGATGATCAACTACTCGAACACATACATGGGAGATCATGACATTCACAAATAGCCTTAGTAAGTCTTTAATCTCAGCAACCATGTTAGAACACTGCCACGATGCTCTCTCTTGGTTCTTGAGAATGCTTACTGCATGAAGGGAGTTTGATACTCTGATGTAATTTCCACCTTCCTTATCTTAACCATAAGACATCCCTGTAAGACATTTAAAATAGCTTTAAGTTCTTGAAAAAGAACTGGTCGATCTTAATCCTCCTGCTTCAGTGAAGGCAAGTAATACTTCCCCATTGGCATCACGAATGGTTCCTCTATTGCCACATCTGTTATCTAATAGTGAGCCATCAGAATTGAGCTTAGCAATATCTGGGTCAGGCTAGTTCCATATACATGGAACTAGTATTTTAGATTTATACTTTACTATTATACCCAGTCTTTTCAGTAAAGTTTTGAGTTGTATTGAGTGTTTCACCTCTGTTAGTTGTCCCTGTAAGTAAACACCTACATCACTTATTAGTATGTTACTTACTGTCTTCCAGTCCTGTACGTTTTGAACTTGTTAGTTGTTATAGTAGTTGTTTAGCAGCTACAAACTAAAATTTGATAGAAACACAAAGAAAAAAAATAGTTTATTGTTGATATTTGTTTTAGAAGAAAAACAATTCCAAACTATATGAGATAAACCTCACCAAGAACAAATTTAATAATGAGAATCATATTAGATACTTATGGGATTTGCTAGATTTTGAACTTGAGTTTTTAATTCGTAAGGATTGACAAAGAAGAACTGAAGAAAAAAAGAGGTTTTGGTGGTAAGATTGGGGTATTATAGGCAAAACACAATATTTGAGAAAAAAAGAAATTAGTGCTAGACATGTGGGTCATTATGGGCGCTCGTAGATTCTACCAGCAAAACCGTTGGTGAACAAATTCGGACTCCACATAGTCTCCAATATTTATAAAACTCTTTGGCTAATTACGAAAAAGTATGAGACTAATATGGAAAACATGTTGAATTGTACAGATGCCTACATGGGATGATGAAAAGCCCCATTTCATCTACAAAACACAAATTGTTGCATTAGTAAGTAGGAACAACCTCCAGCTCAAGAGGTGATGATTCATCGTCTTTGTGGTTTCTACACTCTTCTCTTCCACAATAAATCAATCCCTAAACTTATCGTAGTTTGTCTGCTCATCTGACTTCCAAGGGTGTTCCCCCAATATTCTAATCATGTCCTCTTGGTGTAAAACTTCTTTCTCCAGCAACAGCTCAACAATCTGAGCCACATGCTCTTTATGCTTCTCTATTAGTCTACATCAATAAGAAACCACTAAAAGAGAAAATTTCATAGAAGAACTTTTATGAAGTTTTCAATCCTCTTTAGTTTTCTTTAATGGGAGATGGTTGATTGGGCTGATTGCTTTTACACAGCCATTGACTTTTCCGGATTTCGCATTGGCTGATTGCTTTTATGAAATAATATTTGTCACAGAGATAGGATTTGGTTGAATTTCATAAGTAATCATCTCCATGAATGTTCCATGTGTTTCTTAAAAATAGCCATTATTAACGTATCCTACAACCATTGAGCTCCAGGAAATCACATCTCAGTACGCAGTATCTTCGAAGACAGAAGCAACATATTGAATTGAATCACATTTGGTGTAAACAGATACAAGAGCATTTCTAATCCTTATTTCAAATTCCTATAGGAGTAGCCATAGATTTTTGTATCATTTTTTTTTTTACAATTACCAATCTACACTAAAGATATTGTTGGGAGGACACTTGATAAGGTTACGACATCTGGCTTCAAGCCCATGTCCAACATGTCAATGAAAATACTCACGACATCACTAGACATACTAAATTGAGCAAAAGAAGAAACAACCCCACTATATGTAACTACATCTGTGTTGAACCCGACATCCTTCATGTCCTGTAAGAGTTGTATGTTATCCTAAAAAAACCGTTTTGAGCATAGTCAGAAATTAGAGCATTCCACGCCCTATTTTCTCTTCGTGGATTGAGATTTTTAGCACTAGATGTTGGTATTCTCCTCTTATAGAAGTCATCACAAGTACACATAATTTGGTTCTAAACTCTGGTTAATAATGAAAATGATTCATATTCGTCATCTTTACCGCTAGCCATGACTTTACATTTGATGGGATCTACTTGCTATGGTTTGAACAAGTTTAATGATAGTTTAGGATATCTAAATAGGGCTAACAATATATTATCAAAGTTAGAATCAGAACCCGCCCTTGACTTGCTTCAGCACGAGTTAGCAACTTAAATGAATACCACAACTTTAGTTATTGCAAGCAGTGAGCTTAGTGTGGATAATAGGAAATTAGCTGAAGCTATTGAATAATAAAAGCACACGTTTATGTTGCAGTGTTGATCAATAAAGAGGCTTTGCCACATTGTTTATAGGTATTCGAAATACATAAAGCTCAATAAGGAGATGATGATTCAGTTGAGGTTGTCCATTTAGGCGTCTTCTTAAAGTTGTATATATAAGAATTGGGGACTGGGTGCTAATGTTCAGAAGTTGATGTTGTTCAGTTGGGGAGGTTGTTTTATGACACCATTAGTATAATTCTTATTAGCAAAATGCATGAGGAGAGTATGACTAGACACTTAATTATTGCTATTTTAGGGTCCCTCTATAACCAAAAAAAGTTTTGAGCTTCTCAGAAGTGTCTTACAAAAGGGTTTGATTTATTTCGAGTGGTTTACTTACAAGGTTTGTAAGACATTGAACTAACCTCAAAAAAGAATTAAGTGAAAATCAGAAACTGGATACTAATGCATTAAACTAATATCAACGAATAATTAATTGAGAATCGAAAACTAGATGCAACTACATTGAAATAACCTAAAAAAAATTAATGGGAAATCGGAAACTGAATGCAAATGCATTGAACTATACAACTTCAAATAATAATTAACGAAAAATCGGAAACTGGATGGAATTGCAGTGAACCTAAAAAAATAATTAATGAGAAATTGGAAATTATATGTAAATGCATTTAACTAACCTAAACTAATCTCAAATAACAATTAACAAGCAATTGGAAACTGGATGCAAATGCATTGAACTAACCTAATTAACGGAAAATCATAAACTAGATGCAATTGCAATGAACTAACCTCAAATAACAATTAACTGGAAATTGGAAAATGGATGCAATTGCATTGAACTAACCTAATTAACGAAAAATCTGAAACTGGATGCAAACGCAACAAACTAACCTCAGAGAACAACTAACGAGAAATCAAAAACTGTAAGCAAACACATTGAACTAACCTCAAAGAATGGTTAAAAGTAAATAAGAAACTGGAATCAACTACATTTAACTAATCTCGAAAAATAATTAACAGGAACTCGGAATCTAGATGCAAATGCAATGAACATTAATCTCAATGAATAATTAAAGGGAAATCAGAAATTGGATGCCACTGTAATGAACTAACCTCAAAATATCATTCACAGGAAATCGAAACTTGGATGCAACTGCATTCAACTAACTTCAAATAATAATTACCGGGCAATGGAAAACTTGATGCAATTGTATATAACTAACCTCAAACAATAATTATCGTGAAATTGGAAACTAGATGCAAATGCATTGAACTGATCTCTAAAAGTAATTAACAGGAAATCGGGTTCTTGACGCAAATGTATTGAAATAACCTCAAAGAATAAATAAAGGAAATCAATAATTGGATGAAATTGTATGAAACTAACTTTTTTTTTTGCATGGAACTAACCTCGATCAAATAATAATTAACGAGAAATCGGAAACTGGATGCAAATGTATTAAACTAACCACAAAGAATAAATAATAGAAAATTCACAATTGAATGCAACTGCATTGAACCAACCTCAAATAATAAATAATGGAAAACCTGAAACTGGACGCAACTGATAGGGTTATATACTAAAAGCATTACTTTTGTATTAGCTCTAATTCTTTATATTTTGAATGAGAATCATATGGGCAAATGTTATGCACATTATATATGTTATTAGTTATATCCATATGTCTAATACTTTATGTTGTAGATGATATGGTGTGAACACACAGAAGATCATATCATCAGTACCTTATAAAGTATAAGTAATCGTTCACAACCTAGATGGATTTGGACAAACCATTAGTATGGTTATAGTATAATCTGGTATTAGTCTATCTTGACTATAGGATTACACTAGTACACTTTGTGTGTATTGAACAGGACCAAGTGAGGTTGTTTCTCTTTATATTGACTGTATAAGAGAACAAACTCCCTGTTATTATGGATACTTGTCCTCTTAATCCGGATATAATAACAGGCACTTACATGCATTGTATATTGCTTTAAATCATCAATGAGTGAGATTTATTTATGAGTCAACAAACTCGATAGATTGGGTAATGACATTATATGTAAGGTGTGCTGTTGATTATAGAAGGAATATGTGACCCGCAGAAAGTCGGGTTGATGATGTCCCCTTGAGGAGCTCAAAAAGATTGTCATGTAAACCCTGTAGGTGGATTTATTCTGACATGACAATGAGGTTGAGTGGTACTACTCAAGGACATAAGAAGTTGATTAATGTAGTTGTCGAGAACTTTGACTTAATCGGCCGGACATTCGATATCTTAAACACGGGGAGATCAACGAGCATATAATATGGAGCCCAAAAACGCTAACACGTAATTTGGGATTAGGGCAGTAGTGCAACAATGGCCTTTAGTGGAATAAGCCATTTGTTGACGGACTTGGGCCGTGTGTTCTGGGCGAACATGGGAAGCCCAAGCCCGTCAAGAGGCCCAACCCTAATTTCTCCTCATGGTCCCTGTTGTAGCCTATAAATAGAATCCTTCTTCTCTCTGGCCAAAATTAACCTATTCACTATTCACTGGATTAGAAAAAGAGGCAAGGAAAGATAAATCCAAAATTGGATCTAGCTTTGTGAGAAAGAAGGGGATTGGTAGATCGTTGCCCACACAACGTCCAATTTATTCTAAAGGAATACAACAGAAGATCAAGGGATTGATTGTTGATTCGGATTCATAAAGCTTGGATTCCCAGAGTTATCTAAACTGGATCTAAAAGGTATGTTCTCTATCCAAAATCGTGAGAACCCATTAATTCCGCTGCGCGTGGTTCTCGCGGTTTGTAGAAATTTGCATTCTGAAATAACGGTTCCTACAACAACTGCACTGAACTAAGCTCAAAAAATAATTAACGGAAAATCGGTCTGGATGCAAATGTATTGAACTAACTTAAAAAAATAATCAAAAGGAAATCAGAAACTGGATGCAAATGCATCGAACTAACCTCAAAGAAAGTCGGGAATTTGATGCAAATGTATTGGACTAACCTTGAAGAATAATTAACGGGGAAGCAAAAACTAGATGCAAATGCATTAAATTAACCTCAAAAAATAATTAACGGGAAATCAAATTTCTTAAAGAATAATTAACGAGAAATCATAAATTGGATGAAACTGCATAGAACTAACCTATTTTTTTCTTGCATAGAACTAACCCCAAAAAATAATTAACGTGAAATAGGAAACTGGATGCAAATGTATCGAACTAAACACAAATAGTAATTAACGAGAAATTGAAAACTTGATGCAAATGCATTGAACTAATCTCAAAGAATAATTAATGGGACACAAGAAAACTGAATGCAAATGCATTGAACTAATTTCAAATAATAATTAATGAAAAATCAAAATTTGGACACAACTTTATTGTACTAACCTTAAAGAATAATGGAGTATTTAGGTTTTGGTCCTATTTATAGTAGCGATATTAGGCTTTGATACATTTATAGTTGGAAATTAGACTTAAGTCCAACTTTTGGTAGTCAAACTCGTTGACTGTCTTGTATTTTGCTTAATACCTAGAATACCCTTACACGTGCATCTCACACATTTGATTAATTTTAGGGTCTATTGTGTGAAGTGTCTCGACATTTAAAACAGGAAACCCATGACTAAGTCTTCCGATTGCCAAGAACAAAAGCAAAGCCATAACATCTCCACAAGAAAGAAGCGCAACACGACTGTTGCATATTCAAATAATTGTGAATTAAAACGTTCTTACTATTTATTGTTTAAGTAATTAAGTAAATAAAGTGAATTAAATTAAATTACCCCCATCTGTTTATTTTCTCTGAAAAATCGGGGTTGTCGAATTGAATAACGCCTTCCAAGGGAACTCTATCGTCACCAATGAAAACAGTTTCGTTTTCCTTGAAAGGAGGTGAAGATGAATCGGGTCTTGAATCTACCGCATTGGCAACGAGAGTTAGATTTAGGGATTTTATAGGGTGTCTGGAAATGAATTTGGGTTTGGGCTTATTGGAGAATAGTGGTTTTCTAGGATTTGAATTTGGGAATTGAGAAGATGAGGAGTGTGTGCATCAGTACAACCATGAAAGAACATTAATAGAGAAATATGCTTTATCAAATAAAACCCTTGAGTAGGCTCCTTTGGCTCTGCGCCTCTGCCAAGCATAGATGGAGACAGAGAGGGAGGGGGGGCAGTCGCCCCCCAAACGGTTTTGAAGAACCATTATGTTCTATGTATTATCAGTATGAATTTTTTTGAATACATAGAAGTTCGCCCCCCTCAAAATAACAGGCCAAGGTTTAAATGTGACCACATCAGGCTCAGATGATAGCCCCTCAAACGGTGTCCCCTGTAATTGTACTTTCAAGTTTCAACTATAGCAGGCCCAGACCCAATAAGAGACTCAAGTTTTATGGGCCTCACTGTATTTGGCCCAATAGGTAGTGGCGTAGTGCACACTCTACATAACATTCATCTCCATGGCATGGAGAATTGTGATCATCTTTGCTAAAAGACGCTAGAAACACTTGAAAGTGAAGTTGGGTCTTTATTTAATTTTTTTCTCTCTCGTGCAGTCGTGCAGAGCCCTGACTCGCAGCTTTCTGAATGGGACTATTCCAAAAAGTTGGGCTTCACTTCCTCTCGTCACTTTGTAAGTTTTCTTTCGTCTTTAACCTTCCTAGGATTCCTAGCTTACAGTTGTAATTTTATTTATTTAATTGTACTATATTACTGAAGTATAATAACTTTTACTGTTTTAGGCTTTTAGCGCACCTCCAAATGAGTGAAATGACAAATCCACACTTCTGACTAATGTGAATCTGTTCAAGTCTTCAGAACTTGGGAAAACAAAAGGTATTATTTAAAAACGAAATTGATATTTAACTTACTCTGATTTTGGCGTTATGCGTTGACAGTGTTGTATTACAATCTTTTAATTAATTACAAATTTACATCGCTGACTTGCTGAGTTGCTGTGATATTGGCTTGGAAGTCCAATAATATGCCATTTGGGTATTTATGTTTTGATGTTTGTGTCTGTTTTTCGGCAAACAGTTGACTAGTTGAGCAAATTGACCAAGTGTAGAAAACTATATTTGGACTTGTTATTCATGAGGAAAAATACACTTGATTCGTACTTTACTCGACGCTTCTCTAAAGCTCCTAGAGTTGAACCTGAAGAAGGTGGCTCTTCCAATGCTCCTAGAGTTGAACCTGAAGAAGGTGGCTCTTCCAATGATCTTAGAGTTGAACCTGAAATTGTTGGACCTTCCATAGCAACTTGGTCTACCTGAAGCTTCTAGAGTTTTATCCGAAAAAGCTGGTCCTTTTGGAACTCGTAGAGTGGACTCTCAAGAACTTGACACTTCTTTAGTAAGGGATCCAGGGTTGAGAAAACAAATATGGGATTATCCAAGTTCTCAACATGATGAGATTAGGCGTGCTTATATCATTGTTGGACCATGTCAACCTAAGCCTCCAACAAATCAGCATTTTCTTCATGATAAGAATCATCGTTGCTTTCAAGAAAGTTGGTACAAATCATTTCCAGATTGGTTGGAGTACTCTGAATTTAAAAATCATGCCTTTTGCCTTCCATGCTTCCTCTTAACAAGGTCATCTCAACACCCTGGAGCTAGTGTGTTCATGGTTGGTAGATTTTCTTCGTGGAAAAAAGTCCATCAATGATGGCCAGAATGTTGCTCTTTTATCTCATGTCGGAAAGGGTCCGAACTCGATACATAGAGTTGTTGTTGGGTGTTGCTATAGCCTAATGAAACAAAAGCAACATATTGAGAATATTGTTGGAAAACAAACTTCTAAACAGATTGCTAGTACTCGATTGCTGCTTGGAACAATGACAGATCTCCAAGGTTCTGCTCTTAGAGGCCGTGACGAAAGAAAAACTTCTAACAACCGAGGGAACCTTCTTGAAATGATAAAGTTATTGGCTTCGTATAACAAAGATGTTGATGCTACATTTTTGGATAATGCTCCTAAAAATTGTACCTATACTTCTCCTACAACTCAAAGGCAGATTCTTATTGTTTTGTCAGACAAAATACGCAAGTTTATTCGTGAGGAGATTAGTGATGAGAAGTTTTGTATTATAGTGGATGAAGCTCGAGATGAATAAAAAAGGGAGCAGATGGCAATTGTTTTGAGATTCGTCGATAAACATGGTTTAGTGCGGGAGTATTTCTTTGATATAGTTCATGTGAAAGATACCATGTCGGCAACTTTGAAAGAAGCAATATGCAAAGTCCTTTTCTCGCCATAAACTTAGTGTGCAAAATATTCATGGGCAAGGATATGGCGGTGCGAGTAATATGCGTGGTGAAGTGGCTGGGTTGCAAGCTTTATTCTCTATTGAGTGTCAATTTGCGTACTATGTCCATTGTTTTGCTCACCGTCTCCAGTTAGCACTAATTGTAGTAGCTAAAGATGTTAAACCTATTTGGCAATTTTTTCCCCACTTGCATGTTGTAGTCAATGTAGTTGGTGCCTCCTGCAAAAGAGATGCTCAGTTGAGAATGCTAAAGCTGCTGAAATTGCACACTTGCTTGCTATTAATGATGAGTTTGAAACTGGCAGTGGGAAAAACCAAGTAACGACTTTGAAAAGACCAGGAGATACTCGATGGGGTTCACATTTGGGTGTTCCATTTCCAGTTTGATAACGTTGTTTAGCGCAACATGTACAATCTTAAGTCAGGTAATTGATGATGGAGTGACAGCAAGTCAACATGCAAAGGCGGATGGAGTGTATGATGTAATTACGCCTTTTGAGTTTGTACTTATCCTCCATCTTATGAGGGAAATCATAGATATTACTGATGACCTTTGCCAAGCTTTGCAACGCAAAAGTTCCATTTGAAATACCAGTTGCAAAACTATGAGAATGACATTCTCGTACACTCTGAGTTTCAAAATTTGTCAACCATTTCCAAGTTGTGTCAAGTTTTGGTAGAAACAGGAAAGTCAACAATTTATCATCTTATAGATAGACTGATTCATCTTGTGTTGACTTTACCTGTTTCAACTGCTATATCGGAACGTGCATTTTCAGCAATGAGGATTGTAAAGACTATGCTGCGTAATAGGATGGAAGATGATTATCTAGCAAATTATTTGCTCGTGTTTATTGAGAAAGATATTGCTAGACAATTTAATACATATTCTATCATAGATGCTTTTGATGTCTTGAAGAAAACTCGGCGAGAACGGCTTCAAATGCCTGACTTGACTACTTGAGCTCCTTGTTCGATCTTTTTGTATAGGAGGATATATGCTAACATACTAATAGCTCCTTTTTGTTTGTAAATGTGGTCTGTGGATTGGATACAAGTGATCATGATTAATTGTATATCCTCTTTGATTTTGTAATCATACTTTTTGATGACAAATATATGTATACAGAAACTGTCAATCCAAATAAGGTGTGTGTATTCTAAGATTTTGATTGTTATTTACTTACTGTCCATTACTATGGACAGTGTATAAGTTATTTTCTGGTTCTTAATTTATATGTTGGCCTATAGTGTAGTGTGAGTGAATTTGTACTAGAAGAATGAAAAAATAGAAGTGGTGCTAAATTGTTTATTAATTTTTGTTTTCAGGCCTTGTAACTCGTGGCATTTGCCGGACCGTCAATATAGCTCCCAATGCGACCGACAAGATGTATGGAAGCTGAACAATAAGGTGATCTCTACTGACTTGAGTTTATAATTTTGTGTTTTGCTACTTATTTATTCAAATTTAGTTTAAATACTAGCTTCCATATATTGTGGTTATTCGATACTGCAGTTATTAAATGGCATGCCGAGTTATGTAAAGATTGTGAAAGTTGGACCAAGGGATGGGTTGCAAAATGAGAAAAATGTGGTGCCTACAGCTGTTAAGGTTGAATTGATACAAAGGCTAACATATTCAAGATTGCCTGTTGTCAAGACCACAAGTTTTGTCTCACCAAAGTGGGTACCTCAGGTATCTCATATTTACTTTTCCTATCTTTGATTGTTAACTACTTTCACTGTAAATCCGATTGCCTTTCTTTGTTGTTCCTGAACATATTGCCAACTCTAGTGCGTCTGGACGTTCGATCCATGCGTCCCAGACGCGGAAGTCTATTTTGTCTCTTCTGCTTTATCATTCTATCCTCTTTTGCGGGCTTTGGTCCAAGCAACGAATCTTTTGGCCTTGGGCTTCCAAATAGGCTTTAAAATAGGTCCAAGTCGCATCTTTAATAGCTTCAATTCCTTGGCCTTCTCCATGATTGTCCACGAGCTTCCCATGTGATCCTTAATGCTCTAAATTACTCCATTTTACCCCTTTTCTCTAATATTCTACAAAACTCTCTCTTTCACCTGTAGAATCATAAAACATAACTTATAAACACTATTAGTCCACTAAGATGGCTAAACAAGAGGCATAATCGAGGGTTAAATTGCACTTTTTGAGCATTTATCATCTAGGAGAATTCAGTTGTTCCATTTCTGTTGATTAAAAACTTCCTCCCAATCTTGGTCTTGAATTGTTTAATGCCTGAGCTGAACTAGTATGGTGCTAATAGTTCATTACAATGTAAGAACTTATTTTTAGCTTGGTAATTGACGCTTAAACTTGTTTAGGGAACCATGATGTTTCATATGACATGTTCAAGCACTTTGTTACGTGAAATCGAGGATGTTAAAACTTAAGACCCTCTCATGGAATTTCGTATTTTGATTGTATTTTGATTGTGCATATACACCCCCAAGTAAGATTCCCCTCCGCTCGTCCCTCGCCGCCAAGGTACTTAGGTACATATCCCGCCTATTTCGTAAAGGGTCCTGCATTGGGCGCCACTAAAATTAGATTGGGCAACCTCCACCCCAAGATTAAACAAGAAAGCCCAAACAAAGCCTAGTACCCCCAACCAAATCGCGAAACCGGAAAAACCTACCCTAACCGGTTATCTCTCTTGCGCAAACCCTTCGAAACCCTATTTCAATTCGAGTTTTAATTCAAAAAACCTACCAAAGATCGTTTTAATTCGAGTTTCTCTTCGAGGGCAAACCCTTCGAGTGCCTGATTGAATTACCACAAATCAAAAATCTAATTAAAACCATTTGAGTTTGTCCAACAATTCGAGTTTCTCACCGTTTTAATTCATGTTTGGACAAACCAATCTAACCACATTGTTGTTAAATCACCACATTCGAGCTTTAGCAAAATTGAAAGTTGGGAGAGCGGTGAAAGCTTGAAATTTCGCCATTGAAGCAAAAAATGCAATTCAATATCTTGCATTCATTTCCAATTTGAAGGTAAGAACTTTTGCTTGCTTTGTCCCTTTTGATTTTTGTATCTGTTTATTTGTTGCATTTCGTTGAGCTTGGTGTTTATTTGTTGCATTTCATTGCTGTTCAATTTGTTGTTGTTCAAAAGAGTTAGGGAGGAGTTTTTTAGTGGAGGTGGGGAGATGGAGTTTGTTTGTTTAGGTGGGTTTAGGAATGTTAGAGGTGTGTATGACTGGAATGGGTTGAAGTTGGAGTTGGACAAGACGCAATATGATTTCAGTATTAGTTATGAGATTGAATGTGAAAGTGATGATCCTGAAAATGTTAAGATGGTACTTGAGAAGTTTTTGAATGAAAATGGCGTGGAGTATATATTCGTATTCTGAGGTTTCGAAGTTTGCTATTTGTCGATCTGGGAAGCTATCTGAGGATTGTAGTAGATACGGAAGTGAGAATGTTAATGATAACATTCTAGTTAAAGCCAAAACGTCGATATGGTGATGCTCGTATTCATGTCGAGAAGGAGCAAGAAGACTTGAATAGGCTGTTATCTTCGCAGGTCAGATATGAGTATAATGTTGCTTTCGGTTTAGTATATGCTTTATGGAGGAGAATCTTATGATGAATTAGTAGACTAGAACTTACTTAGCCTCAAATAAGAGACTCCAGAATCCTGTGGTATGTTTCAAATTTTAGTTACAGAGGAGAGATCAATATGATAAGGTGCCCTTTAAACAGCATTCTCAGTACTATTGGATATTGGTGTATTGATCTGAGAGATCGATAACAGATGTCACAAGGAAACTCTTTAAAGTTGGTACCTAATAAGTGGTTAGACCTAAATGAACAGAGTTGCATAAAAGACGAGAGATAACTAGAAGTGTTGGTGCTTTGAACTCAGAAAAAAAAATATTGTGATGTGATAGAGCATGGCATGTATGATGCTCACAAAAGCTGCTGTTTGTGGTGTAAATTGAAAGGTTTGGTCCTTGATGCAGCTATTCCAGCATATTCAAAAAAAAAAGTTCAGGCATCATCTGAAGCAAAGACTCCCATGTCTTAATTGGTTTCATGTTTGACACTTCCACTTTATTTCCACAAAGAGGGAAAATAATCTAGCATGTTGTTTGGGCACGGATTGTCGACTATTCCTCGCGGGAAAGTAAGATGTTTGTTTGAGTTTGTTAAGCTACAAATATGAAAGAATTGGTAATACTGCAGATAGCATCTTGCTGTGGCTTTAATGCAAAAATACCTAGTACAATGTTCAGAAAGAGATTGCACACTCTTTTGTGGATTTTGTATACTTGATTATCTTGAAGCTATGGTTAATTTGTAGTTCTAGACTCTTAGTGGTATCCTATGAGTAGAGCGTCCACTCATGGTAAAAGACAGTTGAGGCTTCAAAGCTGGAATGTGTTTGTATCATGATCATCCGCCAAACAACATATATTTATATATATTTTTTTCAGTAGAGTAGTATTGACGTCTCACGATACGACAAGAACTCATCATTGTGTGACTTACAATTTACTCAGAAAAATAGTTATAAACATTGAGTTGGAGAATTTGGAGGGTGGAGGAGGTTGTTACTGAGAAAAAAGATTGATTGGTGGAAGTTGGTTGAGGTGATCAAATGATAGCAAAAGTTTATTGGTTCTTACAAAAATAAAGAGACGGAAGTGAGAAGAAGAGAAGGCATTGAGCATAGTGATAAGATTTAGGAGAAATAGTGAAAACGGCTTCATAGGTACTACACTCTTCAAGGCACATATCACAATCTTGCTTCGGTCAAACTCAAGACTCTTTGGTGTCATTTCACCTTTTCATTGTACACTTTTATAGCAATTTGTAGACAGATCCTTACGTTCACCCACTTGATTTTCTTAGAGATTAATGTATTTCTTCACTTTCAAAATGTTCGTATTTTATTTTTGCACACTTAATTGTTACAAAATAATCATATTTTTCCAAGAAATGCCACTTAAAGGGGCCGTTTGGCAACCATTACAAGTAGCAATTTACTACTACAGAATACCAAACTACGCATTATGAAAATGTGTTGAGTTATTCATTGTCTTTCTATGTCTAAATTTATACGTGGAGTTGAGATTGCTACGCTCCTATGTCTAAGCAGTGTTTCTAATCAATGTTACAAATGATGGCGTAGTTTTCAAGAGTGTCAATATGAGATAGATGATGATCATAACAAAGGAATAAAAGAGAAAAAAAAAAGTTTTAACTTGAGTATTGTTAAAATCTTGTTATTTCTCCGCCATTGGATATCCAAAATAACTTTTTATGCCTCATTCTATTTCTTCATATATACTTGGAGTTATCATAGCAAGCTTATAAGTATATTAGTTTTACGACTGGGATGATCTCCCTTTTCTAGTGTTTTTCTTTGTACATTGTTTCTTTAAATATGGTTTATTAATACTTGTTTTATTTTTCTTTGTAGCGATGGGTCCTCGATCAAAGAATGTGAAGAATGTAGTGAAAACTACATTCAAGGGTGTGAAGAAATTGTTTGGTGGCGGTTCCTCTAGTGGTGACGCAATTGGAAGAAAGAGACAAAAGGCAGAGGGCTTAACGGCATCAACACGTAGAGGGGACCATTTGGAAAAAGAGGTTACTGAGGTTTCTGAGGTTCCTGAAGTTGATTCATCGAGTGAAGATAGTGTAGATAGTGATAACAATGTAGGTTTAGATGTAAATATGGACAAAGGGAAGAGTATAGTGGAAGAGGAGAGTGAGGAGGATGATGAGGATGGTGATGAGGAGGGGGATGAAGAGGAGGATGAGCAGGATGATGATGTGGAAGAATATGTGGTAGAAGATGTACCACCAGTGGAAGAAGCGCCTCCAGTATTGGATTTCGTAAGAAAATCCAATGATGATTTGGAGTTTAAAAGAGGTGTGTATGGGGGTGGCCCGTATAAGTCAGAGTTGTTGTATGACTATGCGGGGCATGTCGCTCGCGATGTTTGGGAGAGAAGGGTAATATTTTGTTTTTCCAGAGTACTTTTTGATTTTCTTTTTACAAAATCTTTTGTTTACGCTCATATATATATCTAATGCGTGCTTTCGGTTGTTTCCAGGAGGATCGCGGGAGCTGTAAAAGTGTGTTCGCACTTAGCGAAGTTATCCCAATGGGATTTCAAGAATGAATTTCAAAGGTCTCCAGATTTGCCCAACAAACAGAAGGATCGGGTTGTTTGATCTCGTGGAAGGTTATCACGAGCATATGGATCCACCATTGATCTCTGCGTTTGTGGAGAGATGGCATCCGGAGACCAACACCTTCAATATGCCAGTTGGGGAGATGACTGTGACTTTGGACGATATTGTCCAAATATGTGGAGTCACAGTTAGAGGAAGAGCGGTGCAAGGGGATAGTAAGCTAAACTTAAACGAATCGATAAATCTCCTACATATTGCTCTGGGTCTCCCTATTGATTTGATTAGGGCGGAGATGGAAGCTAGCTAGTAGGTTCACTTCAAAAGTAAGGCTAGAATTCATCCGGAAGCATTTTGTGAACAAGGTTCATGATATCCGCATATATGACGCTGCTGGGAAGGTGGTGGAGAAGGCCTCGAGTTTCTAGGAAGTCCAATGGGCTGTTAGAGCTTTTATCCTATTTTTCTTTGGATGTGCCGTTTTTACTGACAAGTTTGAGACTGGAGTGCCTATATGTTATCTGAGGCCGTTGTTGAAATTCAGTAAGATAGAAGAGTATGCATGGGGTGTAACAATTTTGGCGTTTTTGTATAGAGGTCTTGGGGCTGCCACATGTGCGAAGGTGAAAGGGGTTACAGGCTATATGACTCTTCTACAGGTAAAACTTGAGTATTTTAGAGTTTATTTTTTTTAATGTTAACTTTAGTACTCTGTCAATATGTTAATTATTTGTGTATATCTAGGCATGGATCTATGAGTATTTTCCGGTACTCATAGCAGTCCCAAACTTCGACTATAGCTCGTCTCAGCCGCATGCTCATAGACACACAGTAGTCACTCCACATTATTACAATACAACGCATGCATTGCAGTATTATCGAACAATACTTGATGATTTGAATTATTTCAATGTAAGTATTTAAGTTTAAATATTTAAGTTTGTTTATATTTTTTTTAGTAATTGATCATTGGAGTTGTTAATGACACATTTGATTTTGTTTCAGGTTGATTGGCATCCCTACAAAAATGTCAGAGACACAAACCTGATCGATGACATAGCATTTTTTGAGGGATTGCTATATTTTTTCAACATTGTCGAGCTTTACACTGTCGCAAGGGTGGTGCATGATAAGAGCCCAAAACTGTAGTTTTAACCCCTTTAACAATATCGCTTTTGACCAATTATGTGATTAATAAGTAAGAGTTAGTACTGTTATCGTGTTCTTATGTATTTCAGGCATTGGAGTCAATTATGTGCAGAAATGCGCCCTTTTTGCGAGATAATGGAGCAAGGGTTGGTTGTTAAGAAGTTTTATGATTAAAGGCCAAGATCCAAGGAGAAAAAGCCCATTTAATGCCCGGTCAAAGCTAAAAAGTCAAAGTCAACGCGGGCAGAAATAGTGCACAAAAGTCAGCAGAACATCCGAAAGCCGTATCTTTGGACTCAGACCTTGGAATTGGGCCTTCCTTATGTCAAAACGACCGGCTCGGAACAAGGTTTCTAATGGTTTAAGACTTGACCCAATCAAAGGAGCATAAGTGGATGAAAAGACTGTTGAAGTCATTTCCAGCTGAAAAGCCCCCTATGGACTGAAAAAATTGGGTTTTTGGCTCGATTTTCCGGCCCAAATCATGGTTCCTCAGCCCATGCACGAAAAAATGGATCTAGTCTCCTTCATGTGAAGACACAAGACTTTGCTCTTAAGCATCTAGTTTTTTTTTTACTTAGCCATTATCCAATAACTTGTTTTAGATCTAGTTTTTACTTCATAGAATTAGTTTTTCCACATCAAATAGAATTAGTTTTAGAACAAAGGATGAATATTATTTAGAATAAGATTTAGTTTTATAATAAATTATTAGTTTTTCATTTCAATTTAGTTTATTGATTCAATTCTTATTTAGTTTTAGTTGTCTTAAAATCATAATTAGTTAATCATCATCTAGTTCTAAATTAGTTTTAAATCTTGTTTTAATTCATTTTGAATCTTAGACTATTGTTAAATTAGATTTATAAAGTTTAATTATTTATTCAATAATGAGTTGTTCTATTTGTTCTTGTGTTAGAAATAATAGTGTAATGATTGAAGGCTAAAACCTCCATTAGAGGGGTTTGAGGAAGTATTGATTAAACTTGATTTCGATTAGCGTAGAATAGATCGTAATATTTTATTCCATTCTAGAAAGTAATTAGTTCACCATGAGAATGGGTTTGATTGCTTCACATGCTAGTTGTTAGTTGGTAGGGATTACCATGAACAATTAAGGATTATAAAGACCCAATTGTTATGTGAAAGCATTGCAATTCGGATTACGACAATTCTTCGTTAGTAAATTAAGTCGAGTTAAGGTGGAATCAAAACCCCCTAATTCTTTATCTAGATTCGAACCTTAGTATTTTAATTGCCATCTTATTATTTACAACATTTCGATTACATTTTTTCCCGTCGTTGTTAGCATAATTATATAATCCGTACTCTCATTGACTTTGATAGAACTGATAATCTTAGTTAACGTGAATTCTAAAGAACTAGGAGTGGAACGAACTTTCTATTCCAACTATATTGTAATAGTATTGAGATTAGAGAACTTTGATAATTTTAGAATGGAAAATAGTTTTAGTTTTACTTGCGTTTGAGTTTCATCGCTTATTCGTAGGTAACACTATCAGTTTTACTTTTATCAAATGGCACTGCTGCCATCTTAGTTCTATTTAGAATTGTTTACATTAGTATTTTTAGTTTTCCCAAAGTCCCATTAAACCCACCCACCCTTGTTTGGTTCTAACAATGATTGTCTGGTTCAGAAACTAAAAAAATCTTCCCAGGAAAAGCCTAAGCGCGCCCCGCGCCCATCCAAGGCTAAGTTTGAGCGTGCCCTGTGTTGAAGCACCTAGAACTCAAGTTGCACCTGAGCGCGACCCATGCCCTATCAAGGCAAATTTCAAGCGCCCCCTGCGCTGAAGGGCCTGGAACTCGAGTTGGACCTAAGCGCAACCTGCGCCCTATCTAGGCTACTTGTTAGTGCTACCCGCGCCCTGACCTGAACAGCCCGATTTTCACCGGTTAGTGCAAACTTCCATTTCTTCAAGTTTTTCAGTGTTTCTAACTTGTTAAATACATTGAGCTCGGGTATACAAGACAATATTCATAAGCGAAGCAAGGAGGCATTCAGGTACTTCTTTCTTCCACTCCTCACATCTCCTGTTAGAGGTTTATACTAGCATATCAGGATTGTTGTCATGTTTAGTTAAGATTGGTCTTAGCCTTACATGAGATTAAGTTCAGGTAAAAGAAAAAAGCCTAACATAATCAAACGTCAACGTCAACAAGCACGCCTTTCTAGTATACCACTCACTACACCTCTAGCTAGTATACCACACACTACACCTGATATAATGGCTGAAGAAAGAGAGTCTCCTCTCTTTGAATTTTACAAAGCCTTGAACGATAGCCCAAAATCTTGCATCGTTCTTGCAGACCCAGTGGGGGATTTTCGAATTCCCCCAAATATATTTAATTTGTTACCCGTTTTTCATGGGTTAGACCATGAAAAATCTTATCAGCATATGCGAAGGATTGAACAAATCCTTACCACATTCCATCACCCTACGGTTGGTGCTGAACAAATTAAGCTGAGGGTGTTTCCTTTCACCCTAGCTGACAAGGCGGCGTCTTGGTTAACTGCCCAAGCGCCTAATTCTGTGGACTTATGGGCCAAACTTGTTCAACTATTTATGGAACATTTTTACCCACCACTGAAGACAGATGAAATGCTTTCCAAGAGTCATTTTTTTTCGACAGCATCCTCATGAATGCTTTTCATAGGCTTGGAATCGTTTCATTGACCTTCTTATAGAGTGTCCACATCATAACCTTGCGAAAGACACGTTAGTTCGTGCCTTCTTCAAGGGACTGTTACAGCACCATAAAGAGGTCTTTGACATAATGAATGGGGGTAGTTTCCTCAATAAAGGAGCCTCAGAGGCTTATAAATTTCTAGAAGATCAAACAAAGCATAATAATAACTGGGGGGTAGTGATGATATCTCCCGCTCCGCTAGTTCTTCTTCAACAGTTAAGGCCGCCGGTATGTTTGAGATTAAACCCGATTCTGAGCTTAAAACTTTAATCGAATCTCTAACTAAAAAGGTAGAAGCTATTTCTATTCAACAAAAGTATATCCCCGTCATGAATGTCAACTTTAATCCATGTAATTTATGTTTGAGTCCTGAGCATCCCGACTCCTATTGTCCTCTCGCTTAATTATGAACAACAAACATCACAACAAGATAATGTTTGCTCAATTAATAGCTATCCTATTCCTAACGCCCCTTGGAGATAACATCCTAACTTCAGTTGGAGAAATAATCAACAAGTTACACCTCCATGGTATAATAATCAAAATGTTAAGCCAGCAAACAATTACAACCAAGCTCCACCACGACAAGGACAAGGACAAGGTCAAGGTAATTATAATAATTATAACAATAATAATTATAATGCTAATAGAGGTATCGTTCTGGTTAATCATAACTATCACAACCCACCTGTTAATAATCAACGTGACATAGTTCCTGTCACACAACCTGTAACAAACACTCCTCCACAACCGGATTGTTTCAACGCCTTTATGCAAACCCAACAACAGATTTTACTGTCCATCCAACTTTCCTTACAGCAGTTAGCACAAGAGAAAGTACAACCAAAAGGTGTGTTTCGAGGTCAGGCGATACCTAATCCTAAAACAACAAACACAGCCTTAAACGGTAATACTAGTAAGGAAAATGCAAACGTAGGTGAGCTAAATGTCATCACCACTCTCCGTTCTGGCAGAGTGGTTGATAATGTCGTAACTATGCCTATAGTTACCCCACCAGTAGTCCCTACACCATATATTGAACTAGATACTGAAATAGAAACTGAAGATCCAACCCCTGTAGAGGTACCAGTTAAACCACAACCTAAGAAACAGAAAGCCAAGGTTAGACATCTTGTTGATCTATACGCTAAATATAAAGAGAAACCACCATTTCCCCATAGATTAGCAATGTTAAACAAATATACAAACTTTGACGAGATTAGGGAAGTTTTCAAAAATCTAACGATAAACCTACCCTTTCTTGAAGCGATTAAAAAGTTACCTCACTATACTAAGTTTCTTAAAGAGTTGTGCACTACTAGGCATAAGACAAATATTCCTAAAGACGCCTTTTTAACAAAACAATTTCCAACTTTAACCAAACATAATGCAATCGTTAAGTACAAGGACCCCGGTTGTCCTACTGTACAATGCACCTTAGGAGATTCCCACACGACGACCGCGCTATTAGACCTGGGGGCGAGTATTAACTTACTCCCGTATTATTTATATAAACAAATAGGTCTACAGG
This sequence comes from Coptis chinensis, assembly GCF_015680905.1. Taxonomy (NCBI): domain Eukaryota; kingdom Viridiplantae; phylum Streptophyta; class Magnoliopsida; order Ranunculales; family Ranunculaceae; genus Coptis; species Coptis chinensis. Next base: position 90,690,882 of record NC_141458.1, on the reverse strand, counting down.
ATATGTAACCTACTAAAATGACATTGCAATTAGCGGATCGGTCTATTAAGTATCCTAAGGGTGTGGTTGAAAATGTGTTTGTGAAGGTTCAGGATTTCTTCTATCCTGCTAATTTTGTTATCCTCGATACAGAAGTCGCTAACGACTCTATTCCGATCATCTTAGGGCAGCTCTTCTTGGCGACTGTCAACGCGCTTATAAATTGTTGCGATGGTTCAATGTCCTTATCTTTTGGCCATCTTTATGTTGAGGTAAATGCTTTTAAAATGATGAAACAGTTACCAGATTTGTCTGTAGATGGAGAGGTTAGCATGATCGAGAGCTTAGCTCAAGACTATTTTAATAACACGTTTCCAAAAAACCAGATGCATAAATTCCTTTCTTCTGGAAGTTCAGATTTCGCCGATGACTCCTACTTAGAGAAAGTCAATACCATCTTCGAGTCTACACCTACCTTAGACCCTTCTGTTGCTCCATCTACTGAGTTTGAAGACCTGCTACCTAAACAAGTCTTCATTACTCAAGATGAGGACCCTCCAGAAGCATTTATCGACATTCCTTCCACCCCAGTGCTTAAACCACTTCCTTCTGAGTTAAAGTATATTCAACTTGATTCAGATGGTAGTCATCCGGTAATTATATCTTCTCTATTATCTAAGGAGGAAGAGGCACGCTTGATTAGGGTGATTAAGGAACATTGTTCGGCGATTGGTTGGTCCCTAAACGACATTAAGGGAATTGACCCTAATGTTTGCACTCATCGTATCCATTTAGAGGATAACACAAAGACTTCTCGCGAACCTCAGTGTCGCTTGAACCCTACCATGAAAGAGGTGGTCAGGAAAGAAGTCTTATGGTTACTCGATGCGGGTATCATATACCCAATCTCTGATAGTGAATGGGTAAGTCCCATTCATGTAGTTCCTAAGAAATCAGGGATTACCATGGTACGTAATGTCAAGGGTGAATATGTTTCCACGCATGGTCCTATTAAATGGAGGATCTGTATTGATTACAGACGTTTAAATGTCATGACACGAAAGGATCATTTTCATTTACCCTTTATAGATCAGATGCTCAAACGTCTAGCTGGTCATGCTTTTTATTGTTTTTTAGATGGCTACTCTAGCTATTTTCAGATTATTATTAATATTGATGACCAAGAAAAGACTACCTTCACATGTTCATTTAGAACATATGCCTATAAACGAATGCATTTTGGCCTTTGTAATGCTCATGGTACCTTCCAGCGGTGTATGCTTTATATATTTAGTGACATGGTAGAGCACTTCATGGAAGTTTTCATGGATGATTTTTCTATCTATGAAGACTCTTTCACTGACTGCCTGTCTAACCTGTCTAAGGTTTTGCCATGGTGTGAAGAGAAGAGCCTGGTTTTAAATTGGGAAAACTGTCATTTCATGGTAAAAAAGGGAATTGTCCTAGGTCACATTGTATCTAGTGATGGTATCGAAGTAGATAAGGCAAAACTTGATAAGATAGCATCCCTACCTATACCACGGACTTTCTGTGATATTAGAGCCTTTCTAGGCCATGTAGGTTTTTATAGGCGTTTTATCAAAGATTTTTCAAAAATAACTAGGCCTTTAACTAATCTGCTTTAAAAAGATGTCATCTTTGATTTTAATTTTATTTGTAAATAGGCTTTTGAAACTTTAAAAGCTGCCTTAACATCTGCACCCATTATACAACCTCCCGATTGGTTTAAACCTTTCAAACTCATGTGTGATGCTAGTGATTATGTCGTTGGTGTTGTGTTAGGTCAGAAACTAGATAATAAGTCCACTGTCATTTATTATGCTAGTAAAACTTTAAACGATGCTCAAAGGAATTATACAACTACTGAAAAAGAATTATTAGCTGTCGTTTATGCTTTAGATAAGTTTCGTCCTTATTTGGTTTTCTAAGACTTTAGTTTACACGGACCATGCAGCCCTTAGGTACTTTCAATTCTCGCAAAGAAGGATGCTAAGTAGAGATTAATCCGATGGATTCTTCTCCTGCAAGAGTTAACATTAGAAATAAAGGACAAAAGAGGAGTTGAAAATGTAGTTGCCAACCACTTATCTAGACTAACAAATGACGATGATAGTGATTCTGAGTCCATACCAGACTCTTTTCCTGATGAGCATCTGTATGCTATTTTTTTTGCACCATGGTATGCGGATATTGTGAATTATTTAGCGTCTGATATTCTTCCTGATGATTGGTCAAGAAATGAACGTAAGAAGTTCTTAGCCAGAGTTAAGCTATACTACTGGGATGAGCCCTACCTTTTTAAGTATTGTGCGGATCAGATTATTCGTCGTTGTATTCCCCATTGGGAATATAATGAGGTTCTATCGTTCTGCCATGACAAAGAGTGTGGTAGCCATTTTCGTGGTATGAAAACAGCTGCTAAAATTCTTCAATGTGGGTTTTATTGGCCTACCCTTTTTAAAGATGCCCAAGTGCATTGCAAGGCGTGTGTTCGTTGCCAATAACTTGGGCGAATCACGAATGACGCGTAATATGATGTCATTAAATCCAATCATGGTGGTAGAAATTTTTGATGAATGGGGCATTGATTTCATGGGTCCTTTTCCTATTTTCCACGGTTTTATATATATTCTAGTTGTCGTGGACTACGTGTCTAAATGGATAGAGGTCATGGCTTGCCGTAGCAATGATCATAAGACAGTTGTGCTTTTTGTTAAGGAATACATTTTCTGTCGGTTTGGTATTCCTAAAGCCATCATTAGTGATGGTGGAACACATTTTTACAACAAAGTTGTTGCGTCTCTAGTAAAAAAGTATCGAGTTACACATAATGTAGCAACTCCTTATCATCCACAAACTAGCGGACAAGTAGAAGTTTCTAATAGAGAAATCAAAAAAATCTTAGAAACAACTGTAAATCCTGATAGGAAAGATTGGTCGAAGTGTCTAACTTATGCCTTATGGGCGTATAGGACTGCTTTCAAAACCCCTATAGGTATGTCTCCCTTTAGACTTGTATTTGGGAAATCTTGTCATTTGCCCGTTGAATTGGAGCACCGTGCTATGTGGGCTATAAAAAGCCTTAACTTTAATTTTGATGAGGCGGGTGTCAAGCGCAAGTTGCAATTGAATGAGCTTGAAGAAATCCGTAGCGATTCATAGGATCTCGCAGAAGGATTATAAAGCGAACATGAAATGTGTTCATGATAAGCAAATCTTGCGCAAAGAGTTTGTGGTAGATCAAAAGGTCTTGCTTTAAAACTCCCATCTACATATTTTTCCCAGGAAATTAAAAACCCGTTGGTCCGATCCTTTTCTGGTTACTGAAGTCACCCCTTACGGGGCAATCACCTTGGTAAATCCTAAAGACAACAGTACCTTTCAAGTCAATAGCCAACAATTAAAACATTTTCATGAGTTAATGTCCCGTGATGTGGAAGAAATCCTTTTACAAGACCCCGTCTATGAGGAATGACCTTTGTTGGTTGGTGTACTTCCTTACATTTCCATATATTGGTAAGTGCACCATTCAGGTAACCGGGCCCTTCCTATGGAGTGTGTGGCTGTAAATACCGGATCCTAAGATCACTTTTAACATAATTCACGTTTTCCACTCTTGCATGTGTTTTCGATTTTTAAGTCATGTTTCTCTATGGTGTAAATTATGTCCTTATTGCTTTATTGTTTTTCTTATATTAAATTTTATTCATAACAAGTAAAAAATATCAAAACCATATAAATATTGTTTTTCTTATATTAAATTGTTGAGGAGAAATTAGGGTTGGGCCTCCTAATGGGCTTGGGTTTCCCATGTTCGCCCAGAACACACGGCCCAAGTCCGTCAACAAATGACTTATTCCACTAAAGGCCATTATTGCACTACCGCCCTAATCCCAAATTACGTGTCAACGTTTATGGGCTCCATATTATATGCTCGCTGATCTCCCCGTGTTTAAGATATCGAATGTCCATTGATTAAGTTAAGTTACTAACAACTACATTAATCAACTTCTTATGTCCTTGAGTAGTACCACTCAACCTCATTGTCATATCGGAATAAATCCAATTGCAAGGTTTACATGACAATCTTTTTGAGCTCCTCAAGGGGACATCATCAACCCGACTTCCTGGGGTCATAGATTCCTTCTATTATCAACAGCACACCTTACATACAATGTCATTACCCAATCCATCGAGTTTGTTGATTCACAAATGAATCTCACTCATTGATGATTTAAAGCAATGTACAATGCACGTAAGTGCCCGTTATTATATCTTGATTAAGAGGACAAGCATCCATAATAACAGAGGCGTATGTTCTCTTATATAGTCTGTATAAAGAGAAACAACCTCACTTGGTCCTGTTCAATACACACAAAATGTACTAGTGTAATCATATAGTCAAGATAAACTAATACCAGATTATACTACAACCGTACCAATGGTTTGTCCAAATCCATCTAGGTTGTGAACGATTACTTATACTTTATAAGGTACTGATGATATGATCTTCTGTGTATTCACACCATATCATCTTCAACATAAAGTATTAGACACATGCATATACCTAATAACATATATAATATGCATAACATTTGCCCATATGATTCTCATCCAAAATATAAAGAATTGGAGTTAATACAAAAGTAATGCTTTTAGTATATAACCCTATCAGGGTGTTGGTCTTTTCGTCCTTGATTGTTCAACTTTTCTTTTTTTTGTTGTTGCGTATGCCGTTTAATCGTATTTTGATTTGGGTTGACATTATCAATAAATTTAGATTTCATTTGTTCGCATAACTTACGTCATTAACGCACTTTGAGATGTTTTCCATCTTTTTATATGTCACCCACGGTTAGAATAGAGTGTTTTATGGATCATTAGATTGGAAATTCTCTCCTGATCGTTTCCATATCTCATTCGTAAAAATCGGACCGGTAACGAATCGGCAATTTTAGTTTGAAGTTCGCGCACATAAAATTGAAAATGTCAAAAATCGAATTGGGCTTGGGCCCAAAAAATTTCTCACGCATGTGCCGGGCGCGTGCGTCTTCTTCCTCAAACCAAAATCAGTTCGTGATATCTATTCCAATTCCTCCAATAGCACCCATAAAACCCTAACCAAAAAAAAAGAAAAAAAGAAAAAAAAAAACCTAAATACCACCACGCCAAAAGTTTTAACCCACTCCAACTCACAAGTCCTAGTCTACACCATTATCCAACACCAACTTACCCACCGAAAATACAAAAAAAATTACCAAAATAATAAATTTTCACAACCACCACTGCCACCACTCCAAGTTTGTGAGTGAATCCCATTCAAACTCATTCTCTACATTGTCTTCATCCCACAAATCATTTCAAAACTTCAATGGCTCAAAGGCGAAGAATTTTGCCAGAACAAGCTTTTACTTCCGACCGCTTTACGCCGGTTTTTTAGTGACGAGATGATTAGGAGGGATTGGAATAGGTTGTGGTATTTGACAGATGATTTCTACCACTCTGATTTGGTCGAACAATTCTATAAAAAGAGGGAGTTGGAGGGTCAGAAAATTTTTGTGAAGGTGGCTGGGACGAGGAGAGAAGTTTCTAGATAGTTGTTAGCTGATATTTTAGGCATTACACCTCAACGCCATCTTGAAGCCACCTTGCAGGAATCCCAGTATGCTGGAGTTCCTACATTGATGAAAGACATTGTCATGGAGGGACGGTACAATCCGAATTCTCATTATGTTGGACAGTCATCTCTGCGAACCAACCAGCTGGCTATAGCTCAGTGGATTGGTAAGAACGTCATCGGAAAAGAGAAAGTCAGTGACATCAGTCTGACCTGTCTGCACGTTCTCTGGATATTGCAGGAGAAGAGGTATAAATTATGCATCCTCGAGTTTATTTTAAATATGATTAGAGGAGTTGGAAAAAGTATTGCGCCCTTCCCGGTATTGATCACTAAGATCATGATGTCTTTTAAAGCTGTTACAAAATCTGATCGTATTATGTTAAAATTGCATTCAAATGCAATTATTTATACGGAGTGTATCCAAAAGACTTGGAAGTTGCCAGAGGATAGGGTGGTTGATTTGGATGATGAGATGGAGGATATAACATGTTTGGATGCCAATGCCTTGGAGAGTTGTACTTCTGATTTAGAACGCATGTCAGTGCTGCATAGTGGCTTGCGTTGCGTTTATAATATTTGTGAAGATTTATAGACTAGGCAGATTATAATTCGAAATAAACAAAAGAACCTTCAGACAAATTATGAACAGCTCAACGATGGTAGGAAGGATCTCCAATATAACATGGAGACTCTCGTCCAGCGTTTGGATACGCATTAGGTAGAAATGAAGGCAGAGATGGAGGCACATCGCCGGTTCTGAGTAGAGATTCTAGAACGCATGCCACCCATGGGGGTTCTTCCTCAGGGGAGTCTGTGAGGCACAAGCGTCGTCGCCGAAGGACGGATGGCTCGGGCCCATCTTCATCCCAGGCCCCATCTTTATCCCAGGCCCAATCTTCATCTCAGGGTTCATCTTCATCTTGTGGCTAGCTATTTAGAAAAATTTGTTGTTTTGATGTTATTTTTTATTGTTTTTATTAGTTTAGATGTTAAGTTGTTGAATTCAGTAGTTAAATTTGAATTTGGTAGTTAATTGTTATTTGACTTTCGATTTTAATTTAATTTGGTTCTTTTCAATGCATGCGATGATTTTTGCGTTAATCCCACCTTCCCGAATTGTTTGGGGGTGGTATTATTTCTTTTAGCATTGTTTTTATATGATTCACCATTTTAGAAGTAATATTTCGATGATTGTTGAGAATGTTGCAGATATTGACATGGCTATGATTGGATATTGTGGTAGGATAAAATTTCAATGAGTTAGGAAGTAGCTATTCTAAATTCAATCTAAAAGATATTATGCTTGTTTTGGAATAAGGAATATGGGTTGTTTCCGTTTTAGGTTTTGGAAATATTTTGTTTCCGGCAATTGCCTTAAAATTTTTTGACAACTTGTCGATTCGTTTTAGAAACTAAAACCTTATATATACTTCCTTCATTCTACACTCAAAACCCACACATCTCACTTTCATCTCTCACCTTAACCCTCTAATTTTTCCTCTTGATTTTCACTGCACCCTGTTCTTCATACACGGAGCGCGCCCTGCACCCTAGCAAGACCAATTCTGAGCACGCCTAGCACTGAAAACACTGTAACTCGATTTCCACCTGAGCGCGACCCGTGCCCTACCAAGGCTATTTCAAAGCGCGCCCCGCGCCCTGACCTTTATAGCCCCGAATTTTTTTGATTTTTTGTGAGTTGTTCCAGGGTTGTTTGCAGCTCTTCTAGAGAGTAGTTATTGTGATGACATCTCCTACGGTCATACCTGAGCAGTCTTTCGAAGACTTGTTGGGAAGCGAGACCTACGGAGGTTGGTTCCGCAACAGGATCTTGCAGTTAGGATGGCGGCATCCACTGGTAATTGACGATGACTCGTATTCACCTCAGCTTACTGCATATTTCTACAATCATGTTAATTTCTATTGTAACCAAGATGGAGAACAAAAATTCTCCATCGTAGTTGATGACACGCCACTAGAATTCAGTAAGTCTTTGGTAGCGTTGGTTTCGGGATTGCCTTTGCCTGATCCTATACACACGTGGGGATATATGACCGATAATGCATACCTCTATGACTATACATATTTCCATGAGTATTATGGAGGAGGGGTGTTTTGTGTAATAGACCAATGGCGATATAACATAGCCCTTGGTAGCCTGTCCCTGAATGTAGGCACCACCATGTTATTCATTCTGATGAATATTTTACGGGAGTGGCAGTTCACTTCTGTAAATAGTACTACTAGAGAGGTTTTCCTTGCTTTAGCTGAGGGACGTCGCCTATATAACATTCCCAGAGTTTTAGTGGCTAGTCTAAAAAGAGCCCACAGCATGAGGCATAAGTATCTTCTTATTCATGTTTTGGTTTGCCGCATCATGCGCGGTTGTTTACCTATATTCTGTACCCAGTTCACGGATTGGGTTAGGGTTGAAGTCATGAGACCCACCAATTGCGTGGTTCGTTCATTTTGAGTTATGGCTTGGCTGGGATGGCAGGTGCAACCTCATTTGGTTGCTCCTTACACCCTATCAGATCGAGTAACACTTGACAGGTTAGCATGGGTTGGTGATACTTGGCGAAGGGCTTGGCAAGCTATCATAGTGTGGCAGGACGCAAAAGAACCGTGGTCCTATGAAAAGGATGAGGAGGAGGATAACGCTTAAACGATGGAGATAAGGTAAGTTTTAAGTTTCAGTTCGTGTCTGCTTACGTCCCAAGCAATTTACTTCTTGTAACCCCATAACGAGTGGAACTCATATAAAGTTGCGTCTGTTTTTATTTTTCTATATTAGTATGTTTTAACTTTGTTTTGCAGATGTTCTAAAATTTCACGCGTTTTCATGGTATTTTTCTACCCTTTTTATTTCAATACTTTGAGGACAAAGCATGCTTTTTGTTTGGGGGTGGCATAGAAACACGCATAATTTAAGGCATCTGTTAGGATATATATATATGTATAATATGCACTTGTTTTCTATTAAAAATTTCAAAAATTCAAAAATATAAATAAAAAGTTATGCTATACACTTAAGAATATTGGTATTGTTTTATTTCTCTATGCTCTTAATAATCTAGAAGTCTCATGTTAGCTTTTGCATTAGAATAGTTTTTAGAAACTTGGGTTAATATGTAGGTAATAATCTTTGCATCTTTCTATAAACATATTGCATGAGTATCTATGTTGTATTGGCAATAAGTTTCTGAAATCTAGGCTAGAGTACTTATTCTACAAATCCTGTGAGAATATAGTCTAAAGCCTTATATGAGTGAAACATTTGAGAAATGACACAAGGGAGAAGTAAAATCCGGATAGAGAAATCACACGTCCACTTGCTTAATCAATATACCATATCCTAAGCGAGAATTTAGGCCCTCTTTGGATCGATATAGCTAGAAATTCAAACCTTAGGAAATTATTTGCCGCTAGTAGCCCCTCTGAGCCTTTCTTTAGCCTTTCATAAACCGCAAATCCTTTACCCTTTTACAAAACAAAATAAAAATAAAAATTAGCCTACCCACTCTTTGAATGAGTCTGAGAATAGAGATGAAGAATAGAAAAGGGAAAGACGTTTGAAATCAAGAATTTGTTAGTCGCTTCAAATAAGAAAAGAAAGTTTTCATCCAAAAAAATAAATAAATAATAAATATATATATAGAACTCCAAAAACATAATCAAATGAGTCAAAAGCCAAAGAAAAAGAAAAAATGGCTAAGGATGGAAACAAAGAGTAGAAGCAAAAGTAAAGAACAAGGTTTTCTCTAGTTATATAATATGAAGACTCTATTATCTCAGACTGGTTCTTTTTGAATATCCATTTCCTTCATTCTTAAACTATCACCTAATCCCCGCAACACCTAAATAAGACCTCTAGCTCAATTAGGAATAGGTTAGTGTGATAGTAAGTGGCAGATGTGTTTGATCGACTTCAGCTTCCTTGTGTGTCAATGAGATTGTAAGGTAAAGTGTGCCCACTGTACACTGGAGTAGCAAAACTTGAGCGGAAAAATCAGAGTGTTTTTGTCTTGACATTTATGTGAGGACCTACTTAAGGACGTTATTCCAAAATTTTAGAAACGGACCTATTAGTGCATTTCATAGTATTACTCATTGTATATATGTTTATTCGTAGATGACTGATTATTATGCATATATTAGCTTAGGTTTCGACTTGATTATTCTGTATTCGTTGTTAGTGAGATGTATAGATAATTGAGACATAAATAAGGAAACAATAGTTTTATTTCTTAGTCGTTGTAGTATAGATAAAGTTTGTGAGTACCTTCACTGGAAAACTCTCACGTGGCTATAACTCGTCCACTAGGGAATTCCTAGTGGTTTAAGGTCTTGTTGCATATGGTCAATGCAATCGCACTCGGCGAAACGAGATTAGTTAGAACTCCATTTTTGGTCACTTATTCTAATTTCTCATATTTGCTTGAGGACAAGCAAAATGCTGTTTGGGGGTGGTTTGATAAGAGCCCAAAACTGTAGTTTTAACCCTTTTAACAATATCGCTTTTGACCAATTATGTGATTAATAAGTAAAAGTTAGTACTATTATCGTGTTCTTATGTATTTCAAGCATTGGAATCAATTATGTGCAGAAATATGCCCTTTTTGCGAGATAATGGAGCAAGGGTTGGTTGTTAAGAAGTTCTATGATTAAAGGCCAAGATCCAAGGAGAAAAAGCCCATTTAAAGCCAGATCAAAGCTAAAAAGTCAAAGTTAACGCGGGCAGAAATAGCGTACAAAAGTCAGCAGAACTTTCGGAAGCCGTATTTTTGGACTCAAACCTCAGAATTGGGCCTACCATATGTCAAAACGACCGTCTCGGAACGAGCTTTCTAATGGTCCAAGCTTTAAGCTAATCAAAGGAGCAAAAGTGGATGAAAATGGCTGTTAAAGTCATTTCTAGCTGAAAAAGCCCCCTATGGACTGAAAAAATTGGGTTTTGGGCTCGATTTTCCGGCCCAAAACATGGCTCCTTGATAAGCACCCAAAACTGTAATATTAAACCCCGAGAGACATAGCATTTTGGTCGATTATGTGTTTAATAATCATGTAATAATTATATTTTCGTACTTTTGCAGGTTTCCGCAATTAAAATGAATATAATGATAAAACATGCATCGGGCATGCGGGAATACTGGAATATTTAAAGTTTCCCACTCAACCCCCATGAAGCCCAACAAAGCCTGACTAAAGCCGAAGTTTCCAAAAGAACAAAACCAGTGCCGAACGGGTCCACATATAAAGAAGCAGCAAACTTCCGAAGCTCAAATCGGATAAATTTAGATGCCGACGTTGGCTAGTGAAGCTGCCATAGCGACCCGGGCGACGAACTCTGCGCAAGGACAAAAAGTCGTAAAAACACCAAAATCGGCGCAGCCACTGGACACACTAAGTGGATTCACTCTGCGGGCCCAGAAGGCATGATGAGTCAGCATAGGCAGGTGGCAAAGGATGGTTTCAATTTGGTACCACCTGGCAAGAGAGAAGACACGTACCAATTCAAACTAGGTGGTTTGAATTGAAATGAGCTACAAAACAAAAACTTAAAAAGCAAAAAGACAAAAAATTAAAACAGATCAAAACAAAACTTTGATTCTCAAAGTTTTGAAGAAATCAATTAGCTACCGAACAAAACTCAATTAAATGGTTCACAAGCCATCCAACCTATATATATGAGGGGGTCGCCTTCATTATTTGCCCTTCAGCATATTCATGCTTTAGCTTCCGCCTAGTTAGTTTATTTCTTCAGTACTTACATTCTGTCATTTCCATTCCAAAGCCAGCTTAAATCGTAAAGTTATTTTACCCTTAATAATGATCATTTCTTTTCTAGTTTAATTCTGTCACCTGCATTTATTTACTTAATGTATACAGCAAGTTTTATTATTCCTTCTATAACCATGAGCTAATCCCCCCCCCCCCTCAGGGGGAGGGTTACACTGCTCCTGTAAAAATCCGGATTGACTCTTTAATATTCTAGAGTCACTACTTAGGAATTATGCTTAGATTTGATATCCGGTCCCAAATGATGGAAGATCGTACAAAGTTGAATTTCGATGCTGCTCCAGACCGATCTCTGTAGCGACAAAATGTCTCCGTGCGCCTTCTGCGTGTCGACGACTCTCCAATTCATCCAAATTGATGTGAAATCGAGCGAGCTGAAATAATATACCGTAGATGAGATATTATTGAAACTCCTTATGCTAGTGAAATCTTAACCTAGAGATGTGGGCATGCGCTAGGGATCAATACTCGACGTCGTCTCCGAAAACGAGATGAATTAGAGATGTAGTGATGTGGTAATATAAACTGTTGAAAAATTATTCTCGCATGAGTATGACTAACTCTCTCCCTGTTTCTCTATTTTTATTTACCTACATATAATCGCCGTAGTAATTTACATTATTTGCATTACCGTTAATTTAATTAAAACCAACTAAAAAGAAACCTAAAAATCCTTCTCACTAAAAGTTGTAATTCCAGTTGTGAACCTATCCGAGCCCTAAGGTTTGGACGATCCCTTACTCGACCTATCCTACTAAACCCACGTGAGTAAGGTAACTTGACTAAAACGTACGACTATACGAACGTTGGACTTTGGACTTCGGACTTTGGACTGTGGACCTCGGACTTAAGAAAATAAGTAACTGAAAACCAAAACGTGTATAAGTGTGTGTTTTATCAAATGGCGCCGCTGCACGCCGAAGGACTCTGGACTTAACGTAATAACTGGAATACATCCATAAAAACCCCCTCCCCTACCTCCTCATCTTTTTAATTTTCATTTCTGTTACAATACTAACGAGTTACGGAACAGTTACCTTAACTTTTTCTACTAACAAATATCTGTGAACCAAGTTTTGTTTATTTTCATTAGCACCCGATCTAAGTACTCGTAGGAATTTGAAATCTTGAACAGACAAAAAAGTCTCTCGGGCGAGACTGAATTAGTAGCACGCGAGACTAACACGGAGTATCAACACTCCGGTTTTCAGTCTGAGCCACTTTCCTTTTCAATTACTCTTTTGGGCTCTGTCCCTGTTTTCTAGTAAGCGTGAGCTCGGGGAGTTAGTCGATCGCTATCACGAGGAATCGCGGGGGCCTTAAGTTTCAAACTCTTAAACTCCTCAAACTTTGTCGAGGATATTATTTGCTATAACCTGTTTTACCTCGTTATATTTGTATGTTGGCATGGGGACTCCTTGCATGTAAAGGTGGTTCGTCATTACATATTCACGTTAACACAATATGATTCAAATATATTTTGATATATCGTGGCGTCAAACCATCTGCTTAGAATATTTTTGTATCGTATGTTACATCAATTCCGCATTACCGCGGTATTCAATTGCATGAGTTAGTTCTCGACATTCCCGTAGCTCGCATTATAACTTACATATAGTTGCACGCGTATATGTAATATAGATTTGCATGGGTAGACTTTCTCAAGTAAACTAGTATATGTTAGTTAGTTTCTATTTTGGCATCTATCGTTTTAATTGCATATTTAAGTAATCACGTCTCCATAATACATTAATTAAAAAACAAAAAAAAAAAATATAAAAATATAAAAATAAAAAAAAAAAAAAATAAAAAATCATAGTAATTAAAATTTTCATCTAAATCATCTTAATAACACCCCGCGCATAATACACCATCATAAATCATCATCCTATTCCATCGATTGCCTAGGAAACTTGAAAAAATTGAGGTTGCCTAATTAAAGGAACGTGCTAGCACGAAAACAACCTCCCTCAATTCTCTCGGTGACCGGCTGCTTTGAATATTCACCGTTATCCTAGCTTCCCGCTTTCGAGTTAGCAAATTTCGGAAGGCGTGCTTCAACTCCTCCTTCCTAAATTCTAAAACCTCCAGTCATTATTCGTTCCTTATGAGCCTTAAATTAAAATTTATATTTGTATGAGACTACGGTCTGGTAAACATAAAGAATTAGAACTTACAAATCATCGTCGAAAATACAAGAAACAACTGTTTATGTTATCTCCTAGACATAGTCCCTCCTCCGTAAATCAACCTCGTCAAACATCTCCGTTGCCATTATCTCCTTTAATTATGGCTGAGGAAAATCTCACAGTCGAGAAACCCCTTTCGGATTTCTATAATGTCTTACAGGAAGGACATGCTTCCTACATTAAACTCGATGCGATTGTAGGTGATTTTCGTATTCCGTCAAACATTTTCGGTTTGTTACCTGTTTACCATGGGTTAGACCATGAAAAACCATACAATCATCTTCGTCGGATGCAACAAATAGTCACCACTTTCCGCCATCCGACCGTTACCAACGAACAAGTCTTGCTTAGGTTGTTTCCCTTCACCTTAGGCGATAAAGCTTCGTTTGGCTCGCCCGGACAAAGCGCCCGCAATCCATTGACACATGGGCCAAACTTGTTCAAGCATTCATGATAAAGTTCTATACTCGAACAAAACTACTGAAATGCTTCAAAAGATTCAATTCTTTTCGCCCGGCACCCCGGAATCCTTTTGAGCGTGGAGCGGATTTATGATTTACTTCTCGAATGTCCCCATCATCAACTTCGACACGCCAGTATTAGTCCGTTCATTCTTTAATGGTCTCTCGACCATCAAAAGGAAACATTAGATATCATGAATGGCGGTTGTTTCATGGACAAAATATTCTTGAAGCATACACTTTTCTTGAGAAACAGGGCCTCCGCGAAGCACCCATTGGGGAACACCGATTCTTCTAGATCTTCTAAAGACACTCCTACCAAAGTTACATCTATGTTAGGTGGTCAAACCCGATCCGAATTAAAACTCTAATCGAGTCCCTAAACAAAAGGTCGATGCTCTTTCGGTACAAGTAAATGAACAAAACCCAAACAGTCATGGCTGCCAACGTTTCCCCATGCCCTCTTTGCTTAAGTCCTGAGCACGCCGATTCTTATTGTCCTCTGGTATACGAGTGTCCTCCCCAACCTTCTGAAGAGGCTTGTGCTTTCAACATCCCTAATGCACCTTGGCGACAACATCCGAATTTAGCTTGGGCACCCCCTGTCCAACAACAAGCTCCTCTAGGTGGCAACAACGTTCCTGTACGACCACCTGCGAACTACAATTCCTATCGTCAAGGAAATCCTCCACAATTCCAGCAAGGGCCAAATAATTTTCCCAACAACGCAAATATAGGGTACCAAAACAACCGCAACCTTGTTCCCGCTAATCAAGGATATGGCTACCAAAATCAACCCGTGAATAATAACCGTGAACTAGTTCCTGCTTTGCTCCTTTGGTACAATCCACGGTAGATAAAATGGCTGAAACTTTCTGACATACATGAATCAACAGAAATCAAATCCTAGCTTCTATCCAATGCTCTTCAAATTGTTAGCTTCGGGATAAAAGTCAAAAGACGTGTTCCCCGCCAAGCGGTTCCAAACCCTAAGCCTACAAACCGCCTTTGAACTTAACAATGCACGGGACCTAGTAATCCAAGCCGGGTGAGGTAAATGCCATTACCACTCTTCATTCTGGCCGAACCATCGACAATAATATACGTATGCAAGACGAGGAATTGACGGAAGCCACGACGGACGTCTTTCCAACTCCTACCTCGCAACCTATAACGGACGAAGTTGTGCCTTCAAAATCTACACCTACGTCCCTAAGAAAAGATACCACCATCGATCCTTATATGCGATTCCGCCCAAAAAGCTCCGTTCCACCGCCCGATTGGTAAAGAACAAACATGACCGAACATTTTGATGAGATCCGTGAAACCTTCAAAAATTTGACCATAAACTTACCTTTCCTAGATCGCTAAAGCATTTGCCCAAGCATGCCAAGTTTTTGAGGACATGTGCACCACCAAACGGCGTCACGAATGTACCTCAACAAGCATTCCTCATCGAAAGCAGTTTCCTCGATGACCACTACCAATGGTGGGGTAAAAGTACAAGGACCAGTGTCGACTAACTGTACCATGCACGCCATGCGACAAGTATACCGCCATCTTGCACTTTTTAGACCTAGGTGCCGTGTTAACCTACTTCCTACTACTTATTTAAGCAGTTAGGTCTTCATGAATTAAAACCTACCAATATGACTCTGCAACTCACGGATCGCTCCATCAAGTACCCAAAGGGCATAGTAGAGAACGTTATAGTAAAGGTCCAAGATTTTTACTACCCAGTGGATTTTGTTATTTTAGATACTGAGGTGGCCTGTGACTCCATTCCTATCATCTTGGGACGTCCTTTTCTTGCAACTGCTAACGCTCTCAAAAATTGTCGAGACGGTTCAATGACATTGTCTTTCGGGAACCTTTCTGTCAAACTCAACGTGTTCAAATTAATGAAACGGTTTCCCAATCCTATAATGGAGGGCGAGATTAGCCGGGTTGATAGTCTGGAACATGATTATTTCACAAACTCTTTTCCCCCAGACGAGATACACCAATTTCTTTCTTTTGATAATCCGGAGTTTGACGATGACTCGTACATAAAGGATGTCCACACATTATTAGAGTCAGTACCACTATTTCACCCTAATGCTACGTTACAAACTGATTTAGAAGAACCGGATTCGCTCTTTTCCATTGAAGAGATGATCCCTCACGAATCCTTGATCCCCAATCCTCCAACTCCGGATTTAAAACATCTACCCTCTAAGTTGAAGTACGTGCATCTCAATCTCGATGGTAGTCACCATATAATAATTTCTGCTCACTTGACTACCGACGAAGATGCACGTTTGATTCATGTCATTCGTGAGCACCGCTCCGCTATCGGATGGTCCTTAGCTGATATCAAGGGAATAGACCCTAGCATATGCACGCATCACATACATCTTGATGACGACACAAAGACATCGCGAGAACCACAACGCCGCCTTAATCCCGCCATGAAGGAAGTAGTGAGAGAGGAAGTTTTACATTTAATTGATGCGGGTATCATATACCCTATCTCGATAGTGGTGGGTTAGTCCCCGTCCCACGTTGTTCCCAAAAGTCCGGTATTCAAGTTGTGCAAAATGAAAATGGTGAGTGCATCTCCACTTTCGCATTCCTTTGAAATGGAGAATTTGCATTGACTATCGCAAACTTAATGCCGAACCCATAAAGATCACTTCCCTCTCCCATTCATTGACCCGGATGCTAGAGCGTTTAGCCGGTCATGCTTACTACTGTTTTCTTGATGGCTATTCCAGATACTTCCAAATTGTCATCGATCCCGCCGATCAAGAAAAGACAACTTTCACGAGTCCCTTTGGAACCTTTGCATACAGACGAATGCCTTTTGACCTTTGTAATGCCCCAGGCACTTTCCAACGCTACATGCTTCACATTTTTAGTGATATGGTGGAACGTTATATGGAAATATTCATGGACAACTTTTCCATTTACGGAAATTCCTTTGACGACTGCTTATCCAACCTTTCTAAAGTATTAACGCGTTGCGAAGAGAAAAATATGGTACTCAATTGGGAGAAGTGTCATTTCATGGTTACCAAAGGACTTGTTCTAGGTCATATTGTTTCAAAAGACGGGATAGAGGTTGATAAAGCTAAAATTGTTAAAATTTCTTCGCTACATTTCCCACGCATGATTAAGTGATATCCGTGCCTTTTAGGCCACGGCGGGTTTTACAGGGAGATTCATTCGAGGATTTTTCTAAAGTTGCTTTCGACCCTTAACCAATCTCCGCTTAAGGATGCAGTATTCGACTTCAATTTCAATTGCAAACAAGCTTTTGATACTCTAAAAACTGCTCTGACTACCGCTCCTATCATTCAACCCCCTGATTGGTCTCAACCATTCGAACTAATGTGTGACGCTAGCGACTTTGCTATTGGTGCCATGATAGGCCAATGACGTGACGACAAACCCATTGTCATTTACTACGCTAGTAAAACTCTTTACGACGCTCAATGTAATTATTCCACAACTGAGAAAGAGTTCCTAGCTGTTGTCTATGCTTTGGATAAGTTTAAGCCCTACCTAGTTGGAACATCGACCATCATTATATATCTTGACCATGCCGCAATTCGGTGCTTACTGAAAAAAAGGGCGCTTAAAACAACGATTGTTCCATTGGATCCTTCTCTTTACAAGAATTCACCACGGAAATCAAAGACAAGAAAGGAACCGAATGTCGTAGCCAACCATTTATCAAGGCTGGTTGGTGACATCGATAGTAATTCTGAAGCTATCAGTGATTCCTTCCCAGACGAATACTTGTACTCTATTTTCTCATCTCCATGGTATGCAGATATCGTTAACTACCTAGTTACTGAGGAAGTCCCCTCCTTTTGGTCACATCCTAATCATAAAAAGTTCTTATCCACTGTAAAATATTATTTCTGGGATGAACCCTACCTCTTTAAGTATTGTTCCGACCAACTCATTCATCGCTGCATTCCCGACTGGGAACACACCGACGTATTATCCTTTTGCCATGAACAATCTTGCGGAAGTCATTTCAGTGGAAAACAAAATGCGGCCAAGGTATTACAATGTGGTTTTTACTGGCCTACCCTTTTTCGCGATGCACACGAACATTGCATAGCTTGCATTCGTTGTCAGCACCTAGGTCGAATTACCAAACGAAATATGATGCCCCTAAATCCTATCTTGATTGTGGAAATTTTTGATGTTTGGGGCATTAATTTTATGGGACCCTTCCCTATTTCTCAAGGTTTTCTATACATTTTAGTCGTTGTAGACTATGTGTCCAAATGGATTGAGGCACTCGCATGTCGCTCAAATGACCATAAGACTGTCGTGAAATTTGTGAAAGAAAACATTTTCTCTCGTTTTGGTGTTCCCAAAGCTATCATCAGTGATGGGGGTACACAATTTTGTAACAAAATTTTTGGGTTTTTAATGAAGAAATATGGAGTTACTCACAAGGTTGCTACTCCATACCACCCACAAACGAGTAGCCAAGTGGAAGTCTCCAACAGAGAGATAAAGTCTATTCTGGAGAAAACTATCAACCCCTCAAGGAAGGACTGGTCTCTCCGCTTATCGGATGCATTGTGGGCATACCGAACAGCATTTAAGACACCTATAGGGATGTCTCCTTACCGCATTGTTTTTAGAAAACCTTGTCATCTGCCAGTTGAACTTGAGCATCGTGCCCTTTGGGCCATCAAAAGCCTCAATTACAATTATCATCGAGGGCAAAGCGAGAAGCGAAAACTGCAATTAAATGAAATGGAGGAGATTGAAGTGATGTTTATGATCTCGAAATCCTACAAAGCTAATATGAAAAAGAGTGCACGACAAGCACATTTTTTGCGTGGGATTTCAAAATTAGCCAAAAAGTTTTCTTGTACAACTCCGACTTACACATCTTTCCCGGTAAATTGAAAACACGATGGTGCGGTCCTTTCATTGTGTCACCAGAAACATTATGGGGCAATCTCTTTGCTTAATCCAAAGATAAACATGAAATTTCAAGTCAATGGATAATGCCTAAAACATTACCACAAATTACGCTCACCGGATGTTGAATGGACTCTTCTTGAATCCGAAGATATATAATTGACGACTAGATGTTTTAGTTTGGCGTGCTCAATCTTGTTTCTATAGAGTGCATGCCATTTTGGTAGCCGGGCCATCTTCTATCTTATGATCTCCAAAGTTCTTTGAAGTGTGTGTTTGCAAGCGCCGGAACCTTAGTCCATGAAAACTTTTTTCAGGCGAGTATAAATGTCTTCTCAACACGAGCAAACGTGCTTTTTGGTAAAAACGATGGGTACCTAAAATTTCACCTCCTTCCTTCTCTTCCCTTTTCTACTCTCTACCTCGCTGAACTTGACTAATTATTTGGTGTAAGTCTCACTCATCCGCGAATAGGGAATGGTCGTAGTTCTTTTGCTCGTAAACGACGTGCGCGAAGGATGGGCTGGTGTATGCATTGCCAAACACCCTTCTGTCTAGGCCCTGACTTCCTATCCGATACTAGCCAGTTTAAGGTATACTTTTGTCTAACACCAGCTGTGCAGGATAATCTTCGTCGCCGCGCCGTTTCTCCCACAGGTTGGGATTCGTCTTGAGAATCTGACGTTAAAAGACTCAATTCGTCTTGAGAATCTGACGTTAAAAGACTCGACTCGTCTTGAGGATCTTACGTTAAAAGACTCACCTTGTAGATATGTTTATATTGTTGCCTTTTCCCTCTGCATTAAGTTTTGCACATGAGATTCGTGTCCAACCTCGGATGTCGCATACTTGGAACATAAACGGGCAATGGATTCCACCAGACCAACCCTAGAATTGGTTACTTTGAGTTCCCTTGAGGCGGTTTGAGGATAGCCGTATGTAATAAGGGCAATTTTATTAGACCGTAGCGCGCACGGTCTAGGATGATACCGTCCTGCCCCTAACCCCATAATACATAAAGGTAAAGCCACAGTATGGCTGGATTGGGTTCGTTCCAGAGCCGACATGACAGTTGTCTATGATTTAAGATGGTGACTCTCCTGGACATCTAGTGTTTTTCACGTATATCTCCCTTGTATATAAATAAAACCTTTGTTTATAAATAAAACACTCTCCTTCTTTAAAAAAAAAAAAAAAAAAAAAAAACTTGTGACCTTCAAGAATGACTCATACAATTGGATAGCATTTTTGTGCCGATCGTTTCGGTATCTCATTCGTCCAATTCGGAGTCCAAACGAGTCGTGGGTAAGCATTTAGATTTTTTAGGTTTAAATCAGGCTTTAGGCTTGATTTGGGCTTCGGGAAAAATTTTGGCCCAACCAAAATACCGATTTCTCGGTCCATTTAAACACAAAAAAACTGGAAAACATGCGTCACAATTACACCATTCTTCTTCCTAAAAAAACGGATCTTGCCCCCTCTCGAATTAGTCTCGCACGAGACAGGCCCACACTAAAACCAGGTCTCGCGCGAGACCCTCACATCTCCGACCAAGTTTTCCTTCCGTCAGAACATCCCATTTCTTCCCCTCATCATCGATAATCAATAGCCATCATCTCTAAGACCGGTAATGGCGGAAACAGCGGTTTTGTTTGAAAAAATTTTGGAAATTTGTTTGAAAGCGGGATGTTTGCTCCATTCTTTGATCATGAAATTCACTCACTAGAGGATGGGAGAGTTTGTTATATGCCAATGGAGGACTTTATTCCAAGGATTTGGTGATGAAATTCTCGACAATGGGAGCTTTAATGGCGACCATTTTTGGAGTCACCGTCGAGGGTGTGCGCCCGCGAAGTCACACTGTGTTGCTCTCCCGGATCCGCGGGCATTCCTCCGTCGACCCGCGTCTTGACTTCGGCAGATGAGTCCGTCTACCCAAGGACTTACGACCTAATGCTCAACACGCTAATCGAGGGAGAGTACAACATCGACGGGAAATGCGTGTATCAGCGCTCGGTGTAACGGAAGCAGCTGGTTGTGACTCAATGGCTAGGACTAAACGTCATTGGCACCTCGAAGCCTTCGGACATCAACAAGACCTTCCTCCACCTTCTCTGGATCCTCCAGGAGCGAAAGGGTAACTTCTGCATCGTTACCTTTCTTTTTGATATTATCACACATGCTACTCTTAGGTCAGCCCCTCTTGCCGTTCTAGTAACACAAGTCATGACTAATCTGGGTTTTTACGTCCACCACTACTCCCTATACCACAATATGAGAATATGCTTGTCTTCAAGAAATGCATACAGGGACCCTTGGGAACCCACAAAGACCTAGGGCTGCCGCCGAACGCGCTAAGCGTAGGATCCTCTCACCCACCCTACTTTGATGAGACTGCCATAAGTAAGATCACCCACCCCATAGAGGCCTTACGTGCTATGAACAGTGGTCTGAGAGACATGTACACTCGCCAGGTATCAATGAGACGTACCTTGGGCGAGTTAAGGACAGATATGACCACTCGCCACGAGTCAATGACAGACAGCATGGGCGAATTCCAGCAGGAAATGAGAGCTTCCATGACTGCATTCCAGGACCTGCGGACAATAAACGAAGAGGAACAAGCACAATTCTTGCACAGCCACAACCAATTCTTGGCAAATCACACTCTCGTAATGGAGAACCACGCCTAGATTTACGGACAAAAACAAAATGTTGCAACAAAGGTCATTTGCCGCGGATTAACGGCATAGAAAATCTTATAAACAGATCCCTCCCACAAAAGGATCCCTCCGCCCGTTACTTGGGCCAATGAAACTATTTAAATTTTGCAATTTTATATTATTTATCATTTTCTTTTTAGTTTTTAATTTTCGTAATGGTAATTTGTTTTTACTTAATTATTCTCATCATACTCTAATATTTGTTTATCCTTGTCTAAACAGGTCACATTTTTTCACACATCTTTTACAATGGAAGCTCCAAAGATGATTCGGAACAATCTTTCCACTTTCGTTCTTTGAATTCTCCGGCATATGGACATCTTTTTAGAGACTACATCACTTTCGAGTTGGTTGGAACTCTCTTATTCTACACCGGAGCGCAGTACATCTCCCCCGGTTTGGCAACTTATTTTTATGATCACATGGAAGATCTACCAGCTGTCTAGGGTTTCCCTTTGAATGGTTTTACACTACGTATTGGTAACACCCGACACGCTTTTTTTTAGCCAACAGTGGCTATGGCTCTAGACCTTCCTCCTCTTCAGCCAGATCTCCCCATTCAATACATGATAGAGAATGACTTTAATGACTATTCTAGGGAAGATTTTGCTGCCCGGTATGGCGATGGCCTTGCCCACGTCAAAAAACGTGCCGAAGCTGGCCAATGGCCGGACTTCACTATTCCACTAGCCAGTATGACCATGAATGTTGGAACTGCCATGTTATTTATTCTTCTAAACATCATGAGGGATTGGCATTTTTCCACTGCATCAAAGTCGGCATGTAAGACATTCCATGCATTGGCCCGGAACATACCGCCCGACATTCTGACCTAGTAATTGAGAATCTTAAGAAGGCTTCGGTCTTTTTCGGCAACACTATATCACCACGCCGATTCACGGCATGCAAGATAGTGAGGACGTACTTCCCTCAGTTTGCGGCCACCTTTCATGACTGGGTAAAGGTCGACTCTATGTGTCCAACAAACAAGATAATTCGTTCTTTGCGATTTCGGACATGGCGACGCCCTGCAAGGTATCTTAAGAAAGTTCGTTCTTTCCCTAATGATGATAAAATGATACTTCATCTAGACAATGCAAAGAAGAGGAAGTGGAGTGAAGTCTGGAAAGCTATGATAGATTGGCGGGATGCAAAGGAATGGCATTTCTACAGGGACGAGGCAAGGAGGGACTATCCCCCAATTCAAGGTTGGGGCAATGTGAGTTGATGCATGTACATATTTGTTTTACGTTTTGATGTGAAATAAATAAATAACCTAACAGTGTGCTACTCTAACAGTGTGCTTCTACTTTTATGATGTATAATATATAGTGTGTTACAATAAATTTCTGTGGAAGAGGTCAGCTTTATTTTTGCTCAAAGCCTCTCAGGTATACTCTTTCTTCCTCTTAAAACTTTGAGGACACAGTGTCCGACAATTTGGGGGTGGTGAGAACCTTTTGCAAAAATTAGGCATGCATAGTTGTATATAGTTACTTAATGTCTAAATAAACGTATTTAGTGACAAATTCTCGTTTCTCTTTCTATGATGAAAAATATTTAGAAATCTCACCCTAGCATCAAAATTAGGACTTGTTCTTAGAAACTTAATTTAATCATTATGCAATAGTTTTACATCTTTTCATGAGCATTCATGCACCGACTATCATTAAATGTACACAGCGATAAGTTTTAAGGGACCCACGGTTAGACAACTTAGTTTCCATATTCGTAAGAATCTAACCAAAAGCCTCAAAATGTATGATATATGAGTAATGACCACAGGAGTAGTTCTTCCTAATAGAGAAGTTCACACGCCTACTTACTTGATCACTACCCAAATCCTAAAGAGAATTTAGGCCTTCTTTGGATCGATATAGCCAAAAAAATTCACACTGTAAAAAAAAATTTAGTCGCCCTAATTTGAACCTTTCATTAATCCTTTCTACTTCACCAAAAAAAAAAAAAATCATTACCCATCTAGTAACCACAAATAAATAAGCCTACCTAGATGATGAGTATGAAAATAGGATGAAGTCTTGAGAAAAATGAAGAGAAAAACCTTGTCACAAATCAAAATCAGTTACCTGTTTAAGAAGAAAAGAAAAAGAAAAAAAAATAGAAATATGTTTCCAAAAATCAAAAGAAATGTCAAGGTTAGAATTCCCCAAAAAAAAATCAAATCAAAAGGGAATACAAAAGCTTGAAAAATCCAAGTATGGAAATCCATGTTAGAAGCAGGAAAGAAAATAAGGATCCTCTAGTATAAATATCTCGAAGACCTTATTCTCTCATACTATATCATTTTTGAATTTTCTATTCCATTTTCTTCTACACTACCACCTAAGCCCCATAACACCTAATAAAGACTTCTAGCTCAATTAGGAATAGGATAGTGTGATAATAAGTAGTAGTTATGACTTCTCGACCTCGGCTCCTCTAACTATCATTGAGTATGTGAGGAAACGTGTGCCCACTGCACACTGGTGATAGCAAAGCTTGAGTGGAAAAATAAGAGAGAAATTGTGTTTCGACACATACCTGTGAGAACCTACTTAAGGACGCTATCTAAAGGATCCAGAAACGGCCCTGCTTGTACATTTCATTATTAGATCACTGCATGCATGCTCATACGTAGATGTTTCGATTATTGTATGTATCTTAACTTGAATTTCGAAAGAATAAAATCCTTGTTTCCCCTACTAGTGAGATGTCTAGATACCTAAGATTAATTAAGGAAACAAGTCTTTGTTACTAAGTCGTTGTAGTATAAATGAAGTTTGTGAGTATCTTCTCTGGAAAACTCTCACGAGGCTATAACTCATCCACTAGGGAATTCCTAGTGGTTCAAGGCCTTGTTGCATACGGTCAATGCAACCGCACTCTGCGAAATGAGATTTAGCTTAGGACAACACATTTTTTACCACTTATCGTTTTAATGTCTCTTCTTTGCTTGAGGACAAGCAAAGTGCTGTTTGGGGGTGGTGTGATAAGCACCCAAAACTGTAATATTAAACCCCGAGAGACATAGCATTTTGGTCGATTATGTGTTTAATAATCATGTAATAATTATATTTTCGTACTTTTGCGGGTTTCCAAATTAAAATGAATATAATGATAAAACATGCATCGGGCACGGGGAATCTTGGAATATTTGAAGTTTCCCACTCAACCCCGTGAAGCCCAACAAAGCGACTAAAGCCGCGAAGTTTCCAAAAGAACAAAACCGGTCGCGAGCGGGTCCACATATAAAGAAGCAGCAAACTTCCGAAGCTCAAATCGGATAAATCTAGATGCCGACGTTGGCTAGTGAAGCTGCCAAGTACGGGAATACGGGAATATTTGAAGTTTCCCACTCAACCCCCATGAAGCCAACAGAGCCTGACTAGAGCCGAAGTTTCCAAAAGAACAAAACCAGTGCAGAACGGGTCCACATATAAAGAAGCAGCAAACTTCCGAAGCTCAAATCGGATAAATCTAGATGCCGATGTTGGCTAGTGAAGCTGCCATAGCGACCCGGGCGACGAACTCTGCGCAAGGACAAAAAGTCGTAAAAATGCCAAAATCGGCGCAGCCACTGGACACACTAAGTGGATCCACTCTGCGGGCCCAGAAGGCATGACGAGTCATTATAGGCAGGTGGCAAAGGATGGTTTCAATTTGGTACCACCTAGCAAGAGAGAAGATACGTACCAATTCAAACCAGGTGGTTTGAATTGAAATGAGCTACAAAACAAAAACTTAAAAAGCAAAAAGACAAAAAATTAAAACAGATCAAAACAAAACTTTGATTCTCAAAGTTTTGAAGAAATCAATTAGCTACCGAACAAAACTCAATTAAATGGTTCACAAGCCATCCAACCTATATATATGAGGGGGTCGCCTTCATTATTTCCCCTTCAGCATATTCATGCTTTAGCTTCCGCCTAGTTAGTTTATTTCTTCAGTACTTACATTCTGTCATTTCCATTCCAGCAGCTTAAATACTGTAAGTTATTTTACCCTTAATAACAGCCATTTCTTTTCTAGTTTAATTCATGTCCTGCATTTATTTACTTAATGTATACAGCAAGTTTTATTATTCCTTCTATAACCATGAGCTAATCCCCCCCCCCCTCAGGGGGAGGTTTATGCTGCTCGTGTAAAAATCCGGATTGACTCTTTAATATTCTAGAGTCACTACTTAGGAATTATGCTTAGATTTGATATCCGGTCCCAAAATGACTGAGACTGTACAAAGTTAGGCTGGCGATGCTCGGGACAGGTCTAGCGACCTCTTGTTGTGTCAGTGTCGAACTGACTCTCCAATTAAATCCGGTGATGTGAAATCGAGCCAAGAGCTGAAATAATATACCAGAGATGAGATATTATTAAAACTCCTTATCCTAGTGAAATGCGACCTAGAGATGTGGGCATGCACTAGGGATCAATACTCGACGTCGTCTCCAAAAAAACGAGGCAATTAGAGATGTAGTGATGTGGTAATATAAACTGTTGAAAAATGATTCTCGCATGAGTATGACTAACTCTCTCCCTGTTTCTCTATTTTTATTTACCTACATATAATCGCCGTAGTAATTTACATTATTTGCATTACCGTTAATTTAATTAAAACTAACTAAAAAGAAACCTAAAAATCCTACTCACCAAAAGTTGTAATTCCAGTTGTGAAACTATCCGAGCCCTAAGGTTTGGACGATCCCTTACTCGACTTATCCTACCAAACCCACGTGAGTAAGGTAACTTGACTAAAATGTACGACTATACAGACGTTGGACTTTGGACTTTGGACTTGGGTCTTTGGACTTCGGACTTTGGACTGTGGACCTCGGACTTAAGAAAATCAGTAACTGAAAACCAAAACGTGTATAAGTGTCTGTTTTATCACTCCTCAGCCCATGCACGAAAAAGTGGATCTGGTCTCCTCCATGTGAAGACACAAGACTTAGCTTTTAAGTCTCTAGTTTTTTTTACTTAGCCATTATCCAATAACTTGTTTTAGATCTAGTTTTTACTTCATAGAATTAGTTTTTCCACATCAAATAGAATTAGTTTTAGAACAAAGGATGAATATTATTTAGAATAAGATTTAGTTTTATAATAAATTATTAGTTTTTCATTGCAATTTAGTTTATTGATTCAATTCTTATTTAGTTTTTGTTGTCTTAAAATCATAATTAGTTAATCATCATATAGTTCTAAATTAGTTTTAAATCTTGTTTTAATTCCTTTTGAATCTTAGACTATTGTTAAATTAGATTTATAAAGTCTAATCATTTATTCAATAATGAGTTATTCTATTTGTTCTTGTATTAGAAATGATAGTGTAATTATTCAAAGCTAAAACCTCCATTAGAGGGGTTTGAGAAAGCCTTGATGAAACTTGATTTCGATTAGCGTAGAATAGATTGTAATATTCTATTCCATTCTAGAAAGTAATTAGTTCACCATGAGAATGGGTTTGATTACTTTACATGCTAGTTGTTAGTTGGTAGGGATTACCATGAACAATTAGGGATTAGAAAGACCCAATTGTTATGCGAAAGCATTGCAATTCGGATTACAACAATTCTTCGTTAGTAAATTAAGTCGAGTTAAGGTGGAATCAAATTTCCCTAATTCTTTATCTAGATTCAAACCTTCGTATTTTAATTGCCATCTTATTATTTAGAACATTTCGATTACGTTATCTCACATCGTTGTTAGCATAATTATATAATCCGTACTCTCATTGTCTTTGATAGAACTGATAATCTTAGTTAACGTGAATTCTAAAGAACTAGGAGTGGAACGAACTTTCTATTCCAACTATATTGCAATAGCATCGAGAGTAGAGAACTTTGATAATTTTAGAACGGAAAATAGTTTTAGTTTTACTTACGTTTGAGTTTCATCGCTTATTCGTAGGTAAAACTATCGTTTTTACTTTTATCAGTGCGTCAGTTGGGTCACGTGTAGCTTGTACCTGTAGATCCTCCAACACCAAATTGGAGAACAAGAATTGTGGCAGGACGCGGGTATGAGGTGAACTAGAGCAATATTGGGCCACTTTAATCGAGTCATGGCGTAATCCGTGATCCAACCACTCGAATCGAGGACCTATCTCGTCTTATCCATGGGAGTGTCATCAAAACTACATGACTTGGTATGCGAGGAATTCTCATGTAGTTTTAGTGAACCCTGAGCGTCTTCCTATTCATCCCTCCCTGGCGACACTGCCTAACTATTCACCGATTGTAAGTATTGTGATTTTTAATTCAGTTTCTCTAACTATGATTTTTTACATTCGATTGGTAACTTATCTTGATTTCCCTTTTTTCGAAAGAACGACGTCATCGTTGAAACCAGTCGTTTGCTAGAGAGAGGTCTGCAATTGGCTGGGAATAATATTCCAGAGGAAGCAAGGTCCTCCTTCGAACGAGCGTACAACTTGACTAGGTGCAAGTACAGTGGTGGGCGTTATAGTTCATGATTTGTTTCAATTTAAGATTTGTAACTTTGTTAACTTTGGAACGAATGGATGGATTATTTGATTTAGAACGAATGGATGAATATGATGTTTGAATGATGTTTGATTAAGTGGAATCTTGATTTTGAATGATGTTTGATTAAGTGGAATTTGATGAATATGAAAGTGTTGTAAAAACGAAATGAACTTTCAAAAAAATTTGTCCAAACGACCCAACCACATCGTTTGGTAAAAAGGCCAAACGACCTCGTCAGATCGTTTGTCCTTTATACCAAACGACTGCGGCAGATCGTTTGGATTAATGCTCAAACGACCCAGCCACATCGTTCGGTATAAAGGCCAAACAACCTCATCAGATCGTTTACCTTAAAGCCCAAACGACCCAACCACATCGTTTGGTATAAAGTCCAAACGACTTGACCATGTCATTTCGGTCATTATTGACAACATACGAACATTATTTCCAAATCACTCGATTGCAGTCCGAATCAACTTAGTCGATCACTCGATTTCCAAATCAAATCAAATAAAATCCCTAACATTAAAATCAAATCAAATTACACTTGTTCCAAATTACATCAAAATATCATATCGATTTAGTCAAATTTCAAATCAAATCAAATAAAATCCCTAACATTAAAATAAAATCAAATTACACTTGTTCCAAATTACATCAAAATATCATATCGACAACATACAAACAACTTAGTCGATCACTCAATTTCCAAATCAAATCAAATAAAAGTCCTAACATTAAAATAAAATCAAATTACACTTGTTCCAAATTACATCAAAATATCATATCGACAACATACAAACAACTTAGTCGATCACTCAATTTCCAAATCAAATCAAATAAAAGCCCTAACATTAAAATAAAATCTAATTACACTTGTTCCAAATTATATCAAAATATCATATCGATAACATACAAACAACTTAGTCGATAACATGTATGGTTGGGTCTTCAACAGGCTCGCTTTCACACATTAGATTGGGAATATTTAATGCCATAAATTGCAATTGCCTTGCTGTCAAGGCCAAATTCCAACTTTCAGCAATATCATATCGAGCTCTAAGCCATTGGCACATTACTGGAGGAACCGGACAATCTTCAACAAGTTCAACATTGATAAAATGATTTCTACCAACATGTGCGCTACCTAATACTTTTTTCACTCTCTCAGGATTTGCTTGGGTTCTCAGCGACATGATAAGGAAGCAATGATGAGCTCCTAAATGTAGGAGGACAACATTAAATCTTGAAGCAAATAGATATCCAGCAAAGGGCATGCTCATCCACTTATTTAAGGGTGTGTAACCTTTTTCATATAGGATTTCCTTCATCGCATAAAAAACCTCACTTTGATTGTACAAAGTACAATAAAGGGGGAGGTTGTCAGTAAGCTCTTCATACGAGTCCCTTCTTATCTGCAGCCATTCTTCTTGACTTCTTCCTAATGCAATGCAGAAAGCTCTATAACTGCAGTTGCCATCGCCAACAGGGTCATGGACTCTAACAATGTATTTATGTATTTCTTCAGGAATATCCAACCCATAATCCTTAGGACCCCTCGTCTTTCCAAAGTCTAACCCATCTCTCACATTTCGTGGTGTGGCTATTTTTGGAGAAGGTTTATTTCTTTGTGTGGTTGTTTTTGGTGTTTTTGGAGAAGGCTTATTTCTTGGTGTGGTTGTTTTTGGTGTTTTTGGAGAAGGATTATTTCTTGGTGTTGTGTGGGTGTTTTGGGTTGGTATTTTTGGAGAAGGCTTCTTTCTTGGTGTGGTGTGGGTGTTTTGGGTGGGCATAGTATTTGGTTGTGATGAGACCCACTCCTCATGGTCACATTGAGAATGTTCAAAATGAGATGGATCTCGCTTTGAAGAGTTCTCATCTCCAGTTGGAAGTTTTCTGCTGCAGCTACCTTTCGGCCGACCTTTGGTTTTTGCTTTCTCACGAGGCAAGATAGCCATATGTACTTTTCACAGTACGACAATCTCCATAAGCTTCCTAATCATAACCCTTTGCTCTTCTTCAAAAACCATTGCAAACATATTCATGAACAAGTCCATTGAAGGTGTAACATCGGGACCAACACCCACTGACACATTGGGAGAAGCAGACAATGTTTTCCAAAAGGGATCGATAACAGTCAAAGGGATGGACTGCTTTTGCTCTTCAAACTCAATTAATTCATAAGCACATGGCAGTCCATGGCTCGTGTGCAAATAGCACCAACACATGATCTCTCTATCTTTAACACGCTTTACGCGGGTTTCTATTTCTTCAAATAGCAAGTCTAAACACTTGCGTGAGACAAGGCCTCTGAGTTCACGAAACAAAGGAATCCAGTGGTGGTGTTGAGTTACAATCATACTTCTCTCAAAGGTAGCTCTAATCTGCTCGGACATCTAGATCTCTAGAATCGGGTGGTTTAAGCTAAACACACTCAAAAAATCATGACAGTTTGCATTTCCTAGTACACGCTTCACCTGAGCATGAGACCCTTCAACTCTATTGGTCGTTATACTCCCAAAGTGAATGTGTTGGTTAGTCCAATAACATACGAATTGATCCCAATGAGGAAACCAAGTCTCTCACAAATAACTAACAAAATTGGAGTACTCAATTCTATAATATTTTTCCAAAGCATCCCATCTACGCTGGAAAATAATCTCTGTCTTCGAGTTGACTACAGTGTTCCACGAGAACTGGGCCTTCTCTACAAGTTATGTAGTTGGAAAAATATCATAACATTTTGAAATGATGCACGTAGCGATATGCCATCTACATAGATACTTGTGTGCATTCGGGAAAACTTTGTCAGCGGCACTCATCAGGGCCAAGTCCCTGTCAGACACGATCACGGATGGACTTATGTCACCAAGCAAGCCACTAAAATGATGCAGGGCCCACTCATAGTCGATTGTTGTTTTAGACTGAAGCAACACCTGACACACGGTGAAAGACTTTCACGTTGAACTCACCCCAACAAACTGTATGAAAGGCCGCCGATACCTGTTAGTT
The DNA here is from genome assembly GCF_015680905.1 of Coptis chinensis. NCBI lineage: Eukaryota > Viridiplantae > Streptophyta > Magnoliopsida > Ranunculales > Ranunculaceae > Coptis > Coptis chinensis. Next base: position 90,659,658 of record NC_141458.1, on the reverse strand, counting down.
TTGTAGGTAGCATCTAACATGAAAACCATTGGAAAAGTCCAAGCCAACTTAACACCTTCTGGATGGGCCCATAACAACCCCGTTATCTCCTCGGTATTCTCATCATGTCTCAACTCCTCAAAATAATGTTCTTTTGTTAACAACTCACGCAATCTCTGTAATTGTGTGAGACCGTTCATATCCAATTTCCTCACCTTTTGCCTTGCAGTGTAGACTTGGGATATACTAGATATGTTTTCATGATACATATTCTTGATGAAATCCAAAAAAAATTTAGGCTTTATTCCACACTTACTCATCTCTGACAAGTACTCAAACTCTAGAACGGTCAGACAAGTAGCAAATGCATGTCCTTCAAGAGTTTTTGCCAATACATGGTTGCATAGTACAAAATGCCGCGGCATTTCGCGATATATCGAGATATTTGCCGGATTTCCAGTAAAACGGCATCAAAATATTCCCGATATCAAGCTGGCAGGGAAAACTCCTCTATCTTACCAGAAATTTATCGCTATATATCGCGATATTTAAGATAGATTATCGAAATTTTGAAATATCATGGGTCATCTTCTTGTTGTCACAAGGTGTAAACAGTAAACACAAAACAGTAGAGATGGGTAATTTTCACTCTCCCTGAGTTCCTGATGTTGTGGGATAATATCAACTTGTAATTGATCGATCACACAATTGTTCTCTTATCGTTTCCGTCGTCTTTCCCATTTCCTCTTTTACTATTCATCTCTCATTCTCTTTTGTTTTCTAAGCAAAGGAAATTTTCTCTCTCTCCTTCCATTCAAGTTTTTTGAGAAATATTGGATATTTAGATTTGAGAAGTTGAGTGTAAAGAAGTTAGAAATTGCAAGGTATATGGTCTTCCGTTAGAAGAAAAAAAGTAAAACATCTTTAATAGATTTTTTTTTTAATGAGATCACATTCGCATGGTCTGCTGTAAGCATGAATGAGGTTGTAATAATTCTCATCTTTCCACCTCATCTGGTCATTTACAAATAACAAGTAAGGTTTGGTTGATATCTCCTTTAATTTTCCAAATTGTTTATCCCTCTATCAAAACCTCATCTCATCACTAAAAGTCCCTTATATGTCTCGATATATTGAACAACTCATTAAACTAGGCTTGCCAAACCTCCTCTTATCGATCGATATTTTCTTATATATTTCAAAATATCGGTTTTGGAGACTTTCGGTATTTTGAACCGGCACGATATTTTGTACTATGCATGGTTGTAAATACCATTTCTAACTTCTATTTTTCAACTATCGACAGTGCCGCATTGGAAAACACCTTTTAACTTAAATGGACATCCCGATTTCTTGGTTCCCGACCTTCTCTTATTAGCCCTCCCTTCGCCTTCCTTCTTGTGTGACCGATACACACCCGAGCACTCGCAAGCCAAATTCAATCTTGCTACTCGGTTTCCCTTGGCACACTCCGACTTTTCAATGACCACAACAACATTAACTTGTCTTCCTCTAGCGGTTATCCAACCGATTACCTCACTACATGTATGAAAGACCTAAATACATAAAAAACAACAACTATTATTAATACACTAATAAAATTACATTTAGAAAAAAAAATTAAAAAAAATGAAATCAATGCCACTCAATTATTCCTCTTCCATAGTAAAAAATTTATGTTGTATCACTTAAAATCGGTTGACAATCCACATCATTTGAGTTTGCAGATGATCGGTTCCTGGATAGCGTCAAAGAATTCTACATATAGAAGAATAAAACAAAAGTCTCAAACAATTTGCACTTAGTTTCAAAGTCACAAAAAAAATGAATTTTTAACTAAATTTAGTCCAAACGACCTAGCCATGTAATTTCATAGAGGGTCCAAACGACCCAACCATGTAGTTCTATAGTGTCCCCAAACAACCTAGCCATGTCGTTCTATAGTGTTCACAAATGACCCAGCCATGTCGTTCTATAGTGTTCCCAAACGACCCAGCCATGTCGTTCTATAGTGTCCCCAAACGACCCAACCATGTCGTTTGGGCTCGGGTTTTGCATTCATTCAAGTGTTTTGCATTCATTCATTCATTCATTCAATCAAGTGTTTTGTATTCATTCTAATCAAGTGTTACCTCATTATTTAGGTTTGCACTTTGTCGTCGATGATTTCTCGGCATCTCATTTGCTCAACTAGTCGCGCGCATCTTCAAATTCTTCACCTTGACCTTCAACATTTTGTTCCACTTCTTCACTTTCAACATGTCTTCTATTTTCTCCTTCTCTAATTTGTTGTTGCACCTCAAACATTACTCAAATGCTTCTTCTTCATTTTCATGTTCCATTTAGAGAAACTTGAGTATTATAATATGTAGAGAAACTTGAGTATTCTACGTAAGGAGTAAGGATTTTAATGAAAAAAGGAGCAAGGAAGAGTAAGGAGTATTCTATATATATTTAAAATTTTGATATATTTCGAATAATTGAGTGAAATATGTTTGTAAACCCTAAACTCTAAACCCTAAACCCCAAACTAGTTTATTATTCACAATTGAATAAAAAAAAATGGAAAATAACAAGTTTAGATATAAAACAAATTATTATTTTAGATTTGGATAATTGAGTGAAATATGTTTGAAATTAAAATTTTTTTTTTTATGTCGGTACGAAATTTGTAATGAATCCTAAACCATAAACCCTAACCCCAAACCCCAAACCCCCAAACTAGTTTATAATTCAAAATTTGAAAAAGAAAATAATAAATAATAATTTTAGATATAAAACAAATTATTATTTTGAATAATTAAGTAAAATATGTTGGTACGAAATTTGTAAACCCTAAACCCTAACCCCTAAACCACCAACCTAGTTTATGATTCACAATTTTAAAAATAAAATAACAAATAATAAATTTATATATAAAACAAATTATTATTTCGAATAATTAAGTGAAATATGTTGGTACAAAATTTCTAAACCCTGAACCCCAAACCCCAAATCCCAAACTAGTTTATGATTCACAATTGAAAAAAAATAATAATAATAACAAGTTTAGATATAAAACAAATTATTATTTTAGATTTTAGCATGTTTGATTACATATTTTAACTTGGTTATATAGATACTATGTCATAACAGAAAAAGAGTGCAGAGTGCATGTAATTGTGTTAGTGTAACTAATTGTGTTGTTCCTAACCCAATTTTTTAAATTGGATTTTAATTTTCCTAATTTAATTGGGATGTGTTGATAATTGATCATTACTAATTCAATTTTGCACATAATTGTTTAAATAAATTATTTTACACTTATGATCGATTAATTATTTGTATTATAAGAAAAGTGTTGGTGTTTATGTATAAGAAAAGTGTAATTGGTGTTTATGTTCAAACAACTTCACCATATCGCCCCATAGAAGTCCTAAACGACCCAGTCATACCGCTTGCATGTGATACCAAATGGCACACACAAACGATGTGGCCAAGTCGTTTGAGTATTACTCAAACTAACACTCAAAGGACTTGGCCATATAGTTTTCATATACACTCAAATGATATGGCCACGTCGTTTTGGTATACACTCAAACGACTTTGCCATATCGTTTGGTTACGTCATTTGAGTGTTAGTATGAGTAACACTCAAACAACTTGGCCATATCATTTGAGTGTTAATCAAACTAACACTCAAACGACATGGCCATATCGTTTGAGTGTGTATACTCAAATGATATGTCCCAGTCGTTTGAGTGTATACCAAAACGACGTGGCTATATCGTGTACACTCAAACGATATGGCCAAGTCGTTTGAGTGTATACAGAAATGGCCCAGAAGATTCGTTTTAACGAGACCGGTTAAATTGGTTGCTGGGCCTGAGTTTTTATGGCAAATTTATAATATGGCAAATTTGTAAAATTTCTTTTATTTTTTGAGGGTTGTCCAATCCAATTTGATGAGTGACCGATGGAATCACCTTTCCTAAATTCTAGGAAAACAAAGCGCTGTCTTCTTATGCAGTTGGACTGTTTTGAGCTGTGAATGATCCACCGATATCCACCCAATTATCGTAAACTATAAATATCTAGCTCACAATTCTGCATCGATTATCAATTTGGCCTAGTACGTGATTCCCCGGCCATTAAAAGCCTTCAAAGATTATAGCACTACTAGATAGAAAGTTCCAGAAAATTATTTATTGGGAGGCGTTTAAGGGACATATAAAATTGACACACAAAATCACTCAAGTTATCAACCTTTTGATCACTCAAGATCTAACAGTCACCAGAGAATTAAACAAGTTGTTTTTAGACTGGTTTTTTTGGGTTAAAACCGGTTCAGCAAATGAATTGAACCCGGTTCCGGGTTTCACTATTCTTCATCTCAGAAAACAGAATACGAGAGAGTGACGGGGGAGAGAAAAAGAAGAAGCTCGCCATCTTCTTCGTCACCAAATCTTTCCGTGTCCCTCATCATAAACTTCCTACTCATCTGTCTTTCTTCCCTACAGGCTATTGAAATAACCTTTATCTCTTCTTTCTATTCCAATTTTGTTGCTTCATCATCTGTTTTTGGAGAAGAGCTGACCCCTCTATTATTTCTTTTCTCTTTCGTATGCATCGATGACGAACAAATAAGAATAAACGAGTACTTTTCTCACTTTTTTTTTCCAATTGAATTTAAAAGCAATATGATTGATTCTTTATTTTCAACAACAATCTGAGATGGAATGGACAGTACAATACGAAATTAATTTGAGGCGGCAACAAGTAAAATTACTATGTGGAGCTAATGGAAGCAAAGGATCAATTACTAGCAACCAATTAACAATTCTTGGTGATGAGCTGAAGTATAGGCAGATTTCGACTTTGTTATGAGGACTGGCATACAAGCACATGGTTTGTATTTGGTTGAGGGTGACTAAAGATTCTTAACAGCTGGAGGACGCTCAATGTAGTTGTTATAGGATTGGTGATTATATTGTAGTGTGTATGTATGGGGATGCTTTGTTTAGAGCTTTTGTTTTTGCTGGAAACTAAGTTTTGATTTGTTTTGAGTTTGGATTAAAACAATGAAGTTTTGAATGCTTTTTCGATGATGTTTTGTACAATTTTAGCTTGTCGTCCATACAAAAAAGTGAGACAAAATTCATGAAATTAGATAGCAATTTAGGGGTGCAAAAGGATTGGTTCGGATGTACCGAATCCGAATCCGAAAATTTATACCCATATCCGAATCTGAATCCGACGGATATTAAAAAAATCTAATATCCGATCCAAAAATTAAAATTAATTAAAATTTTATTTGTTTTGAATAATTCATTTTACCACTATAAAAACTAGTATAAATATTATATTTGTCATTTATTATTATTATTTTGTTATTATAGTTTTATATTATTAGTTTATGATTTTATATAATATTTTATACAATAAAAAATGAATAAATTAATTATATATAATAACTATTAATTTTTTAAATCGGATCGGATATTATCGGATGAGGATATGTCAGTATCCGAATTCGTATCCGAAACTAGTTCGGACATAAAAAAAATATCCAATTATCCGATTTTTCGAATATGAATTCGAATCGGTTGAATATTTGGATATCCACTTGCACCCCTATAACAACTACAACTATAACGAGAAAGCAGTTAGCTTGAATTGTATAGATTTTCTGCTGTCTAGTATGAGAATACAAAAGTATACAATTGATAGTAGACTTGAACGCAGTATATATAATGGATTCAACATAGGACCAGAAGTACGACGGCAAGGAAAACCCGAGGAATGGCAGGTCCCCTAATAACAGGCCGGATCAAAAGAATTGCCGTCGATTTGTATTCATTCAGTAGACTTAGTATTTACTCACAAATAAATTTGAAACCACACACTTGCTTAGAATTCTCGGCATATAAATGGTGTTTGCATACACAATTGTGTGCTGCTCACCTTTTAGAGTCTAATGCATTTAAGAAAAAAATATGACAATAACTTAAAAAGTGCCATATCAATAAACTAGTGATCGAACTGCATCTTCAGTACATAAGAAAGCCACTTAAGATTCATATACACAAAAATGTACGCCCCTACATATTTAATCCACCCAAAAGAATGTGATTCCTACATCATATTTAATCCAACAAAAATAATATGATTCCTACACATTTAGTTCACCAAAAAGAATGTGAATATAATCCTATATATTTAGGGAATCCACCAAAAAAATGCATCGCTTTTCCTCAATCACCATCCTTCAAACCCTCAAAAGTGGTTTTAACTGTTGCAAACATGAATATCAAAAAAGATTTAGTTAACATAATCAATTGAACTAAAAACTTACTTCTAGTAGTTAAGAGTAAATAATTACCTTTAAAATGTCAGTCGGATCAGGTCCCAAGTTTTCAGCAGGTCCTAAGTTTTTAGCAGACTTTTCAGTAAGGGCTGTATATAAAAATAGTTATAGTTAGTGCAAATTTATGAAAAGAAATATGTGGAAAATACATGGTAGTTTTACTTACAAGGCTCAGATAAGTATGCCTGCAACTTTGGATTTTTCGGATATCTTCGTCTATCATGCTCTGTGTTTTTACATAAGACACACTTCCTTTTCTTCTTATTTCAAGCTATCTCAATAGCGGGCTTCCATCTTTTACTGCTGCTAACTTTCTCTTTCCTTGTGCCATCCTTCGGTCTTCCTTTTGTTTGGGAGATAACTGGATCTAATATTGGCATTTTTTGTGAGCCCTTGGACACGAGTCCTTCTTGTCCTTGATGGTTTGGATCACTTGAAATCTCAACGTTTTTTTGCAGTGTTAACAATTTCAGCACGCTCCTTTAAAATATCAAGAAAAAGCCCTTCAATTCCGCTAATGCCATCTTATACAATTTTTCATATTCCGAGTGTAGACACTTGCCGCGTGTTTTAATAACAAGTTGTGTTCACTAACAATTCGATCCTTATGTTCTGAAACGAAATCCTCATCACATTCATTTCGAACTATCTTCTTTAGAGCTTCATCATATCTATCAACAAATTCACTTAGACTAGTTCTGTAGTTGACAAACTCATTGAAGAAGGCATTGACCTCCTCACTACGACCTGTCGTATTCATACCAGCAAAAAATGTACGACGATGGTATATAGGAGCCCAACATTCTCTTATATCAAGCAAGCCCTCAAGCCAAGGGTTCTTAGTTAACTTAAATTCTTCCATCAAGTTTTTCCATGTCCTTTCAAAGTCTTCAACCTTGTATGTAAAGTGAATGTATTTCTCCAATCCAGTCTTGAACTTTGAATTCTCGAAATAAATATGTTCTAACTTTTCACCAAATTTCTTTTTAATATGCCAAATGCATAGTCGATGCTTCGTATTAGGGAAAACCTTCCTCACAGCACCACACATGGCAGCGTCTTGATCAGTGATAATGGACGTTGGATGCCGACCACCCATTGCTTCAACCCATGTCTTGAGCAACCAATTAAATGCCGCCTCTGTTTCATCGTGAAAAAGTGCACATCCAAATTGGATAGATTGGTAATGATGATTAACACCGGTAAATAAGGGGCAAATGACATTTTGAATTTGTTTGTCCTGTATGTGGTGTCAAATGTTACAATATCACCAAATTGTTCATATGCCATACGAGATCTAGGATCAACCCAAAAGAAGTTCGTTGCTCTTCTTTTTTGATCAATTTGCACGTTGGAAAAATATTGAGGATTTTCTCGATACTTTCTTCGGAAATAGTTGATAACTGATTGAGCATCTCCTTCCCCTAGTTTTTTTTTTTTTTTTTTGTTTTCCCTCGTTGTCCGCAAGTGGCCGGTTATAGCAATCTCTTCCACCATAACCAAATTGGTCACCTCCAAAAATAGAAGGAACCTTCGAAATCTGCATACTCTCCTTATCGAATTTTTCAGTCAAATCCTTCGCAGCCACAGGCATATTCCTATTCGACGGCAAATGATGTCTTTTAATCAGTGTAACAAAATTATGGTTATGCGCATTTTCATAGATAGAAACTTTCCACTTCTTAATTTCTTTCATGTACAATATGTGTATACTTGCCAAACAATCTTTTTTCAACGTGGAACAACTCCGACTTTTTCCCCTGAGATTGACCTTTTCATCCTTCTCTTTATGAGTCCCGGCCCTCACGTGAACATACAAGTAAGACATTTGTGACTGCATCAACACGAGCTTGAGTTTTCTGTGACGATCTTATTCTAATAGTAAATCCTTCTTGTCGATCATACTCTTGATAATAATCCTTAGTTTCATCAATTGAATCAAAAAACATGACCACCTGTGGCTCTTTATGATTTTCAACCTCCGAATTTGAACATGTATGCTCCATCTTTTGACTACTTCAAACTGAATCTGAAACATATTGGTAAGTCATTGGAAGGCATTTATTGGTCTAAATTCTAAAAAAAAGACAAATTTTCAAAACTAAGTGTTTAGAAACTAAGTTGTGAAATTTACCTTTCTCCTCATGCTCTGTGTCTGATTCGTTTTCAAAAAAAGAGAGACAAAATAAGGGACAAGCTACAGTGTTGTTGTGTTGCTATAGAGAAAATGGAGGGTTGACAAAGTGATATTTTGATGAAACATAATAATTATTATTAGGGTAGGTGAAGAAAAGATTGGCGAGCTTCTTCTTTTTCTTTCCCCATCACTCACTCAATAGTCACAAATTCGGAATTCGTTGTTAATTCGGCAACGATGAAATCGTTAATTCGTATAAATTCGTTTAAAAAATCAGAAAAAATCAGTCATAAATAATTAAAATATAAAATAGTATGCAGTGTGTAGGGGTAACTTCGGATCGGATCGGATAAAGGGTTTTCGGAAAAATTTCCAATTTTTTTTCGGATGGCAATATCTTTTTCAAATCCGATCCAATTATTTTTCGGATGTCAATTTTTTTTCCGAATTCGGAAAGTTCGGAAAATCGGAAAATTTTCATAAATTTCGGAATCCGCAAAATACGGAAGTAAATCGGAAATTTGAATTATATAATTGGATTCTCTTTTAGGATAACCATTGTTTATCCAGTTAATACATTCATTTAGCAATCATTTTGAAATGTATTAATTCAATAAACAAGTTAGACCTTTTAACACGTTCATTCAACAAGTTTTTTCTTCATGTTAATCCATTAATCCAATAAATAGAAAGCTGAGAGAAATTGAGACATGTACTAAAATGACAATATTAATTATTTGAAATTGTGAGAGAGACAATGTTTTACTTCTCTAGGGTTTTTATTTGGTTTGTAAACTATCTGCAGTTTTAATTTAGTAATTATATGAAATAGACTGCTATATGTTAAAAATTTAGAAATTAATCGAAAATCGGATCGGATCGGATTTTGAAAACACATCCAATTCCGATCCAATTATTTTTCGGAAAAATCGGATATCGAAACACAAATATCATTGCCAAATTCGGAAAAATATCGGATCGGAATTCGAAAAAATTGGTTTTCGGAAAAAAGAGGCACCCCTAGCAGTGTGTGATTTTACATCATGTCAAGGTTACTTCGAGCATATATCAAATTCAAAAGTTGCGAAGTCTTGTTATATCCTACAAATATTTGCAATTCATAAAATAAAATATTAAAATAAATGAATACAAAGCGGAAAAAAATCGGAAATTCGCTAAAAATCGGAAAAAAACACTAAACATCGAGAATTAGGAGACTTTTACCGTTTTTACTGTTTATTCGTTTAGAAATTCGGTAACCAATCAATTCGGAGACTTTTTACATTTTTTTTTTTAAATCATAGATTTTTGTGACTATACACTCTCGTATTCTGTTTTGAGACGAGAATGGTGAAATCCAGAACCGGTTTTAATTCGTTTGTTGAACCGGTTTTTGTTGAACCGGAAACCAGTTTGAAAATAGCTTGTTCAATTCTCTACTGACTGTTAGATCTAGAGTGATCAAAAGGCTGACAACGTGTGTGAGTTTGTATGTCAATTTTATATGTCCCTTGAACGCCTCCCTTATTTATTAGCACGTGTAAGGGTATTCTAGATATTAAGCAAAATACAAGACAGTCAACGAGTTTGACTACCAAATGTTGGACTAAAATCTAAGTTCCAACTATAAATGTATCAAAGCTTAATATCGCTACTATAAATAGGACCAAAACCTAAATACCCCAAGAATAATAACCTGGAAATCGTAACTGGATGCAAATGTATTAAACTAACCTCAAATAATAAGGGTCCTATTACTGACGGACCCCATATTGTGTTGGGCAGACTAAAAAAAAAAACAATTATTACAAGTATGCCATTGGTCTTAAAAAAATCCAAAAAAAAACAAATATTACAAATTTGCCATTGGTCTCAAAAAATTGAATTCGAAAAAAGCTTAAACGACCCGGCTAAGTTGTTCATTGTGTAAACCCAACGATGTGGTCACATCGTTGGGGACTCAGTCCAAACGGTGAGACCACATCGTTTGAGACTTAGTCCAAACGGTATGGTCACACCGGTCAAGAGGCCAAAAAATAGAACTTTATATTTTTTCAAAGTTCAAATCCCAAACGTTTGGGATTTGAACTTTGAAAAAATATAAAATTCTGTTTTTTGGCCTCTTGCCACACCGTTTGGGATTTGAACTTTGAAAAAATATAAAATTCTGTTTTTTGGCCTCTTGACCGGTGTAGCCACACCGTTTGGACTAAGTCTCAAACGCCAAAAAACATAACTTTATATTTTTTTCAAAGTTCAAATCTCAAACGGTGTGGCCCACCGTTTGAACTAAGTCTCAAACGATGTGGCCACACCGTTTGGACTGAGTCCCCAACGATGTGGCCACATCGTTTGGACTAAGTCTCAAACGGTGTGGCCACATCGTTGGGGACTCAGTCTGAACGGTGTGGCCACATCGTTGGGTTTGCACAATGAACGGCTTAGCCGGGTCATTTAAGCTTGGGGTTTTCGAATTCAATTTTTTGGGACCAATGGCACACTTGTAATATTTGTTTTTTTTTGGGACCAATGGCACACTTGTAATAATTGTTTTTTTATTGGAGTCTGCCCAACACAATATGGGGTATGTCAATAACAAATACCAATAATAATTAACGGAAAATCGAAAACTGGATGCAAATACAACAAACTAACCTCAAAGAATAATTAACGAGAACGAACAAACCTTAAAAAATAATTAATGGGAAATCGGAAACTGAATGCTAATGCATTAAACTAACCACAAAGAATAATTAATTAATAGAAAATTGAAAACTGGATACAAATACATTGAACTAACCTCAAATAATAGTTAACAGGAAATCAAAAATTGGGTGCAAATTCTTTGAACTAACCTCACAAATATAATTAATGGAAAATCAGAAATTGGATGCAACTACATTGAACTAACCTCAAAGAATAATCAACGGGAAATCGAAAACTAGATACAACTGCGTTTAGCTAAACTCAAAGAATAATCAATAGGAAATTAAAAACTAGATGCAACTGTATTGACCTAACTCTCAAAGACTAACTAACGAGAAATTAGGAACTGGAAGCAACAACATTGAACTAACCTAAAGAAAATCAACAAAAATTCTCAAAAATTGGATGCAAATGCATTATACTAGCAATATTTTTTTATTTTTATGTTATGTTATTATTATTATTATTATTATTATTATTATTATTATTATTATTATTATTATTATTTTGTATGGAACTAACCTTAAAGAATAGTTAATGTGAAGTTGGAAACTGTATGTAAATGCATCGAACTAACCTCAAAGAATAATTAATGTGAAATCGGAAACTCGAAACAAATGTATTGAACTAACCTAAAATAATAATTAACGGGAAATCGGAAACTGGATGCAACTGTATTGAACTAACTCAAAGTATAATTAAGGGGAAATTAGAGTGGATGATATGCAAATGCATTGAACTAACCTCAAAGAATAATTAATGGAAATAAAAAACAGGATGAAACTATATGGAACTAACCTCAAAGAGTTATTAACGGGGAATCAAATCTAGATGCAAATGCAACGAACTAACTTCAAATAATAGCTAACGGAAAATCGAAAACTGGATACAACTTCATTTAACTAACCTCAAAGAATAATTAACGAGAAATCTAAATTTAGATGCAATTGTTTTTAACTAACCTCAAAGAATTAATTAACGAGAAATTAGAAGTTGGATGTAATTGCATTGAACTAACCTTAAAAATAAATTAACAAAAATAAGAAACTAGATGCAAATGCATTGAACTAACCTTAAAGAATAATTAACATAAAATAGAAAACTGGATTTATATATATGCATGCATTGAACAAACCTCAAAGAATAATTAATGAGAAATAAAAAATTGGATGCAATTGTGTTGAACTAACCTCAAAATATAGTTGTATGATCTGTAGTTGGAATCTTCAACAAGTATAGTTTTGCATTTAAAATAGTGTTTGTCATATCTATTTTTGTATGGTTGGGAATGACTTGGTATTCAAGTAGCTTCAATATGATCTTTGCCTTATTAGACATTCTAACAAAACTTTATTCAAATTTCTATTATTTAACAACAAATAGAAGTCGAAAGGTTTTATCAAGGTTGTGTTCTATCTTTTTATGGAGCGTAGGGTTTTCACATTGCAAAAAATTTGGATGTGTGATTAATATAATATTTATATCTCATAGTTCTGCATAGTTACAAATATTTTTCAGAATAATTTAATATAATGACACCCGTTCGTAAGACAGGTTCGAAAGCTAGTTATATCTAAATTAATAATATTAGTAGGTTAGTTTTTGTGAGACTAGTAGTAGTGGTCAGGCAATTGTAGCTAGGGAATGGACGTAAGTTACATGGTTACATGAACTTGTATTTAAGGCTTGTAAGTTAATAAATAAGGGAAAAGTTGATTATTGTAGTTGTTTGCACAATAGTGTGAATTGGAGGCGGTTCCCTCAATAGAACCAATTGGAGTTTATGGGGTTTTCTCGAATTAATCCCATCCTATCTATCATCTTTCCTTTCTTTCATTTTAACATTCAATATAATCTAGTTTGATCCACTCCTACAGAACCTGATGGTGTCAGATCTGTTCTTGCCAGATAAGAGTGGGTGGGATGAGGCTAAGATCAAAGCCCTATTTAACATGGAGCCCTATGTCAGTCCATCTTAGAGATCAAGGTGAGACCTAAGAATGCTCCAGCTGATAAGATGAGATGGAATAAGGATAAACATGGAGTCCTCACTGTCAAATCTACTTATAGTTTTCTTAAGTCTGACGAGGAACTGGGCCAAAGTTCAACCTGCAACCCCCTCACCCTGAAGCACATTTGGAAGACTCCCATTCCTGCATACATCCAAATGTTTCTCTGGAAGATGTATATCACAGATCTTTGCCAATGGGAGATGTCTTTGTGAGCAGAAAGGAAGTTGCAGGGGAGAGTTCTCCCCGCCTTTTCGCTACAAGGAAATTGAGTATCAGAGAACACACTTTTTAGTTGTATTTGGATTAGAAGTCTGTGGTTCAGCTCACATATAGGAATGAGGATGCAGAAGTTACCAGGCCAAACTCTGAGAGAAAGAGTGGATACCTTTGTAGCCTGGAGTTGCAGCTCCAACACAGACAAGAGTATGGTAGGTATACAATCTACATTCTTGCTAAATCAGATCTGGAAGGCGAGGAATGAATGCAAGTTTGAGAATAGAAAACCCAACAGAGAAAGGATGCTCAGAGACAGCAGAAAACTGGCGGACAATTGCCTTCAGGCGCACAGAGAAGAACATCTCAATACTAACCCATATTTAAGTTTATTAGACAAATGTTTTGAGAAAGTTTTTCCAAATATACCAAATGAGAGTATAATCATTAGATTTGATGTGTCATATCACAGGCAGACAGGATGGGCTGGAGCTAGAGCTATAGCAGTAGATAGTGAGGGAAGAATAGTGGGAGCAACCGAAGGTTCGTGGCCTTGGATGCGCCAGGTTTGAGCTTGAAGCAAATGAAGTTGCGGTTTTGTTTGGCACAACATCTTAGAGTGAAACATTTTGTTTTTGAAGGAGACAATGCTGAAGTAATCCAAGCCTTACAAGGCAACTCATACCGTTGGGGATGGACAGCTTTAATAGCTAACATTACCTCCTTGTTATCTAGTTTTAACTCTTCTGCTTTTAGATGGATTAGTAGACTTTTGAACGGGGATGCAGATTCTCTAGCAGCTTGGGCTTACCACCAGCTACCGAAGTCCGAGTTGCCAAGTTGTATGATTCAGTCAAACTGTGTACCTCTAGTAGTTTGATGATATATATATATAAGAGTATGATTTGCACCAAAAAAAAAAAAAGTGATATCGAAGTCGTTCGATCTTTGGCTTGTGGGGATAGCATCTCATTGTTAACTTGTATTTATCACGGTTCTTGTATCAAAAAAAAAAAAAAAAAAAAATGAGTGAAGAGGTTGTGGTAGAAATTAGAAATACATTGGCGAGTTTGAATGAAATCTTTGAATGTTATTGTGCTCAATTTAAGGAGACAATGAATGAACTTTGTAAGCAATGATGTTGGTACTTAAGGGATTTCATAAATGTTTTCGATGGAAAGGCTGTGGTGATCCGCACCAAACTTCTTAGTTCTACAACATACAATCTCAACAATTTCTTTCCAATTTTTCATGAAGATACCAGATTTTGTGGGGCTTGGTTCATATTTAGAATTATCTTTCAATTATTGTTTGTTGCAGTGACAATTTGTGGGTAGGAATTTCAAATCATTTGTACCTTTCCTCATCTCACATGTTGAACCAATTCGAATGGAATTTGATCAACAATGTAATGTGCTTGATTCAATTATGGATTGTCGCTGCTTATGGGATCGTGGAAGATCGAAGTGCAATATTTCAATCTTGAGGACAAGGTTGTTTTCAAGAGGGATGGAGTTTTTAAGTACGTGATTGATGGAGTTAGTTAGTGTTTCCTATTATCTGGGTTAGTTATTATGAGACTAGTAGTGGTGGTCAGGTAATTGTAGCTAGAGAATGAACGTAAAGTAGTGGGCAGTTCCTTGTAGTGGCTGTTTATGGGTTTTTTTCAAATTAATCCCATCCTATCTATCATCTTTCCTTTCTTGCATTTTAATTTCCCATACAACTAGATTGTATCACCTAACTTTTGGGATTGGCACCCATTTAGTTAAAAAACTATAGAGGTAGAAAGGAGAAAGCCATTTCAATTTTAATGGCGTAGAGGGAAGATTGGGGATTGATAGGTTGACGTCCCATCAATTATGTTTGTTTTGGCTGTTGGAAATGCCCAAAACAAAGAAGCAAGAACCAGAGTCCATCCAGAAAACAAGGCAATAACCTCTGCCACTCTCTTCTTCTTCATTACCGAGCTGATGTTTCATCTTTCTCATTTATGGCTTTATGGCGTCCTATTCAAACGTACCCTCTTCTTTGTTTTCAGCTTTTGGAAAGTATCACTTTTTCTCAACACGTTGAAATTGAGGTTCTCTCACTCAAGATCTGACGTGAAGAGATGGAGAAGAATTACATCTCCAAATTCAGAATCTGTGCCCAGGTTTAGAAATGCCTAGGTTCTCTGAGTACTAACTTGGTTTTCAATTACACACGTTCAAACTCCACATCTTTCTTCACCTCAGGGTTTCCAATTTATATGTTCTTAGGCTTCTTGGCAACAGCAAGACAGAACCACATTGTTCTGACTGTCGTTCTGACTTCTTAGCATAAATAGGAAAACCAAAAACCCACGGTGAAGGAGAATGTATGAAGTATGAACCATGCTTTGCTTGACCCATCAGCCATGCTACGTTGGGCCAAAAGTCTAAACATGTAAGAAACAAACAGTATGACCACTACCCAGTTCCAACAAATATTGATTCAAAACAGTTTTTTCAAGTGTGTAACTACTTAGAACAGCAGAAACAGACTGGCGTTCCAAACCTTTTTCCACATTTCCCATTTTTTTTGTTTTTGTTTTCGTTTTTTTTGATAAAAACAGTTCCCATCTTCTATATGTCAAATACAACATAAAAGCTCTTTGCATCACAGAATCACATTGAGGAATAAATAATAGTATATATGAAAGAGTCCCTACTACAATTTCAACCCTTGGAACCTTCCTGCCCTAAAAGCAAACATCATAGGGCCACAGATGGTTCTCAATAACACAGACTAACTGGTTCATCTGAGCATACCTAATCTTATTATGATGCCAAGAAATTTATATCAAAAAGGGTGCATCATCCTTCACTCCGCTTTCTTTTTCTTCATTGGAGGAGGGAACAGTACACGGAAGACCCACGCTGCTACTATAGCTCCAATGAAGGGGCAAATCCAATAAACGTACAACTGCTCCCATGTATTATGGCGGTCGTAAATGTACGCCCAGCCAAAGGCCTGCAAGGCACAATAATCCTGCTTATTAGGCACAAATCCTACACAACTGAACAGAATTCACAACACAACAATATAACATTGGAACATTGAATCAATTGAGAATAATAACCTAATGCGGACCCAGAAGGATGTCTTTAGGCAAAACTACTTGTCTATACTTTTACCTGCTGATTAAACAATACTGGCTGCATGTTGAAAACAAAAACACTAAAAACAAACTTAAAATTCCTTAAAAAAATACATACCCAAGTGGTTAGGTCCCATATCTCAAAATAACTTAACGGTAATCTCTGGTGTAATGCTATATGGGGTTAACAAAATAGTCCCTACCAGTATACAGTTATCATAAACAAAATTTTTGCACCCTACATTTAGACCCTACTCCACTATAGTGCCCAATTACATCAAGGAGAGGGACACAGAGAAACTAGTAAGGACCTAAAAGAAGGTGCACCTACATGCAAAATAATAGCTCTATCAGCTTTTCTACATAAGTGGACTATAGAACCTAAATGGAATAAACGAAATTTCTCTCTGACAGATTTTATATGCCTCCAGCACCTTGACATTTTTGTCATGTAGAGGCGTGCTTCAGACATTCCTGCCATCTCAGCCACATAATGGTGTGAATTTGTTTTGACACTCCTGATGTTGCATTTGTCAGACTCTACAGATCACTCTCAAATTGAGTTATATAGTATAAAGAAATAAAAAAATAAAGAAATAATTGAGTTATATAGCATCTGGCAGATCTTCACAGTACTGATGTAATTTCAATGGTTCTACATAATTTGAAAGGGAGGTGGAACCCTCCACACCTTCCAATCTCACAGTTTGCTGATGTTATGACCTGGATAATCCTATTAGACAAATCGATAGGCAGTTACCACAATCTGTGGTTGGTTAACTCAAACACAGTCAATAAAGGTTGCTTTGGGCGGGTTAGACCACAGGGTGGGTCGAAAGCCTGGGTACACACAAATCTAAGGAAGAAAACCGTGGCGGCCCACCATCGTTCAAAAGGTCTTATTTAGATGGAAAAAGGAGATTTTAGTAAACCCTAAAATCTACACACTTTCAATCCGAAAAATCACTACTAAATTCTCATTAAATCAACCAATTAATTTGTGAGACCAAAGGTCTTATTTATACAATCTTCAAAGAAATCCTAATTAGAAACAAACTACTAAAATAGATAATTCCTACCCGAATACCAATTACTAAAATAAACTAAGTTACTAAATAATACTAATACTAATTCCATCACATTTTCAGTTGCCCTTACCACTTACGCAACATACACACTTTTGGAAAGTGACTACCCAACATGATTTAAACCAAGTATTAAAGTCAAATGGCTTTGGTATTGAATGCGCTTCTCAAAAGGCTCCACAAGGAAAGGGCAGACCTGCTCATCTGCACTTCCTCTCAGTTTACATAACAAAGTATAAATCTATCCTTTTAGCTGGAAATCCACTAGTCCAGATCAATTGAAGAAGTTGTTCAAAGCCCTCATCTCTTGCTCATTCTGCAACCTCCCCTCCATTCCTTCTCATACCAGACAAAATTGGGATCACCACAGAAGCACCACTTTAAAACCCACTAACTAGCAATGTCTCCCATTAGACGGAATGTGGCCCTTAAGCATTCTTGGACTCCCCATACAAACCCTTCCACCCTATTGACAAGCTTGTGTTTTTTTTTTATTGGCAAGCCTGTTTTAAATGAGATCAGTAACTCTTTGATGCTGGTGGGGTTTGAGCCCCAGACCTCTGGTATCATCACCCAAAGGTTTTACCGACTTTGCGAGTCGGCACTTGCATTGACAAGCTTGTTGATATAGATGTTCTCCAGTTTAGAGCTCCTTTCTCAATCGTAGAACTAGTGTCTCCCATCTGTCTTCTGAACCTATTAATCCCACCCATGTTTATTTATTCCCCATGAAATTCTTATAAACATGGAATCACAACTCTTGCCTTTTATTTCTTGGAAAGCAACAAATATTAGTTTGAATTGTCAATTTGGTAGACGAAAGATAAGTAGTTTGTCCTCGAAAAATCTCTTGTTTTTCTGCCATACTCCCCAAATAAGATCACATATGGTAGAATACTCCACAATCTGCTCCCATCCAGAGAGTAGACTCCCAAAATCTATGATGCGTACATAATCAGCCACATTTTCATCTAAAACAGTGACGAGTGGTTCACTTTGTGCGTAGAAATTAAGACGTGCACCTAAATGACAGGCCTGCCTCTCTATTCCTCATCCAAAAAAGGCAGAAGTATTGAAGTTGCATTAAATGCAATATCAGAAGTTGGTCCACAACCTGACTCTTTTGTCACTTTAAAATTTCAATTCTATAGTTTCTATTTTAACTGAGAATCGTTTACATGTTATTCACTATTGCTAAATTTTCTGTCATAAAATTATGGGTTATTTAGCTTTTGGGCCACTTTTATAATGGATAATTTGCAGTTGGTCACCAATTGATCGTTTATTAGCCTTTGGGCCAAAATTGACAGTTGACTGCGTTGACTTTGCTTTGACCGTGATTTAATCGTTAGTCTCAAAAAGAGTTTTTGTATAATGACTAAAACACCCTTGCACAGTGTCTATCACGTGAGTTTTTAAAGTGAACAAATAATGATCAAGTCTTAGATCAAATCCAACGGTCTAAATTAAACTTCCATAGATCTATGTAACTAAACAAGGCCGGGAGCACTGGATCGTGCTCTCGGTCATCTTCTCCACTAGCATCTCTGTCTCCACCATCAGCCACTACGAATCGACCACCATTCGGTTTTGCTCTCCACTCAAAACCCAATAACATTAATTAATCAAGTAACCCCAATTATCAAACCAAAAATCCCATCTCCAAACTCAATTCAATTCACCAAAGGTAACTCACACTCTCTCTCTTCTTCTGTTCATCAGTTGTTTTTTTCAGTGTCACTCAGTAGTAGTAGTACTAGTTCCTCTCTCTCTCTACAAAACCACTGACCCAAAGTCCCAAACCACTCTTCTCAACAAAAGAACACCGACTCTTTCTGCTTCATCAACAAAACAAGAGCAGAAAGTCCATCAACAACCCATCGAAGTGCATCACCAATGTCAAGTTTATTAAGAAGAAATAGAAAACAACATTATAATAATCATTACGTGGCACAACCAGAACCGTTGATAGCAAGATCTGGTAGTTTAAGACCAGTTCGGTGCTGCGAGGAAAGAAAGCTATGGTCACGATCTACGACCCCATTTTCACCAGCTTTAGGGCGGCCTCTTTCAGCATATCTTTCTGTTGGATGAAAGAGAGAGCTCAAACTTCTTTTCCTCAACAATCTTCTGGAATTGTGAAATTTGCCTTCTTGGTTCTGGGACAGACCTTTTTTTCGTTGGGAAGGTCTTTCATTCAATGAAGAAATTCGCAATAGTTAACCAAATCAAAGCAGTAGCCAAGAACAAAGAAAAAAAGCAATTGCGCGGAGCGATCCGGCGATACCGTCAACAGCAAGCAGCCCATTTCAACTTAAACACTGACACCATTAATGGAAGGACCGGAAAATGGAGATGGGTGTGGTGGTAATATTAATGGAACGCTAGCATGCTAAATTTTTTTCATCACGTACTGCAAAAGGTAACATATTAGAGTGTTAGGATTTTTTATCGGGAGAGATTACGACACGTGTTACGAATAAATGTTCAGGATCAATAGTCACGGTGGCCATTGATTTGAACAGAACATTGATCTTAGCCGTTTATTTCAATCACGTGTAATACACGTGTAAGGGTAAATGTGTCAATTTAGAAAATATGGACGGATCACCATTAATTTTGGCCCAAAGGCTAATAAACGATCAATTGGTGACCAACTGCAAATTATCCATTATAAAAGTGGCCCAAAAGCTAAATAACCCTAAAATTATTTTATTGTTCAGTAACTTTGAATGGCTGGAAACCATCTTCTCTACCCATTTTACACGTAAAAATGTGTCCCATATTGTAAAAATAAATTTTCACATGGTTTTTTACTACATACTATAACAAATCTGTAATAATTAAGATTACTAAGGCTCTTGTATTTATACAAGTTCACCTACATATGAGCGCGCCAAAGGCGCTCTAATATAGGGAGCTTTCTAAGTTAGACGCTCTTGCGCTTTCGCTCTAGGATTTGGTGACTAAGCGCGTGACCTGTTTTCATTTTTCATTTTTTTCTCTCTATGTTTTTCCTGAATTCAGATGTCAAATTGAAAAGTTAAGCGGACTAATGTTAAAACAAAAAGGAGAACTGCAATCTCAATTCATCTTTCTGAAATACAGTACAAACATCCATTGAGGAAAAGTTTGATCATCAAGTTTGGCTAACACCAATCAGATTGTAATTCTTTCTTTCCACGAAGTCCCACCAACAAGGTTATCTCGAGTTTAGCTGCAACATACAGGAGAATGGGAGAAACTACAAAACACGGTTTCCTCTTGCTGTTTTCTTATGGGTGGAAACACAATAATTTCTCAAGCCAAAAACTGGTAATTAAGGTACGGGGTAAAAATATTTTAGATTCTCCGTTTTTGTTTTGTCATAAGTGAGATCAACCAGGATGGCATTCGGAAAAAAAGAAAAGAGAAGTTTGTTGCGTATAGGCGAAACTTCTCCCATAGTGTTTAAGAGCTAACTTTTGTCTTTCATATCAGTTGTCGACTTGTCGTATGTGTGTGACCCGTGGTCCCATTGTAGGAGTGTTAACAGAGTCCACTCCATGTTTGTGGTACAGTATGTGCTTACCATTTGCTGGACACTTGACATACATTGTCGAAGCCTCCCTCTACGAATTTGAGCTTTTAGAGCAAGTGGTTCTCAACTATATATTTCACTCATCAAAAAAAAAGTTAGAAGTCTCACTCTCTTTTTAAAGTGCTACATCTGCTATGTGCTATCAGATTCTCATTTGAACTATTTCAAAGTCTCACATCTACCATTATATATCCTTCACTTTCTTTTCCGACATGATATTTCACATCTCCTCCAATAACAAAAACCCATTCTCCATTATACAACCTTATCCATATGACCATGTGTTTGCACTATTACGCCTAATATATTCCTTGGAATCATCTAGTGGTGCTTATGCACCAATTGTGTTAATTCTTCAGTGTGGTGAAAGAGTGTGTCATTTTGCATGTGCTTCCAGAACAAGGAAAGTTGTAAACTACATGTTGTATAAACATATAAAGCAAACAATTTTCAAAGCAGATAATTTTCTAAAAGTAGTAAACAAGTAAAAAAATAAAAAGGAAGTAACTCACATTGGCAGGATTCATGGAAGGACCAGTGTAACCCGAACCCGCAACGACAAAAGCAACAGTGGAAATAGACAGCAACAAGGTCTTCAAAGTTGGACTATTTGGACCCCTGAGAATGATAAAAAGAACACAAAAAGTGATTGAAAAAGTCAGAACTCCTTCTGCAACAGCCCCAGTATGCAATTCCACTTTCAATGAAGGTCCTCCAAGTTGATGTTTATACTGACTAGGCACCACTTCCATTATCGCTACAGCCCCACCCAGTGCCCCAATCGCCTGTCCAATCACAAACATATTAATGACAATATAATATAATTCAATGGCATAAAAATAATAAACTATACCTGGGCTGGAAAACGCAAGGCCATGGAAATGAGGTCATCAGACCCAATACCAGCAGCGTAGAACGCGGCAGTACCAGTTGGATTAAAACTAGCTCCACCCAAAGCATCGCCAATTATGCTGAATACGAAAACGAGGAAGGCGACGAGAAGAATGGTGATGACTAGATTGGCTAATGCTATGGTTTGAACGCCAGCCGCAGATGCGATGATTGATGTAAAGATTCCTAACGTCGAAGCACAGAATACCCACATGAATGTTAGGATACCATCTCCTATTGCAGCCTTCACAGCCCCCATTTATTTTTTCTCTTTATTGGCTTCAAATGTGATGTGTGTATTAACTAGTAAAACGGTGGGAGCCGAAGAAGAGAAGGACCTGAAGAGAATAAAACAATTATATTATCTCAGCAACACAAGATATAAAATTAGCAAATAATTTGGAGCAGACCTTTACAATTATTGTTGATATCAAAAAATAATTATACCAAATAACCAAACTTGATTCATATCACTCACTTCAATTACATCTACAAATCTACAACAGTCAGAATCAAAATCAAGTAGTAGTGTAGACTACTTTGTGTATAACACGTGGCGTTTGCATTACCTATCTCGCCCGATTTAACGGTACCAAACTGTTACTTAAAATATAATTAAATTCAGATTAAAATATAAGAATTATTAGCTATGGACAAGTTGATTAAATAGATTGAAATAAAAGTCAACGAGAGAATGAGAAAGTGGTTACCAGCGTTGACGGAGGGAAAAGGGAGTGGTGGTACGTGTTTTTGTGTTCAAAGATAATGGCGATGGGGAGTTGTGTGATTGGATGGAATTGTATATAATGTGATAATAGTAGGATGGTGAATTTATCAAGATTATTATGATTAGGATTAGGATGATGATGACCAATACTAGTAGGACTCTACTCAATGTATGATTCACCTAACACCACACACTAGCCTTCACGTTCCTATTTCTCACCTGTTTGGACTGTGCTACCAAGACCCGACCCCATGGGACTTGATGATATTTTAAAACCCACGGGTTATAATAAACATACCCACGAGTTATATTATACATTAGTTTTTCGTTCCATCTCAAATTTGGTTTTCTAACTTCAACACCTACTGCGCGGATTACATGGTACCTAGTAGCTACCAGATACAGATAGGGGTGTCAATGGATTGGTTTGGGTCGGATTATGAAGATGAGATATACTAGAATTACTGGAAAATTCGAACCCAAACTAATAAGAAATTTGGAACACAAAATTAAACCGAACCGATAAAAAAATTGAAAACCTTAAGCCAAACTGATAAGATATACTAGAATTACTGTCCCATAGCAGTGGATAAGAGAACAGTGGAGAATAAAGAGAGTGAGATGAAAAGAGAAGCAAAAGAAACTATCAGGACCCATACAGACAACAACCAAGAGTCATTTTATACCATTTCCAAAAAAAAACCCAACTCAATTGAGTCAATTCGCATACGCTCACTTGATTATAAATTAAAACTTAACCGACCCGAACTAAAAATTATAAAATCAATTAAATCAATTAATTTTAGCCAT
This sequence comes from Coptis chinensis, assembly GCF_015680905.1. NCBI lineage: Eukaryota > Viridiplantae > Streptophyta > Magnoliopsida > Ranunculales > Ranunculaceae > Coptis > Coptis chinensis. The sequence continues at coordinate 90,636,051 of NC_141458.1, read as the reverse complement.
ACAATTAATAAATATATACAAAATTAATTATAAATATTATTAAAATACTATTTTATCGGTTGGGTGATTCGGTGGAGGACAAATCCAAAACCAAATCAATATTTTATCGGGTTATTGAACCCATTGACAGCCTACTACGGTACTACCTACCAGAGCAATGGTTGATAAATGTTTGGGAGCTCTTCCTTTTAACAGTTAAGTGACAGGGAGCACAGGACAAATTGGATCCATGTACCGAACCCGCCCATTTTATTCACAAATCTGGTGAAGTCGTAAGTCGTAACAAACATGGTAAAAGTGTAAAACTCAGCAAAAGTCAATTAAACCAAGGAAACCAGCAGCAATACAAAGCAAAACCGAAGGGCACTCAAGTAATTTGGTTATTTACTATCGAAAAGTCTCCTCTTCGTCTTCGGCAAAACCTAGTCTAATAAAAAAGAAACCTCAGTTCACTCAGTCCGAGTCTCATTTTTCATTAAAACCAAAATTGTGGCCAATTAAATGGCAGCAGCTGCATCAGCGTTGGAGAATGAGAAAGATTCGAAGAAACTACGATACGCTTTTGGAAATGTTCTCTCTCTTTTCATTCTCTTATTAATTGGAGTTCTCGCTTTCTCGATCCGTCTTTTCTCGGTACCAAATGTTTCGATATTTCGCGATTTAATTTCATTTAATAGATCGGAATTTAATAATTTAATTATTTGATTTCATTGACAGGTGATTAAATATGAGAGTGTTATTCATGAGTTTGATCCTTATTTCAATTACAGAGTTACTCAGGTATGATGACAATATCTATTTAATTTTGAATAATGTATCGGTTTTGTTGTGTGTCTAATTTGTTTTGTCTTATAATTTTGGTGTTCGAAAGAATTAATGTTTTTTAGAATCTAAGTTACGTGCCAAGTACACTGTGTCGAAGGTCGTAAAGATCTTGTTTCCATTAGTTTTGTGATAGTTTATGTGTAGTTGCTACATTGCATTGTGAAGCCAGTGAACTTGATTTTACATTAGAGAGAAATAGGATAGTGAAATTTGGTTTATATTTCGTAGTTCAGACTTGTCAGAAACGAGACTGTAGCTTTTCTCGACTATTTGCAAACTCAAAGTAGAATCAAATATTTTGAAATTAGTTCTTCTTAGGTTGATTGGGTTGTGGACACTAATGACATATCTGGATACAAATATATAGTTGCTGTTTTAGTAGTTGACAGTTACAGAAATTTTAGCCCTTGTTAATGATTGAAGAAGGTCTAGTAATTTACAGTGAAAAATGAAGTTTGGTAGTTTACAGTTCTTCGTCATATTTCACATGGTTGATCTTGAAGACAAAAAACATATTATCAGGAACTCAGTACTTCTTTATGTCAATTCTAGTACTAGCCATGAGCCTGTGATACCTGTTATAGTCACTGACTGGTTATGCTTGTGATATCAGTTCCTTACAAAGAATGGAATTTACGACTTCTGGAATTGGTTCGATGATCGTACATGGTAAGAGTTATTACACTTGAATGAAGAACATGTTTACCTAATCTTTTTCTCCCCTTGTTTTTATTCCATAATTTTTTGCCCTACTCTGTCTTTAGGTATCCCCTCGGTCGTGTGATTGGTGGAACTGTTTATCCAGGATTGACACTGACAGCAGGTTCACTATGGTGGTAAGTTTCTGAGATCAAGTTGTGGTATTGTTTTTATATTGGTTCCCATGGTTGTAGATACTCTTAAGAGGTACTTCTCAATGGTTCATCATTGCAGCTAATTTTTTTATTTTTTCAATTCTCACTGCAGGTTTTTGAATTCTTTGAACATTCCTCTATCTGTAGAAACTGTTTGTGTATTTACTGCTCCTATTTTCTCTGCTATTGCTGCTTGGGCAACATACCTTTTAACAAAGGTTACTTTCTTCTTTACATTGCCTCTATTTATGGCACACAACAGTTATTCCTATATATTCTGTCACAAACGGAAAGGAGAAGACATGACAAGTTTGTTGATTTTTCTCCAGGAAGTCAAAGGTACTGGTGCGGGATTGACAGCAGCAGTTCTTTTAGCTATGGTAATTTGTTGTCCAAAATAAGCTTCTTGACCAAATTTGTATGTATCTGGTGAAGGGAACTGTTACCAAATTTGATTCAAAGCAATTGTATGTGCATAATTTTTGTTTTATATGAAAATAAGCTGCTGTTACTGTATTAAAAAGCTAGGGCTTGATTCTAAAATATCTTGATATCTATGCAGTTTTCTTTAACTCTCCATGCAAAACCCTCCAAACCATGGTTTTGTTATGACTAACTGTATCTGTTATGGTTTCTTTGTTAGGTGCCATCCTACATATCTCGGTCTGTGGCTGGAAGCTATGACAATGAAGCTGTCGCAATATTTGCTTTGATTTTCACTTTCTATCTTTATATAAAGGTAAGACTTGATTACTAGACTGAACGCCGTAGTTTCGTTTTTGTGCAATGGGGATTGGATGTCTCTTTAACATGTATTCTGTTTTCCTTCATTTTTTTCGTAAGTTGTTGTCTCTTTTAACATGTCTCTTGTTTTTCTTTATTTCATATGTTGTCTCTTTTGTATGCTTAGTATTGGATATCTCTTTAGCAATGTAATTTGATTGAGAGCTATTTGCAGACGCTAAATACTGGATCCCTATTCTACGCCACTTTGAATGCTTTGGCGTACTTTTATATGGTAAGCTTGTTTTCATGATTTTTCCATTGTTCTTTCTTCATGGTGTCATAGATTTGTGATGGTGGTGTCACTTTTATTTTTCAGGTGTGCTCTTGGGGAGGTTACACATTCATTATTAACCTTATACCGATGCATGTGCTTCTGTGCATTGTAACTGGTCGCTACTCCTCCCGGTTGTACATTGCTTATGCTCCTCTTGTAAGTGGTATATAATGGCATATAAAAGCTTGAAACGTATCGAACGAATAAAGAACACATTTTCTTTTGAAGAAACTCTCAAAGTTAATGGTATTGGGTCTAAATGGCTTTGCAATTGGTTTGTGATAGAACTGAAAAGGCTTCTTGAGGGCAGATATTGCTAACTTAGAGGAAGTTTGTTGAGAGAATGAGGGTACTCGATATAGCAAAAAACAAAGACTAGGAAGGCTACACATGCCTAGAGCATGCTTTCCATTCTTGCATAATGTGAAATTGATACAAAATTGGGTCGGGGGGTGTTGAGGACTTGTGGGGGTTAAGTAAATGTGAAAGGGGAGAGGTTCATTGCTTATAGCCTCACAAGGAGGTTTTCATGGAAAAGCATCGAAACTATTGTATTTTTGGTGCTTTTTAGTTTTTGAGATCTTTCAGATGGCATTAATAATAAAACAAAATGTTGGCTTATCAGAAAATGAAACCTGCTATTGGTAGAAACATGTGAATGTGAATGTCCCACGCCACAAGGTGGAGTTACACACTAAAAGGCGTGTAAAATTGACAGAAACTGCCAAAACACGGGATTTCACTAGGATTGCAATAGATAATACCTTGCATAATTAAGCTTTGGAATTGTAAATTATATTTTTATTAAATGCATATACACACTTTTTGCAGGTTGTCCTTGGGACGCTATTAGCTGCGTTAGTGCCTGTTGTTGGCTTCAATGCAGTGATGACATCAGAACATTTTGCTTCATTTTTGGTGAGTTATGTTTTTAACGTATGGCTCTGATTAGTGCCATCCATTGTTTTTTCACCTTTTTGCATGAGGAAATTTTCTCTTGTACTTAGCGGTAACATATACTGAACTTGCAATACACTGAATAATGTCACATTCTTGTAATAAATATTACTCCGAGTACTGTGTTCACAACAACATTATCCCTTGATGCATTTGTCTTTGAGTATTTCTTAGTACAAACCTTGCTGTATATGATCCTTTACTGACATCTTCAGTGTTACAACCTTTTTCCCAAATGTCCATAAAACAGTTTACAATGAAAATTAGATTTTCCATCGTAGTTTGAGGATCCTAGTGGCGATAAAATGCAACACCATATTTTCACACTCTAAAGTGTTAAGTGTAGTGAACTAGTGATCCAACTCATAATTGTTTAATAGTCTGAAGTGTTAGTGTCTGAGAAGTGTTTACCCGTCAGATGCATGATAATGCATCCCTTGTTATGTCATTATGAAATACACAGATTGCAATTTGCAAGTGAGAGAATAGAAATTTTTATACCATGAGTTGGATGGTAAAGGGAAAAAAATAGAGGCATTAAGGAGAGTAATTAAGAAAAGGCAGCACAAAGCAAAGACATTTCCATCTATTTTAGGCCCATGACTTGTGTTTCCTATATATTGCTGGAAGGAATAGGTTGGTGATTTGTTGACCACTGATTTGTTTCTGCTGTAACTTATTGATGCATTTGATTTGTACATTCTCTTGAACTATTGATTAATAACACGTTTTCTTCTAACAAATTTTCTACCCAGGTTTTTATTATAATTCATGTGGTGGCTCTTGTGTACTATATCAAAGGAATTCTCTCTCAAAAAATGTTCAAGGTGGCTGTTACACTTGTTGTGTCTGTTGGCATGTAAGCTTTACTGACCTTATATTCATCTAATAAGCATGTAGAGAGTTCAATTACTACTGCTAACATTTTCTCAAGTTCTCAACAAGTTATTTGTGTTTGGACATTGCCAGTTTTAGTCCCGTCTTGTGTTTTTTTTTGAGATAGTGGAGTTGGACTTGTTTGTAATTCATCTGATGGCTTTTAAATATACATGTAACAATTCATATTAATATGAAGTGTTGTTTCTTCTCTCAGGGTAGTCTGCTTGGCTATGGTAGCAGTTCTCGTAGCCCTAGTAGCTTCAAGTCCAACAAAGGGATGGAGCGGACGCAGTTTGAGCCTTCTTGATCCGTAAGAACCATTTTTCAGAACCCAAACTATTATTTCATTTTTTATTTCCTTATAATTTGATTATGAATGTAATCTACTCAGGTTGATGGATGTTCTTCTATTAAATTTACTAAACCTCACCCATTGTCATTGTTTTTTTGGGGATTGGTTTTTTATCAACTTTTGAGGTTGTAACTTGGAAAAAGTTGTAGGCAGAATCAAAAGCTGCAACCTCGTCATAAGTGATTTATTGTTAAGCTTATAGCACTAAACAATATCAAATTTATGTTAACTTTAAGATGGTATGCTGGTATGTTTGTTGCCTTTTTGGAAATAGGATACCCGTCTCATGCTTAGCCATGAAAAGAAAATTCATGGTATGTGGTTCGTTAATCATATAGTAGGTAATTCTATGATTAAGCTTATAGCACTAAAAGACATCAATTATATGCCAACTTTGAGATGTTATGCTTGTATGGGTGTTGGAAATAGGATAGCCTTCTTATGTGTAACCATTAAAAGGAAAATAATGATTCAAGATTTGTTGATCATGTGACTTGTTTGTACTTCTGGTTATTAAGTATTTTGACTTTCTTTCTTAAAAACAGAACTTATGCAAGCAAGTACATACCAATTATTGCAAGTGTCAGTGAACATCAACCACCTACATGGCCTTCTTACTTCATGGACATCAATGTGTTGGCATTCTTGGTTCCAGCTGGCATTATTGTAAATATTTATCTTTTACTCTATCTGTATCTTAGTGCTCAAGTTTGGTGAATTATATGATGTTCATTTATTTCTGACATCTTATTTTGATTATAATCTGTGTCTTGTTTGTTGCAGTCATGCTTTCTACCCCTGTCAGATGCCAGCTCTTTTGTAGTTCTTTATATAGTGACGTCAGTATATTTTTCAGGAGTTATGGTAAATAAAACAAGAATAGCATCATAAAAATTTGTGTTTACAGCCCCCCTCCAGTTTTATTTTTCTATTAATTGGTTGGGATTAATTTTCAGGTACGTCTTATGCTTGTACTGGCTCCAGCGGCATGCATAATGTCTGGAATTGCTCTCTCTGAAGCCTTTGATGTGTTCACAAGGTCTATCAAATGTCAACTGCCTGAATTACTAAGCGATTCCCAACCTGGTGTAAGCATGCTTTGCTAGCTTAGTTTGTCCAAGTTACAACTATTCAGTGTATTGAAATCCAGTATTAGTAATCAAGATTAACTCCCCAACTCTGGTGTTAACTTTCAAGGCAGGGGATATGGCTTCGGGAAATACTGTGGTCCATAATGATACAGTGAAGGTTGATAAGCATTCAAATGCTGAAAAAAATGATGAAACAGTAAAAGAAAGGCCCTCAAAGAAGAACAGGAAGAAGGAAAAGGAACCTGTGGAAAAGGTTTCTATCAAGTCGCGCATTGAGAAGAGGCTCCTGGTTTTACCTTTGGAGACATCTATCATAGCCATCGTCTTACTTATTCTGTTGGGTGCCTTTTATGTGGTATGCAAATTTTTTCTTTGTAGATTTGTTAGACTTGAAGTATTCAATAGCTTGTGCATGAAGTTAGGTGACAGCTGTAGTGCTATACGAATTTACTGTGTTCCGTATTGCTAAGCGACACATGATTGCGCACTTAGTGTAATATTTTAATGGTTTATACTATGTCCTTCTTTTATACTATGGCCTTCTTTCTATGATATCTTTTTTCCACAACAAAGATATATTTCTAGTAAAAATTAATACGTAGCTGTTCAATAGGCGTAATCAATAGCTTCAAATAGCTATTCATCAAATATTTCCATTTTTGAAAATTAATCCTTATGTTAAAGGAAAATGATAGGCCATTCTTTTATTTTTAATTTTTTTAATCTGTGAATTTTCATATATTTCTACGCATATGAATTCCAATTTTCTTTTGATGTAGGTTCATTGTGTCTGGGCAGCGTCTGAAGCTTACTCAGCTCCTTCAATTGTTTTAACATCGCACTCGCATGACGGTCTTCATGTTTTCGATGATTTTCGAGAAGCTTATGCATGGTTAAGCCACAATACAGATGTTGATGACAAGGTAAATATTTCTCTAATGTTATTGTCACATTGGTACATCCGTACATCTTATGCATGCATAAGTTTGTAACTTCCATTTGTGTGTATCAAAACGTCAATAACTTGTGAATGTTTGGTTCTGAATCTAGGAATCAATCCTTACTTCCTTGAATGCATGTGTGCTTATGGGTATTCCCATCTTAATAAACACACATGGCCCACTTTCTGTTTTTACTGTTCAGCATTCCCTGGCAGTAAAAACAAACAAGCTGGTGGGCTACTACTTGATTTCGTACTTCTAGATGAATCCTTGAACCCCAGTTCAAGTTTCAGACTAGGTCTCTTTCCCACTTTCAAGTTTCAGACTAGGACTCTATATCCCTTAGGAGTTCTCTTTCCCGCAACATCACCACATATCTATTTGCCAAAATAGGTTGTTGTGTTGGACACTCTGTATCTGTTCCGGACATCGACCACGCGTACATGTGTCAATGTTACTTAGTTACCAGTAACACTCAATTCTTTCTGTTTTGATGCTTGAGATTTTTACAGGGTCGGTCCGAAACTTTATTCACCAAACAGGGAAAAATAGTTGTGGTCATTATGCTGGTCTTCCTTGTTTAGCACCAAAGGCAGTGTACTAAATCACTTTTTTATGGTGTAGTATCTAGAAGTTAGGAGTGCCACGTCTCATGCAATGTTACGAGCTGATATAGCATGTTTTACGAAAGAATGATCATGGCTACTTTTATGTGATGCTTACACTAGAATTCTTGCAGGTTGCATCTTGGTGGGATTATGGTTACCAGACAACCGCAATGGCTAATCGAACTGTCATTGTTGATAACAATACCTGGAATAATACACATATTGCAACTGTTGGTACTGCCATGTCTTCGCCAGAGAAAGCAGCGTGGGAGATTTTCAATTCCTTGGATGTAAAATATGTTCTTGTTGTATTTGGAGGTTGGTATCTTTAATTTTTGATAGGTGGTATCTTAATTCTGATTATAAAGCTATTTATCGTTCTGAAGACTACATCTGATGTTCAGGCCTTGTTGGATACCCCAGTGATGATATAAATAAGTTCCTGTGGATGGTGCGCATTGGAGGGGGTGTATTTCCTCACATCAAAGAACCTGATTATCTTGTAAGTTGAGAATTCAAGGAATGGGAGTTCTATGGTATCTTCATTTTTTTAGGCTTTCAGGTTTTATCATTTGAGTGTATTTTACTGGTCCTGAAAAGGTAATTTCTGTTATCACTTTGGTACCTTACTTCTCAATGCTTTTTGTGTGTACTTTACATGTGAATCTGTGTCTGCACTACTATTGTATGCCATGGATGCAGATACTATAGAAACTAAAAAGTATTTTTTGTACGTAGTTCTGTCAAAATGGAGTTTCAAGCATGGACATACATCTATACCTTATAATGCTTATGTGGTTTTCAAAAGCATGAGGGTGCTCATTGAATACCTTAAAAAACACAATTGGACACGGGATTATGCACTTAGCTTTTTCTTGTTAGTATGCCTTAACAGCTGTACTCGTTTGTGGCTGAGTACTTCTATATTTTAACGCTATACATGCAGAGATACTAATCAGTATATCAATGGGTTTCATTCTTTATATTTTGTCCCCAAAAAGGAATTATATACCTAGCAGGCTAGCATGTAAATGGTCCATAGCATGAGTGTGGTTCATATAAGCATGAAGATAGATTTCTTATCCAGAAGTTCGTAGGACCTCACAAACACCATTGCACATAGGATTATAGGAGTATGTGACATCTCTAGCTAAGCTTCAAGCCGTGTTTGCAACTTATTCTTTAGGTTATATGAAATAACTCTATTCTACTTTCTTTTGTATTTTGTTGAAGAGGGATGGTCAGTACCGAATTGATTCGCAGGCTACTCCAACCATGCTTAATAGTCTCATGTACAAGCTCTCATACTATAGGTTTGCTCCCGTCTGGACTTTGTTTTGTGTCATTGATTGCTTGGATTTGCATCATATGATTTCACGCGTGTTTTGTCCTTTTAGGTTTGTGGAGACGGATGGTAAAGGGTTTGACAGAGTAAGGAGGACAGAGATTGGGAAGAAATATTTCAAACTTACCCATTTTGAGGAGGTTAGATCATTGCTCGACCTTGTTTAAATAAACACTATGAGTTTGACTAGAAGATTTATGTTCTGGTAGATTAGTTCGCATATATGAGCCATTGCTAAAATGACAGAGGTACCTCATGGATAAATAAGTAGTTGCTTGTGCCTATGCAATTAAATAAAAGAAGCCTGTACCCACACTTTGATGCAACAACAGTACTTGTAAAATTATTTCATAATCTGCATTGTATGCCTTGCGAAAACTATTTCACATACTCAAGGACCCATTCTGCTCCGCTTCGCTTCAATTCAGTGACATATTTTCTTATAATACTAAGGTTGTGCTTGTGATGTGAACTATGATTGGCGGAAGCTTCAATCAATTAACAATTCACTCAATAAGAATAATCTTTCATAAAATCACTCAATAAATCATAATCTTTCATAAATCAAAGAACTTATTAAAAAAAAAAACTAAAACCCCAAAAACTAATGGAGGCACACTATTCTATTTATACTTGAAGCCTAAACCTCCTCAAACTTAACCTAAGCCAAATGGGCTGGACTTGGACTTGGGTCAACATGGCCTGAAACATAAAAACAATGAAACTATTAAAATACTCTCTCACTCTATGTGCCTATTACATCAGTTTGATTTCTGGTTTCGTATGTGTTCTTTGAGAAAAACGTGGAAGAAAAGTAATTGTGATTTAAATCCTAATTTTAATCCCAACCAAATAGAAGTTGAGAGGTGCGGAGGTTATCCGTTGTATTGTTTTGTGGACAATTTAGCGGGTTTTGACACTGCTGAAGGAAGCTTCAGTGGGATTTTTGTAATTTATGTCAGAGTTATGCATTCGACCTTACAGTTTTGGAAAACGTTTTTTTTGTTTGAAATCAAACACCCCTTAAATGGTTTTATTTTCCAAATAGAGAGTTTCCTTCACTGTTATCTCATTCAAAGGATCTCTGCAAGAACTTTCCATCAATGTTAATTGTGAAAATGTGCATCCGAGAGGTCTGTCTTCATTCTTCACAAATGAAAAAGTACAGGGTTTGTTATGATTTCTTTTTGAAAAGTTACGTTACACACATCTTCAATCAAGGAGCAAACTGCTTGTTAATTGTGTTACAACTTACAACTTTTCAGAGTTTGGTAATTCTCAAAATTTCGAAATCTTATTTTAGTCGATAATTGTTCCAGAAAAAAAATTACATTTATGTAACTACAATTCGAGTAAGATACTTTTTGTTTCATTTATGTAACTACTGATGTAAATGAGGAATGTACTTTCATTCCACCTCTAGATTCTAAGCTATGTAATATTGTAGAGGAGGATAAGAGTGGCATGATATATGTAAGACTTTGATCAGTTATGAATGCGACTCTCTACTTTATTTAAATAAAAAATAAGATACTTTTTGTTTGTTTATGAAGTAATATTGCTGTTCTTTATTCAAATTACAGATTCAATTTCATTATCTCCACTGCAAATAAGTATCTGCAGTATTGCATATGATTATCACACATTCAAACTATCAAGATCTCCCATACCCCACAGTTACTACTTTGCTTTTTTGTTCAACATTTATGTTTCTTTGATTGACTCAGGTATTCACAACACACCATTGGATGGTGCGATTATACAAACTAAAATCTCCTAAGAATAGGATCCGCGGAAAGGCAAAGAAATCAAAATCGGTATTCCTTATACTTGCTCCTAAATTTTGTGCATTTCTTATATATGTCAAGATGGACAAGGTTGTACTTATGATCTTTATTTTGGCAGAATCAAAAAACAAGTTCAACTGCCAGATTGAAAAGTGCCGACAAGATAAAGAAGAATCCCTGGCATTGAAAGACACTTGACTAGAGGCTAGAGATTATGTGTATTTGCATGATTCTCTACAAGTCCTGCATGAGCCGATAGTCGTAAAAGTCTGGTTTTTATCTGTGCAAGTACTTACAGGAAATTTTGTAGTCTCTTCCTCTTATCCTTAACTTTTTATTTTTCTCCCCAATACAGAGTTTGTTGTATAATTGAAGGAAGAGTACCACCATGGACCAATTTAATTTATTAAAAAAGTGTAGGAGTTCTGATGGAGATCAATATACAGTTTTGGTTGTCACAAGATTGTTGGAGGAAACTTTATTTTTTTTATTTTTTTATTTTTTTTCTAGTAAACACTACCTACACCATTTGAGTATCAATTTTTATTTGAGCACCAAATTTCAGACGATCTTTGATTTGTCCCAGGCTTGGTCGTCCAAGTTTGTATGTCAATTGTCTTTGTAGCCGGCTAGTTGGAGTGCTAAATTGATTTTGGTTTCATCCCTCAACCATAGTATAATAGATTAATAGGTGTGAACCAGAACTACAAGGTGCTTTAATAGGGTGTACTCCGTTCAAGGATTCACGTTCCAGAACCTGCCAGAGATATTTTCTCCAATAAATATTTAAGACGTGTATAGAAGCCGTATAGCAAAGGATTTCTGGAGCAGCAAACATAATTTTGGCGAAATTTCACCAATTGTTGCAATACCGAAATTATTTGGAACTTTTGCCCCCATGAAATTCCAGAATATATATTGGCATTTGAATTACAAAGTTATTTAGTGGCGCGTAAAAAAAAGGAACTGAAAACGAGAATTAAAAAAATGAGATCAAACCAAAACCTTGGTCAAGCAGTAGACTTAGTTTACACCCGTGGATCAGCTAGAACCGAAACTTACACTCAACTCATTCTCGAATGCATTCGTAACAGCGATGTCTTTCAAGCCAAAAGATTGCAAAACCACATGGAAATTCATTCCTACACACCCAACGACTCATTTCTTCAAAACCGTCTCTTACAGCTCTATGGAAAATCAGGAAAAGTTTCCGAAGCTGAAAATCTGTTTGATAAAATGACTCAAAGAGATGTGTTTTCATGGAATGCAATGCTTTCAGCTTACTCGAAAATGGGTCTTGTGGGAAATTTGAAAACAGTTTTCAGTTCTATGCCTGTTAAGGATTCTGTTTCTTATAATACGGTTATAGCGGGCTTTGTAGGAAATGGTTGTTTTGATAGTGGTTTTGAGTTGTTTATTAGAATGCAAAGGGAACGGCTGCAGGCAACGGAGTATAGTTTTGTGACTGTTTTGAATGCTTGTTCGCATGTGTTGGATTTAAGGCGTGGGAAACAAGTTCATGGAAGGATTGTTAGTAGTAAAGTCGAGGGCAATGTTTTTGTTTGGAATGCTTTGATTGATATGTATGTCAAGTGTGGAGAAGTTGACCAGGCTAGATGGTTGTTTGATAGAGTTGTTAGTAGGAATTTGGTATCTTGGAATTCTATGATTTCGGGTTATTTGAGAAATGGGCGGCCGAAGGAATGTTTGGAGTTGTTTAATGAGATGAAGTCACTGGGTATTCAGCCGGATTTGGTTACTGTGTCTAGTATTCTTGGGGCTAGTTTTCAGAGTGGGTTATTGGAAGAAGCGACGAGGATGTTTAGAGGGATGAAAGAGAGGGACAAGGTATGTTGGACTGCGATGATAGTTGGTTATATGCAAAACAAAAGGGAAGTGGATGCTTTGATGATTTTCAGTGAGATGTTGAGTGAAGATGTTAGGCCAGACAATTATACTATTTCAAGTGTTGTTAGCGCGTGTGCTCGATTAGCCTCTTTGGATCATGGCAAGGTAGTTCATTGTAGGGCAGTTCTGACTGGATTTGAGGGTGATTTGCTCGTGTCAAGTGCCCTCATTGATATGTACTCCAAATGTGGAGAAGTTGTAGATGCTTGGATTGTCTTTGGGATGATGCCAGTTCGGAATGTTGTTTCTTGGAATGCCATGATCACGGGCTATGCACAAAATGGGAGGAACCAAGAGGCTTTAGCACTATATGATAAGATGCTGCAGGAAAACTTGAAGCCAGATAATGTTACCTTTGTAGGAATTCTTTCTGCTTGTGGCCATACTGGCCTAATTGAACTTGGGTGGAAATATTTCCATTCTATAAGTGAGAGTGGACTAATGCCCACTCTGGATCACTATGCGTGTATGATCAACCTCCTCGGCCGATCGGGCTACATGAATGAAGCAATAAAGTTAATTAGAAGCATGCAGGATAAACCCAATCACTTAGTTTGGTCCACCCTTTTATCAGTTTCTAAAGTAAATCATGATATTGAAAGTGCCGAGATGGCGGCAAGGCATCTTTTTGAATTAGACCCACTGGATGCAGAACCTTACATCATGCTGTCTAACATGTATGCTGGTTGTGGAAGATGGAAGGATGTTGCTTCCATGAGATCTCTCATACAGGATAAGAAGATACAGAAGTTTGCCGCTTATAGCTGGATCAATATCGATAATGAGGTCCACAAGTTTGTATCAGGAGATCGTACTCATCCTCAAACCCATGATATTTACAAAGAACTAAGTAGACTGTTAAACAAAATGAGGGATGCTGGCTTCGTTTCTGACACAAACGTGGCTCTTCATGATGTTGGAGAGGAGGAGAAGGTTGAGTCTGTTTGTTATCACAGCGAGAAACTTGCTCTTGCATTTGCGTTGATCAGCAGGCCTCATAGTGTAACAGCAATTAGGATTTTGAAGAACATCCGTGTTTGTGGGGACTGTCACTTGTTCATGAAATTTGTGTCTAAGAGTATAGGACGGCGTATCATTTTGAGAGATTCAAACTTATTCCATCATTTTGAAGGTGGCCAATGCTCTTGCAATGACTACTGGTAAAAGATGGGTCTGCGTGTTTTGGGAGCATGAAAGGGTGAGCATCCTACTCTGGCTCATGAGAAGAGAGTCCCTCACTCAAGAAGCTTAAAAGTAAGGAACAACATTGTCAGGTTAATAGATGGATGAGAAGGTATCCATGGTATGTTGTTCACAAAGAAATTGGATTTTTTTGGATGAAGCCGTGCAAGCCCTGCAGAAGTCAAGCAATTTTGTACATGTGCAAAGTGATCAACAATGTCAAGGACCTTTATTTTGAGTGATGTAGCTCTGGTTTAGCTCCAACCATGTTTCTGGGGATCGCAGCAGGAAGAAAGAGACTATCATAGACAGATTTATCGCTATTTTGATCAAATTGAACCGAGACGTATAATCCTGTTGGAGAAACATAACATATACAATTCGGTAAGAACCAAGGGAAATATAGAAGAGAAAATATCATGAAGGCACAATGTGAGGAGCACAAATGAGGCAAGTTGGAAGTGCTTATATAACAGGTAGAAGAAAGGGGTGTAAATGTTTTTTTTTTTTTTTTGATAAAAACTTCATAGATATATTTATATTAAAACCTGCATAATAGCATCCGGAGAATACATATAAAAGTTCGTTGGTCCATATGATCTAGCCCAGTCAACTCATTGACCAAGAATTACCAGTTCAGTAGTGGTTCTAAAACAAAAACGAAAAAAGAACTTAAAGAGGCATGAATGCTTTCTATCATAGCATTCCAGGTCCAATTTGAATTTTTTCGGGCTCCATCGAATCCTAGTAACTTCTTTTACTGTGCCTTCAAAAGTAGCTTCCACCACCGCTACGCACTCGCCAAGTTCATCGCAAACTCACCGCTAACAAATGTGCTTCAGTTTTTGATAAAGCTCTACTCTGATGCGTAGCTGCAGCAATACACCCTCCATTCCAGTCTCTAATAATCACAGCAGACACACTTGTTTTCTTAGCACACATAAACAAACCAGTGTAGTTTACTTTAACCTTACCGAAAGGAGGAGCAACCCAATTCTCCTCTATGCAAGGTAACCCAACCTCAAGAGATATATCAGAATCGTCACTCTCTCCAGTCGTCCACTCTTGCCAAGCATAGAAAGCTTTCTCTAAGACAGAGATAAAGTTAGGTTTCATAAAGCTAAACCTACACTCATTTCGATGCCACCATATATTGTACATAAGAGAGAAAGCATATAGAGATAAATTTTCATAACTCACTGCCTCTACTCGAAAGTAATTAAACCAATTTTGTGTTTCAAAAGCATCACAATCCACCCTTAAACCCAGCCAAGAGGAGAACCAGAGCCTGGAAGTCCAAGGACAAGTAAAGAAGAGATGTTGGAAGTCCTCGACATGATTATTACAGAAAAAACACAGCCAGCTTATCCACGGGAACATGATGTTGCTCAAGAGTAGCCCCAGATAATAGATTATTTGCAATTTTCCATAGAAAAAAAGTTTCACTCTTGCGTGAATTTTCAGCTTCCAAATAATCATAAAAATCATGTGATTGTTGAGCGTAAGAACACCGCCAATATTACTTTCCAAATAGGCTTTTAATAAAATTGAAAGCAGATTTCACGAGAAAATCTCCCATTAACCTGGGTTCCACATCAACTTATCTCAAGAAGATGGCCTAGCACCGATACTCACAATAGAGTTTAGAACTAGACTAGGAACCAAAGCACGGAGTCCCACACAATCCCAAGAACCATCGATTAATGAACTCATTAACAAGAAGATTAAGATCCACCAAAGGTGGCGGAGAATTTCACCATGTCAATCGAGAGCATGGTTTATCCATTACCTTAATCCATTGATCACCCAGAATTTCACGAAGCACCATCCCCAATACTCCGGATAGCCCCCAACTCTACAAATCGTTTAACTTTTTGTAAACCTCTGCGGATAGGAGACACCCTGGAGGAAGGGTTAGCATGATTATGAAGAGTCGATCTTTCTCATACTTGGCAAGCATAAGATCACTCCATAAAGATTTCTCGAGAGACGACCTTCCACAAGAGTTTACATAGCAGAGCTAGATTAAAGAGATGAGAATCTCTAAACCCTAACCCCTCGACTTTAGGCATACATAACTTATCCCATGTGCATAAATGAATAGCATTACTATCAAAGATTATTCCACCGAAATTACAACAAGCTCTATCCATTTTAGAGGTGATATCAAGAGGTAGATAAAAGGCGGACATAGAGTAAATAGGTTTTGCACGGCAAATGACTGAACTAGGATAGTCTTGCACACTTTGGAAAGCAGTTTTCCTTGTCAATTTGAGACACCCCTCGTACCTTATCCAAAAGAAAACTGTCTTGGATTTTTGATGTCGAAAAAATAATGGGAGAACCCAAGTATTTATCTCTCACAGACATAGGTCTCACCCGAGGGTATGCATAATAGCTTCTTGGGTGTCTCGAGAAGTACCTCCACTAAAAAGAATAGCAGACTTATCCAAGTTCACCATCTGACCAGTGCCATTACAATAAAGGTCCATAATCTTCTTGATTTTGTGAACTTCAAAAGGGGAAGTTTTTCCAAAAACAATTAGATCGTCAGCATAAAGCATATGTGAAACACTAGGTGCCCCTCCTCGAGATCTTAATGCCGAGATATCTTGTGCAGCTTGGGCCCTGAAGAAGAAGTCTTGACAAGGCCTCGGTGAGAATGATGAAGAGATAGGGGGACAAGGGATCCCCTTGTCTAAGTCCCCTCAAAGGTGTGATAGTCCTAAGGGGAGACCCATTCAATAAGACATTATACTTCACTGTAGATATGCAGAATTCCACTAGAGTTATCCACTTGCTCGAGAAACCCAAACCCAGCTTTAACCATGATAGCAAGAAGAGCTCCCCAATCAACTCGATCATAAGCTTTCGACATATCAACTTTAAGAGCAAACAAACCCGGCTTTATTCTTCTTAGCCCTTTTATCTTATGCACAATCTCATGAACCACTCCTATATTATCCCCAATAGATCTTTTGGGGAGCAAAGGCCCCTTGATTAGGTGAGATAAACTTAGGCAAGAAACTTCTCATTTGCAAAGGATCTTAGAAATAACCTTGTAAGAGACATTACAAAGGCTAATAGGTCCGTAGAATGAGAAGTATGTGAGGGCAATCAATCTTAGGAATCAAAGAAATGTAAGTTTGATTGAGGTATATTCCAAACCCGCCAAGATTGAAAAAACATTGTACCATCCTAACTAGATCCTCCCCAACCGGGACGCCAATACTTCGATAGAACATTGCAGAAAGCCATCGGGCCCCTGAGCTTTCAAACCACCCATACTCTTCAACACCTTTCTAATCTCAGTTCTAGATGGACATCTAGTTAGAGAATCATTCTCGAGATAGAGATACAAGGGTCAAAACAAATCTAGGATGATATCAAGGGAAGGGAGAAGAGCTGAATTTGGTGAAGGTCCGAAAGTATCCTCAAAAGATGAAATGAACTCTTGTGCCACTTCCGATCTAGAAGTAACCCCAAAGACCGGGCTTCAGAAATTTTGTCAATACTATTCCTTTCCTTTCGAAACTAGCATTAGAATGGAAGAATTTAGTATTGTTATCACCTCCAAAACCATAGAAGTATTTGAGTGCTTGCCCAATATGATTCCTCCTTTTGTACAACTCCAAGATATGTTCCTTTATATTTTTAATCTCCACCAAAGACGAGATCGAAACGGGGCCAGCCCAAAGAGAAGAGAGAGCGATTCAAATTCTTTAATTTGAGAAAAGATATTTCCAAAATAAGTTTTGTTCCAAACCCTCAAAGAGGATTGCAGCTCAACAAATTTAGAGTTCGAATGAATGAAGGAGACCCATGAACATGAGTCCGCCAACAATGCTTAATCACATCCATACAAGAGGGTCTTTAGTCCACATCTCATGAAACCTAAAGGGTTTAGGGCCACTACCCACCTTCCCGAAACATAAACAGCTAAGGCTACATGATCGGAGGGAGTAGTGACATGATCCACCTCAAACCGGAGGAAAGAGATTTAACCACTCAACATTAGCAACAACACGATCAATCCTCTCCTTTATATTAGCCCCTAATCTATTATTAGACCAAGTAAAAGCAGGACCATGATAGCCAAGATCAGCCATCTCAAGATCCTCCATCGTGGAAACAAATTCATCAATATACCTAGAGGGTGTGGGATTCCCACCCTTCTTTCGCACAAACTAGAAATGGCATTAAAGTCACCCGGAATCAACCAAGGCCCGTAGAAGAACATTTCTCAAATCTCTCAAATAGTTCCAAACAACAATACGCTTATAAGCAAATGTGGATCTCCATATATAAAAGATACATGCCATGAAACATTCGAGATAATTTAAAAACGCATCTGAGATAGCATTTTATTCCCATCCACCATC
This sequence comes from Coptis chinensis, assembly GCF_015680905.1. Taxonomy (NCBI): domain Eukaryota; kingdom Viridiplantae; phylum Streptophyta; class Magnoliopsida; order Ranunculales; family Ranunculaceae; genus Coptis; species Coptis chinensis. Next base: position 90,617,880 of record NC_141458.1, on the reverse strand, counting down.
GAGAAAGAAATGTTATCCTTATAGAGAACAAAGAAGGCCCCCACTTCTTCCAACAGATCAACTGCAAACACTTGAGGATACTTCAGTTTTATTCTCAGACATGCTTCAACTTCTTATATAATAATTTAGTCTCGACTAAAAATAAAATTTTCGATCAAACTTTTAACTAAAACTAACACACTACTTAATGGCCTCGAAGAGCCCATTCCCCGACAGCCTTCAGGGATGTAATCATGTCCCGCCTGTAAACTTCCAAAGCCCAACAAACTCACAATTATACAACTACAAAGAAACGGTTACTTCGAAGTTCTTAGTAGCATAGGCAATTATTGAGCAACCGAAATCTTCTCGTGTGCAACAACAGACACCCCTACTAACCCACTCGCCTTACATCAAGAAAACCACCAAGACAAACTAAAATCAGCACCCATACAACTCAAAGCCTTGAACAAGAAACCACAAAACCTAAACTGATGTAAACTCGTAAAGAATCACAACATAGGTCACACCCGACTTCTCGAACTCGGTAGGAATAAAACTTCAATCACTTTCTTACCACCATCCGTAAAGTTATTCTCAAATTGATGGCAACCTGAAATATCGCGATCGTCTCTATCTCTAATTAATATCGCAAAGAACATCATCCAAAATTGGTGTTTCATGAACTCGCACAAAAAACCTGAAAGAACTAACTTCGCATGACCGGAAAAATCTCGCTATCAATGGAAATCCCCTCACTTCATCGATTCATCCCCCAAACAAGCAGAAATCGATTAATTAAGGCCTCAATTCCTCTCTCGAAAGCAATTTGTATCTCGTCGAACCCGATGTTTTTCCCCAAAAATACCGATGCCATCACATCACCGCAAAACAAAAGATACATCTCCACCGCAAACATATTCAAATGAGGAGAAGCCGGAAAATCAATAGCAATAGACATATCGGAGAGACCCTCGCGATGGTGAAAGAAAGTGATTGAGTGAACTAGCTGATCGGAGCAGAAAGCATCTTCTTCTTATATAGACTAATCCGGAGTTGGCCTGAAAATGATCAGAGTTGGCCTGGATATGATCGGAGATGGCTCTCTTAAATCCTAACTTCCATTGTGTCTTTATATGCTAACCCACATCATCACCACCAATACTGCAAAAGAGAAGCAAAAACTGGACGACCGGAATCTTTACATAGTTGGCCTGAATCTCTCCGGAAATAACTCTGAAGGGCCGTAACTTTGGGATTCTCTACCACCTTAGGCAGGCACCGCCATCACACTGAGAAAAACGGGGAAAAAATTGCAAAGTTGTTTCCTTTCTAAAGCTCATACCTTTTTACTACAGATCTCGATCAATAAGAAAGCTGGAGGTAGCTTGCCACTTTGCCATCCAGTTAGCACCCCAGATCTAGTACCAAACTCCCCAGATCCGGACCTGATAATTCATATAGAGTGAATCACCTCCCAAATGGATGTTCCCAATTCGTTAATTTTCGTCGAGGCTTTATGTGATTCTATACTTAATTTCACATTTTGTAACGCTAGGATTCCCCAAATCAGACTCACAAATCACAGTGTAATCTATCATGCACCTGAAAATCTTGTGAAGCTATGCTCCGAAGATATCACTATCGAGTGTTAGAACTTCTACGCTAGTATATTATTAACACTTCTATTCAGGAAATTGATCGAAGCTGAAAATCTTGTGAAGCTATGCATATTCACTTGGGCACTGAAAGCTCTATCCATTTTTGATTGTGAATAATCTAGAGTCCCTTTTAATTTAACACCAAAGGGGTGTAAATGTGAAGATATACTTTCATCGATAAGCATTTTGGCTAACCTCCCAATTTTCCAGTACTGTACGTGTCAACCTTCGTACATTTGACTAATGGCTCCAGGTCTTTGGGATTCAGTTTCACTTCGAATAAGTTGCGTCTCAACCTTTTGAGACACAAGCAGAAGTCGGTGTAATTGTTGCCTGGAAGACAGTAGGTTCCAGTGAAGCACAGGTATAGGTTGTGAAGCACCTCGTAAATATATGGCGGTTCGTTCTACATTTTCTTTTCAAAAAATTTAGTGCAAGTGTTGTTCCTTTATACATTTCATATGTATCTATGTGAAGGTGGTATGCATTACCATTGATGAAGTATAGATATCCCAACCCGATGTTACAGTAGTGTATAGATGGCAAACAATTCCTGTGCTGATATAGGAAAGTAACCTACATACTGTATATATACCTTATATGATATCACCTAGACACTTGTACTGCAATTGGTTCTCCAAAATCTTTAGTGAACTCTTATTTTTGACTAATAGATATTCTTCATTTCAACTTCTTGCTAATTAAAAATCAAGCCCGTTATATGAACTCTGCCTTATATGAACTCCAAATGAACTTCACAACCAAAAGTGGATTTATAAGATGAATTGAGGGCTGATTTTTGGTGAAGATAGTCTTCTCATAATGGAGAATCTCCCTACAAAACATCAATCCAAACGAAAATATTTAATCTTGTCAAAAGTGGTTTTGAAATTTGAAAAATATGAACCGTTGAATAATTTTATAACATTGTAAGCTAATTTTGATACGTCTAGACATCTTCAAATGTGTTGATTTTTTCTAGGAATGATCAATTTTATGGGGAGAACATCTCCTCCAAAAATCAGCTTCTAATTCATTGTTTTCCATGGTGGAGTTTTTTAAGAATTCGTATAAGTGGATAAGTGGAGTTCACATAACGGCAAGATTAAAAATTGATTGTAAATTATTTATACATTCCTTACTGAGGGCATTATCTATAAGGATCCTTGTTAAGTGATCATCCTGTTCCAGCAGTGAGTCATGCTGGTAGCAGGTTACATTTTGGTTGATATATCAACGTGGCTCAGATGCTTTCCTCGGAACACCTAATTGTGCTAATTTATGGCTTAAAGCTCGTACCCTATATAGCAAAGTTCATACTCAAAATTTGGACTGGGATTTCATTGAGTTCCTCCTGAAGTTCAAAATTGGAACGCCATAATCATGCCTATCGAGTATGCACACTAGTCGTTCCCCTTTTTCTCAGCTTGAGGTCTTTCACTCCAAGCACAGCACTGTCAGCTATGTCTTCATCCAAGAGCTAGAGCTCAACGCGACTCAACCTCCCAGTTGCATGAGCTAATAGCTGGAATCCTAGGGAAGTGTGAAATAAGGTTTTTTTTTTTTGCTTTTTGAAACGATGATGGGGACCCCTACGCCCTACCTGCAGTAGATTCTCAAATAGGTTACATATAAGTCTTCCTCAATAATAGCAGTTAAAACAATCATCAAATATTACAAGAGATTGACAACTTCGCTAAGTGATCAGCTGCTCTGTTCAACTCTCTAAACACATGGATGAATGTAATCCCCGTCAGCCTTGTGGAATGTATTCTAATAGCAGCCACCACATTCCAGCAGCTCCATGGATAATTCTCTGCTCCTGTCATGATTTGAATGGCACTCAGAGTCAGATGCTACTATTGATTCAAAGAGTGAGAATAAGTTTACATGAGCAAGAACACTTGTTTGATAATATCCTAATCAGTAAACATACACGACAGTATTGGATTTACTGAATGTATATATTTATATAATTGAAAAGCCTAATCATAACTCGGTGTAAGCATGAAAAGATTGAAGCTGCTTCTTGGGAAAGAGAAGTACTGATCAGGTTGTTCTCGTCTACTTTCTGTAGGCAAAAAATGGTCCACTTTTGGCCATCAAAATAATCATTCTCAAACTAGACCATCAAACTATCAGTCCAACACCATGAATTCCCATCAACAACAAGCATCTCAACATCTACCAAAAACTTTTGGATGCTGTTCAGCCTAATACTCTTCTTTCTGCGTATGAAATATGGTAGTCTGTCAAATAACCTTCCCTTTGATAATCCGGTTTCTGCATTTCAAAGCAAGGATTCAGGTGAGAATGTGAGATCATCTCTCCCATGGGCATGGCTTGGCCTCTTTACAGTAATGATGAATTAGGTAAAGGCACTAGAAGACTAAAATAGACAAAGCGCTGGAAAGATTCGACAGGTAGATCTACAATATCACAAAGTTGCCCAATACAAAGGTAAAAGTACAAGTACAAACTGCAAAATAATCCATTAATATCACTGAAAGTTCCTGAAAATGAAGCTTCTAACAGAACAGAGGACAGAAATGATTAAAAACGAATGTAATTAACTACGTATAGTACATGATAACAGAGGTAACTTACCACACTCATGAGTCAAGAACATACAAAGCTCGTGTCATACAATCTTTCACGAGGAGAAGTATAGTACAAGTGAAAATAAGAACCGTAAACAGGCAAAAAAAAAATGATGTTCGAACACCGACAAACCCCGCCAAGTCAAAAGAACGCTTCAACTACAATTCAATGGAAAAACAAAATTCAGCTACCTTCTGTGAGACCTGAAACTCCAGCATTCATTTTCGGTTCTCTGCTTTTTGTTGAGTCCACTAACATTATGAAGGTACAAGATAGCAGAAAACTGTCCACTGGAGCAGATAAAACTCTCTGAATGATAAGAATCCTCCTACTTACTGTACAAACTACCGTCATCATACATGAGCTTAGCTTCTCCAGCAAAAACACCAATATGCAAGATTCTAAAGACAGGATAAATATCTTCTAGTAATGTCTACACTTGTGAAAGGAGTAACTTGTTTTTTTCTTCTTTTTTTGGAAGGAGTAACTTGCTTTGGTTCTTTATGGAGCATGCTTTGAAGACATTACAGTTTTTTAGGCAAGTTATATGTCTTCTTAAGGTACTTTGTAGCTTCTTCATCGTTCCTATTACATAGTACACGTACGAGCGTGTTTGGTTCAGTTGGATTCCATTGCCCTGAAGTTGGGGGTAACGGAAACCTGGCTTTGGCTAAAGGACCGTAAGTTTCCAATGTCGTGCGTCTGAATCTATCAATAAGGCTTTCAGTGTCAGTACGGAAAAGAGGAAGGATTTCTCTCACAGTTTTTGAACACTTATCTATCAAATCATTGGGTAAGCCATCGCCATTTGACCAGTACAGATCTTTAAGAGATTTGAAATCATCTTCTATTATTTGAGAATCTTGTCGAGTGAAGGAACGAGAAGGGCCGCCAGCTAGAAGTACCAGTAGAAAACCATCAAATGAAGCTTTCATTATGTCTGTAATTACACGGTTACGCAACTTGCTGTCCACTGTTTCCGATATAATTTCCAACTCCTGCTCCAGTTCTTTTAGCACAGGTTCAATCCTTGCGGATGATGGTTCTCCGACATACAAACCGTCCAATAAGACATGGCTTAGATCATGGAAGATGACCTTGTAAGCCACTGCCTCACAGAGTTGCTGGAACCCTTCCAAACAAGCTCCTGGGGAGAGTTCAAATTTCTTCCCCACTCCATTTGCAATGTCATTTGCACTAGCAGATTCAGCGTTCCTTAGACATGTGACTGTTCTCTTTTCCAAGACCTCCAACTGTGCACGTATGTGTTGCAGAGTATTCATACGGACACAGATTTGTGGCATACTGAGGGAGGTGTCTCCATTCAATGTCCCGACCTGAGACTTCCTCCTCTGAGTAACTTGTAACTTCTCTTTCTTCTTCCATACCCCCTGCAATTTTGAGCCAGTTGTACATCTAGTCAATGCTGGCATAGCAGGAGTAAAAGTACTCCGTGACCCTGCAGACCACAATCTCGGTTAATTCAAGAAACTAAGAGCATGCATAAATTTTGCAGACTTTCCGAAAACATACCACAGCCAGATTTCATCTTAGATATATAATGCAGAAGACATCTGTCAAGGCCAGTCATCAAATCAGGAAGCAATGCTGGATGTGTAGGTATTGGCAACTGAAAGAATGCATCTAAAGTTTCATCTATGATTCTGAGGACTTCAACAGCAGAAGGAGCACATCTCTCCTCATTTAACCGAGGGTTCCACACCTATAAAACCATGGTTGAAAAGGAAATGTGAGGAGAAGTGTATGCACACAAGTATGAGACAGGTACAAACCACTCATATGTGACAATGATTGGTGTTATACCACTCAATAGAATCTATAGGCAATGAGAAAGTTGACCCGGAACAGAACAAGGAGTCATTGCGCTCATAAAGAATTTTGAGAACAAGATGATCATTTATGGGGAAAGATTTCTTCTGTGATCAGCCTCATAAAAGTCCAGTCTATTCTGATTTTTCAACTCATGAATTATGATTCTAAACCACTTTTCTTCATCTAACATCTTGTACTACAGCAATAAAGATAGTTATGATTTTGAGATAAAATAAGGAACAATTAAAGTCTTGGATATATTATGAAGATGCCTTCTGTCAGAAAAAATTACCATGCTCTCACCCAAGCAGAAATTGAGCCAACAACTAACGTGACATTATATAGGAAGGGAGGACAGATTTAGGTAATAACATTTCCTCCTAAAATTAGGATATTATGCAAGTTTTGACCATCTTTTGTTCATTTTTCGTGCATTTCTTCATGCAAATACTAATTCATGCATGACTATTTCACATCAAATATTACTACAAGATCTGAAGATAGCATGCAGTCAATTTTATTTCAGGTTGAGCCAAGACAGATTTCAATCCTTTGTACATGTACAAGCTATTTATATCAATATGTTCAAGTAAAGTTAGAATTCTTGAAATGAAAAGTTATGTAAATATTAAGCATTAATTAATATCAGAGAAAATAGCCATGCATACACACCTCTTGCTGCAAATTTCTGTCAATCCATTCCTTTACTCTGTCTAGTCTCATTTTTATCCACACCTTCACCAAGTTAGCAATTACAGCCTCAGCTTCAAAAGGAGGCATCTCTCGGATCACCGCCTTACCACCATCATCACTATCGACTGCATCTTCAACAGCAATCTGTACCAGATCTTTTTCCAACTTTTCTGCAGCTCTCAACACTTTTACAGCATCTGGTGTCAGCTCAGTAATACCCAAAACGAATTGCTTCAGTTCACTCCCAAAGCAAGTATGAAGGGTGGCAACAGCCACACCTGCAGCAAGAGGATGCCATTTCTTCAGTATGGGACTGAAAACCTCCTTCTCTTTAGTTGCCAATTCACCAATGTCTTTTGCAAGTATTGAAAGCATAGGAAGAGCATTTGGTTGGTTTCTGGATGAGCGCCTGCTTGAGTCTGCCTTCTCCATTCGCTGCCATTATATTATAATAAACCACAGCGTTTGGTTAATATGACCCCAAATATGTAGCTCACCAATTAATTAAAACATAATAAAAAGAATATGTAACGAAACAAACCATCCTCATTTTAACCTATCTGACACGAAACTAAAAAAATATATGTACCATATAAGCGAACCAAAAAATAGACAAACTAATTAACATGCTGCGTCTTGGATAGGGCAGAAGAAACATTAAAAAAGGGGCCCTTTATAGATGGTCTCTAACTTGATATTAAAACCCTTTAGTCACTATTTCCAGATGTATGTCCTATCAAAGGGATTGTCCCCAAGTCTTTTCTAGATTAATGAGTTAAAAATTCAAGTAAGGTATACATGAACTAAAAGTACTATAAGTGATGGAGTTCAGATATACTCCTGGTGTCCCCAACTTCTTATAAGAGAAGGTGCATCAGATTGAGGACTTGCCTGAGCAAAAGCAGTGCGCAGCGATGACCTGATGTAAGTATCAATCCTATCGCGAGCCACATCAACTTCACCTTTCCTCCTCCTTCGATACTCATTAGAAATGTCTTCCACTAATATCTTGGCTGCTAAAACTCCCAGAGATACAATGCTTTCCATTGAATCGATATTTTCCTGATAAAAGGTGTCATGATAAGCGAGAAGTCTTTTCTCTGCCCAACCCAATATTGAACTCAATGTTGAACTTAATATCTTCGAATAAGCTGGATCCTTTGTTGACTTTGCATCTTTCGCAACTTCCAGCAATTGACTATCAGCCGCCAATAGCAGACCATTATCCACTTGGCCAGTTGTAACATAACGATGAAATAAAACCCACGTGAAGCAAAGGTTATGAAGCAGCTGGTTTATTCCAAGAATAACCCAAGTTTTCTTTATGAGCTCTATAACCTCATCTATCTCCTCGATGATAACTGTTTGTTCATTGACATCAAAACAAGCTTCTAAAAGCATCTGGTAGAGCCGGAGATTCAGTGGGAAGCCATCTGCCCAATGACATGTCTCAGGCATAGATCCATTGGATGATCTGTAAGCAAGAGCCATCACAGAACTACGCAGGATTTGCATTGACTCGTTATTCTTCCCAGTTTCCAGTGGTCTCTCTGAGGCCCCCTGTATGATTTGGCGAAGACGAAGAGAAGCAGAACTTGATTTTTCTAGTGGAACATGAGGATACAACAGGAGCCCAACCTCAAGAAACTTCAAATTTCTTGTTCTCCAAGCTTCATATTCTTGGGGATCTGAAAAATCTATAGACTTGAACTGCTGCAACAACTCTAATGGTAGAACCATCGACTCAATGCACTTTCCAACCTGTTTAAGGTATATAAAAAGAGCCCATCATCACAACACGAAACTCTATAACTAATCTTTTTAGCTACTTCACTGCAACATGTGATTAGAGATGCTTTCTGCAAGAAGAATGTGTATGTGAAATCACACTTCCCCAAAAAAGATGATCAATCACTAATTATAACAGTCATGGGGGATATAATTATATACTCAAGAGAATCGATCTACTACAAATAAAAGTATAATGGCTTGAGAATTATGAAAAGACAACTTCCATCATTTATCTGGATGATGAGACAGAACTCAAAAGAGCTGATTTTGCAAGAAATGAAAACTGATGTAACATGTTGATACTTGGCTGATCCCGTTGACCATAAGAACAGACGAGAACAGTACATAAGTTTTGATTTTAGTTGGTGTTAGATTAGGTTCAGCTAAGCTTTTTGAGATTCACATACATTGCAACCTATTTTTCAGACAAAACCTTGGTTAATTCTAAACCTCTACAAAGTTGAGATTACAAATCGCAACAAGTGTTCTTTCTGTTTTTATATTTGGCACCTAATGCCATTTGCGTGGTACACATTATACTCCAAGCTAAATGAAGAGTTTCTTCAAACGTGTATCAATATATGAAAGTAATAATGTTGTATATAACCAAACTAAAACTTCTAAGGGCAAACACGTAATTCAATAACCACACATTAAATAAATAAAAAAAGAAAAAGAAAAAAGAAGAAGCTCTCACCTGTCCAGCAGCAATCCTCAACAAAGCACGTCTAATCCTAGAATCAGAGTGTTCCGATACACCCAAATGCACCCTCATTAACTCACCAACACTAATCCTCTTCTTCGGTGTACTAGTACTAGTACTACTAATAGGTGAATCCGAAGAAGAAGAAGATTTCATCCCCAAAGCATATTTAAACTTACTAGCAGCAGTAGAAGTAATTGATCTTTGCAAAGAAGAACCCGAAGACGAAACGGAAGAAGACGGAGAATTATTATTATTATTACTAAAAGTCAAGGATTTTCCACAAGAAATAGAAGATCGATTAACGGATATAAAGATCTCGTAAGCCGTTTCACGTAGTTCGGAATCTGATAAACTGGAATTGTTTAATTCACCAAATGGTGATGGGAGACCAGGAATGGGAATGGATTCGGTTAGACTTGTTCTTGTTTGCTTTTTGGATTCCAATGATTTGTCTCTGAACAGACGAGCCATTGTCTCTCTCTCTCTGCTCTCTTTTTTTTGTTTATATATATAAAAGAGGAGTGTGATAGTTTAGTAATTTTTAAGAACTAATAAGGCTGCTGCTACGAACAGTGGAGGAGAAAAGTAAATTGTGTTAACTTATTAGCTGGAAAATGGTTGTATTCTATTATTGTTATTTGGATTGTGGGGTATGCTCGCGTTTTCATATTGTTATTTCCAGCATGGAATTACGCGCGTGGCTTGGTTCATAAATCTCGGCATATATATTGACACTTTATATATATACTTCAGTCTTCACTGTAGCGAAGAAGCCGAGTTCATTTGGTTTTTAATGTGAGATTTATTTCACTTCAATTTGGAAGGTCCTGCCATTCTTGTCAAGTTCAACCATGCTTAATTATGAGTTGGTGGTATTTCATTGTCATTCATGTAGAATGTATTGTTGGGATGTATTTAGGATTTGAGGGGCTCAAATTCTCACCCAAGATCCAACCCCACGTACATGTACGTCTTCTTAACTAAAGAGAGATTATGCAAACTTACAATACATTGTTGCAACAATTGGGCGGATGCAGGATTCCCCAATAGGGAGGGTAACTACCACTAGGGGTGGCAAATGAGTGGTGTTGGGTTTGGTTTGGGTCGTGTCATATTCGGGTCATGTGTTAGGAGAGCAAACCCAAATCCGATCTAATTACTAATTGTCAAACCCAAACCCAAATCCGTCCTAATTACTAATTGTCAAACCCAAACCCAACCCGTCTATATAACGGGTTAATTTTGGATCAGTTTTCGGATTGAATTCACAGATAATCTGTTGAAAAATGGGCTAAAATGGCATAGTGAAAGTATGTATAATACTTACAATATATCATCCTGTTGGGCACCTATTGGTTTGCACCATTGTTACTAGAATCGTTGGCCATGAGCCCATGATGATACACACGATATATCATCCTGTTGGACACATGTTGGTTTGCACTATTGTTACTAGAATTGTTGGTCAGGATGATACATACAATATAACATCATGTATGTCAGGATGATTCATATAATATATCATCGACCTGTAAATCAACTTTGTAACCCACTATATAAGGGATCAAGAGAGAGAGTGAAATAACTTTTTTTCTTTGTGAGAGAGTTAGAGAAAACTTTTTCTAGGGTTTCTTTCGAGAGAGAACAAAAAGAGAGATTTGAGAGAGAACATTCTTTGTGAGTGTTGAATGAATCATTCTAAGTGAGTGAAGAGAAATCTCCTCTTTGTAATCTTGTATCTTGTTCATCATCTAGTAAATCAATTGATCTCGCCGTGTGGATTAGGCACATTGTCGAACCACGTAAAGCCTTTGTCGTGTGAGTGTGCTCTTTATCTTGTTCTCTACAATTGTTTATGTTTGCTTTGTTGTTGATATTATTTGTTGAGCTTGTTGATGTTCACCTTTTGCTAGTGTTAGAGATTTGATTATCTAATTTGACAAAGTGCGAATACAAAATTTTTTTCTTACTCACGATATTCGTGTGTATAACTTTGAGTAGGGATTTCGAACAATCCTAAGTCTAAGACAACTTACAACTTGTTTTTGTTCTTTTAGGAAACTAGTGAGTAAGTTTAAACTATGGATGAATTAATACTAACTATTTGGTTTCTTTTAATGCAAAAACTAAAAACTTTAAGTTACGTAAACATGCAACTAAACAAAGATAAAAATTGACTTATAGATAGGTGTGGAGAGTTAGTTCTCCTCATGTGAAGATAACCTCTATTGTATGATTTTAGGTTCTTGCATCTTAACCTTCCTAGAATTCATAGACAAGTCCTAAATAAGATTAATGTGATCCCTAACACTATGACTCATCTCTAAGCTCATATTGCTAGCATGTAGAACCAAAGCAATGACTTATATCTAAGATCATCACCTTGATTCCTAACTAGACTCTACACCAACTACCATTTTGGGATAGGATGTAGGTTTAGTTATTCTCCCTAAACAAATTACTAAAATCACATCACTAAGGTTATCCCTCACATGAGCATCATTAACCCCCCACAAAGGGAAGGTTTTAGCTCATGATCCTAGGAATATAAATGAAAGAAGCAAATAGATATGTAAAATAAGAAAGAAGAAGAAGAATAATAATAAAAGAACTCACTTGTATTAAGAAGTTTATATTTTTTTCTAGAACAAGAACACAAAAAGTTCTACCATTAAAACTATTACAAGCTTTTTCATAAAAAACTCAAAACTAAAACTAAACTTAAAAACTTCCTCTTTCTCCTACTAAGGAGCTAAAACAAATAATGCATGATAAAAGAAAAGAAGTCAAGGGAGTAAATGAAGTGCATCCCCCCTTGTTTTGTTTTTTTCTTCCTTTCTAGAATTCTCTCCCTCATCCCACATGAAAACACACACACACATTTAATTCACTTTTATCCACCACATTAAAACAAAGTGACACCTTGCTTTTTTTTCACTATTAACACCTAATTTTATTAATTACATGCAAGGTGTCAATTTTGCATCAATAATTTAGCACTTTTGTCTTGACATGCTCCATGATTGATGACTCATTTCTTCTTATGGGCCCAAAAGATGGGTCCATACGCTATGTCTATTGGTGGGTCCAGATGTCGATTTCTGCAATTTATGGCCTAAGGTAGAGCTAGTCATGCTGATCATTTGGGCAGCTACTTGCCGAAATTGGAGTCCAGGATAACGAGATATGAGCTCCGAAAGTTTAGCCTTTCCTTTACATAGTCCCGTTCTGACTCGATTCTATCATGTTTGAATCCCCGGCTTTGATCCGTCTTTGTTTAGCTTCACATGGCTGATTTGGAAGAATTCATATATACATCGTTCCCCGTGCTTTAACGCAGGTTTAACCAATATTTTCATGTTTACTGTGAAGACCTGTAAAAGTACAAAAATATACTTATTTCATGATTATTAAACACATAATTAACCAAATTTATATGTTTCAATGGGGTTTAATATTATAGTTTTCGGTGCTTATCACTTGTTATTTGGTGAGTTGTTGGAACACTTTGTCTAGAGAAAGATCACAACTTTGGGTAGTGATCAAATTGTTGTTGTTAGCTTCTGCGTTATTCGCAACAATTGGTATCGGAGAGAGGTTTACGACCTTGGAATTTGAGTTTTGGGTTAACTTCCATAATGCTCAAGTTTGTGTAGACAAGGTGTTCGATAAAATTCCCGAATGCTTTTTTTTTCTTGTGGGTTGCTTAGTGTGATTTAGGAAAATGGCTCCTAAGATGTCAAACGCAAGGTTTGAAGTAGAGAAGTTTAATAGCAAGAATAATTTTGGGATTTGGCAAGTCCAAGTTAAGGACATCCTTTTCCAACAAGGTTTGCACAAGGCTTTGAAAGGGATTAAAGTAAAGTCGGCGACAATGTCCGATGATAATTGGAAAGAGTTTGATCTCCAAGCTTGTTCATCTATCCGATTGTGTCTTACGAATGAGGTCATATATAATGTGATGGGAGAAAATACCACCGCCGGTATTTGGCTCAAGTTAAAGTCGATGTATATGACCAAGAACATGACGAATAAGATGTACCTTAAGAAGCGTCTTTATAGGTATATGATGGTAGATAGTTCAACGATACAAGGGCACGTTAGTGAGTTCCATCGACGCCTCTCGGATTATTTGAATGTTGGCATGAAGATGGAAGACGAGGATCAAGCAGCATGTTTAATATTCTCTTTTCCCGAAAGCTATGAGCATTTGATGACTACCTTTATGAACTGAGAAGATATTGATCTTGATGAAGTTCAAAGTGTGCTTCTTTTTTATGAGTTAATGAAGAAGACACGAGTAGAGAATAACATTGATAATGCACAAAGGTTAGTGGCAAGAGGAAGGTCGCATGAAAATGCATCTACAAGCAATGAGGGGTCTCGGTCCAAGTCAAAGAATCCGTTGAAGCATGTGAAGTGCTACAATTGTAATGAAAAGGGACATTAAGTAAGTAATTGCCCTCACCCAAAGAAAAGTAACAAGAAAGATGGTAAGAAGAAAGGTAAGGCTCAAGTTGAAGCAAGTTATGCTTTGGGTTCCGAAAGGGAAGATGCGAGTATTTGTGTGTCCACACAAGAATATATGGCCGATTAGTGGATTCTTGATTCTGGGTGTTCCTACCATATGTGCCTGAATAGAAAGTGGTTTACTTTTTATGAGAGTATTGATGGCGGTTCCGTTTTGATGGGTAATGACCATGCGTGTAAGACGGTTGAAATTGGAACTATACGGGTCAAGATGCATGACGGTATTGTGAGGACTCTAAATGATGTGAGACATGTTCCCGAGCTAAAGAAAAACCTTATTTTTTTGGTACCTTGGATTCCGAAAGCCACAAGTTTGTGGAAGAAGGTGGAGTCCTAAAGATTGTTAGTGACTATTTAGTTGTTATGAAGGGCCAAAGACATGGAACTTTGTATACTTTGATTGGTAGTACGGTGACAGACAATGTAGCAGTTGGTACATGTAGTAATGATTCTGAGTGCACTAAGATATGACATATGCGTTTAGGGCATATGAGTGAACGTGGTTTGTTTGAGTTGTGCAAATGAGGGTTCTTGAAGGACTTGAAGAAGCCAAACATGAGGTTCTGTGAGCATTGTGTCTATGGGAAGCAATGTAGAGTCAAGTTCAGTTCAAGCAAGCACAAGACAACGAGCATCCTTGATTATGTGCATACAGATGTTTGAGGACCCTCCAGAGTGACTTCAAAAGGAGGTAACCGTTATTATGTCTCATTCATTGATGATCATACTCGCTATGTGTGGGTGTATATGATGAACACCAAAGATGAAGTGTTTGAGATATTTAAGAAGTGGAAGACAAGGGTTGAGAATCGCACAGAAAGGAAGGTGAAGACTTTATGGTCTGACAATGGTACTAAGTATACTAATGGTCCTTTCTAAGAGTTTTGTGTGCAACATGGTATTGCTAGACACTGGACAGTCAATGGCACGCCTCAGCAGAATGGGATGGCAGAGCGGATTAATATAACATTGCTTGAAAGAGCGAGATGTTTGTTGTCTAATGCTAGTCTTGGCAGAGAGTATTGGGCAGAAGCAGTGTCCATGGCGTGTTACTTGTATAATAGGTCACCAGTTCCAGCAATAGATTGCAAGACACCTTATGAGGTGTGGTCAGGGAAACCTGCTGATTACAGTATTTTACGAGTGTTTGGATCGAAAGCTTATTACCATGTGAGGGAAAACAAGCTAGATCCTAGAGCTAAGAAGGCAATATTCTTGGGCTTTGCAAATGGGGTAAAAGGATACAGATTATGGTGTCTTGAAGACAACAAGTTCCTAGTCAACAGAGATGTTACCTTTGATGAGACTTTGGTGCTAAGTTTTAGCAAGCTGGAGAAAGCTAGATAGAGTAGTGATTCTATGGAAACTCAGGCTACTGAACTTGAGTTGTCTGATACAGCAGATGATTGGTTGGTTCATGTTGATGTCCAAAATCATGGAACCACACAGCAACCAGAAGAAGAGCATGAGCATCCGCAACTTGAGTTGGTTAGCATTAGGCCAAAGAGACAAGTTAAGGAAGTCCATAAGTATGGGCATGATAAGCCGGTGAAATATTATGGTTAGGTGGATTTAGTTGTATATATATGCACTGAATATTGAAGATAATGAGCCAGATAGCTTCAAAGAAGTTGTTAGAGATGCACATTACAAAGATTGGTTGGTAACTATGCAAGCAGATATGGAATCTCTTGATAAGAATCACACATGGGACCTGGTTTTGTTGCCTAAAGGCAAGTGAGCTATTGGTAGCAAATGGGTGTTCAAAGAAAAAAGTGGTAACAAAGGGTTTCTCACAAAAGGAAGGAGTTGATTATAATGAGGTTTTCTCACCAGTGGTCAAGCATACTTCTATCCATGTGTTATTGAGTTTGGTAGCTCACTTTGATTTGGAGTTGGAGCAACTTGATGTAAAAACCGCTTTCTTGCATGGCGACTTAGAGGAAGAGATTTATATGAGACAACCGGAAGGTTTTGTTGTTGCTGAGAAAGATGATCATGTGTGCAAGCTAAATAGGTCATTGTATGGTTTAAAACAATTGCCAAGGTAATGGCACAAGCGCTTTGACACGTTCATGATGAAGCAGAAATATACCCGAAGTAAGTATGATTGTTGTGTTTACTTTCGTAGACTTCGTGGTGATGACTTTGTTTATCTCTTGCTTTATGTGGATGACATACTTATTACTTCCAAAAACATGGTGGAGATAGAAAAGTTGAAATCTCAACTTAGCTCTGAGTTTGAGATGAAAGACTTGGGTGGAGCCAAGAAGATATTGGGCATGGAAATTGAAAGAGATAGGAAGAAGCGAAGACTAGTTGTATCTTAGAAGAAATACTTTCAGAAAGTGATTTCTAGATTCGGTATGGAGAATGCAAAGTCAGTTTCTACTCTTTTGGTAGGGCATTTTAGGCTTTTAGCTAGGTTCTCTCCTAGCTCAGTGGAGGAGCAAGATCGAGCATATGGCTCGAGTTCCTTATATTAGTGCAGTGGGCAATTTGATGTATGCTATGGTGTGCACACACCCGGACATTTTACAAGCTGTTAGTGTTGTGAGTAAGTATATGACAAATCCTGGAAAACAGCATTAGCTAGGGGCAGTGAAATGGGTATTGAGGTACTTGAAGGGTACCTTGGATGTGGGATTAGTTTATAGTGGAGATACCTCTCATGTCAGTTGATAAAGTGAAATTAGTTACCTCCTACTTACGCTAAACAGACTAGGAAGAACTAAACTATACTTTCATTCTTTTGATCAAAGTTCTACTCTCAATTATCATATAATAAGCTAGAGTAAGAATTCGTTCCACTCTTAATTGCTTAGATAATACTAATTCCACTAATGATTAACAATTAAACAACATGAGAGTAATGATTCTAAATATAACTAATATGGTGAAAACTAATATTTAATATATTCTAAATTAAACTAGGGCAAATAAATATTAAAATGTGAATATGAAGAAAGAATTAGGGAGATTTGAAATCCACTTTGATTAATCCCTAACATCCTAGTATAGAGTTTGTTGCAACCATAATTTTTATGTTTTCACACAAGGTTCAACATAAATGTTAGGTCTTTTTATCCCTAATTATTCATGGTATCTCTAGCCAACTAATAATTAGTATGAGAGGAAGTTCTTTACTTATTGCTAAATAGAATGAGCTACCCTCTAGTCTAGGTTTATTTTACTTATTGCTAAATAGAAAACCCTAGACTTGAAGCTTTTAATACAACTATTTTATACTAACACATTAAGTCTTCATCAAGCTTCAATCAAACCCCTCTAATAGAGGTTTAGCTATGGTTCATTAGACTATCATGGAATAAATAATGAGAAGAAGAAAACATAATTAAAGGAATACTTGTATTAAAATAACTTGAATTGTATTAATGGTGGCTAGGCAAATAAAATATAAACTAGGTTAAACTAAAGAGAAGAGGTAGAAGAGTGTTAGAGTTTTTCCTTAGTCCTCTTTATATATGAGAGGGCTAGGTTTACAATTTCATGCATGGGCTTTTGAGCTATGTTTTGGGCCACTAAATCAAGCCCAAAACCTAATTACTTAAGTCCAAAAAAGGTTTTTCTGCTGAAAATGACTATAACAACCTTTTCGTCCACTTTTACTCCTATGATTAGATCAAGGTCTAGACCATTAGAAATCTCTTTCTGAGCCAGTCGTTTTGAAATATAATAGGCCCAATCACGAGGTCTGAGTCCAAAGATACAGCCTGCGAAAGTTCTGTTGACTTTTATGCTCTATTTATGCTCTATTAGCAACCAATTTTTGCTCATTTCTCTTACAAAAGTGATATATTTCTTCACATAGTTGACTCTAACACCTGAAATACACAAAAGTATGTAAACAATACTAACTCTTATTTATTATAAATATAATTGGTCTAAATGTAAAATTATTAAGGGGTTAAAATATAGTTTTGAGCTCTTATCGAACCACCCCCAAACAGTATTTTGCTTGTCCTTAAGCAAAAGTGAAAAATTAAAATAAGTGACTAAAAATGGAGTTCTAACTAATCTCATTTCGCTGAGTGCGATTGCATTGACCATATGCAATAAGGCCTTAAACCACTAGGATTTCCCTAGTGGACGAGTTATAGCCTCGTGAGAGTTTTACAGAGAAGATACTTACAAACTTCATTTATACTACAACGATTACGAAATAAAATTAATGTTTCCTTATTTATTCTTAGATATCAATACATCTCACTAACAATGAATAAAAAATAATCAATTCGAAACCTAAGCTAATACGTGCATAATAAATAATCATCTATGGATAAACATATATAATAAACTATATTATGAAATGTAATAACAGATCAAATTCTAAAACTTTGGAATATCGTCCTTAAGTAGGTCGCCACAAATATGTCAAGACAAAAATACTCTAATTTTTCCACTCAAGTTTCGCTTACTCCAGTGTACAGTAGGCACACTTTTCCTCACAATCTCAATGACGTACAAGAAAGCCGAGGTCGATCAAACACATCTGCCACTTACTATCACACCAACCTATTCCTAATTGAGCTAGATGTATTTATTAGGTGTTACGGGGATTAGGTGATGGTTTAAGAAGGAAGGAAATGAATATCCAAAAGGACAAGTCTGAGATAATAGGATCTTCAAAATATGTAACTAGAGAAAACCTTGTTCTTACTTTGCTTCCACACTTTGTTAACATTCTTAGCCATTATTTTTTACTTTTGGCTTTTGACTCATTTGATTATGTTTTTGGAGTTCTAACTTTTTATTTTATTTTATTTATTTATTTTGTTTTCTTTGGATGAAAACTTTCTTTTCTTTTCTTATTTGAAGCAACTAACAAATTTTTGGTTTTCCACAGGTCTTTCTCTTTTCTTTTCTCCATTTCATCATACATCTCAGACTCATTAAAAAATGGGTAGGCTAATTTTAATTTTATTTTTTTTTTATAAAAGGGTAAATGATTTGTGGTTTATGAAAATGCTAAAGAAAAGCTCAGAGGTGCGACTAGCGGAAAATAATTTCATATATGTTTAAATTTCTGGCTATATCGATCCAAAAAGGGCCTAAATTCTCGCTTAGGATATGGTATAGTGATCAAGCAAGTGGATGTGTGATTTCTCTATTCAGTATTTGTTTCTCCCTTGTGTCATTACTCAGATATATCACTCATATAAGACTTTTAGGCTATATTCTCACATGATTTGTAAAATAAGTATTCTAGCATAGATTTCAGAAACTTACTGCCAATACAAACATAGATGCTCATGCAATATATTTATAGAAAGATGCAATGAATATTACCTACATATTAACATAAGTTTCTAAAAACTATTCTAATTTAAGAGCTAACGTGAAAACTTCTAGACTACTATCATCTCAGAAAAAAAAACAATACCAATATTCCTAAGTGCATGGTATAAATACTTTTTATTTTTATTATTTATTTTTAATTTTTTTACTAGAAAGCAAAGTGCATATTATACATATATATATATATCCTAATAGGTGCCTTAAATTCCACGTGTTTCTATGCCACCCCCAAACAAAAACATGTTTTGTCCTCAAAGTATAGAAATAAGAAGAATAAAAAAGACCATGGAAACGAGTAAAAATTTTAGAACACCTACAAAACAAATTTAGAACATACTAATATAGGTAAAGAAAAACAGATGCAACTCCTATATGAGTTCCACCCATTATGAGAATAACAATAATTAAATTGCTTTGGATATAAGTAGACACTAACAGAAAGTAAAACTTATCTTATATCCATTACTAAGCGTTGTCCTCCCCTCCTATAAAGAAGTGAGGTTCCTTTGCATCCTACCAAGCCATGATAATCTGTCAGGCCTCACGCCATTTATCATCTACCTTTTCTAACCTGTTAAGCGCTACTTGGTCTGATGGGATGTAAGGGGCAACCAAATGAGGTTGTAGCCGCCACCCCGGCCAAATCATAGCACGAAAAGAGCGTACAATGCAATTGGTGGGTCACATAATGTCAACCCCAACCCAATCCATGAAATGGGTACAAAACTTAGAAAAGAAACATAGCATTATGCGACAAACCAAGACAAGCATAAGAAGGTATGTTTCAAACTATGGGCTCGTGCTAAACTAGACACTAAGATCTGGGGAAGGTCATACAACATACGTCCCTCAGCTAGAGCAAGGACAATGTCACAAGTGGCGTTATTCACAGAACAAAAACACCATTCCTCTAAAATATTCAGCATAATAAAGAACATAATATGCCTAAATTAAGGGACAGACTACCAAGGGCTACGTTATATTGCCCTTGGTCCTCTACACGAAAAATCCTTGCCCCATAGGTCTCATGGAAATTCTCATAATTGTAGATGTACACATTGTCTGACATATAGTCCCATGAGTCTTGGGTAGCAGGCATAGAAAGTCCAATAGCATAGGCTAACAAAAACTTGCTAAAATCCATTGTTTCATCATCAACGGTGACAGAGAACACTCATTCCCCATCTGGTCGATAAAAGAATCTACAATTATCATAGAAATAAGCAGTAAGTGTAGGAGAATAAGATTCATTGGCACTTACCATTAGTGGCTACCATCCTGACTGCATAATCATGTTGCGGAACCAGCACTCATAGGTGTCGCTCTCGAGCAATTCTTCAAAGGACTGCTCCGGTATGATTTGAGGAGATCTCATAGCAAACAAACACACTACTGAACTCCTGGAATTTACTGTAGAAAAGCCAAAAAAAAAAAAAAAAAAAGTACGGGATGTATGTTAAAGTAAGGCGCCAGGGGCGCTTTAAAATGGCTTATATCAGAGGGCGAGCACGCTCTCTTTTGATAAAAGAAAATTCTGCGATACTGGAATTACAGCGTGCTCTATGTTAATGAAATATAAGGGCATGTGCGCTTTGAACAAGGCTTGTGATATGAATTTGAGAGGTGCAGAGTAAGTACATGGCGTGCCATGTATTTATAGAGCACTAGTTTCTTAAACAAAGGTCCCCAAGGTTCCCAAATTGATAAGGAAAGAGATGGAATAAGAAAATGGCTTCTAAAACCAAAATAGAAACAGCGGAGAGCAAATTCTAGTACCAAACCTATATGGTTTTAAGCATGGAATCAAAATAGTAATCTTAATGCTTCTAACCCTTGAGGTTGCACCAAACAACAATAGCTAATTCTAGCTACACCATATTAGCAGGATGCTCATATAAACTATATTCCTTAAGAATTGCAATATTAATTCAAAAAACATGTGGATAGGGTAAAATATAGTGCTAAACAAATAATGTCACCCCCAAACAAGTCGGAAGGGTGGGATTCATGAAAAATAGATAGCATGCGTAGACAAAAATTAAACCAACTTGAAATTCAAATAATAATCAACTTACATAATCCAATATTAACTACTTAAACTAACATCTGGGAATACTAATTCTACTGAACAGGGAAATTTTCTTAAAAAAATAATACAAAAGAACTAGCCACGAGAGGAGGAAGGGCCAGAGCCATGTCCTACATCGACGACACTCACGCCTTCTGGAGTCAACAGAGGAAGAACCATCATGAGGTGGTAGGCGTCGTAGAACTTCATCTTGAAACGTGCGTTATTGTTCCCATAAAATATCCATGGCTTCCTAACGCTCAGTATGAGTATGAGCGAGAATCTTCATGTTAGCCTGGAGATCCTCGTGACTATCACCGAGTAACTGAATATTAGACTAAAGCTTATCTTGGTTACGGAGAATATGGTACCTTGCCTAGTCTGGATAGCCTCACAGAGGTCACTAAGAGAACGTTGGCCTGTTTGAATCGTCTCATATTAGTTATGGAAAGTGCGCAGGCCACGATGAAGTAATGATAAATGGGCTATATCCGTAGTAGCCCTTCCCAAGGCTCCTACATCAAAATAGGTTGCATCTTCCTCCTCTGATTCCATCTCAGCAACCAAAACTTCAGGCAAATTCCACTCCTTCTGAATACACTCTTGATAAATACATGCATTCTCATGCAATTGCAACTTAACCTTACTAGATTCCAGAACACATCCCCATTACAACATAATCTTTGTGATTAATGTAGGGAAAGCTGCGGTTAATTGACCAACTGCTATAATCTCATTTAATAAAAATTCGAGGATGCAAAACCCATACCTTCTGTTATGAAGGGTTCAGAGAATGTGCAGATAACTCAAATTTATGTCACTGCTTTTGTGGTGGCAATAACATTCCTGCCAACCCACTGAGCCACCGCTAGTTGCTTTCTACTCAGAGACGACTGACGAACATAATGCGACCCACGATTATAACGTCCTTCCAACACAGTCTTTGTCATCAAAGTACCGATACCCCCAAGTTGAGATTCCTATATTGTGATTACGATGTGTCTTTCCTCAATGCCAGTAATCTCAGCCAACACTGCTGTAGTCAACTCTTTACGACTACTATTCACATCCAGAAAAATCCTACGATCACAACCTCTCTCTTCTTGTAAAATGCAAGCACCAAATTAGTGTGATAAAAATCATCAATAGAATACCACAACCCTTCCCACATCCTAATACGCATTTCAGTATTGAAGAAGAGTGCAAACTGTGCACTAGAAAAAACTTGTTCGGGAAGAATTTTTGGGGTTTTAGGAGCCTTGGAGATCTGGAATTGGAAATTATGGTGATGGTTAAGGTGTGGGAGAGTGAAAAAATAACTCGGTTGAAATTGGAAGGGTAGGTGTGTGGAGGTAAGGCGGCGTCGCGCCCGAATGGCCCTCAATCGGAGGAGGTGCCGGCTTTTTTTTTTCTTTGGTTTAGGTGGTCTTCTTGAGTGGACGTGAGGAAGAGAAAAGGAAAAACATGTGGGGTTTACGTGACCCTTGTAGGGCTTTAATTTTTGGGCCCAAGCCCAAAACAAATCTGTAATACCCATCCTGTCCTATGCCTCTTATAACTTAAAACTAAAATTCTTGATTTGGTAACGGTCTGATTTTGGTGAATGAGCTATGAAAATGATCAGTAGAGAAAATGCAATCCAATGATCTATAAAAAAAAACTCAATCTAACCGTGGTTGACACATAAGAAGATAGAAAATGCCTTGAAATGCGTGAATGACATAAGTTATGTGATCAAAAGAAATCTAAATTCATAGATAGTGTCAACCCGAATCAAAGTACGACTAAATGGCATAAACAACAAGAATATAAAGTTGAGTGATAAAGAATGGAAAGACCAAACACTCCACCCCCAAACAAATTTTTAAAAACAAGGTTTAGAAAATTTGTTTTAAAACGTGGGTCTTTTAAAGTCAGATTCCTGAGACTTACTAGACTAATGTTTATAAAGTTTTAAATATTTTTACTTTTTATGAATAAGGTTTTATATAAAAGAAATAATAAAGCAATAAGGACGTAATTCACTCTGACAATCCGATAAAATTGAATATAACTCTACTTATGAATAAACGATGAAATTCAAACACAAGTAAAACTATTTCTTTTACGTATATTATTTATCAAAGATTTTTACTCTCGATACTATTGAAGTAGAGTTGGAATAGAAGATTCGTTCCACTCCTAGTTTTTTAGCATTCAAGTTTCCTACGACTATCAATCCTACCAAAGTCAATGAGAGTTTTATGAATTATACTATGATGCAATTTATACTAACAAGATACTGGGATTATACTGATTCAACTACGAAATGCTACGAAATACTAAAGTTTGAATCTAGAATAAGAATTAGGGGGGGAATTGAATCCACCTTGAATCCAATTTAAAAACTAGCATAGATTGTTGTAATCCAATTCTTACGTTCTTACGGTAAGAATTGGTCGTTCTAATATCTAATTATACATGGTATCTCTACCAATTCATAACTAGCATGTGAGGAAGTCCACCCATTCTCATGGAGAATCAACGACCTTCTAGAGTGGAATAGACTCTTACAACGATTCTACACTACACAATCAAGTTTTCATCAAGGTTTTATCAAACCCCTCTAATGGAGGTTTAGCCTTGATTCATCAAACTATCATTTTCATATGAATTAAAACTAGACATCATAAAAAGATTGGAACTTTACTAATTTAACTAATCAATAGATTCAAATCTAAATTAACAACTAAAAATGAAATTGATAACTAAATAATTTAAACTAGATTATGATTAACTAATTAAGAATTGAAGATAACTAATTTACGAAATTAACAATACTAAAACTAAACAAGAATTGAATTAATAAACTAAATCAAAATTAAAAATGAATACTTTATTATAAAACTAAATGTGATTCTAAATTAATCATTTGCTTGTTCTAACTAATCTATTGCAAAGTAAAAACTAGATCTAAAACAAGAATAACAACTAATTAATTAATTGAAAAACTAGATCTAGAACTAAGCTTTAATGACCACTTTCTATCCTAACCTAATTTATTCTTAAGAGTTAAGTCTTGTGTGTGTAAATGGAGGAGACCAGATCCACATTTTCGTGCATGGGTTGAGGGTCCATGTTTTGGGCCGAAAAATCGAGCTCAAAACCCAATTTCTTCAGTCTACAGGGCCCTTTTCAGCTGGCTTTGACTTCAATAGGCTTTTCGTTCACTTCTACTCCTCTGATTGGGTCAATGTTTGGACCATTGGAAATCTCTTTTTGAGCCGGTTGTTTTGACATAAGGTACGCCCAATTCCGAGGCTTGAGTCCAAAGATACGGTCTTCGGAAGTTCTGCTGACTTTTGTGTGCTGTTTCTGCCCGCGTTGACTTTGACTTTTCAGCTTTTGACCGGGTTTTACAAAGGCTTTTTATCCTTGAATCTTGGCCTTTAATCACAGAACTTCTTAGCAACCAATCCTTGCTCCTTTATATTGCCAAAGTGGCATATTTCTACACATAATTGACTTCAATGCTTGAAATACATAAAAACACGTAATTAGCATTAACTCTTATTTATTACTCGCATAATTGGTCTAAAAGTATTATTGTTAAGGGGTTAAAACTACAGTTTTGGGCTCTTATCAAACCACCCCCAAACAGCATTTTGCTTGTCATCAAGCAAATATGAGAAATTAGCATAAGTGACCAAAAAATGAAGTTCTAATTAATCTCGTTTCGCCGAGTGCGATTGCATTGACCATATGCAACAAGGCCTTAAACCACTAGGAATTCCCTAGTGGACGAGTTATAGCCTTGTGAGAGTTTTCCAGTAAAGGTACTCACAAACTTCATCTATACTACAATGACTTAGAAATAAAACTATTGTTTTCTTATCTATGTCTCAATTATCTATACAACTCACTAGCAATGAATACAGAATAATCAAGTCGAAACCTAAGCTAATATATGCATAATAATCAATCATCTACGAATAAACATATATACAATGAGTAATACTATGAGATGAACTAGCGGTCCGTTTAAAAACTTCGAATAGCGCCTTTAAGTAGGTCCTCACATAAATGTCAAGACAAAAAACACTTTGATTTTTCCGCTCAAGTTTCGCTACTCCAGTGTGTAGTGGGCACACTTTACCTTACAAACTCAATGACACACAAGGAAGCCGGAGTCGATCAAACACATCTGCCACTTACTATCACACTAATCTATTCCTAATTGAGCTAGAGGTCTTTATTAGATGTTGCAGGGATTAGGAGATGGTTTAAGAAGGAAGGAAATGCATATTTAAAAAGGACAAGTCTGAGATAATAGAGGCTTCATATTATGTAACTAGAGAAACCCTTGTTCTTTACTTTTGCTTCTACACTTTGTTTCCATCCTTAGCCATATATTTCTTTTTTCTTTGGCTTTTGACTCATTGATTCTATTTTTGGAGTTCTAACTCTTTATTTTATTTTCTTTTATTATTATTATTATTATTATTATTATTATTATTTATTTTTCTTTTATTTGGATAGAAACTTACTATTCTTATCTGAAGCGACTAACGAATTCTTGATTTCAAAGGTTTTTCTCTTTTCTATTATTTATCTATACTCTCAGACTTATTCAAAGAATTGGGTAGGTTGATTTTTATTTTTATTTTTTTTATTTATTTTTTATTTTTTGTAACAGGGTAAATGATTTGTGGTTTATGAAGGCTAAAGAAAGGCTCAGAGGGGCGACTAGCGGAAAATAATTCATAGGTTTGAATTTATGGCTATATCGATCCAAAGAGGGCCTAAATTCTCGCTTAGGATATGGTATAATAATCAAGCAAGTGGACGTGTGATTTCTCTATCCGGATTTTACTTCTCCCTTTTGTCATTTCTCAAATGTTCACTCATATAAGGCTTTAGGCTATATTCTCACAGGATTTATAGAATAAGTACTCTAGCCTAGATTTCAGAAACTTACGGCCAACAATCATAGATACTCATGTAACATATTTATAGATAGATGCAAGGATTATTACCTACATATTAGCCTAAGTTTCTAAAAACTATTCTAATGCAAAAAGCTACGTAAGATTTCTAGATTATCAAGGGCCTAGAGAAGGAAATCAATACCAATATTCCTAAGTGTATAGCATACTTTTTATTTATATTTTTAAAATTTTTGAATTTTTTTTTAACTAGAAAACAAGTGCATGCTTTGTCCTCAAAGTATTTAAATAAATAGGGTAGAGAAATACCATGAAAACGCGTGAAATTCTGGAACATCTGCAAAACAAGGTTAAACATACTAATATAGAAAAGAAAAACTGATGCAACTCTTTAAGAGTTCCACCCATACTGGGGTTAATGAGAAATAAATTGCTTGGGACATAAGCAGACACTAATTGAAATAAAAACTAACATTAACTCCCGTTTAATCATTTTCCTCCTCATCCTTAATAAAGAAATGAGATTCCTTCGCATCCTGCCACACCATGGTAATCTGCTAGGCTTCACGCCACTTATCGTCTACTATAGCTAACCTGTCAAGCGCCACTTGGTCGGATGGGGTGTAAGGCGCAACCTGATGAGGCTCTTGCCAAGTCATTACACAGAACGATCGAATAATATAATTGGTGGGTCTCACAATGTCGACCCCAACCCAATCCGTGAAACAGGCACAAAAAACAGGGAAGAAACATAGCATTATACGGCAAATTAAAACAGGCATAAGAAGGTACTCATGCCTCTTGCTATGAGTTCGGGTTAAACTAGACATTAGGGTCTGGAGAATATCATAGAGTGTACGTCCCCCAGCTAAAGCAAGGAAAATATCACAAGTTTCGTCATTCACAGAAGAATTACGTCATTCCCCTCTAATGTTTAGCATGATCTAAAACATAACAAAGGCCCGCTCATAGACAACCCAGCTACCAAGGCGGCGTTATAATCCCCTTGGTCCTCTATCCTAAAGATTTCTGCCCCGTAATGCTCATGCAAATCATCATAGTTATACATGTACATATTATCTACCAAATAGGCCCATGAGTCTTGTATTTCGGCCGGCATAGCAAGTCCAAGCACAAAGGCTAGCAAGAACCTGGAAATTTCTATTGGTTCATCCCCGATGGTGATGGAGAACACTTGTTATCCATCTGGTCTATCAAAGAACTTACAATTATCATAAAAATAAGATGTAAGTGCGGGAGAATAAAGTTCATCAGGACTTACCAATAGTGACTCCCAAACTAGAATGATCACTTCATCGAAACCACGCACCATAGGTGTCACTTTGGAACAAGTCTTCAAAAGACTATTCCAAGATGATACGAGGGAATGTCATCCCCAATAAACTTCGGAATAGCCGCAAAGGATCCCCGGAACTACCCACAAAAATTGGATTTTTTTCGCGTCTGCCGGGGGTCAAGGCGCAGGATGCGCTCAACCTATGCCTAGGTAGGGCGCGGGGTGCGCCTTGGTAATTTTCGAGTTCCGTGCACTAGAAGCGCAGTCCGCTCACTTTGCTTTTGCCCGATGGGTCGCTGGTCGCGCTTCGGGATGAAAACTGGAATTCCAGTGTGTTTTGGGTGCAGGTCAGCGCTTCGGCTGGTAGGCTTAGTAGAGGTCGGCCGATGAAATTCCCCGGACCGACAAGGGCGCAGGTGGTGCTCCACTGGGGTGCAGGCGTGCTTCGAGCTGCTAAGTTGCTAAAATGGAGAAGAAAAATGGGAAACGTGGGAGTGAAATGTGAGAGATGAATGTTAGGTATAGTGTGGGTTGTGAGTGTAGAATGAATGAAGTTTTTATAGGTTTTAAGTTGCTAAAACAAATCGGAAAGTTGCCAAAAAGCTTTAAGGCAATTGCCCGAAACAAAAAATTTCCAAAACCGAAAATGGAAACAACTCATATTTTTGAAAAGAACTAAATTATATTAAAATTCAAATTCAAATACAATTAACTATCGAATTTAAATTTAACTACTTAATTTTAAAAAAAAACTTAATATCCGAACTAATAAAAACAATAAAAACAACTAAATAACATCGAAACAACATATTTTTAGAAAACCTAGCCACGTGATGAAAATGGACCCTGAGATGGAGATTGGGCCTGGGATGAAGATGGGCCCGAGCCATCCATCTTTTGACGACGATGCTCATGTCTCTCAGACTCATCTGAAACAGAACCCTCCAGGGGTGGCATGCGTCGTAGAATCTTTACTTGGAACAGGCGTTGTGCTTTTATTGCTGCTTTCATCTTTGCCTTCATCTCCATATATTACGCCTTATGACGCTGAAGGAGTGTCTCCATGTTACACAAGAGATCCTCCTGACCCTTTTCGAGGTTTTCAAAACTCGTCTGAAGGTTATTTTGTTTATTTTGAATTATAATCTGGCTATTGATAAGCACCCAAAACTGTAATATTAAACCCCGAGAAACATAGCATTTTGGTCGATTATGTGTTTAATAATCATGTAATAATTATATTTTCATACTTTTGCAGGTTTCCACAATTAAAATAAATATAGTGATAAAACATGCATCGAAGTACGGGAATATTTGAAGTTTCCCACTCGACCCCCGTGAAGCCCAACAAAGCCCCGACTAAAGCCGGTTTCCAAAAAGAACAAAACCAAGGTCTAAGCGGGTCCACATATAAAGAAGCAAAGAAACTTTCAAGCTCAAATCGGATAAATCTAGATGCCAACGTTGGCTAGTTAAGTCTGCATAGCGACTGGGCGGCGAACTCCGCCCCGAGACGTAAAGTCGTGAAAACGCCAAAAATCGGCGCCGCCACTTGACACATAAGTGGACCCACTCTGCTGGTCCGTATAGGCATGATGAGTCAGCATAGGCAGGTGGCAAAGGATGGTTTCAATTTGGTACCACGGCAAGAGAAGAAGATCGCACCAATTCAAACCGTGGTTTGAATTGAAATGAAATAACAAACAAAACCTTAAATCAGAAAAAGACAAAACAAAATAGGTAAAAAACAAAACTTTGATTCTCAAAGTTTTGAAAAACTCAATTAGCAAACAAACAACATCAAATTAAACCGTCTTCAGTCTCCAGCCTATATATATGAGGGGGTCGCCTTCATTATTACCCCTTCAACATATTAATGCTTTAGCTTCCGCTAGTTAGTTTATTTCTTCAAGATTTTTACATTACATCATTTTTTCATTCCAAAGAAAGCCTTAAATCGTAAGTTATTTTACCCCTTTAATAACAGTCATTTCTTTTCTAGTTTAATTCCTCGTCCCGCATTTATTTACTTAATGTATACAAAGAAGTTTTATTATTCCTTCTACCACCAGATAATCCCCACGGGGAGTGGTTATGCCAGTGTGAAAATCGGATTGACTTCGTTAATATTCTAGAATCACTACTTAGGAATTAGGTATAGATTAGACATCCGGTCCCAAATGATCGGAGACTATACAAAGTTGGATCACCGATGCTCGAGAAACGATTCTTCGCGATCTAAAATGTCTCGCGCTACGACTCTGCAGTGTCGCAGGCGACTCCAATTGGTCGTCGGTGATGTGAATTTGAGCCAGGAGCTGAAATAATATACTAGAGATGAGATATTATTGAAACTCCTTATGCTAGTGAAATGCGACCTAGAGATGTGGGCATGCACTAGGGATCAATACTCGACGTCGTCTCCGAAAACGAGACGAATTAGAGATGTAGTGATGTAGTGATATAAACTGTTAAAAAATGATTCTCGCATGAGTATGACTAACTCTTCCCCTGTTTCTCTATTTTTGTTTACCTACATATAATCGCCGTAGTAATTTATATTATTTGCATTACCGTTAATTTAATTAAAACCAACTAAAAAGAAACCTAAAAATCCTACTCACCAAAAGTTGTAATTCCAATTGTGAACCTATCCGAGCCCTAAGGTTTGGGCGATCCCTTTACTCGACCTATCCTACCAAACCCACGTGAGTAAGGTAACTTGACAAAAACGATCACGACTATCTGGACGTTGGACTTTGGACTTTGGACTTAGGTCTTTGGACTTCGGACTTTGACCGGACCTCGGACTTAAGAAAATAAATAACGAAAACCAAAACGTGTATAAATGTGTGTTTTATCAAATGGCGCCGCTGCATGCCGAAGGACTCTGGACTTAACGTAATAACTGGAATACATCCATAAAAACCCCCTACCCTACCTCCTCATCTTTTTAATTTTCATTTATATTACAATGCTAACGAATTACGGAACAGTTTACCTTAATTTTTTCTACTAACAAATATCTGTGAACCAAGTTTTGTTTATTTTCATTAGCACAGTCTAAGTGCTCCGTAGGAATTTGAAGTACTGAACAGACAAAAGAGTCTCGGACGAGACTGAAATTAGTAGCACGCCGAGACTAACACGAGTATCAACACTCCGGTTTTCGTGTCTGAGCCACTTTCCTTTTCAAAACTCTTTTGGGCTCTCCGTCTCCGCTTTTTCTAGTAAAATTTAAGCTCGAGTTAGTCGATCGCTATCATCGAGGAATCGCGGGACGCCGTGTTTCAAACTCTTAAACTCCTCAAACTTTGTCGAGGAAATTATTTGCTATAACCTGTTTTACCTCGTATATTTGTATGTTGGCATGAGGACTCCTTGCATGTAAAGGTGGTTCGTCATTACATATTCACGTTAACACAATATGATTCAAATATATTTTGATATATGCGTATCGTCAAACCATCTACTTAGAATATTTTTGTATGTGTATGTTACATCAATTCACGTACACGGTATTCAATTGCATGAGTTCGTTCTCGACATTCCCCTAGCTTACGTATAACTTACACATAGTTGCACGATAGGTAATATAGATTTGCATGGGTAGACTTTCTGCGTAAACTAGTATATGTTAGTTAGTTTCTATTTTGGCATCTATCGTTTTAATTGCATATTTCGTAATCACGTCTCCATAATACATTAATTACGTAAAAAAAATAAAAAATAAAAAATAAATAAAAAATAAAAATAAAAAAATAAAAAAATAAAATAAAAATCATAGTAATTAAAAATTTCATCTAAATCATCTTAATAACACCCCGCATAATACACCATCATAAATCATCATCCTATTCCATCGATTGCCTAGAAACTTGAAAAATTGAGGGTTGCCTAATTAAGGAACGTGCTAGCACGAACAACCTCCCTCGATTCTCTCGGTGACTGCTCTTTGGAATATTCACACGTTATCCTAGCTTCCCTGCTCGAGTTAGCAACAGCTCAGGAAGACGTGCTTCAACTCCCTCCTTCCTAAATTCTAAACCTCCAGTCATTATTCGTTCCTTATGAGCCTTAAATTAAAATTTATATTTGTATGAGACTACGGTCTGGTAAACATAAGGAATTAGAACTTACATATCATCGTCGAAAATACAAGAAACAACTGTTTATGTTATCTCCTAGACATAGTCCCTCCTTCGTAAATCAACCTCGTCAAACATCTCCGTTGCCATTATCTCCTTTAACTATGGTCAAGAAAATCTCACAAATCGAAAAACCCCTTTCGGTTTCTATCTTTGCCTTACGGGAAAGGACACGCTTCCTGCATTAAACTCGATCGATTGTAGGTGATTTTCAGATTCCGCCAAACATTTTCGGTTTGTTACCTGTTTTACCATGGTTTAGACCATGAAAAACGCGTACAATCATCTTCGTCGGATGCAACAAGTAGTCACCACTTTCCGCCATCCGACCGTTACCAACGAACAAGTCTTGCTTAGGTTGTTTCCCTTCACCTTAGGCGATAAAGCTTCAGTTTGGCTCGCGGACAAGCGCCCGCGAATCCATTGACACATGGGCCAAACTTGTTCAAGCATTCATGATAAAGTTTTATACCGAAAGAAAACTACGTAAATGCTTCAAAAATTCAATTCTTTTCGCCCGGCACCCCGTGAATCCTTTTCGGGCGTGGAGTAGATTTACTGATCTACTTCTCGAATGTCCCCATCATCAACTCGACACCGCTGTATTAGTCCGTTCATTATTTAATGGTCTCTTTGACCATCAAAAGGAAACATTAGATATCATGAACGGCGGTTGTTTTATGGACAAGGGCGCTACTGAAGCATACACTTTTCTTGAGAAACAGGCTTCACGAAGCACCCATTGGGGAGACAATGATTCTTCTAGATCTTCTAAAGACACTCCTACCAAAGTTACGTCTATGTTAGAGGTCAAACCTGATCCGGAATTAAAAACTCTAATCGAGTCCTTAAACAAAAAGGTCGATACTCTTTCGGTACAAGTAAATGAATAAAAACCCAAACAGGTCATGGCTGCCAACGCTTCCCCATGCCCTCTTTGCTTAAGTCCTGAGCACGCCGATTCTTATTGTCCTTTGGTATACGAGTGTCCTCCCCAACCTTCCAAGAGGCTTGTGGCTTTCAACATCCCTAATACACCTTGGCTTACAACATCCGAATTTAGCTTGGGGCTTAACAACAAGCTCTCTAGAGGCAACAACGCGTTCTGTCACGACCACTCGCTTCGCGAACTACAATTGTCAAGGAATTCCTCCACAATTCCAGCAAGGGGCAAAGTAATTTTCCAACAACGCAATATAGTGGTACCAAAACAACCGCCACCTTGTTCCCCGCTAATCAAGGATATGGCTACCAAAATCAACCTGTGAATAATAACCGTGAACTAGTTCCCCGCTACTCCTTTGGTACAATCCACGGTAATAAAACGGCTGAAACTTTCCCGACATACATGAATCAACGAGAATCAAATCCTAGCTTCTATCCAACGGCCTCTTCACCGTTAGCTCGGATAAAAAGTCAAAAGGGCGGTTCCCCGCCAAGGTTCCAAACCCTAAGCCTACAAACACTGCCTTTGAACTCAACAATGCACCATGACCTAGTAATCCAAGCTAGGGTGAGGTAAATGCCATTACCACTCTTCGTTCTGGCCGAACCATTGACAATAATATACGTATGCCAGACGAGGAATCGACGGAAGCCACGACTGACGTCCTTCCAACTCCTACCTCGCAACCTATAACGGATGAAGTTGTACCTTCAAAATCTACACCCACGTCCCTAGGAAAAGATACCACTGATCCTTATACGCGATTCCGCCTAAAAGCTCCGTTCCCTGCCCTTTTGGTAAAGAACAAACATGACAAACATTTTGATGAGATCCGTGAAACCTTCAAAAATTTGACCATAAACTTACCTTTCCTAGACGCGCTAAAGCATTTACCCAAGCATGCAAAGTTTTTGAAAGACTGATAAGTGCTCAAAAAGTGCTATTTAACCCTCGATTATACCTCTTGTTTAGCCATCTTAGTGGACTAATAGTGTTTATAAGTTGTGTTTTAAGATTCTACAGGTGAAAAAGAGAGTTTTGTAGAATATTAGAGAAAAAGGGGTAAAATGGAGCAATTCGGAACATTAAGACTCACATGGGAAGCCCGTGGACAATCATGGAGAAGGACAAGGAATTGGAGCTATTAAAGATGTGACTTGGACCTATTTTAAAGCATATTTGGAAGCCCAAGGCCAAAGGATTCGTTGCTTGGACCAAAGCCCGCAAAAGAGGATAGAAGATAAGCGTAAGAGAGAAAATCGGTTTATGCCCTCGGGACACATGTATCGAAAAGCGTCCGACGGCATTGAAAGGTCTGGGACGATAAATCAAGCTGGCCCGCATTAACATTGATTAAGTCCGGATGCATGAATAATGCGCCCGATGCATGAATCGACACCGTAGCCAATTCCTTCTCAGTTTTGAAGACAAGTCGGACTCGGAAGAAAGTTCATTTGTATTAGGAAACAAATGATGGTTTGGAATGCTTCTAGAGCTCATTGTAACCCCTATAAATAGAGGACCTAAGTGCCTCATGTAATGGGCCAATTGACTTATATTCTTGTCTCCAGAACTTGAGGTAGAGAGTCTTAATAAATTAGTCTTTCTAGTCTTATGTTCTTCGACTCTTCTTCTCGCTCTTCGCGTTCTTCCTTCTTTATGGAAGGCTAATCTTCTCCTTCAAGGGAGGAGATGGGCCGCTTAAGGTTTTAATGATTCTTCCGGTTCATGATGTTCTTCAATCGGTTAGTTCTTTATGTGTTTTAGTTATTAGTTCCATTGCTTCACACCGGGGGATGGAAGTATAGATTAAGGTTTTATTTATTACAATTGAATATCATGCTAGTTTAGGGTTTTATTTATTGCAATTGAATATTTGCTAGTAACATGCTTTTATTTATTGCAAATGAATATAATTTGGAATAGAGTTTTATTTATTGTAATTGAATATTATACTATTATTCTCTACTTTTCTTCTAATTGTGTAGTTGTTTTAGAGTAAAGGAAATATTCCTTGTGTTTGCTTTTAGATGGTGATTCATTGAATCAATCAAGCTCACATAAAAGGAAAGAAGATACTAGTAATATGAACATAGGAACAACCTTAAGTAGAGTTAATTGTTAACGATGTTTCATCCAAGAGGCATCGACACTTTCGCTCGATTGCCTCGATCAGAGTCTACTCGGGAGAACAACATGAAGCAAAAGGTCATTGAATCAAAAGCATTGGTGGATTTGAATCTCTTGAATCTATCTCTCTCATATTCTCTCCTATTTCCAATTCTTAGCTTTAGTATTAGTTTAGTTAGTTTAGTTTAGTTTAGCATTAGAATCTAAAAAATCTCTACAATTATAGTTTTAATCTCTCAAACCCCTTTCCAGTCATGTCCTTCATATAAACATACACTTAAAAGTGGAACGATACCCCTACTCATCCTTTTTTACTTATTGAGGGATAATTAGGTTTTGATACGCTTCTTTTTGTTCAACGACCATCATCTATCTACATCATCCATATATACACATCTCACACACAAAAAAGGTGCAGTTGTCAATAACCGCCGCTTTAAGTTGTTTATGTTTAACGCTTTCTTTCAAGATTAGAACTTTGGATCTTGAAGGCAATTTTAGTTGCATCATCCAACCTTTGAGAAAGAGAGAAGCTTGTAGGACATCTCAAGACAAGATCTACCATCCGTTAGTGAATCTTCATTCTTTTATTCCTTTCTTAGTATAGTTGCATCATAGTTTAGTTTTATTACTTTCTAGTATAATTGCATTTAGGATCTTTTCAACAATTGAAGTTGTAAGCCAACACAAATAAATATCAAACTCTGTGTTTCTTGTCCAATCTTGACAAACGGACTATCGCCTCTGGACGTGGTACTTAAGCAATCCAAGTGATTCACCATAACCCTAGAAGAGAAACTTTAGACAACCAAGGCGAGATACTAGCCGCAAAGCCTAACCAAGTTGAAGAAAAGTAGTTTTGCATATTAGTATAATTTAGAATAGTTGCATATTAGTTTAATTGCATTCAAGCATAATAGGATAGTTTTCATCATCTTCGTGATAGCAAGAATACTAGACAAGATTGATATAATGGCCGACGAATAATGATGGAGGTGTTTTGGACACCAATAATCCCTCGCTATCCCACCCATGCAAGCACAACAGAGGAAGAAGTTGAAATTTATTTCTATTCGCCAATCATTGAGACCCACCCGCCAAGATTGTTTTTCCATAAACGTAAGCTAACCGGTTTGAGCTTAGAGCATCAAGAATCTCTATGCTTCCAAAGTTCAACGGTTCGCATAATGTTCAAATTTTTATGTTCACATGAACAAATTTCTATCACCCCTCGAACTTTCAAGAACCGTAATATCGGGATGAGAGTATCAAAATCATTCTGCTCCCACTCTTACCGGGTAAAGCATCCGAATGGTTAACCGCATTGTACCGATCAATTCAATAGATAATTGGGAGAAGTTGAGAACAAAGTTTATGAACAAGTTCTACCCACCCCGTAAGACAGATGCCATCGCAGTTTCCATCAACAATTTCAAAGGGAAGGTGATCAAGAATATCATCAAAGCCGAGAAATTCAATAACTGGCTAGTCTCATGTCCACATCATCACGGATACGATAAAAGCACACTTGCTCATTTTTCTATCGAGGACTCTCGATGATGAACAAGCGATGATACTGATCCATGCACAAAGGCAAGTTTACATCGATGGATGGAGAGGAAGCTCACAACTTTCTCGAAATTTAGTCAAGAAACACAACAGATGGACTACTAGCAACGAGGATGTCGCTAGCATGGAGGGGGAGCCAAAGCAATTTGGTTACCAAGCACATGAACAATCGATCAAGAACTGAAGTCTACATTGGCCACCGCCACCAGCATTGAAACTCTGAGTAAGAAATTTAATCAGTTCTCTATGAGTCCCTCCAAGTTCAACAAGTCTCAAGCTAAATCTCTCCCACCATGCAAGCTAGCCAATATCGCGAAGTCTGTTCGGACACTTCCCATGCAACTCTAGAATGTCCCGTTACTATCAACATGCATCACTTGGAGAGTACAATATAAACTCATTTCGCAGGCCCAACCAAGGTGGTAATAACTTTCAAGGTAATTATTGGAGACAATCGCCGGACCCCTAGGTTCTCAAGATCAATGTTATATTCCACGACAAGTCAAGTTTCACAGTTGGTCCCTCAACAACAATTATACTCAATAAAATTCCAATACAAGTGGAGAGTTAGTGCACGATCCTAGAGAAATTATGCCGCGACCTCGCCAACCCGAGAATGCAATTACTTTGCTATCACGTAAAAATCAGAAGTTTGAAAGTGTTCTAGAGCTTGCACACAATCTCTCAATCTCCAAAGAATCTCGAGTGCAAGTCAATGTTCTAGAATGGAGTCTCTAGAGGCTAAGGTCGCATTAACTCACCACCGCTTTGTCTCAGAAGACACAAGCCACTCAACCTAGCTTATTAGAACCAATATTGAAGAGTGAAGATGTATGCCACATTAGGACAACTTCTAGTACTGATCAACTCCATGATCATGTCAACTCACATTACTACTCTCGATCGATTGAAGATAGACAACAAGGTCACTTACCTTTCTCATGATGACATTGCTACAGAGCAATCATCAAGATTTCAAATGAAGTTCAAAAAGAAGTGGGGAAATCCTTTCCACTCCTAATTGTCAAGATGAACAAGACAAGATATGCAAGAATGCCAAAGAGAAGAAGAGCAAACACATGCTGATGTGTTTGTACCAAAGGCACCTTTTTCCTATTTTTTGCTCAAAGCAAAAGGACAAGCAATTTTTAGAGATGAAGGAGGCATTTGAGAAAGATAACATCAATATCCCCTTTCAAAGCGATCAAGCAGTTGCCATCATATGCCAAATTCTTGAAGGATGCATGCAACATAAAAAAAGTACTTCATGTTCCAAAGCGAAGCTAGTTGAACAAACAACATCTATTATCCATCGACCAAGCTCGGTCAAACTCAAAGATCCAGGAAGTCCTACAATATCATGCAGGATAGAGAAAAATTCACGGGTAATGCTCTTTTAGACCTTGGTGCTAGTGTTAATCTCTTTGCCATATCATGTGTACCAAGCCGTTGGGCACGAGAACCTAAAGCCTACAAAAAAGTCAAATTAAAGTTAGTCGACCGCTCTACCAAGATTCCCGCAGGCATAGTTGAGGATGTTCTTGTTCAAGTAGCCGATTTCTACTATCCAGTGGATTTCATTGTGGATAGACACCCGTGAAGCCTTTGATAAAATTCCAATTATTCTAGGCCGACCTTTCCTCGCACGCAAAGCTTTGATAAATTGTTACAACGGTGAAATGAAGATCAACTTTGGTAAGATGTCCATGGACATAAATATCTTTCACCTATTGATAAGGATTGTGATGAAGCCGAAGGTGGAGAGGTGTACTTCCTTGATAGTATGATACAAGAATTCGGCCCATTCAAGATACAATTGAAAGTGCTCAATCTACGAAAACTATGATGAACCCCGAGAACCCCACCACAGAGGCGTTGCTAGCCATGTTCTTGGAATCTCTGCAGAAAATTCAGAATTTAAGTGAAGCGTAGAATGGAAAATTGACAGAGAGAGTATCATATCTTGAGAAGATGAACTCTATATTTCAGATGAACAAATGCATTCGCCTTAAAAATCGCTTACTAGAAAATCAGCTTAAAGAAATTTTGAAAAACAAATGTAATCTAGAAACCGAAATGAGTCTTCTAAAGCGTAAAGTGAACCATATTGATAAGGAGAATTAACCGCTGAAGCTTCTTCTACACCATCATTGTCCGAACAAAGAGAAGTATGTAAACCGGTCTACCGCCACCTTGAAATGCTAAATCAATGGACATCCGCTATCATTATTGTGGTGGTAAAGGACACATCGATACTATTATCCCGTTAGAAAGAAAGATTTTCATCAATCTTCTACACGAGGAACCACAAGGCCTATCACACAATCGCCGACCTAAAATAATTCAAGGTAGAGAAGCAACTTCACCAACAATCTTTCCAAAGATATCAAGGAGTATTTTTGATGACCCACAAGGTGAGACCTCCTCGCCCCTCCAAACATTCAAAGATTTGGGTGAGAAAATCTGATCTCCTCACTCCAAATTGATAATGCATGATATAAAGTCTTGGGAATCTGACTTTAAAAGACTCACATTACGCCTTGGGGATCCGACGAAAAAGACCTAAAAATTTGTTTCTTGAACTAATTTTGATATTCGCATCAATGGTAATATCCTACCTTTTTCTCATCCATTTCATTTACTTTACTTTATACATTGAGGTCAATGCATGCATAAGTAGGGAGGGTGTACTTGAGAAGTACTTGAAAATGAATTTCGAAATTAGTTTTCAAAACAAAATATTTTGTTTCTATATCACTTGCATGAGAAAAAATGAATTTTAATGATGAGTCCGATATATATTCTATAATCGCTTAGTGTTGAGTTTGATAGATAGTTGATATTATTGATTTCATTACCGCTAGACTATTTATTATGCTCGACATAGTTCTTGTTGATAGAATTCTTTATCAAGGCACCACCATAATACTTTATCGGGTTTTGTATACTTTTACTAGAAGAGAGATTTAAACCCCTAGTAAACTAGAAGTAGAATTTTTAGACTTAACCCGTAAGACTTGAGCTTTATACCCATTCTTTGGAGAGTTCTTATGAAAAATCCTGAAGTCTTAGTGACTCAACATCTTTCAGTTTTTATGTCGTTGTAATATAGTCTCATTATTTGTTGATTTGGTTAATCACGGTGACATCAACCGGGAGATAGCCATTAGGTCTTGTAGTCTATTTGAAACAGAGTATCATACCGATAAGCCAAGTAGTGAACCCATTCAGCCTTTATCCCACCTAGTAGGACCATCATGTTAAACCCTTTGAGCCTTTACAATAAGCCATTTTCTTTCATAAAACCTTTTACTGCCACCCAACTCCGCATAAGGAGTATAGCCAAAATCTTTATCAGCCATACCCATATGTTTCAGAATACGAGGGACACAAAGAGGAAGAAAGAGCACAAAAAGGAAGATTACAAGGAAATACCTCGAGAGATACAATAAAGACCATCATTCTCGTTTCTAAGTGAAAGAAGCTAGTGAAAAAACAAATATATCAAAGACTAATCAAGGATATACCACTGAAAAAAAAAAAAAAAAAAAAAAAGAATGGATGGAAAAGCTAAGACAAAGGAAGAATTTTCTCTCAATATATAATTTAAAGAAATCTTCCAAAGAAAGAAGCAAAACCCTTAATGTTTTTCAAAACAACCTTAGAATCCTTTTTACCTTTTCTTCATAAACCAATACCCAAGCCAAGTTACAACCCATGACTTATCACTACAAAGATGGTACTAAGTCTAGAATAGGTGAGAGGATGCTAAAGTGAAGGACCCGACACTTCATATGTGATTGACATTCTTTCCATGAGACTACTTTTATTTAGAAGTCTATTTTTCAAGATAGTATGCTGGATGTTCAGATGCATTATTCTTTTCCCTACATACATGAGGTTAAATAGTAGACCATCTTCCTCGAGATTCTTTTATGAGAGTATGAATCGGATGAGGATTGAAAGTCGAGATTATCTACCTATGGTAAAACTAGTGGATTCCGCTTTCTTTGATAGAGAGAGTATGAGATCGACTCAAGTATACACATAAGCCTTCGATTAAGAATTTTGTCAATTTTTACTATCTCCCATCATAATCTATGAGTCTTTGCAAAGTAATGTAGTTAGCAATGGAGACCGGCCTGTTGAGTAAGCACTGCCGGTAAGGAATTTCTCTCCTCAAAAATACTATCATTCTTGAACATGCTATTGATTGATTTTCGGTATATCACCAAAAACCCTCACGACTATAACTCGGCCGGTAACAAAATAAACATATTTTACAAGGTGAGTCTTTTAACGCCGATTCTCAAGGCGAATCCCAAACAATGGAGAAACGGTGGCGAAGATTATCCTGCGCGGTGGTGTTAGAACAAAAGTATACCTTAAACCTGGCTAGTATCGGATAGGAAGTCGAACCTAAGGCCCGGAAAGGGTGTTTGGCAATGCATACACCCCATTATCCTTCGCAGCGCCGTCGTTTACGAGCAAAAGAACCACGACCATTCCCTATTCGTGATGAGTGAGACTTACACCAAATGATTAGCTGAAGTTCGCGAGGTAGAGAGTAGAAAAGGGAAGAAAAGGAAGGAGGTGAAATTTTAGGTACCCATCGTTTACTTAGAAAAGCCGCGTTTGCTCGTGTTCGCGGAATACATTTATACTTCGTTACGTAAAAAGAGTTTTAAGTGGACTAAGGTTAAGGTTGCAACCACACACTTCAAAGAACTTTGGAGATCATAAGATAGAAGATGGCATTTACCAAAATGGTACCCTCATAGAACAAGATTGATACGCCAAAGCGAAACATCTAGTCGATTATTATCTTGGATTAAGAAGAAGGACATTCACACATCGGTGGCGTAATTCATGGTAATGTTTTAGGCGTTTGTCCATTGACTTGAAATTCTGTTATCTTTTGGATTAAGCAAAGAGATTGCCCCATAATGTTTCACAACGACCTGATGAAATGAAAGGACCGGACCATCGTGTTTTCAATTTACCGGGGAAAGATGTGTAATCTGGAGTTGTATAGTAAAACTTTTGGCCAATATTGAAATCCACGCCAAAATGTGCTTGCGTGCACTCTTTTCATATTAGCCTTGTAGGATTTCGAGAGATCATAAGCATCTCGAATCTCCTCCCACTCATTTAATTGCGGTTTAAGCTACTCACCTACCGATGATTTATTGTAATTGAGGCTTTTGACGGCCCAAAACCCGCGGTGCTCAAGTTCAAGCGGCAGATGACAAGGTTTTCCAAAACAATGCGGTAAGGAGACATCCCTATAGGTGTCTTAAATCTTTGTTCGGTATGCCCACAAGGCATCCGGGATAAGCGGGAGAGACCGATCCTTTCTTGATGGGTTGGCAGTTTTCTCGAATAGACTTTATCTCTACATTTGGAGACTT
The DNA here is from genome assembly GCF_015680905.1 of Coptis chinensis. Classification (NCBI taxonomy): domain Eukaryota; kingdom Viridiplantae; phylum Streptophyta; class Magnoliopsida; order Ranunculales; family Ranunculaceae; genus Coptis; species Coptis chinensis. The sequence goes on along the minus strand of NC_141458.1, from coordinate 90,576,273 downwards.
CCACTTGGCCACTTTCGTTTGTGGGTGGTATGGAGTAGCAACCTTGTGTGTAACTCCATATTTCTTCATTAAAACCCAAAATTTTTGTTACAAAATGTGTACCCCATCGTGATGATAGCTTTGGGAACACCAAAGCGAGAGAAAATGTTTTCTTTTACAAATCTCCCGCGGCAGTCTTATGGTCATTCGAGCGACATGCGAGTGCCAATCCATTTGGACACATAGTCTACGGTGACTAAAATGTATAGAAAACCTTGAGAAATAGGGAAGGGTCCCATAAAATCAATGCCCCAAACATCAAAAATTTCCACAATCAATATAGGATTTAGGGGCATCATATTTCGTTTAGTAATTCGACCTAAGTGTTGACAATGAATGCAAGCTACACAATGTTAGGTGTGCATCGCGAAAAAGGGTAGCCAAGTAAAAACCACATTGTAACACCTTGGCGCCGGTTTTCTTTCCAACGAAATGACCTCCGCAAGATTGTTCATGGCAAAAGGATATCGTCGGTGTGTTCCTGGTCGGGAATGCAGCGACGAATGAGTTGGTCGGAACAATACTTAAAGAGGTAGGGTTCATCGAAATAATATTTTGATGGATAAGAACTTTTATGATCGGGGATGTGACCAAAGGGGGACTTCCCTCAGTAACTAGGTAGTTAACGATATCCGTACCATGGAGATGAGAAAATAGAGTACAAGTATTAAATGCGGGAAGGAATCATTTGATAGCCGGAATCACTATCGATGTCACTTAACCGACCTTGATAAATGGTCGGCTCACGACATTTAGGAGTTCCTTTCTTGTCTTTGATTTCGTGGTGAATTCTTGTAAGAGAAGGATCAATGTGAACAATCGTTGTTTTTCGTCCTTTTTAGCGAGTAAAAAGTACCGAATCGCGGCGGCATGGTCAAGATATATACTATGGTCGATGTTCCAACTATGTAGGGGCAAAACTTATCCAAAACATAGACAACAGCTAGGAACTCTTTCTCGGTTGTGGTATAATTCGTTGAGCGTCGTTAAGAGTTTTACTAGCGTAATAAATGACAACGGGTTTGTCGTCGGCGTCGTTGGCTTAAGCGCGGCACCAATAGCAAAGTCGCTAAGCGTCACATCGATTCGAATGGTTGAGACCAATCGGGGGTTGAATAATAGGAGGCGGTAGTCGGGAGGCGGTTTTAGTGTATCAAAAGCTTGTTTGCAATTGAAATTGAAGTCGAATCGCATCCTTAGCGGGGAGATTGGTTAAGGGTCGAGCAACTTTAGAGAAATCTGAATGAATCTCCTGTAAAACCAGTGGCCTAAAAGGCACGGATATCCCGAATGCGTGGGAAGGGTAGCGAAGAAATTTTAACAATTTTAGCCTTATCAACCTCTATCCCGTCTTTTGAAACAATATGACCCTAGAACAAGTCCTTTGGTAACCATGAAATGACACTTCTCCCGATTGAGTACCAGATTTTCTCGCAATGGCCAGCGTCAATACTTTAGAGAGGTTGGATAAACGAGTCGTCAAAGGAATTTCCGTAAATGGAAAAGTCGTCCATGAAGACTTCCATATAACGTTCCACCATATCACTAAAAATGTGAAGCATGCGGCGTTGGAAAGTGCCTGGGGCATTACAAAGACCAAAAGGCATTAGATGCGTATGCAAAGGTTCAAAGGGACACGTGAAAGTTGTCTTTTTCTTGATCAGGGATCGATGACAATTTGGAAGTATCCGAATAGCCATCAAGAAAACGGTAGTAGGCATGACCGCTAAAGCGTTCTAGCATCCGGGTCAATGAATGGGATGGGAAGTGATCTTTCACGGGTTCGGCATTAAGTTTGCGATAGTCAATGCAAATTCTCCATTTCAAAGGAATGCGAGTGGAGATGCACTCACCACTTTCATTTTGCACAACTTGAATGCCGGACTTTTTGGGAACAACGTGGACAGGACTAACCCAGTCACTATCGAGGTAGGGTATATGATCCCGCATCAAGTAAGCGTAGAACTTCCTCTCTCACTACTTCTTTCATAGCAGGATTAAGGAGGCGTTGTGGTTCTCGTGATGTCTTTGTGCCATCATCAAGATGTATACGATGCGTGCATATGCTAGGGTCTATTCCCTTGATATCATCTAAGGACCATCCGATAATGGCGGGCGGTGTTCCGCGAATGACATGGATCAACCGTGTCTCTTCGTCTGCAGTTTAAGTGAGCGAAATTATTATAGGGTGACTACCATCGGGATCGAGATACGCGATACTTCAAATCGGGGGTAGAGGTTTTAAATCCGGAGTTGGAGGATTGGGGATCAAGGATTCGTGAGGGATCATCTCTTCAATGGAAAAGAGCGAATCCGGTCCTTCTGAATTAGTTTGCACCGAAGCATTAGGGTCAAATAGTGGTACTGACTCTAATAATGCATGGACATCCCTTATGTACGAGTCATCGTCAAACTCCGGATTATCAAAAGAAAGAAATTGGTGTATCTAAATGCGGGGAAAAGAGTTTATGAAATAATCATGTTCCAGACTATCAACCAAGTTAATCTCGCCCTCCATTATAGGATCGGGAAACTGTTTCATTAATTTGAACACGTTGAGTTCGACAGAAAGGTTCCCGAAAGACAATGTCATTGAACCGTCCCGGACAATTTATGAGAGCGTTAGCGATTACAAGGAAAGGGCGTCCCAAGATGATAGGGATGGAGTCACAAGATACTTGATTATCCGAATGACAAAATCAACTGGATAGTAAAAATCTTGGACCTTTACTATAACGTTCTCTACTATGCCTTTTGGGTACTTGATAGAGCGATCCGCGAGTTGGAGAGTCATGTTGGTAGGTTTTAATTCATGAAGACCTAACTGCTTAAATAAGTAGTAAGGAAGTAGGTTAACACCGGCACCTAGGTCTAAAAGCCTTGATGCCCGGTATATTTGTCATGGCGTGCATGCATGACCGGTTAATTGACACGAGGTCTTGTACTTTACCACACCATTGGTAGTGGTAATCGAGGGAACTGCTTTCGATGAGGAACGCTTGTTGAGGGACATTCGTACGTCGTTTGGTGGTGCACATGTCCTTCAAAAACTTGGCATGCTTGGGCAAATGCTTTAGCGCATCTAGGAAAGGTAAGTTTATGGTCAAATTTTTGAAGGTTTCACGGATCTCATCAAAATGTTCGTCGTGTTTGTTCTTTACCAAACGGGCAGGGAACGGAGCTTTGGGACGAAATCGCGTATAGGGATCAGTGGCGTCTTTCCCTAGGGACGTAGGTGTAGATTTTGAAGGTACTTCGTCCGTTATAGTCAGGCGGTAGGGAGTTGGAAGGACGTCAGTCGTGACTTCCGTCGATTCCTCGTCTGGCATACGTATATTATTGTCGATGGTTCGGCCAGAACGAAGAGTGGTAATGGCATTTACCTCACCCTGGCTTTGATCACTAGGTCCTGGTGCATTGTTGAGTTCAAAGGCAGTGTTCAGAAAACTTAGGGTTTGGAACCGCTTGGCCGGGGAACACGACTTTTGACTTTTATCCGAAGCTAATGTTACGAAGAAGATCATTGGATAGAAGCTAGGATCTGATTACGTTGATTCATGTATGTCGGGGGAAAGTTTGGCCGTTTTATCGAATTTTGTGGATTATGCTAAAGGGTGGGGAACTAGTTCTCGGTTATTATTCACGATTTGATTTTGGTAGCCATATCCTTGGTTACCGGGAACAAGGTTCGGGTTGTTTTGGTATCCCATATTTGCGTTGTTGGGAAAATTACTTTGCCCTTGCTGAAATTGTGGCGGATTTCCTTGACGATAGGAATTGTAGTTCGTGGGTGGTCGTACAGGAACGTTGTTGCCACCTGAAGTAGCTTGTTGTTGGACAGGGGGTGCCCAAGCTAAATTAGGATGTTGTCGCCAAGGTGCGTTAGGGATGTTGAAAGCACAAACCTCTTCAGAAGGTTGGGGAGGACACTCGTATACCAAAGGACAATAAGAATCGGGTGTTTCGGGACTTAAGCAAAGAGGGCATGGGGAAGCGTTGGCAGCCATGACTTTGTTTGGGTTTTGTTCATTTACTTGTACCGAAAAGAGCATCAACCTTTTTGTTTAGGGACTCGATTAGAGTTTTTAATTCCGGATCGGGTTTGACCTCGAACATAGACGTAACTTTGGTAGGAGTGTCTTTAGAAAACCTAGAAGAATCAGTGTTTCCCCAATGGGTGCCATTGAGGCACGTCTCTCAAGAAAAGTGTATGCTTCCAAGCCCTTGTCCATGAAACAACCGCGTTCATGATATCTAATGTTTCCTTTTGATGGTCGAGAGACCATTAAAGAATGAAACGGACTAATACAGCACAGTTGTCGAGTTGATGATGGGGACATTCGAGAAGTAGATCAAGTAAATCGCTCCACGCCCGAAAAAGGATTCACGGGGGTCTTTGTGCCGGGAAAGAATTGAATCTTTTGAAGCATTTCTGTAGTTTTCTTACGAGTATAGAACTTTATCATGAATGCTTGAACAAGTTTGGCCCATGTGTCAATGGATTGCGGGCGCTTGACCGGCGAAGCCAAACTGAAGCTTTATCGCCTAAGGTGAAGGGAAACAACCTAAGCAAGACTTGTTCGTTGGTTGGTAGCGGTCGGGATGGCGAAAAGTGGTGACTACTTGTTGCATCCGACGAAGATGATTGTATGCGTTTTTCATGGTCTAAACCATGGTAAACAGGTAACAAACCGAAAATGTTTGGCATGGAATACGAAAATCACCTACAATCGCAGATCGAGTTTAATACGAGAAGCGTGTCCTTCCCAGTAAAGGCGATAGAAATCGAAAGGGTTTCTCGACCGTGAGATTTTCTTGACCATAATTAAAGGAGATAATGGAAGCGGAGATGTTTGACGAGGTTGATTTTACACGGAGGAGGAACTATGCCTAGGAGATAACATAAACGAGTTGTTTCTTGTATTTTCGGCGATGATATGTAAAGTTCTAATTCCTTATGTTTACCGGACCGTAGTCTCATACAAATATGAATTTTAATTTGGTGCTCATAAGGAGCGAATAATGACCGGAGTTTTTAGAAGTTAGGAAGGAGGAAGTTAAAAGCACGCCTTCCCGATTTGCTAACTTCGGCGGGGAAAGCTAGGATAGCGTGTGAATATTCAAGAGACGAGGTTACGAGAGAATTGAGGGAGGTTGTTCGTGCTAGCACGTTCCTTAATTAGGCAACCTCAATTTTTTTCAAGTTTCCTAGGCACTGATGGAATAGGATGATGATTTATGATGGTGTATTATGCGGGGTGTTATTAAGATGATTTAGATGAAATTTTTAATTACTATGATTTTTAATTTTTTTTTTTTAATTTTTTTTTAAATTTTTTAATTAATTTTTTTTTTTTTTTTTTAATTTTAATTTACGTGATTAGTATATTATGGAGACTTGATTACGAAATATGCAATTAAAAATGATAGATGCCAAAATAGAACTAACTAACATATACTAGTTTACGCAGAAAGTCTACCCATGCAAATCTATATTACCTATACGTGCAACTATGTGTAAGTTATACGTGAGTTAGGGGAATGTCAAGAACGAACTCATGCAATTGAATACCGCGTATGTGAATTGATGTAACATACACATACAAAAATATTCTAAGCAAGTGGTTTGGTGCTACGCATATATCAAAATATATACGAATCATATTAATTGTGTTACGTGAATATGTGATGACGAACCACCTTTACATGCACAGAGTTCTCATTCCAACATACAAATATACGAGGTAAAACAGGTTATAGCAAATAATATCCTCGACAAAGTTTGAGGAGTTTAAGAGTTTGAAACCGGCGTCCCCGCGATTCCTCATGATAGCGATCGACTACTCCCAAGCTTATGCTTACTAGAAAAAGCAGGACCAAAGAGCCCAAAAGAGTAAACGAAAAAAGAAAGTGGCGTACCTGAAAACCGGAGTGTTGATACTCGAGGTTAGTTTTAGCGTGCTTACTAATTCAGTCTCGTCCGAGAGACTCTTTTGCGTTTAGTACTTCAAATTCCTCACGAAGTGCCAAGATTTGTGCTAATGAAAATAAACAAACTTGGCTCCACAGTTATTTGTTAGTAGAAAAAAAAATTACGGTAAAGAGTTAGTATTGTAATGTAAAATGAAAATTAAAAGATGATGAGGTAAGGAGGGTTTTATGGATGTATTCCGGTTATTACGTTATGTCGAGTCCCCGGCGTGCGGCAGCGGCGCCATTTGATAAAAGCGCTTTTACACACTTTTATTTGATTTTTAGGTTACTTATTTTCTTAAGTCCGAGGTCGATCCACGGTCAAAGTCCGAGGTCCTGATCCAAGTCCAAAGTCCAAAGTCCAACGTCCGTATTGTCGTGCGTTTTAGTCAAGTTACCTTACTCGGATGGGATTGGTAGGATAGGTCGAGGTAAGGGATCGTCCAAACCTTAGGGACACGGATAGGTTCACAACCGGAGTTACAACTTTAGGTGAGTAGGATTTTTAGGGTTTCTTTTTAGTTGGTTTTAATTAAAATAACGGTAATGCAAATAATATAAATTACTACGGCGATTATATGTAGGTAAATAAAAGTAGAGAAACAGGGAGAGAGTTAATCATGCTCATGCAAGAATCATTTTTCAACAGGTTTTATTACTAAATCACTACATCTCTAGTTCGTCCTCGTTTGAGGAGGCGGCGTCGAGTATTGATCCCTAGTGCATGCCCACATCTCTAGGTCGCATTTCACTAGCATAAGGAGTTTCGATAATACCTCATCTCGGTATATTATTTACGCTCACGGCACAGTTCACATCAATTTGGGCCGAATTGGAGAGTCGTCGACACCGCAGAGTCGGCGAGACATTTTGGATTGGCAAGGAGATCTATCTGGAGCATCGAAGCATCCAACTTTATAACTTTCTCGGGTCATTTTGGGACCGGATGTTAATTTCTATGTCTAATTCCTAAGTAGTGATTCTAGAATATTAACGAAGTCAATCCGGATTTTACACGAAGCAAAGATAACCCTCCCCGGGGGATTAGCTCATCATCATAGGAGGAATAATAAAACTTGCTGTATACATTAAGTAAATAATTGCAGGACAGAAATTAAACAAGGAAAGAAATAACTGTTATTAAGGTAAAATAACTTCATCGTATTAAGGCTATTTGAAACAAAATAGCGGAAGGTAAGTACTGAAGAAAGAAATTTAAACGTAGCTAAAGCATTAATATGCTGAAGACCTTCTAATGAAGGCGAAGCCTTCATATATATAGGCAATACAAGAGTGACCCGTGAATATTTAAGATTTTGTTCTTTTGCTAATTGAATGGTTCGAAACCAAACTTTGTTTTCAGCGGTTTTAAGTTTTGTCCTTTTGCCATTTTAATGTTTTGTTTTAGCTTATGTTAATTCAAACCACCGGGTTTGAATTGATCACGATGTCTTCTTTCTCGACAGATGGTATCAATTTGAAACCATCAATTGCCACCTGCCTATCTTTGACTCATCATGCCTTACGGGCCCTTGAGAGTGTGTCCACTTAGTGTGTCTAGTGGCTACCGAAATTGGCGTTTTACTACTTTTGTCCTGCTGAGAGAAGCACGTCGCCTCGTCGCCATAGCGAGCTTCACTATGCCAACGTCGGCACCTAGATTTACCCGATTTGAGCCGGAAATTTCCGCCTCTTTATATGTGGGCCCTTCACGCGACCGGTTACGTTTCTTTTGGAAAACCCGGCTCTGGTCGGGCTTTTGTTGGGCTTTTTACGGAGATTGAGCGGAATTCCAAATATTCCCGTATTCTTGTACTTGGCGACTTCACTAGCCGAAGCGTCGGCACCTAGATTTATCCGATTTGAGCCGGAGTTAAGTGCTTCTTCATATGTGGGCCCGTCCAGACCGGGTTCTATTCTTTTGGAAACCCGAACTACCGCGGGTCGAGTGGGAAACTCCAAATATTCCCGCATTCCTGTACTTTGATGCACGTTTTGTCACTATATTCATTTAAATTGCGGAAACCTGCAAAAGTACGAAAATATAATTAGTACATGATTATTAAACACATAATCGACCAAAATGCTATGTCACTCGGGGTTTAATATTACAGTTTTGGGTGCTTATCAATACTCACGAGAGATGAATGTACTCCCTAGTGGTGATATATTATGATATGATACATATAATTTCTTTCGAAGGAATATGAATATGGTTAGCGTGATATGATGAATATGGTGGTGTGATATGAATATTAGTTAATATTAGTGATATATTATGTCAGGATTATATATACCCATGATGGTTGCAGTGAGAGTAAAATAGATGTATACTATAAATGATTACGTTTGGGAATATAACTTTGTTTTGTAGGTGGGTAAGACTTATTAACTTTTTATGAAGAGACGTTGTCCTACCCTAAGACGACGTGCTGACTTAAAGGTAAAGTGTATCAAACTCATATTTAAATAAGTTATCATATGTGTGTGTAATAAGTTGAATGTAAGTAGAAATTATATTGTGAGTTATTTTTGGAAATTGAGCATGATGAATAATACTATCTGAAATTTCTTGGAAATGTATAATGGGGGTTGAAATTTTACTTGGGAAGAAACTGCATGCCGTTTTGAGAATACGGAACTAACTTGTCTTCCAAGTTGAAATAATTGAATAATATATTTCTTTATTCGAAAGATATGAACTTATTGCTATTTTATATTTAGTCTTACTAATACCAAAGAAATTGATTTCTTGAATCTACTTTGCTTTGTTTTGTAGCGTGAGTGTGTTTTGAAAACATAGATGGTGGAGTCACGATGGATGAAGACATGTGATTTGGAGTTCTTTCTTGGAGTCTTAGTTTAAGTTTTTTAAAGTTAATGCAGGTTTTGTTTTGGCAGCCAGGATATAATAGAGTTGGTTAGTTTCTTTGTAGTTTAATAATGTGATGAAGAGTTATTCTTTTTTTTTTTTTTTTTTTTTTTTTTTTTTTTTTTCAATTTTTTTATTCATGTTTGATAATATGGTATTGGATTTTGTTGCACCCTGGATTTTCAGATGATTGAATATCATTGTTTTAAATATTGTATGGAAGTTTGGGGTGTGGGATTCTCCTAGTATATTTTTACTTTATTCTCTAACTAATTAAAAGAATCCCATCCCACGTAGGATTCATTTGAAAATAAAAAAAAATCAAAAAGCAAAAAGAGATATGGTGTAAAAATGAGATAAATGCTTGCTCTAAGATGTTTTTTTGCCTATATGATCAGGAGTATGAAATTGTGGTTTCAAGAATGGAACTTGGATTCAGTGTCTAAGGGTGCAAGAGTATATGCAACGGGTCTGCGAATCCTTATAGTCATCTATCTACCCATTTTTCAAGCAAATTACAACCCCACCCCCAACCCCTCCGGCGGATGCATCTATATGGCGGTTGAGAAGAGAGTCTATTTTCTGATTCCTTTTGCGCCCTTTTAAGATTTTTGGGTTGTTGTCAAATACGTACTACATTTAGTAGTGTGTTACCCCATTCCCCACACCCGGCAACCCTGCCTGTTTTGGAGGAGGAAGACGCAGTGGGGTTGTTATTTTTTTATAGTTTTTGTGCGGGTTTGATTTTTTGTTTTGGAATTGAAAAAATAAACAATAGAAAATGGAAGTTAACTTGAGGTTAGTTGAAGGACACGTGGGGCATGCCGACTGGACTCTCAACGTACAATTTTGTTTTTTAACAATTAACATTAACACATTTTAATCTATCTTGTGAACTCACTCTTCCCTTGAGAAATATTTTTTGTTTAATTTGATCATAGAGCCAACTCAAGGAATAAATCATTGTCTTCCATAGAAATTCCTTGTCAGACATAAATTTGAGTAGAATTATCTTCCAAGAAAAAAAACTAATGGTCTCATTCTCAGGAAGTTGACTGGATTAGGGAACTTGAGCATCAAACTGCAAATGTATTCATCCACTTGCTCCAAAGGGCAGTATTTGGTCTATGTTTAACTTTGGAATTGAGATGCAAGTTGAGCATTACATATATAAAGTAAAATTCAAACTCTTGGTGGTGGGTAGGCATGTCTCTTCATGTCTTACTTGATTCCTCCAAAATATCATTTGGAACAAATTGAAATCCTCTATTGTGGCAAACAAAATCAGCACCCACAAATCATCAGTCTTTTCTCAATATCAAACTACGTGATTGAAAATAGGTTGATTGAGTGTGGGTCAAAGCCGACTTTGGAGTTTGCATTAACAGGTCGCTTTCGCTTTCGTTGATTAATCAACAAAATGGTTGTCTGCCTAGACGGCGTTTTCCTACTGGTTATCGATCGAAATTTGAGTATGACAGTGATTAATAAATATTCTGTCGAAACATATTTGTACTAAAGGGCTATTGTTGTTTCCACAATCGGAATACAAAGATGCTTTGCGAAAAATGACATCAAAACAAGTATACAACTATGAAAATTGCCGGATAAGGCATCACCAATGATGGCCCTCAAAATAGAAGGCCACATCAGCATTTTGAAGACATGTATAGAGGAGAAAAGAGACATAGAGGATCCTTATATTTTGTATCCTACAATTTTCAGTTCTTGTGAAATTGGCATGGTGGAAGTCTATATAGCCCCATTGTATAATTTCATTGTGATTTATTTTTCTTTTTAAATTTGGTACAAAAAGTTTAAAAAACAGACAAATTGTTCGGGTGGGGTTTCGAACCCGAGTTACTTTCCCAATACATGAGCAATTTTGACAAACTTTGCTCTACCACTCAACTAAAATTATTATGACCCATTTTGGTGTTATCTCGCGAAACGGACCGGGCCCTTTATAAATGTGATAGAAATAGAGACAATTCTAAAAGATGGTAAATATAGGGGCCAATATAAAGACTGCATCATTTATGTATTATTCTCTTAAATTTGAATATAGAGTCATATCAAGGTTCCATTGGTGATGCCCTAACAATGAACACTAGATTTGAAGGATCTAGATTTCTAGATAGTTGGATAATGTGCTTTGCTTAGTGACTCAAATCACGTAAGTTAAATTATCAACCATATTACCTGTACATTTGATATATATTTTACATATACTAGCATCATGCACGTGCTACACATGTCTTAACAATCATTGTCAGGGGGAAAAAACACGTCTTAACAATACAGATGTGAAATCACAGAGTTATAATTGGGAAATAATGTACGCAACAAGAACACAATTACACAAACTGTCTAAAAAAAACAACGCTGATTTTTTATCATTCAGGTTTTGATGAAATAGTAGCTGCAAAGGTGCTTGATGACATGAAGACGTACCTTGGGAAAACTCTGGAGTATGTTAAAGAGGATAGGGCCTTGAGAGTGTTGCTACAAAAGCTGGGTATTGGAGTAGATTGAGTTTACACATAGTACGCAACAGTGGGTGAGATGGGAGAGAGCAGAGGAGCGGAGCACATACACACTTTGAACACAGATGGTTCTTTATAAGTAGGTAATGCAGGTCATGAAGGGGCTATAAGATACGATAACGGGGATGTTGTCCTTGCATTCAATGGAAGCTCGAGGAAGTTGTCCATCCTCCATGAGGAACTGTTAGGGGTTTTGAGAGGGTTGGAGGTGCTGACATAATAGGACTCAAAAAAATAGCTTGAATTACACAATCAGACTAATTGATAGTGGTGCAAATACTGAATATGACGAAGGAGGAGCCGTCTTGGTAATGTGGAAACGTGGTGGCACATATCCGAGAAGTTATGAATGAGTTCAAACAAGTGAAATACAACCATGTCTATAGAGAAGGAAACAAAGTAGAGGACTACTTGTCTAAGATGTGTAATCAGAATGAAAAATAAATAGTGTACTTTAGCCCTCCATTGGATAAAAACTATGTAATATGATTGGAGATGATAGAGTAGGAAAAATGTACTTGCGGATCGGATTAGGTTTTAATTCAATAAAAGGTTAGGGTCTCCTTAACCCCTGGCTTTTTCCAAAAAAAAAAAAAAAAAAAAGAGGTTCTGAAAGAAATATTCAGTATATGGAAGGACAAAACATAAAAATAACTCCTTCCCTGAACATAAAACGACATCTAATAATTCTCTATCTGCATGCTCCTTAATCCTCCTCTCAAACTCATGTATTAAATGTCGATAATACACATTTGTATGTACCAAGGTACATACATACCCATACATATAGGCACGTTAGGTACCCTGCTATTGGGCCTAGCATACACATTCGATAATTATCGTATACTAAGCCCAACTTAAATTGCATGCGCATATTCAGGTTTCCTATTCAAATAGTAATTATTATAGTTCATATGAGATATACTTTATGATGGATAGAGTCTATCATGAAGGATAAACCCAATTGAATTAAAACTACTTTCCAAACATGAAACATCAACCATTCTCCATTGTAAATACTTTGATCCTTTCCGCAACAAGAACTACGCCTTTAGAGACTTGATTTAAGGATACAGTTTTGATAAGTAGTGTGTGATGATTTTTCCTAATCTAGAAACACAAATATTTTGTTGATGATCAAAGAACAATGAGAAATATTAGATCAAGAAGAAGAAGAGATCTAGAAGATGATGAGTTAAACCACATTCTTTAATTGCTGCCTACATATCCTGTGAAGAGGAATCAAACTCAAAGCGTAGTTCAACTATTCTATTTATAAGAATAGATTAGGTTTCCCATAATTACTTGTGAATTAAGTAATTAGTGTTTAACTAGGAAACAATCTCTTATTAAGTCTTATCCAAACTCTTCTAGAAGCTCATATTTCCCAAGTCAATAAGTCTCCTTTATTGACTTGAACAACAAGGAAACATGTTCAGGTTCGGATTAGGAGTTGGAGTTCCAAACTTAGTAATTCCGGATTTAGTGTTCATAGTCAGGAGTTGGTTCTCCGAGCCTACTACTTCAACTAGTTCCGAACCTCCAATTCTCTGAGCCTACTACTCTAATCAGTTTCGAACCTCCAGTTCTCCGATCCTACTACTCCAACCAATTCCGAACCTCTTTTTCTTATTTTACTTTCGAATCTAGGAAGTGAGTTAGTTAGGATTTAGACATAAAGTGTGTTCTAGTACTTCCTACCCACACCAAGATCATATCCGAGCCTTTAGAAGATGTTACCACATGTCACATATCTATTTGTTAAAATATGTACACACAGATGCCCCTCTTTTTTCTTCATGGGTTGTAACTCAAACCCTTGAGGAAAAAGGGTAAAAGTGTAGGTGCACGTCGCCATACGAAGCTACATAAAAAATAGTGTAATGTGCCTCTCTTTTCTTTTTGAAATTTATCGAAAAAAATTCACATTACTGTAGTGTAAGGAATTGTAAATCTAGGCTTGCCATAACCATGCCCCAAACCTTGCATATTAGATCGAACTTTGTATATTAGGAACTTGGTGAAATCCGGACCTTCCATGCCTTGTGATGATCCGGACTTGGACAAGTTATGAATGTGGAGTTCACAATTAGCTAGGAAGTGGAGTTTCGAACTTGGTCAAGTTCTGAACTTGGAGTTCCTGCTGACTAGGTTTCGAATTAATGTGAAATTCCTTACTAATTAGGAAGTGGAGGTCCGAACTTGGACTTTTCATAGAGAAAGTTGAGTTCCTTACTAGCTAGGAAGTCGAGTTCCGAACTTGAACTTGAACTTCCCATAGGGGAAGTCGAGTTCCGAGCTTGGAGTTCCTGACTAGCTAGGAAGTGGAATTCAGAACTTGGACACGTTCCGAACTAGCGAGGAAGTGGAGTTCCAAACTTGGATAAGTTTCGAATGTGGAGTTCCAGATTAGTTAGGAAGTGGAGTTCCGAGCTTGGACAAGTTACAAACTAGCGAGGAAACTTAGACAAGTTTCGAACGTGGAGTTCATGACTAGCTAGGAAGTGGAGTTCCGAAGATCTAGCAACTCTTTTTGTAGTTCCACTTCCATTCCATAGGAAGTGTGTTGATCTGGAAGTTAGCTCAAAGTATGTTTTGGTACTTCTTACCCATACTTACATGTTATCCAATTACTACGAAAGTGTTGTCACGTGTCTACTCCATATTTGCAAAAATAGTTTTGTCACGTGTCTACTTCCTATTTGCATAAATATGTATACACATATGCCCCTATTTTCTCTCCAATGGTCGCACATTCGACCATCGAGGGAAAATGACAAAAATGTTGAATTATATTTTATACAAATTTGTATTGCGAATCTTAGAAAAACAAGGTTTTGTAAGAAAATAGGGTTTGCCCCTTTGTCAATTCCTGTAAATACATTTAGTGTTGTTAAGAAATAAGGCTTTATAGGAACGTAGGGTGTGCCCTTCTATTATTTCCTGTAAAGTCCTTAAATGATCTGGTATCTAATGCATAAACTGGCACTTATAAACTTAAGATATTAGAACTGCTCTTAGGAGGATAAAATCCATGCTAAGATAAACTTTCTCCATCACACGTGGAATAACACATGAGATCTTTCAGTCATCATCCCAAGAAAGCTTTCTAAAGGTTCTGATACAACTTTAGCCAATATATGGGATCTCTCACCCAACATCCAAAAAGTATCCCGATAGAAAATTATAAAATAAGCAATGCTCTAAAAAGAGAAATATAACTTTTATTGAAAATTGATTAGCATAGATTATGGCCCTAGTGTTGTGGAAGCAGATCCAAATCTGTGAAAATTTTGTCTCTAGCTTATAAGCTAAGAGTAGTGTAACATTACTTGGAAACAGTACATGTTAGCATCAGGATGCACCCCTGGAGGATCTTTTATCAACATCTTGTTCCTGGTTAACTTCAAAGATGTCCTCATAAGGATAAGTTAAAATGGTAAAGTCCCTATCCAGTGGAGTTTACCACTTCTGAACGTGTCACCAGTTTTCTGTCTCTTGGACTTATCTTTATAGGAATTCTTGTTGAATGACTTTTGCTCCGACTGTGATCCCTCAGACTTCCTATCATTATAATGATTAGTAGAGCTTTACCGGTAGGAGCGGAGGTGACACTAGTTATCATTCTTTTGTGAGAAGATTCCCTATCCAATTGGTCCTCTACCAGTTCCGTATATTTCTCGATCATAGCCTGCAACTCTGTCATGTTTGTAGGCTTCTTTTTCTTCAAGGACGTGTATAGACCAGATCGAAGTGGGATCTAATCCCTTTCTAATTGAACCTTGTTGAATCTTTTGGTGAAATCCCTAATATGCTCGTCCTTCCGGATTTTCAAACTGAATTTCATAATGAAATTAATGGATAGCTCCTTAAACTCGTGAATGTTGCCCCTGGGCAACTTCGTGTACCAGATGAGTGCCAAGTTTGGAAAAGTTGAAGCAAAATACCGACACAAATAATATTCCTTAGAAAGACCCACCATTGCTTGACGATAACCGAGCACATGAGAGATCGAATCCCCCATGATTATAACACTAGGTGAAAACATGATTTTTTTGACTCCTGGTCCTGATAGGAATTGACTGGTACTAATAGTCAACAATATATTTGACGGGCTTTTTATTAAATTGATGGTCCATAACCGTCAAACAAAAATTGATGGTTCACGCCAGAAAAAAAAATTCCCGAAATCCCGGTCGGCGAATACCTTCCCCAAAAATTTTCGCACTTTTCCAATTTTATTTCTCTCTTCGGTTTCTATTTGTTAAAACTCAAAACCAAAAACTCTCCTTCGATACCTCACAAGTCGCAGCTACTTCTTCGACTCTATTTGCAAGCCGCGCTTTTTCCAATTTTATTTCTCTCTTTCGGTTTCGTTTGTTAAAACTCAAAACCAAAACTCTCCTTCGATACCTCACAAGCCGCAGCTACTTCACGACTCTATTTGTAAGCCGCGGCTGGTAATTTCATTACCTTGTTCATCTCTACAAGCAACTTCAAACAACTTCCGCCAAAGGTAACAAATTCAGCAAGCTTCAATTTCGCCGGTTTGTTTCTTTTATTTAGAAAAGATGTTACTTTTTTTTAATTAGTATATTGGGATGATGCATCTTTCTCATGAAGTCGGTTTTCAAGTTTGTGTTCTACTCTTTGAAAGTCATAATCTAGTATATAATGATCCTGTGGCAAAGGTATATATATTTAGATAATGGTCATGTTAGAGCAGGCATCTATCTAGTATACTCTAAAACTTTTCAGTTGATGTATGTGTTAAAATGTCGTCCTTTGTTGAATGTAATCATTTTGTCTTATGGTTAGGTCATTGGTCGTGATGGCAAGGGTCGTTCGAGGACTAGGAACTGGTGTTACAAAATCTGTTGTACATGCCTCTGCTCCTTACATCAAAATTGTTGAAGAAGAAAAGAGAAAACATGAAATTACAGATGAAAATGTCAAACTAGTGATGCGTCGCCTTGATGAAGAGACGAGGGCACGTAAAATTCTTGAGGAAAAGTTAGAGGGTTATGCACCAGAGTTCGAAAATACTTCTCCACAGGTAATGAAAGATGACTTAGTGCAACATTTCTTTATACATGTAGTAATATATATCTTGCTATATAGCCTACACGATTTTAGTATAGAGTAGTTCTTGTTGAATTAGTTATACTCAGTCATGTTTTGACATCCTTCAAGTTCCTTTAACTTGTTCAGTCTATTATATCTGCTCCAAATTTAGTTAGTACTAGTTGTTTTGTGTGGAGGTATTAGTCACACCATCATTAGTGATATGGCTGTGATCCGATTATTTGGAATAAACTTATCAATGGCCTATCTTGAATCCAAATTTATCAATGTTTATCTCTGGTCTGCAACTAGGCATTTTCCCAAGCCTGACATCCATCCTCCATTCTTCTGCGACCCATTTATCATGTAAGGTATTGAGTGCAGTACCTTGGGAACTGTAGGCACATACAGTGAACACACATACATTTTGAATGTCCATCTTTGAAACTTATAATATATCGTGAAAGTTTGGGGATTTGCTCAGTCTTCGAAATTTTGTTCGCAAAGGAAGTCCATTTGGCTTGAAAAGCCAAAGTGACCTGTCTGTAAATGCATTATTGTTTAGTTAAGAAAAAGTGTATGCTCCTGCCACCTCAAATGTAGAAGGTGTGAAAACCTAGAAAGCTGCATTGCCCCGTCAAAGGGAACATTTTGTGGGCCAAAATGGAATGTAGTACGTCAGACGTTACATCCATGCATAGGTGTCAATGTCCCGAGTGAATTGAAATGCGTATTATTTCCATTATCCATAGACGAAGACATACATAGACCAGGAGCTGCAGCTTCAATCCCTGATTCCACTTGTATAGAGACGGTAGAACCCAAAGCATCCTTCCTGTCTTTGTAGTCCACAAACTGATCTGAATCGTCCACATTCGAAGGCGCTGCTTCTTGTTTGATTTCTTTCTTCTGAGTGTCATGGATATCCCCGAGCCATTGAGGTTTTCTGCAGTGTAAGCAGGACCTTTGCGTTCAGTTGAATCAGTAACATTGTTTTCAACTTCAGCAACTGTAACAGCTTGGGTGGTACCCTCATGAGTACCTTCTTGACGGGTGGAGTCATCTGTGAGCTTTCCTGAACCAGATTTTTGTTTCGTTCTCTTGGAAAGAGTTTAGTGATGCCAGAAGTGGCTACCTCAACTTCATTTAACACAGATGTTTTATGTTCAAGTATCTTTTTTAGCAGCTTCCCCTGTTGGGTCTGCAATCTTTAGCAAGTAAAGAATCCTGTCCAACTCAGACTGGAGAGAGGACATGTCCTGCTAAAGTTGCATTGTTGAATCAAGTACTGAAAAAATAACAAAACAACACAGAAAAGCATTAGCATGTCGAAGAACAGGCAGATGAAGTAGTACTAGAGGTGCTACTCGACTGCCTGGAGGTGCTTTTGAGAGAATCTAGCGGAGACTTTTGGAGGGAAGGGTCTGTGCTTAATGGCTGGCTCTCCTCAGTACCAAATGCTGAAGGTGGATAGTCTTTGCGAGCAAGGTCTGAGGTAGTCAGTGGCCTTATCTTTCCTTCCAAGAGTCATCGTCTTTTGCCATAACATCCCAAAATAAGGAAATGTCGTCGGTGGGCCAAAACTTAGAAGTGTTGCACCCCCCTGAAATGGGCGTTACGCTTCAATAGAATGAATTCGGTAAGGGTAGAATACGCCCCATGGTCGATCGAAGGTCCT
This sequence comes from Coptis chinensis, assembly GCF_015680905.1. Taxonomy (NCBI): domain Eukaryota; kingdom Viridiplantae; phylum Streptophyta; class Magnoliopsida; order Ranunculales; family Ranunculaceae; genus Coptis; species Coptis chinensis. The sequence goes on along the minus strand of NC_141458.1, from coordinate 90,558,101 downwards.
GCGCCACTTGAACTCAAATCTTACCCATTCAGCTAGCTCATAACAAAATGTTAGACCAAGTAAGGCTGACAGTTACGAATTGGTTGAGGAAAAGGAAACCCCCCAGCAGCTTTGCCCAGCATCTTCTGCCGATTGTCAGCCTGTTCAGCTGACCTCAGAGGATTCCAGTCACCCGGCACAGCATGTTTATTCTCGGCGGCGATTACATTATGTTTCCCAGACTAAGACTACTCCAGAAGATCAGCAGTCTAGCCTCAGTAGATTCGTCTACATTCGAAGGCGCTGCTTCTTGTTTGATTTCTTTCTTCTGAGTGTCATGGATATCCCGATACTGTTAGTTATTGTTCTTTCTCCTTATTATTGTTTTTCTTGTTTGCTTCTTAGTACTTTTGTTGAGAACAAGAGATTTATTGAGGCGTTATCGATTTTACTGAAATGAAAGAAGTTCAGTGTCCCATTTTTACTGAAAAGAAGTTCTTAGGAAGTGCAGGATTAGATGCTTGGACTGTGTCCTCTGCCATGCTATCCTCCATATTCATCTGATTAGTACTTTGAAGGTTTGAACCAAACGGGACAGCTGGGTTTGGGGTACCAAACACTGGCTGAGACGGAAGAGACGCAGACGAAGTAGTACTGCCAGCTTGGGAGAATGAAAACACTGGCACTGATGAACCCTTAGATGACAGACCTGCTCTGTGTGTCCAGCAGCTTCTACTTCAGCACTGCCTTTATCTTCCTTGAGTACCTGTGGTGTCGCCACTTGAGTTTGCTCCCTGGTTAGTCAGGTTCGAAACCTTATTGAGTTCTTGCGTTACTCCTGGAAGGTTCACCTCATTCCCGATAGTTATCGGAATCATTCCCTTGGCGGCAGCAGCGCAACCTTGCTTGACCGCTATAACTTCCTTGACTTTTGATGAACCTGATGCTTTCTTCTCACCCGATGAACCTGATGTTGCTAGTTTCAGGTTCTGCTCGTCCCCGAAATAAAATTAAAAGGGAACATATGCTAGACAACAGTTAGGCACGCTAAGATTTATGAGCAGAGTGTTGGAAAACCAAGAAAGGTATATCGTATGTTTGGAGTAGCTATGACGCTGATCTTAAAATGGATCAGAAGTAGGTATATCATATGTTTGGAGCAGCTATGACGCTGATCTTAAAATGGATTAGCAGTACCCTAGGATTAGGAAGGATAGGAGTTGCTCAGATAAGTTATAAATTAAGTGTAGCAAATTGAGATCATCTGCCAATAGAAAAAAAACAGATAGAGATGCCCATACTTACAAATATATTATGATGTTTTTACTTCGTTTGGTGGAATGTTAACTTCGGTGTCTTTTACAGATCATTGACATTCGTCAGCATTGTCTTTACAAAGCATTAAGATCAGGACACACAAGTGTATCCTTTCTGACAAGTAAAGGTTGATATATTTATAGAGAGTGTAACCCTCAGTCTGACCTACTCTATTAAACCCATTACTTCTACTAAACAGATTAAATCGAAATCCCTCCCTTTAATAAGAACACTATGCGATTTGAAGTTAAATTCTTTTACAACAAGAGTCCCTAGATTAATATTTATGTTTATCTGAATTCACATAGATTAATAAGGTTCACTGTTTATTTCTTGGTAAATTGATAGATCATAATGTCAGCCCATATCAAGCATTGAGATTGTCTGCAACAGTGTAGGGATAGGTAGTTTCTGAGGCAATGCCTTTGTTGAGTTGGACAAATAGAAATGCATCATCCATTTCACCGCCTTCACACCTTGGTCCACGCCTTTAGTGTTGCAATCCACCAATTCTTGTTTGGATAAGGAGATCAACTTCCCTGTTTTTAGCTGAGTAGCGCCTTCCATAGGTGCCACTGCTGAGAATGCCCAGCAGGATCCTGAAATTTCACAAGTTAGTAATGTATAGTGTACTTAATTTTTCCTGAGCAAGGAGCAACTAGAACATGTTTACTAGAAAAACTTGGGTTTATCAGTAGGATAAAAGTCAGAGAACTAAAGACATGTATGGTTAGCAGTATAGAGGATAAAGCTAGCTAGTTATGTTTTCTACATTATGAAAGTTAGTCAAGATCTCCAAGTAAATAAGATTACCACATTGGCCTTGATCCTTGACAGGGGTTACTACGCCTTTCTTCCTCCAGTCCATGCTTAAGGGAACTGATTCTAAGCATCCGTTCGGTAGAGAGAGAATGGATGTTGCTCTAGCCAACTGAGCTAATAGGCCAATTTAAATTGAGTATTTAAATTTAAATATTGTTGTGCTTTCATTGAGAGTTGAACTTGTATATTTGTATTCATTTTTACCTGTGATGTTGTACTGTAGGTAAGAAGACAATCACGTGTTCTTGATGAAGTGTCACATGTTCCACCATCCACACGATGCCTTTTAAAGAACTTCAGGAAAAGAACCGTTGCACTTGGAAGCGTGTCTAATGGCGTACCATCTGCCGACTCGTATAACATAACAATTGATGATATCTTTGATTACACAACTGAGTTATATGTTGGTGAAGGAACATTTGGCGACATTTCAATTGGAGATACAATCACATGGCCCATGCCTTTTGTGGAGCCAATTTGATGTGAGTTGGTGAACTTTTTTGTATGCATTTTAGTAGTTTCGTCTTTTTTGTGCAACCTAGTTGGCTTTGCATACACATGAAGATGTATGGGGCATATGGAGTATACTAAAACTCATGTAATGTATTTTGCTACAATATTTTGGTGTTTTGATGAAAGAATCTATTGTATTTTGGTAGAATGTTGATTTGAGTTGGATAGTTTAATTTTTGTAGGAAAAATTGGATATGAAATTTAGATTATAAGAATTTCTTTTTAAAAACATTAATGCTAAAAAAAACGACGGATATAGACCGTCAAGAAAATTTATGTATACAGAAAATTGACGAGCAAACCGCCAATAATTTTCAAATTTGCATCCCAAATTCTATTAAAATCAGAAAAATTTGACTAGTGAAATAGCAAACTTTGACGGTTATAAACCGTCAACAATTCTATTTATTATTGACGTTGACCACCCGACAAATAAATTTAAAATTATTGACGGTAACTAACCGTCAAGAAAAAAAACGACTACGGATTTTTTGACGGGCCTTGAGACAGGCGATGTCAGTCAAAAACAGTGTTTTTTGACAGGGTTTACCTGTCAAAAAAGTCTTATTTTCACCTAGTGTAAAGCACCAAAGTTCTCTAAATTTAATGGCATATATTTGCTCATAACATGTCGTGAAAAAGGAGTTCCAATGTCTCCCTCGATTGATGACTGAATGACTAACTCATCCATCTTGGTTGGTTTCGAACCTTGCAGTTCCTCTAGTATTTGCGCCTTGAGTTGCGTAAAAGTAATCGGTTCATGAGTTGGAGTTCTCTCGAAGTTGTACCTTAGACCTAGACTCTCGTACTTCTCATCTCGATGATAACGTGGTTATGGTTCCCAAGATCGAGTAAAGGAGTTTTCAAAACTGGATCGGGGAACTGAGAGATGCCGAGGCAATGAAGGTTCCCTTGGAACTGAAAGTCTTCTTCGTACCGGGGGTGATCTTCAAAGTTGTTGATTTTGGGAAAACACATTCAGACGTCCATCCCCAATACCTCAAGAACTTGAATACCGAGAGAAGTGATAAACAATAATTTCGGGTTTTAATTCTTTTAAGTCTGAACTCCATAGTCCGAAGTCTGCAGTCTAAAGTCCAAAGTCCAAAGTCCATAAACGTCCGTTTAGTCAAGTTACCTTACTCACGTGGGTTTGTAGGATAGATCGAGTAAGGGATCGTCCATACCTTAGGGCTCGGCAAGGTTTACAATTGGATTTACAACTTTAGTTCAAAACTTTGATTTCGGATTTTGATTTTTAGGTTATCGCCCACCACCAGAAAACCTAATTCGTGATTTCACTACTGAGAAATCTCGAGGTAATTTAAATAATAACTTCATCTCTTTCTTCTTCTTCTTCTTCTTGTTCAATTGTTGCTAAATGATTCTTCTATTCTAGCTCAACAGGTTTTATTTCCCCAAATTTGTTTTTTCAATTTTTGTACGGAATGTTAGGGTTTCTTTTTTTTGTTACTCATTAGTTTATTGATATTTTCAGGGTAGGATTTGTTTGATTCAAGAGGAGATTTCGAATATTGGATCTCAAGTTGAAGCTCTTAAGGTGAGCTGTTTTTATTTGTTATTAATTTGTGACAGGATATAAGGATATATCTGATACTAATACCATAATGGAAGAAGAAAAAAAGTCTGATGTGGGAACAGACTTGCAAATGCAATTAATATACCGTTGTAAGAAGTGCCTGAGAATCGTTGCATCTCAAGAGAATGTGGTTGACCACAAGCGGGGAGAGGGGAGAGATGTTTTTAAATGGAAGAAGAGAAGTGATTCGTGGGACACGGAGAAGGAACCACCGAAAGTGCTCCTCTATATTTGTTGAGCCCATGAAGTGGATGCAAGCAAGTGTTATATTTTAACCAACCTATTTATATTTTTATACTTGTTAACTTAATTTGTAAATTGTTAACCTTTGTTGTTCTCAGGCCGCAGTGGAAGAAGGTACAGTGGAAGAGAAGTTTCAGTGCTTAGGTTGCAAGGCAAGGCTAGGTTCCTTTAACTGGGCAGGTATGCAATGCAGTTGTGGTTCATGGGTGAATCCAGCTTTTCAGCTACATAAGAACTGAATAGACGAATGTCATATGTGAGTAGTGCTATTCGTATTGCTTGATAGCTGGACAAGAAGAGACCAAATTGGGAAGCATCAACAACTAATCATGGAGTCTTAGGTATTCGTAGCATATAATTTAGTTTGTCTTTAGGTATGCATATCATATAATTTAGTTTGTCTTTTAGCAACTTGTATGCGTATCCATTTCTTTTTCTTCTTTTTAAATGTTACATTTTCATCTTTTCCCATCACATTTGTTGCTCCTTTTTTGCTTCGTTTTTCAAGGTTAGGCTCATGATATTTCCAACTTTCGGGGACTTTCCGCACTATGATGGTAAGTAAGCCTCTAATATACCTAGTATATGTAGATTTCATTCTATCCTTGGTGTTTCTCTCACATGTGACTTTTTCTAGGGCGAAGTAAGTGATGGATGCCGGCAATCTAAAAGACGCCATTCCAACAAGTACTTAGTCTAGACCCAATCGCGGTTACCGTTTCAATAAAAAGCCACTGATTTTTGTGCGTAACTTAATCATGGTCAATCTTACTATTATATAAGTTCAAAAACTGCCATTTGTGTGTACTGTTTTAAATGTTAGAATTTACAACTCATTTTACTTATCAAGTATTATCATACCATTCCTTTTGCTCATATGACAAATATAATCCATGTTTCACGTAGAGTTGTGTGTCTTTTCTCAACCTTGCGGCCTATGAACCCTTTGTCTTCACTTGATTTAAGTGTACTCCTTTGCATTGTATGCCTAAATATCTTGTTTTCAATGGACCACATACCTGTTTGGAATTTCGCAGGTTGTTGGAGAGGTTGAGGAAATATGGAATTTCGGGAATCTTGTCGTATGGGCTTCTTAATACTGTATTATCTTGCAACGTTTTTCTTTGTTTGGTAAGTTTGTTATAAAATACCTTCGTTTGGACCAATTCGTTAGTATAGAAAAAAAATCTGTTTTAAGTACCTTTTGTTTTTTCAACTAAAACCACCAACAGTACTGCCACCCCAAAAGAGTTACACGGTAAGAATATTTACCGTAGAGGAAAGGAGCTAGTATCTCGCCTCTAAGTTTAGACGTTTAGTCTAAAACCAACTCTGGTAGAGACTAGACACAGGTCTGTGTTGAATCTTTTCCCTCATTGTAAGAGACTAAGGACAAAAAGTTGATTAATTCACCACTGTAATTACCAGAAAGATTCAGAGGAAGCTCCTATTACCGACTGTGGACGTAATTGTTTCCGCAATTGTTGTGTTCAAGGTATTATTCTTAAATTTGCCATATTTCATGTTTAGGTACTAGTCAATTATTGATTGTGGCATGATATATGTTTGTTTGTTTCGACACTTTAGAATATCTACTTATAGCATCTTTGATGTTTAGGTATTAGTCGATTCACTGATTTTGGCATAATTAGTCTTTTATGATGATTGGGTATTAGTCAATTTGCTATAGTTGACATCCTTGAGAATCCTTTCATGTTTTCGTAATAGTGACTTTTAACATTTATCACGTAAACTTATTATTAGCATGTGTGATAGTTGGGTGTTAGTCAACTTGCTCTATTTGACATGCCTTACGAATCTTTCGTGTTTTAGTAGTCGTGAATTTACTATATTCGGTAAACCTTAGCTTATTTGATCTTTGGGTATTTGTCACTTACCTGTTATATACGTGAGTTTGGCGCGATAGATACGTAATTCTAGTATCTTTGATGTGTAAGTGTTGTTGTTTTGCTCTACTTTAGCTTTCTTGATTTTTGGAATTTGGGTATTTCTCATTTTGATATATGTTTCTCTTGAATAGGGGCAAAACTCCCTTTGTATACATTTAAGAGGATGAAGAACAGAATGAACGAAAAGGAATCTGTTGGCGAGATGAAAGAGTCTCCAGTTGCCTTTCTGGATTCACTTCTTCTCGGAGAGGTAAAGGGGCTTGATAAAATTTGCACTATTAATATTCAAGATAAACTTTTAACTATAATCCAGCTAACATGTAGTACTTGATTGCAGTGGGAAGATCGTGTGCAGAGAAGGCTCTTCCGCTACGATGTCACTGCTTGTGAGACTAAGGTTTGATCAGATTCCTTCCCGTTTTTGTTTTTGTCGTAGATCCTTCATGGGCATTTTTTGTCGGGATGAGAAATGACCTCGGGTGTCGAGATAAAAATGTGGGCCATGCCATTGTTCTAAAACTGCTTTGCATTAAATGCAGGTGATTTCCGGGAATATGGTTTCATTGCTTGGGTTGAACAAAGGTCACCACTTTAAGAAGAGGCCTCTACCGAAGTTTCGGGTTGATAAGGTCCTCCAACCATTTGACGAGAACAAGTTCAATTTTACCAAGGTTGGTCAAGAGGAGGTGCTCTTCCAGTTTGAAGAGAGTGACACTGATGAAACTAAGTTCTTCCCAAGTGCTCCAATTGATACTGAAGATTCCCCAAATGTTGTTTCTATTAATGTAAGCTTCCTTACAGTAAATAAGTGAAGTTTACTTTATATTTAACGTTAATAAGTTAAACGGTTACTCGCTCATGCAAGGTATGGGTGGAGTTCTTAAATAAGAACTCAATAAAAAATGACAGAAATAAAAGTAAAAATAAACCCAAGTTGTAGAAGCAGGTAGCTAGAAATTTTGCTTTTTGAAGAACTACAAACTACGGTAAGGAGCAACCTCTTCTCTGAGGTTCTTGAAATGTTATATATAAAAGCCTGCAATGCATCTTTTCGTTTCTGATGAACTCTTTGGATATGTATATTACATTTTGGTAATGTCTTGTGATTATCTTGGAGGATTCTTATTAAGCTTTATGTGAGATTGCGTCAAGTGTTTGATCATGTTTTACTTAATTTCTTAGGTGAGTCCCATTGAATATGGACATGTACTTCTGATCCCTAAAATTCTCGAGCGCTTTCCTCAAAGGATTGACTGTCAGAGCTTCTTACTTGCTCTGAACATGGCTGCAGAAGCAGGAAACCCATACTTCTAATTGGGTTACAACAGCCTTGGGCGATTTGCAACAATCAATCACCTCCATTTCCGTGTTTGTATTTCTTGCTCCGGTCAATTTGTAAAAAAAAATTGTAATCAGTTTGTAGTGGGAAGACTAACCTAGTCAATGACAACAAAGCTTATTACTTGTCGGTTCCCTTCCCTATTGAGAAGGCTCCTACCAAAAAATAACCATAAATGGTGGCGGGTGAAAATTTCTGAACTCGCTAAATTATCCTCGGCCGAGGTCTTGTCTTTGAGAGCGGGAATTCTATTGAAGATTTATCTATTGTCAGATCGGATTCGGCCCATTTGCCTTCAAGAAAACAACATTTTTTACAATGTGCTCATTGCTGATTCTGGAAAAAGGATCTTCCTATTGCCCCAGGTAATGATTTTTCTATTGTTTGATCACTGAAAACCTAGTATCTTATTATAGGATATAGGCCTATGTTTGGCTCAGTTTCATTCATGCTTTTGGTAGATGGCGTATGGTTCCCTTGTTTTATATTTTGGATACCTGATTTGATTTCCAATTCTTGCTTTTGATAGTGCTTGGCATATTGCCACATGTAATAGATACCTAAACCATTACCCCTTCCTTTAGGTTTCTTATCACATTGTAAATTGTGCTGCTTGCAAATACAGCGTGCATTTCACCCTTTCTAGCTCTGGTCGCCTGATTAGATGATTCTAAAGTGCAATCACTTTTGGCCACACCAGGATCAAGTTTTGACACTGTAAGCTTGGGTTTGTAGTCCGAAATTCTATAGTAAAGTAGAATTCGCAGTCCAAACTCCCACTGTAACGTAGAGTTAGCACTTAACAGTTTTTCCTACTATAAAATCAATCTTCACAGCGACTTTTTACTTTGTATGAAAGCATGTAAAATGACCCAAAACCTCTTTAATGTTGGTAAAGAGGCCAACGACGTGGTAATGCCTGTTTTCAAGTTACACGAGACGTGAAATTGGCCAAACATGTTTCCTTTATTAAAAAAGAGGTTGCCCTGTCTATCATAATTTAATTAGTTGACTGGGAAATTGGTGAGCCTTCAGCCTAGTTTTCTTTTTGATTTAGTGAAGCCTTCTTGATTACAGTGGAAATTGATTTACAAGCTGGAGCTAAACACAGATATGAGGTAATATACTATAAGATTAAACAAAGTTTTGCTTTTAATTGTTGAAATATTATTAAAGTTACGATAACATTATATTTTGCTCCATTGCGCCAGCTTTTATGGGTAATTCTCATTGGATTGATCTTTGCGCTTATAATCCAGTCTTTAGCTGCTAATCTTGGCGTATCCACTGGTAAGAAGCAAAATATTGTAGCTCTATCATCTACAATTGTAGTGTATTAACCGGTTCCAGATATTGCTGCTTAGAGATAAATTTGTGCTTGATAATGTGAATCTTTCATGAATCTCCATTTGGGTTTTGATGCAGAGGTGAGAATCCCTAGTCCTTCTTTACTGTTAAGTTCAATCCACTATACCTTAGATTATCAGTATTTAGCGTTTGAATTGGTCTTGATCCCCTTATTGTCTGCTTCATGATCTTTTCTTGGTCGACTATTTTATCTTAATGCTAGGATCTCTTTTGGAGCATTTTGTGGAAGTAAATGGGCATAGGGTTTTCCACAACGCAAGCTGTTATCTCTTGTTTAGGATCATAGTATGAAAACTTTTTTTATGGTGATAGTTCAACAATAAGTTTGTGAGGTTTAGAAAATCGCTCAAAGTTGTAAATGTATATGGTTAGATTAGTTTTGTACTTTATCAGTTTTTTTTCCCATATATATTATGGTTTCTTTGTAAAATAGTATGAAAATGTATTTTGTACAGGATAAATTTAGTTTAAATAAGAATTGTTGATTTATGTATATAGTGCAAGAGGGGGCATCTTTTTGTAGGTTTAGCTAGTCGCTACAAAATATGAGAAATTATTTTTTTTTATCAAGAACTCCACCAAAGAATGCGGTTCATAACCGTTACAAATGATTTTTAAATTAATTTTTTTTAAAATTAACTAACAACTTTGCAACGGTTAATAACCGTTACAAATTACCAACGCTTAAAAAGCATTTGTGAAATAAAAAAAATCGTTGCAAATGTTTTAAATTTGTGTACAAAATAGTTATAAAAAGTGTTGCAAATTATTATTGCAACGCTTAAAAGCGTGGAAATTTCTGTTTTGCAACGCTTTATTAACCGTTGTAAAAAATTTCCAACACTTTACCCACGCCATATTTGCAACGCTTAAAAAGCGTTGAGAAAATTATTAGCAACGCTTTTTTGCTGTTGCAAATAGCCTGTTATGGTGTAGTGGTGAGTAGGATTTTAGGTTATTTCTTAGGTTTAGAGAAATTAACGGCAATGCAAGTAACGTAAAATAATAACGATTGATTTCTACGTAAATAAATAGGGATAGAGAAATAGGAAAATGGTTAACCGTACCCATGTAAGAATCAGTTTCAATAGTTATAATACCATATCACTACTGCTCTAATCCGTCTCGAGTTCATAGACAAACCCGAGACGACGTCAAGTATCGATCCATAGTGAGATGCACGCATCTCTGAGCTTATCTCACTAGTATAAAGAGTTGAACTAATATTTCATCTCTGGAATATCATTTCAGCTCCTGGTTCGATTCTACATCATCTGGACAAATTATAGAGCTATTTGACACCATAGAGTCGCGTGCGAGACATTTTGGGTCTCTCGCGAGACTGTTCTGGAGCATCAGCACTCTAAACTTGGACAATCTCAATCATTTTAGGACCGGATGTATAATCTACACCTAATTCCTAAGTAGTGATTCTGGAATATTAAAGTGTCAATCCGGATCCTCACATGAGCATCATTAACCCCCTCGGGAGGGGGTTTAGCTCATGGTCATTGGATGATTAATTGAACTTGTTGTATACAATAAATAAGTAAATGAAGAACATGTATTCAACTTGAAAAGAAATAACTTTTATTAAGTAAAAGGACTTATAGTACTGGTGTTGGTATGAAAGCTACTGGAAGGGAAAGCAAGACAACGTACTGGACATGAAAGCTGGAAATGAAAAGCTAAAACTACAGAAAACCAAAACTAAAAACTAAAAAAAAAAAAAAACTCAGGTCCCCTTCTCATATCTCAAATATATAGATATGGCCCCTTCACGTGAAACCTTCCCCATTTAATTTCCTTTTGTCTTTTTATGTTTCTAGAAAAATCCAAAACCTTTTAACAAAGCTTGTCTTTTTCTAGTTTGTATTTATTTCTTTGTCTTTTGTTATGTGCAAGGTGTCACACACAAGTGACCATCACTTGCCACCTGCCTATTCTGACTCGTCATGCCTTGTGGCCCTGCAGAGTGGGTCCACGTTATATCCAGTGGTGGCTCATATTTTGGCATTTGTACAACTTTCTGTCTTTGTGTAGAGCTCGTCGCCCTGGTCGTTCTGGCAGTTCACATTCCAAACTCAGCATCTAGGTTTGAAAGATGTGAGATTCGAAAGTTTGCTGCTTCTTTACATGTGGACCCATTCTGCACTGGTTTTGTCCCTTTAGAATCTTCAGCTCTAGTCAGGCTATGTTGGCTTCATTAGGGCTAAGTGGGAAGACTTCAAGTATGCACAGTATTCCCATACTTTGATGCATGTTTTATTATCATATTCACGTTAATTGGGTAAATTTGCAAAAGTACGAAAATATAATTATTTCATGATTATTAAACACATAATTGACCAAAATAATATGTCTCTCGGGGTTTAATATTACAGTTTTGGGTGCTTATCACACCACCCCCAAACAGCACTTTGCTTGCCCTCAAGCAAAGAAGAGACATTAAAATGATAAGTGGCCAAAAATGTGTTGTCTTAAACTCAGTCTCATTTCGCAGAATGCGGTTGCATTGACCGGATGCAACAAGGCCTTGAACCAGTAGGAATTCCCTAGTGGACGAGTTATAGCCTCGTGAGAGTTTTCCATAGAAGATACTCACAAACTTTATTTATACTACAATGACTCAGTAACAAAGGCTTTTTCCCTTAATTAATCTCAGATATCTATACATCTTACTAGCGGGGGAAACAAGGACTAATTCTTTCAAAATTAAAGTTAATATACATACAATAATCAAAACATCTACATATGAGCATACGTGCAATGATCTTTACAATGAAATGTACGAGCAGGGCCGTTTCTGGATCCTTTGGATAACGTCTTAAGTAGGTTCTCACAGGTATGTGTCGAAATACAATTTCTCTCTCATTTTTCTACTCAAGTTTTGCTTACTCCAGTGTGTAGTGGGCACACGTTTCCTCATATACTCAATGACAGTCAAAGGAGCCGAGGTCGAGAATTCACATTTACTACTTATTATCACACCACCCTACTCCTAATTGAGTTAGAGGTCTTTATTAGGTGTTATGGAGCTTAGGTGGTAGTGTAGAAGAAAATAGAATGAAAAATTCAAAAATGATAAGTATAAGAGAATAAGGTCTTCGAGATATTTATACTAGAGAAATCCTTATTTTCTTTCCTACTTCTAACATGAGTTTCCATACTTGGCTTTTTTAAGCTTTTGTATTCCCTTTTGATTTGATTTTGGGGGAAATTCTAACTTTACTAGAGAAATCCTTATTTTCTTTCATACTTCTAACATGAGTTTCTATACTTGGCTTTTTAAGCTTTTGTATTCCCTTTTGATTTGATTTTGGGGGAAATTCTAACTTTGATTTTTCGAATTGTTTCGGAAACATATTTCTATTTTTCTTTTTCTTTTCTTTTGAAGTAGGTAACTGATTTTGATTTGTGACAAGTTTTTCTCTTCATTTTTCTGTATTTCATCCTATTTCTGATACTCATCATCTAGGTGGGCTTATTTATTTGTGGTTAATAGATGGGTAATGAATTTTTGGTGAAATAGAAAGGGTTAATGAAAAGTTCAGTGGGGCGACTAGCGATAATTTTTTTTTATAGGTGTGAATTTTTGGCTATATCGATCCAAAGAAGGCCTAAATTCTCGCCTAAGATTCGGGTAGTGATCAAGTAAGTAGACGTGTGAACTTCTCTATTCGGAAAAACTACTCCTCTGAGTCATTACTCACATATCACACATTTTGAGGCTATTTAGTTAGATTCTCACAGGATATAGAAATTAAGTTGTCTAACCGTGGGTCCTATAAACTTACTACTATGTACATTTAATGATAGTTAGTGCATGAATATTCATGAAAAGATGTAAAAACTATTGCATATGTATTAACTTAAGTTTCTAAGAACAAGTCCTAATTCTAATGCTAGAGTGAGATTTCTAAATATTTTTCATCATAGAAAAGGAAACGAGACTTTGTCACTAAATACACTTATTTAGTCATAAAATAAAATTATATACAACTATGAATGCTTAATTTTTTTGCGAAAGTTTCTAACCACCCCCAAACAGATGGACGTTGTGTCCTCAAAGTGTTAAGAGAAAGAAAGAATATACCTAAGAGGCTTGAGCAAAAATAAAGCTGATATCTTCAACAAAAAATTATGTTAACACCACATATAGTATACAACACCAAAGGGAAAGGACACTATTAGGTTATTTATTTTTCACATCAAAAAGTAAAACAACAAATATGTACATCAACTTACATTGCCTTAATCATGAATTAGGGGTATGTCCATTCTGGCTTCATCTTTATAGAAATGTCATTCCTTTGCGTCACGCCAGTTTATCATAGTCTGCCAGACTTCGCTCCACTTCCTCTTTCTAGAAGTGTCCAAATGAGATATCATATCTTTGTCATTAGGGAAAGCAACAAACGTTCCTCAGATACCTTGAAGGGCGCCAACGCCATACCCAAAATCGCAAAGAACGAATTATCCTGTTCGTTGGACACATAGAATCTACCCATACCTAGTCATGAAAAGTAGTCGCAAACTGTGGAAAGAACGTCCTCATTATCCGGCATGTTGTAACTAGCAAAGTGATATAGTGCTGCTGAAAAAGGCGAGCCTTTTTAAGGTTCTCAATTACTAGGTTTGTGATGTCAAAGGCGGTATGTTGCTGGGCCAGAGCATGGAAAGTCTTACAAGCTGATTCAGAGGCAGTGGAAAAATGCCAATCCTCTATGATGTTCAGAAGGATAAATAACATGGGCATCCCGACATTCATGGTCATACTGGCTAGTGGAATTGTGTTGTCTGGCCATCGTCCAGGTTCTTCACGTTCAATGACTTGGGCGAGGCCATCGCCATAGAGGCCGGCGAAATCTTCCCAAGAATAGTCATTAAAGTTGTTTTGTATGATGTATTGAATGGGGGGTGTTTGGCTTAATATAAGGAAGGTCCAAAGCCATAGCAACTGCTGGTTTGTAAAAGAGATGTCGGGTGTTACCAATACGGATTGCAAATCCATTCAAAATGAAACCATATGCAGCAGGTGGATCCTCCATATGATCATAAAAATAAGTTGTCAAACCTGGAGAGTATGTCTGCTCAGGGTGCAGAATGAAGGAGTTCCAACCAACTTGGGTGATGAAGTCTCTGAAACGATGTCCATATGCCAGAGAATTCAACAAAGCATAGAAAGATTGTTCCGGAATAATCTTTGGAGATGCCATTATGAAAGATGTGTGATGAAAGATACCACCTGTAGACAAAGATAAACCAAAAATTAGAATATGATGGAAATGACTAGGTAAAAACAAATGACATTTATTACCATAGGAAAATTGCACTATACTAAAAACTAAAAATAAAACGATAAAGAACATAAATTTACAAAATTTAATTTGTGTCATGGGCCCAAGTAACGGCGAGGATCCTTAGGTGAGAGAAATCCATTTATAAGATTCTCGATGCAGTCAATCCGTAAACAACCCGTTCTGGTAAATGTGGCCTGCTCGGGTCCGTAAATCTCAGCTTGGTTCTCCATTATGAGAGTGTGTTTTGCCAAGAACTGGTTGTGGCTGTGCAAGAATTGTGATTGTTCCTCGTCTTGTATTGTCCGCAGGTCATGAAATTCAAGAAGACTAGTGATAATGATATTCTGACGTGTGTACAATGTCATTAGTCCTTGGTGAATTAAACGAAGACCTTTCATAGGATTAAATATGTTGTGTATTGCATTTTCAGTGACGATATTGACAGCGGAACAAGCTTCGCCGGTTTCTGCACAAGCATGTTTCTTTGCAACGTCGGGAGTCCAAAAACCGTTCATGCAGACAGAGTGAATGGTGAGAATATTAGCTGTTCTGAGGTACATAGGAGGAGAAGTAATAGGAAAACCCCAACGCACCATGATAAGTGTCACAATGGTTGTCAAAGAAGCTGACTTTTTCTTGGCACGTGTGATCGCGTTCCAAAAAAATTGAATTATTCAAAAATCATTGCATTTAGTCTGCAGTACCCAGAGTAGATGAAGGAGGGATTTTGTTATTTCTGAAGTCTTAGATGTGCCGAACACATTATGAGCTAGCCATTGGATCACAGATAATTGAAATCTTTGCAAAGATCGCTGATCACTACACCATATTAGTCTATTTGTAATAGATATACATCCGTTACAAAAAATATTAGTAACGGTTATCTTACATTGACACAAAAGTGTGACAAATATTAGTAACGAAAATTAGTAACACTTAATATCCGTTAGAAAATTTACTAACGGATATAAAGTGCCACTGAAATTAATTTCAATAACAAATACATAACCATTAGAATTTATTAGTAACAGATATCAAATTTTTAATTCTCCATCAGTAACGGATATAAGTGTCATTATGATTTTATAGTAAGGGATTTTGTCCGTAGTTTTCAAATGTTTCTAACGGTTATGTATCCGTTTCAAATGAATTATTTTTTAAAAAAAAATACATTTCCTAGCAGTATTACAACACCTAAACCTGCACCTTTACTCTACAATGTATCAACCAAATTCTTCTATTCATCCATAAACCTACACATTCATTGCACATAATACACATTTAAAAAACAAAACATTTATTCCACTAATATCAAATTCTTAAAAAGTAAAACTCCCAAACTTCCAAGTACTCAAACTCCTAATGGAGTAAAATTACAACATGCCAATTAAATAATACATGTGCTTACAACTACAAACTAAGTATTCTTCCGCAGAAAGAAAGCTCCTCCTACCATCTTAAAGCCAAGTGAGAAAAGTTCATCAACTCTAAATTTCTTGCCTTACACAATGAAGAAAATGTATCAAGGACTTGGATAGAAAAAAATGATTGCAAAAGTTCATAAATTAATACTTGTAACACAACATATCCATTAAGCTTACACATTGTTCTTCCGAATTATATATGACATCTACACAAGTATGAACATGAACCCTACTTGGCAAAAAGAAAAATGAGCTTGAGTCCACATTAGCACTTCGAGAATACAAATGCCTGTGTAGCTTATTAGTGTTTACACATGCCTACCATATAATGCATCTCCTGTCAGATAATGCGACATATAGTATTCAACATCCACAAGATACCCTATAATTCACAATCCAACTCCAACTAAGATAAAAATGTGCTCAAAATCAGTGCATCCCCTAAGCAGACTGCGTATAAGTATATATTCTCAAAAATCTACCGAGTCGACAATATTTAGATTATGGCTACAAATAGAATAGACTAACTACTTACTTGGTGTTTGCACTACCAACACATAAGATTTAAATAATCATCTGCAATATAATAATTTAAATTGTAGGCAAGCACAACATAGTAACTTCAGTAAGATTTGAACGAGTTCTGATTTTACCTCCATATCATCAGGACATAGCTTGGATAAGCTACTTGAATTGGTCCAGGACCAAGCAAGAGCTATCTACAATTAAAAAAAGAAAGCTATATCAGACAACTTTATGGATATACACACACAAATAGAGATAAATAACTGAAATAAATAGCGATCCAATTTGTTCTCGATACTAATCCAAGCTAAAAAGAACCAAAAGAAATATGAACCACCCATCCTCATCCAAAACAAGACTAATCCAAATTGAAGCACCACTTGAGGAAAACCAAGGGACATGGCAAAAGAAAAATCAAAATAGCACCCATTCAAACATGCAAGCGGTACTCATCAGCCAACTAACACGTAGAAAGTTTCCCAACCACTCCTACGCTAACTCGAATATAAGCAAAAACATAAATTAATAGTAGAATACCAAAACAGTAAAACCTAACAAATTAAATGTTTAAAATTTCAATCTGTTAATCAATAGGAAAAATAAAAATACCTCATCAAGAAATCAATTGTTGAAGAACATTTCAGATTTGTTGACTACACTCCAAACTTCTTCCGACAACGAAGCCTGCAAACACCTCCACAATCATGCAATAAATATCAAATCTTTATCACCAATAATCCCTATACACACCCAAGGCAGTTCCAACCACAAATTTAAGAAACTAAACCACCCACTCCTTTCATAAATAAAATTTTGAAGACAAAATCAACATTGACAAAAACAATTTCAAAGGTTGTTATTTCTTCAACCCAGACAAACAAAGTTGTTCCTACCACAAATTCGATCTAGATATTCTCCACCCCAACCTTTGTTAAATCAAAATTTAATAAAATAAACTTCAATTCCAACAAAACAACTAAACCATAAAAAACATCAAATCTTTATAACAAGTTAATTGAAAACCTCATCGGCTCAAGACTGTGCTGCTACTGCGGCATTCCACAACTCTTTTATAAATGTGTTGTGATTCTTGGCCCTACTGCAACCTTCTTTCATACTTATAAATTGGTGTTAGTAGCGAAACTTGAGGCTACGTATTGCCATGTTTCTTTGGCTACAGCAATAGTCCTACAACAACTGATTAAGTGTCTCTTCTTCCTTCTTGCAACAAACACATTTATATCCCAGTTGCTTTGTTTCTGCCAGCTCTAATCACTAGCTGCACACTTGTGGACAAGCTTCCACACATTAGCAGCAAGGGTTGGATGTGGGCACCTATTCCATCCTATGGCAGCCGTCAGTGTGTGTTTTTAATTTCCAATTGAGTCAAAAGTAGATGCAGTGCCAAACTGCCCCTTCAAGTCCGGAAGCCACTTCCAAATATCCTCCATTCCATTTGGTTCTGCTATGTCTCTCCATTAACCCAGCTGCAACCATAATTTCATTGAGGACATTGGGCACGTCCCATAGTCCAATATTCCATTTGATAAGATTTGACTGATATTGGCTCTACATCCACGAACAGTTTCTTGACAAATAAAGGCACTTTTTTATTGATCCAGGTCCTATGTAAGTTCTGTCTACACAAATCTGTATGCAGGTCATGACCAATCTTCCATTGAGTTCTGCTCTGAACCTCAGTTTCAAGGATTCACAGCAGGAACAGCTTCGTTTATGTGTCTAGCAGAACAAATTGCAGACCTTATGGCTGCACAGAGAGAAGTGTATTTTTTATTAGAATAGCAGTCTGTATGGTTGTACAAAAGAGATAAAAAAAAACATGTATATCACTAAAGTCTACTGGTTAAGGAATTGATGAACTCTGTTACTGTAGACATGAATATCATTATTGCATGGGGCGTTAACACTAGGCTAAGAAGAGCTACAAGAATAAGAGAGAGCAAGTGGTATCCACCAGATCCTCAGATTATCAAATTTCATTATGGTGCTTCAAGAGGAAACCCAAAACTAGCAGATTTGGGTAGTGTGTTTCGCAATTCAGAGAACCAGACTCTACTTGTAATGGAGAACGACACTCGCAATGGAAAATAACACTAGTTTACTAGCTATCAGGCGGAGTGTCCATGCATGGACACGAGTAAGAACGAGTACTGCTGAGAGAATTTTGTATAACAAAAGGCCCCCATGGATAAATAACTGGGATGCCCCCTATAGTACTTCTTTTAGGTTTGGCAAGCGCCATGAGGAGGATACACTATCCTACCTTTTGGTAGCAACTATGTAAACTCTACCTTCATTTATTTTTAATACAAATATCCTGCTTATGTTCACCACCCATTTTTAATACAAAATCACTGCTTATGTTTGCACTTACCTGCTTATGTTCAGTACAAGGCTTGCACCCATTGCATAATAACCAATTTCCTTCTGACCACGTAGCAGCAATAGTTCACCACTCCTTAGTTTAATAAATTCATAATCCCCATGCAAAATCCATCCATATAAGTGTACAATTACACTACAATGATGTATCTTGAAAAGGACAACATGTAGGACTTCAAAATAGTATAATTACGATGATGTTTCTGATGTCTAAGAATTATAATTACTAGGAGTAGTATTAAGAAATTTTTGGGAAGACTTACTACAGAAATGTTCTATTGCCCATAGTTATTCCTCATTCTGGAACCATTGTTTTTCAATATAATCTTTTTCTATTCAGACTCTTGGATAATTTTTTTTTTTTTTGTAAGGCATAGTTTGTCCAAGCCTTGTATTGAACTACATTGTACTAAACATATTTGCAGGATCACTAACTAAGTCCATTGCCAATGGAGAATCCCCTGTTTGGCCACATAATTTAGTGGCGGTCATGTAGGCCCAAGACTAGGAGTGGCCACAACAAATTCATAATTAATCAATAAGAGAAGTACCTTCAGATTTATATGAATCCCTTCTTTTCGCTTTGTTTCATTGATTAACGTTGGGTTAGAAAGAAGAAAAAGTTTTTCTTTTTATATGGGAAAATAGAAGTAAGTAATGCATAAAATATATATATATATATATATGGACCCCGGGGATGGTTATATGAACTCCACTAAAACTAACTCCAAATGAACTCCACCAGTTTTAACTCAATGAACTAGAAGCTGATCAATGATGATCTTTGGTGGAGATGTTTTCAATTACACACAATAGAGATCAGGACAACATAGGACAAAAATCAGCTCATTTGAAGATGTACAACCTCATCAAAAATCATTTAGAAAGTTATGAAATTATCCAACGGAACCATCCCACTAATACTTTTTTTAATTTGGATAATTTTCATTTTTGACAAGGTTAAACATATTCCGCAGGATCACTAACTAAGTTTTGCCAATGGGGTGTTTCTCCATCATTGAGATATACACATCCACAAAAATTAGTCCTCAAATTCATTTCAATAAGTTCATTTTTATATGAATGGAGTAACTTTGGATTAACTTCGCTATAAGGTGGAGTTCATATATCCAAAATATATATATATATATAATATATATATATATAAAATTAAAAATTAATAATTTGCATGCCAAAAGGTGAAGCCTAAATTATGGAGGATATCCTGTGTCTTTTTACCCCCTAAACCAACAACCAATAACATGAAAGAGACCAAGTTGCTACTTTAAACAAAATCATCCAATACACCCTAGAGTTTAAGACACGTCTCTTGGTCTTCCTTTGTAACCAAAGGACTAAGAGCCACGCAAATGTGAAAAACAGTACCTCTTTTCATCAAATCCTAAATTGTTAAGTTAAAACTAGGCTCATCATAGAAAAGCATTTAATGGCAATTGCTTGGGATACCAAAGATGAGAAAATAAAGCAATTGCTTATATGCAATAGGATAAATATCAAGGAACAAATAACTAGTATACAAACTCATGTTAGATTTTCAATTAATAGCTTACTACTAAGTAGCATTAGTAAACGTGTTTTCAAAATTGAAAAAGAGGGAAGAATAGTACCCCATTCCTTACTTTTTCTTCTAGCTGACCTTCCCATAAATACCAACAGTTAAAACAAAGAGTACATGTACAAGCACATTAGTAAAAAGTATACAAAAAAAAAAAAAAAAAAAAACAAATGAGCCAATCAAGGAAAGTACATGGTGACCGTACCCCTTTCTTTCCCTTTCTCTGTTCCATGCTATGATATCTTTTTTGAGGAAATAAGATGTAGAATTATAGAGGAAAATATATTAAAGCGCACCCTAGCAAGTAATAACTCTAGTTATTCAATTACTACATAGAACAAAAGGAATTGAAAGCTACCCCCCCCCCCCCCCCAAAAAAAACAGAAAATTTACCATAGCATAACTATTACACTCACATGGAGGTGGAGGTGTATCTCCATTGAGAATTTCCTGGGAAAAAACTAAAAGCAAGAGGGAAACATACCCACGACTGTACAAGATGGACAGGAACCCAGATAGGAATGTATTCTTAAACATCTCCACACAGTACAAGCCTTAAAACTACAAAAAAGCGGCATTAAAAGTCTAATTAACCTTCTCAAATGGCTGTAACTATAAATTTCAAGACACAGCTACATAATTAATCAAAGTTTTTACAACCCCATATCTTCAATTGCATACAAACTAATAACAACATGACTAATTTTACCAATAAACACTAAAACATAAAAGAAATTTGAACTTTGGGAACCCTAATTGCATGACCTTATTTAAACATACCTTGACTAAATTTGTGTGTGATTCACTTCAATCTACCGAGAATCTCTGCAATTTGTTCACAAATAATGAGAAAGAGGTTAGAAAATCGCGTGGAGTTCTTATGTCAAAGGAAAAGAATGTCAAAAATTGGGGAAGGAAGAGGGGACAGAGAAAACCCAGAAAAGAATAAAAGAAAGAGAGGACGACGTACCGAAATCGAAACCCTAGTTGCAGCGGCGGTGGCGGTGCAACATCTCGTTTCTATTTTTTTTTTTTTTTTTCTATTGGAGGGCATATGTGCGCGAGAACTAAAAAAACTCCTGGCTTAAGTTTTCGTTTTTTATTCCAGCGTGATTTTTATTTTGATTTTTAATTTTGTCACACATTACAAAGCGTCACTAAATATCGAATAAATATTACAAAATAATTCAAGTATTTGGATAGCACTTACTAACGGTTAGAAACATTGCTAACGGCTAAAAAGTGTGACAAATTACCTAACGGATCAATATGTGTTACAAATAAGAAATCCCAAATATTGCAAAATCACCCAAATGGTGTAGTGGATAAACAATGCGGTTTTTCCGGTTGTATTCGCCGTAAAGGATAGTTGCAAACATCATATGCATTATATTGTCGAATGGTGAATCCTGAAGGTGTACTCTCAGGTTTGTAATGGGAATTTGAATAACCTTGGAGATGATTTCCATAGTCAATTCGCGCTCGCATCCATTTGCACGGATAAAGAATTGCCCATTTTGGAAATAACCGTGTTTATAGAATAGCAGGACCAATTCTCTGGAATAAAGTGCCTCCTTATGATGTAATAGAGGGAACCATCCTCGACATAAAATTTCAATATCAAAATATGGGTGAAGTAAACCGCTTTTGAAATTTTCTATAAAATTTTGTCTGGGCACGAAAATTTGAGTGAAGGCCATTAAAGATGGAAGGAATGTAGTGGTGAAGAAAATTTAGTGAAAAAGGAAGATTGGATTTTAGAGGTGTCTAGCCTAGCTATAAATAGGCACCAATCCGAAGATGCAGAAAATACGAATCGAGGTGTTACAAGGTAGTTAGACTACGTGTATCTTCTAAAACAAGGTGCAAAAGTGGATGTAGTGTGGATGGGAATAATAGGGCATGTGACTACAAGGAGTTTTTTTTTTTTTTTTTTTTTTTTTTTTTTTCCGGCATATATAGCATAAGTAAATATAATATCACAATAAGATGTAACAACATATAGAGATGTGAAAACACACTATAATGACACGAGGGAATAAAATATAAACCTAAATATTATATAGGACTATATGCCACATTAACAATATTACTATAATAAAACTAACGAGTATGAAGACTTGAGTAGCATATTCAATTTGCCGCTACTAAAACTTTTCTAGTGCATCCATGAAGCTTGAAATTTTGTAAGAACTAAAAAAAATGATATTAGAATTAAAGAAGTGTAGATGGAAGAAGATGAAAGGAGTGAATGTGAAGGATGTGGTGAACTTTCTATTTATAGAAAGAAAATGGAGCCGTTTTCTGACCGTTTGGGTGTGATTTCATGACCGTTTTTTGTGCGATTTCATGACCGTTTTGCAAAACGTTAGTGGACGGAATAATATATTATTAATATTATTATATATGTTTCTACCTATATATAATATAATATTGGAGATATATAATAACTAATATAATATTTGATAAGGCAGAATTTTTGAAAAATGTAGGAAATAACAGACATCCTAGGTTGGAAAATTAAAATGCAAACACGTAAATAAAATATCCAACATAAATAATATACAAGACCGGGAAAATAAATTGTCTATTGAGAATCCTCAGGGGCTGCAAAAGAAGAACCAGGAGCTCTGCGACGGCATGCAATACAAGCTCCTATGGAGGCTAACTGTTCCTGGATATTGCCTAGAGTATCCATCACCTGAGCCTAAAACTGGTGTTGGTTTTCCATGAGCATTCACTGGAACTGGTTTTGTCGTGTAGTCATATGATCCTGAAATGCATTCATGGAAGTTCGCATTTCTTACTGAAATTTGTCCATGCTGTCTGTCAGTAACTCGTGGCGAGTGGTCATATCCTCCCTAAACTCGCCCATGGTATGTTCCATCGATACCTGGCGAGTATACATGTCTCTCATGCCACTGTTCATAGCGTGTAAGGCATCCATAAGATGGCTCATCTTGCTCATAATAGTCTCATCAAAGAAAGGTGGGTGAGTTGAACCCACGTTATCGTGTTCAGCTGCCATATGTGATGTGGGTTCCTATGGGGATAGTATGCATTTATTGAAAACATGCATATTCTCATATGGTAGCATCAGGACTAATGGGGTGGCAGACAGAAAAACCAAATTAATCATAACTTGCGTGACAAGAACAGCAAGAGGGGCTTACCTAAGTTTGGCATGCGTAATGATGTCGAATAGAAAGGTTATGATACAGAAGTTACCCTTGTGCTCCTGGAGGACCCAGAGTAAGTGCAAAAATATCTTGTTAATATCTGATGGCTTTGAGGTGCCAATTACATTCTGTCCTAGCCATTGAGTCATGGCAAGCTGGTTCTGCCACACAGAATGTTGATATGCACATTTCCCATTCATATTATACTCGCCTTCAATTAGCGTGTCAAGCATTAGGTCGTAAGTCCATGGATACACGAACTGCTACTGAGTCAGCACGGGGTCAACCACAGGTATGCCCATGATCTCGGAGATCAAAACGGGTGTGACTTGGCGGCGCACGCCGCCGATGTTGACCCAAAAATGGTCGCCATTAAAACCACCATTGTTATAGAACTTCAACACGAAATCCGTTGAATAGAACCCGCTGTTAGCATACAAGAGATACTCCCATCCTCTAGAGTGTATTTCCATATAAAAAAATGGAGCAAACATCCCATTTTCAAATAGTGATCTAAAAAAAAAAAATCCACTGAAATTCGCTAGTTTTCGGCCATTGGTGATCGTAGGAAGTGGATGGTTATTGATTTGAGATGAAGGGAAGAATTGGAAGTTGCTGACGGAAGGAAATTTGAAAGTAAGCTATAATAGTCTCGCGTGAGACTCAAATTTAACGTGGGGCTATCTCATGCAAGACTGATTCGGGAGGGAACTTAGATTCGGATTTTGGGGAAGACGAAAGATGAAATTGTGACGCATGAGATGGGTGTCTCGGTTTATACATGGTCCAAGAATTACGAGATTTGGTCGGGCCCAAAAATTTTCCCAAGCCCAAATCAAGTTGAATGCTCGAATTAAGCCTAAAAAATGTAAATTCGTACACATGACTCGTTCGGACTCCGAATTGGATAAATGATCTACCGAAATGATTGACATGAAAAATGTCATCCAATTATATGAGTCATTCTCAAAGGCTATAGGAATTTTTGAAAAGAAGGAGGATGTTTTATTTATGAACAATGTTTTTATTTCTATACAAGGGAGATTAATGTGAACAACACTGGATGTCCAGAAGAGTTACTATCTAAATTCTTAGGAAACTGTCATGTCGGCTCTGAAGAGAACCCAATCTAGCCAGACTGTGGCTTCACCTTTATGTATTATGGGTCTAGGGGCAAGACGGTACCATCTTGGGCCGTGCGCGCTACGATCTAATAATATTTCCATTATTACATACGGATATCCTCAAACCGCCCCAAAGGGAACTCAAAGTAACCAATTCTAGGGGTTGGCCTGGTAGAATCCATTGTCCGTACGTGTTCCAAGCAGGCAACATCCGAGGTTAAACACGAATCTACACGTGCACAACTTAATGCAAGGGGAATTTTAAAAGACTACAATATATACATATCTACAAGATGAATCTTTTAAAGTCAGACCTCAAGACGTTTGTGAGTCTTTTAACATTAGATCCTCAAGACGATTTGAGTTTTTAACATCAAATTCCTCAAGATAATTCGATTCTTTTAACGTCAGATCCTCAAGACGATTCGATTTTTTTAACGTCAAATCCTCAAGACGATTCCCAACCCGTGGGAGAAACGGCGTGGCGATGAAGTTTATCCTGCACAGCTGGTGTCAAACAAAAGTATACCTTATATCGGCTAGTATTGGATAGGAAGTCTAGACCTAGACAGAAAGGTGTTTGACAATGTATACACCACCTCATTCTTCGTGCACGTCGTTTACGAGCAAAAGTACTACAACCATTATCTATTCGTAATGAGTAAGACTTATACCAAATGATTAGCTGAAGTTCGCGAGGCAAAGAGTAGAAAAGGGAAGAGAAGGAAGGAGGTGAAATTTTTGGTACCTATCGTTTACCAACATGAACATTTGCTCGTGTTTCAGAAGACATTTATACTCAGTTTTGAAATAAAGTTTTTGTGGACTACGGCCTCATTCTTTGTGCACATTGTTTACGAGCAAAAGTACTACAACCATTATCTATTCGTAATGAGTGAGACTTATACCAAATGATTAGCTGAAGTTCGCGAGGCAGAGAGTAGAAAAGGGAAGAGAAGGAAATTTTTGGTACCTATCGTTTACCAACATGAACATTTGCTCGTGTTTCATAAGACATTTATACTCAGTTCTGAAATAAAGTTTTTGTGGACTACGGCTCCGGCACTTGCAACCACACACTTCAAAGAATTTTTGAGATCGTAAAATAAAAAATGATATGGCTACCAAAATGGCGTACCCTTTATAGAAAAAACAAGATTGAGTACGCCAAACGAAACATTTAGTCTATGTAAATAGGATCCTGAAGAAGAGTCTGTTCAACAGTTCGGGAGCGTAACTCGTGGTAATGTTTGAGGCATTGTACATTTACTTAAAATTTGTTGTTATCTTGTAGATTAAGCAAAGAGATTGCCCCATAATGGGTCACAACTGACACAATAAAAGGACCAGACCATCATGTTTTCAATTTACCAGGAAAAATGTGTAATATGGAGTTGTATAGTAAAATGTTTTGGCCAATTTTGAAATTTTTAAGCAAAATATGCTTGTCGTGCACTCTTTTCATATTAGCTTTGTAAGATTTCAAGAGATCATAAGCATCACTCCGAATCTCCTCAAGCTCATTTAATTACAGTTTTTGCTTCTCGCCTACCGCGTTGATATTGTAATTGAGGCTTTTGATGACCTATAGGGCACGATACTTCAGTTCAACTGGTAGATGACAAGGTTTTCCAAAAACGATGCGGTAAGGAGACATCCCTATAGGTGTCTTAAAGGCCGTTCGGTATGCCCACAAGGCATCCGATAAGCGGAGAGACTAATATTTTCTTGATGGATTGACAGTTTTTTCCAGAATTGACTTTATCTCTTTGTTTGAGACTTTCACTTGGCCACTCGTCTGTGGGTGATATGGAGTAGCAACTTTGTGAGTAACTCCATATTTCTTCATTAAAAACCCAAAAATTTTATTATAAAAATGTGTACCCTCATCACTAATGATAGCTTTGGGGACACCAAAACGAGAGAAAATATTTTCTTTTACAAATTTCATGACAGTTTTATGGTCATTTGAGCGACATGCAAGTGCCTCAATCCATTTGGACACATAGTCCACAGCGATTAGAATGTAGAGAAAACCTTGAGAAATAGGGAAGGCCCCCAAAAAAATCAATGCCCCAAACGTCAAAAATTTCCACAATTAAAATGGGATTTAGGGGCATCATATTGCGTTAGATAATGCGACCTAGGTGCTGACAATGAATGCAATGCTTTGCAATGTTCGTGTGCATCACAAAAAAGGGTAGGCCAGTAAAAACTACATTGTAAAACCTTGGCCACAGTTTTCTTCCCACTGAAATGACCTCTACAAGATTGTTCATGGCAAAAAGATAACACATCGGCGTGTTCCCAGTCGGGAATGTAGCGATGAATGAGTTGGTCGGAATAATACTTAAAGAGGTAGAGGTCATCCCAAAAATAATATTTTACAGTGGATAAGAACTTTTTATGATCAGGATGTGACAAAGAGGAATGAACTTCCTCAGTAACTAGATAGTTAACGATATCCGCGTACCATGGTGAGGAGAAAATGGAGTACAAATGTTCGTTTGGGAAGGAATCACAGATGGCTTCAGAATCACTATCAACGTCACCAACCAACCTTGATAAATGGTCAGCCATGACATTTTCGATTCCTTTCTTGTCTTTGATTTCCAGGGTGAATTCTTGCAAGAGAAGGATCCAGCGGAACAATTTCTGTTTCGCATCCTTTTTCATGAGTAGGTACCAAAGTGCGGCATGGTCAGTATATACGATGGTGGTGATCCGACCAGGTAAGGGCGAAACTTATCCAAAGCATAGACAATAGCTAGGAACTCTTTCTCAGTTGTTGTGTAATTACGTTGAGCGTCATTAAGAATTTTACTAGCGTAGTAAATGAGAACGGGTTTGTCATCACGTCGTTGGCCTAGTACGGCGCCAATAGCAAAGTCGCACATTAGTTCGAATGGTTGAGACCAATCAGGGGGTTGAATGATAGGAGCGGTAGTGTTTCAAAAGCTTGTTTATAATTGAAATTGAAGTCAAAGTCCGCATCCTTAAGCAGGAGATTGGTTAAGGGTCGAGCAACTTTTGAAAAATCTTGAATGAATCGCCTGTAAAACCCAGCATGGCCTAAAAAGGCACGATTATCGCAAACTATTCGGGGGATATGTAGCGAAGTAATTTTAACAATTTTAGCTTTATCAAACTTTATCCCGTCTTTCGAAACAATATGACCTAGAACAATTCCTTTGGTAACCATGAAATGACATTTCTTCCCAATTAAGTACTAGATTTTTTTCTTCACAACGTGTTAATTCTTTAGAAAGGTTGGATAGGCAATCGTCAAAGAAATTTCCATAAATGGAAAAGTCGTCCATGAATACTTCCATATAGCGTTCCACCATATCACTGAAAATGTGAAGCATGTAGCATTGGAAAGTGCCTAGGGCATTGCAAAGACTAAAAGGCATTCGTTTGTATGCAATAGTTCCAAAAAGACATGTGAAAGTTGTCTTTTCTTGATCGACAGGATTAATGACAATTTGGAAATAGCCGGATTAGCCGTCAAGAAAATAATAGTAAGCATGACCGGCTAAACGTTCTAGCATCTTGTTAACGAATGGAAGAGAGAAGTGATCTTTCCGTGTTCTTGTATTAAGTTTGCAATAGTTAATGCAAATTCTCCATTTCAATGGAATGCGAGTGGAGATACATTCACCATTTTCATTTTGTACAACTTGAATGCCATACTTTTTGGGAACAACGTGGATAGGACTAACCCAGTCACTATCAGAGATAGGGTATATGATACCCATATCAAGTAAACGTAAAACTTCCTCTCTCACCACCTCTTTTATAGCGGGGTTAAGGCAATGTTGTGGTTCTCGCGATGTCTTTCTGCCGTGATCTAGATGTATGCGATATGTTCATACACTAGGGTCTATTCCTTTGATATCATCTAAGGACCATCCGATAGCGGAGCGGTGTTCACGAATGACACGAATCAAACGTGCTTCTTCGTCGGTAGTCAAGTGAGAAGAAATTATTATAGGGTGACTACCATCGGGATCGAGATGCACGTACTTCAAATCAGAGGGTAGAGGTTTTAAATCCGGAGTTGGAGGATTGGGGATCAAGGATTCATGAGGGGCTGTCTCTTCAATGGAAAAGAGCGAGTCCGGTTCTTCGGAATCAGTTGGCAATGTAGCAGTAGGGTTAAATAGTGGTACTAACTCTAATAATACGTGGACATCCTTAATGTATGAGTCATTCGTCAAACTCAGGGTTATCAAAAGAAAGAAATTAGTGTACCTCGTCTGGGGGAAAAGAGTTTGCAAAATATTTCTATGCCAGACTATCAACAAGGCTAATCTCACCCTCAATATCAGGATTGGAAAGTTGTTTCATTAAGTTGAATACATTGACTTCTACAGAAAGGTTCCCGAATGACATTGTCATTGAACCATCCCGACAATTTATTAGAGCGTTAACAATTGCAAGAAATGGACGTCCTAAAATGATAGGAATGGAGTCATAGGCAACTTCAGTATCTAGAATTACAAAATCGACGGGGTAGTAAAAATCTTTGACCTTGACTAAGACGTTTTCTACTATTCCCTTTGAGTACTTGATAGAGCGATCCGCGAGTTGCAAGGTCATGTTGGTAGGTTTTAATTCATAAAGACCTAACTGCTTAAATAAGTAGTATGGAAGTAGGTTAACACTCGCGTCTAGGTCTAAAAGTGCGGTAGCGGTATACTTGTCGCCCAACGTGCATGGTACAGTTGGTCGACCTGGGGGTAAACACACCATTGGTAGTAGTAATGGAAGAAAACTGCTCAGTGAGGAACACTTGTTGAGGAATATTCATTCGTCGTTTGTTGGTGCACATGCCCTTCAAAAACTTGGCATGCTTGGGCAAATGCTTAAGTGCATCTAGAAAAGGTAGGTTTATGGTCAAATTTTTGAAGGTTTCTCGAATCTTATCAAAATGCTCGTCAGGTTTGTTCTTTGCCAAACGGGCAGGGAACAGAGCTTTTGAGTGGAATTTTGCATATGGATCAGTGGCGTCTTTCCCCAGGTCACGCTATAAGTTGCGAGGTAGGAGTTGGAAGGACGATAGCCACGGCTTTCGTCGGTTCATTGTCTGGCATACGTATGTGATTGTCGATAGTTCGGCCAGAACGAAAGGTGGTGATGGCATCTACCTCACTCTGGCTGGGGTTACTAGATCCTGGTGTATTGTTGAGTTCAAAGGCAGTGTTTGTGGGCTTAGGGTTTAGAACTACTTGGCCAGGAAACACGCCCTTCCGACTTTTATCTTGTGCTAACACCTGAAAAGACTTTTTGATAGATGCTAGGATTTGAGATTGTTGATTCATGTAAGTCAGAAAAGTTTCATTGTTTTTGGGCGTGATGGATTGTACCGATGGAGCAGCGGCGGGAACAAGTTCACGGTTATTATTTACAGGTTGATTTTGGTAGCCATAACCTTGATTAGCGGGAACAAGGCTGCGGTTGTTTTGGTACCCTATATTGGCAGTGTTGGGAAATCGACTTTGCCCTTGCTGGAATTACGGAGGATTTCCTTGATGGTAGGAATCGTAGTTCGTAGGTGGCCATACAGGAACATTGTTGAAACCCGGAGGAGCTGGCTGTTGGGCAGGGGGATGCCAAACCAAATTCAAATGTTGTCGCCAAGGTGCATTAGGGATGTTGAAAGCACAAGCCTCTTCAGATGGTTGGGGAGGGCACTTGTATACCAAAGGACAATAAAAAATCAGAGTGCTCAGGACTTAAGCAAAGAAGACATGGGGAAGCGTTGGTAGTCATGACTTGTTTGGGTTTTTGATCATTTACTTGAACCGAAAGAACATCGACCTTTTTTGTTAGGGACTTGACCAGAGTTTTTAATTCCGGATCGGGTTTGACCTCGAACATAGACGTAACTTTGGTAGGAGTGTCTTTAGAAGATCTGGAAGAATTAGTGTTACCCTAATGGGTGTTTTGTGAAGCCTATTTCTCGAGAAAAGTGTATGCTTCAATAGCGCCTTTGTCCATGAAACTACCGTCGTTCATGATATCTAATGTTTCCTTTTGATGGTCAGAGAGACCATTAAAGAATGACCGGACTAAGACAGCGGTGCGAGTTAATGATGGGGACATTTGATAAGCAGATCAGTAAATCTGCTCCATGCTTTCGTAAAGGATTCCTGGGGATGCTGACGAAAGAATTAAATCTTCTAAAGCATCTCTGTAGTTTTCTTCTGAGTATAGAACTTAATCATGAATGCTTGTACGAGCTTGGCCCATGTGTCAAGGGATTGCGGTGCTTCGCCCGTGAGCCAAAATGAAGCTTTATCAGCTAAGGTAAAGGGAAACAACCTAAGCAAGACTTGTTCGTTGGTAATGGTCGGATGGTGGAAAGTGGTAGCTACTTGCTGTATCCGACGAAGGTGATTGTACGGTTTTTCATGGTCTAGACCATGTTAAACAGGTAACAAACTGAAAATATTTGGCGGAATGCGAAAATCACCTACGATCTCATCGAGTTTAATGCAGGAAGCAGGTCCTTCCTGTAAGGCAGTGTAGAAGTCCGAAAGGGGTTTTTCTATTGTGGGATTTTCCTGGGCCATAACTATGGGAGGTAATGGCAACTGAGATACTTGACGAGGTTGATTTACGGAGGAAGAACTATGTCTAGGGGATAACTTATGCAGTTGTTTATTGTATTTCTGACAACGATATGTAAGTTCTAATTCCTTATTAGTACCAAACCGTAGTCTCATGCAGACATGAATTTTAATTCTAGGCTCATAAGGAACGAATTATGACATGAGGATTAGTTATTACGGAAGGAGGGAGGTGAACCACGTCTTCCTGAGCTGTTGCTAACGTGAGCAGGTAACACTACAATAGAAAAGACATTTAAAATCACTCCATAAGTGATGTCAAAAATATACGACGTCACTTTTGCAAGTGATGTAACTGGTGGCGACGTGAAAAGTCAGGGTTTTCAACATCACTTTTTAAATAATGTCCACAAGTGATGTTACTTCACATCACTTTTTAATTGATGTCAACAAGTGATATTATAACTTTGCATCACTTTTTAATCGATGTCCACAAGTGATGTTAAAACGTTGCATCACTTTTTAATCAATGTCTACAAGTGATGTTATAACGTTGCATCACTTTTTAATCGATGTCCACAAGTGATGTTATAACGTTTAACATCACTTTTTAAGTGAAATCAATAAGGTCAATTAACATCACTTAAGAAGTGATGTTTCATTCAGATTCCAAATTACTTGTAAAGTGATGTGAAATAACTCTATAAATCACTTTAAAAGTGATATCCTATTTATCAAAATAATAAAAAATAAATAAAATTGCCAATGTCATCCCAATATAATACCATTTTCCTTGTCATTTATCATCAAATAAAGATTTTATCAT
Organism: Coptis chinensis; assembly: GCF_015680905.1. Lineage (NCBI taxonomy): Eukaryota > Viridiplantae > Streptophyta > Magnoliopsida > Ranunculales > Ranunculaceae > Coptis > Coptis chinensis. The sequence goes on along the minus strand of NC_141458.1, from coordinate 90,526,075 downwards.
CAAATAAAGATGAAACGTATCTTAAAATCACATTCATCACACAAATATCATCTCCAATTAAAAATATTACACTATATACAAAAATTGTAACGAGCCAACATAAATGTTTCGACCAAATATGATCAAAACACCAAGTGTTGATGAAAAAGACGAAGAACATAGAAAAGTAATTAGAAAAATGATGGTGATCGGGGGAATGATGAGACTGTACCTTGCGGTTGCCTACGTACCTAAATTATCAGTGGGATCAAGTCTCAAGAACGTAGTTCTGAATGAAAAATAGTTTGGTATTTATATGTGTAAAGTAGAGATTTCTTGTAGCTCAAGTAATCGTAATTGAACATAACTCTTAATTGATAATTATCTCATTGATAAGAAAACAAATCTAGACATAAATTAATGTACATAAGTGGCAAGTCATGTGGCTAAGGTTCAGCCTTAGACACATGAGTTAATGGGCCTGTACATTGATCCATGATATTGCGAATTGGGCTTTAGCCCAGTCGATTAAACGAATAAAGTGGAGATTCCTACCAATGGACGTTCGCCACGTAGGTGGGGGTCGAAACAATAAACCAACAAAATCTAATTTGCAGTACCGAAATGAGTCAAAGAGAACCACAATCACCCAACTAAGAACCTATCACAGCCTGACTTGATGCAATCAATTTAATCCAAGAACCTATCACAGCCTAACAAATCACTCTGTTTTCTTTTTTTTGCAGTATGAAACATTGTACTAGAAAATCAATGCAAACTTGTACTCATGCAAGAATAGTTTGACAATGTCTGGATCTTCAAGAGAAGCAAGATAGGCTATACAAGGAACAAAACCAGGCAGTCAGATAATGTACTTGATAGCATAACAAGTTTTCCTACATCCATCTTACACAAACAAACCCTTGGAGACTCACCAAGAGAAATATTCTTCAAAGCACGTCTGGAGATATTAGCATGGTCAAAGATGTAAAGCTCAATACTCCTATTATTTTCAACCTAGAACATGTGATGCGTTAAATGAAACGAGGAAGACCAAATGAATAGAGAATAAGAACAATCAAACCAAATATTGTTTTGATTTAATAGATATTTATATTTGAAGATGTCATACTGTGCTAAGAAATTCAGCTTTTATTTCCGAAGCGAGAAGTTTTCTGATGAAAGAGCTGACATCATGAACAACATCGGGATCTGCAACCTCCATCATATCCATGATCTCCCCATCTCTAGGAAGAGTAAGCACGTTTGCGATGAATTCCTAAAAATTATCAAGTAGTAGTTAGAACTAATGAGTAACATAATTTAGTTCTGACATCTACACTATATGATAGCCGGGTCTTCCGGAATACCCTCCCAATATTGAGTAGGCAATTTAAGATCTCCTTATTTACTTAATTTAGAAACATTTCTCTCACTAAATTTAGAATAAGTCCCACTTTTATTAATATATCGTTGTTTTTCGGGAGACTTTGTCTCATTAGCTGCTTATTTGTTCCCATAAATGATGCATCCAAGTTTCTTCCGACGCAAACTTATTCCAGCTTGTAAGACTAACAAAGATGTACTTTGTATTGATAAGAAATCAATATGGATCTACCTACATTTGAATGTATCATAAAGGCCTTCGAGCTTTAACCCTTGAAAACAAAGTACTGCAAGTAGAAAGAAGCAACATATCCCTAGTGAACCAGCAAGAAAAAGATAGAGGAGCTCTGCTAGGCTACTGAATCTGCAGAGACATACTCAATTGAGTGAAACGTTTATTAAATGGAACAAAAAGTGTTTGTTGGCAAAGAAAATAAAGAACATTATAAATGAGACTGCAGAAGATAGATGCCATAACATCTTATAAATAACAGATGTAGTGCATCCTGATATGATGCAACAGACGACTAGCTGCAAGAGAGGGCGAACTAGTGTTGTCGCGTTGAATAGTCCTGCACGTCCAGCTTGGCTATATGTCAAAGGTAGTAATACATAAATTATATTTTAGGCAAAAAGAAGAGAGCGCAAGGAAAAATATCAGATCCATAGTCTGCCTGTATATGACAAGAATTTATAACTTGGAAGAAGGTTTTAATCAATGGAATGAGGAAAATATGGACCTGAACAAACAATGCCGACACTCCGTTGTTATGTTCCAAGGTTAAAATAGGATATTAAAAATACAACTTTTTGCTAAATTATAATTCAGTAGCAAAGAAACTGATGAGCATCAAAAAGATACTCTGGTAAGGGAGCATGGTTAAAGAATATAAGGAGTACAGTAAGAATGTTGCAAATATGGAACTGAAAGGGCAGTTTACCTCAAGTGATGGAACTGATTTCAACTACATACATGATACACCGTAGAAAATATGTTATAAGAAACAAAAACCTTTTTCGACCACGCTGACTACGTTTTTTTTTTCAACTAACTGTTTTAGATCTTTGAAAATAGTTTCAACATGGTTTGGAAGATCAAATAACTGGTATCCATTTCAAACAAGATTCAGGCCATTGTGGAGCTATGCACGATTGAGCATAATTGAGAGATTGTCAATGTGAGAAGTAAACTATATTATTAATAATTGATGAGCCTTTCTCTTCTTTTGATGAATGCTAATTGTATGCTTATAAGTTTTTTTTTCAATCATATTCTTAATATTTCTCACTCAATCAAAGGGGGGAAAACACACACACGCAGGGCAACTAGGTGAAATTCAGTAAGGGATCCTGAATCCCAAGAAATGAATGTAAGAGACACAATCCATCTAAAGTCAATAATAAATTTGAAAAGAAATGAGTACCTGTCTTTCATGAGCTTTTCTTTGGTTGTGAGAGCTCCAAATAACAGTACATAGATTAAATATAAAGCAGTTGTTGTAAGAGAAGTAGCCAGGGTTCCAGCCGGTATCGAAGGTTCAGTATCTTTCAACGAGGGCGAGCGATTTGAACCAGCCATAATTCCAATAACAGCAGGGAAAAAAAGACTCACCAACTTTGGAATGGTGAACAATTTTATTAGAAAACTTAGAAGTCATCTAGAATAGGAGGTTAGTTTGCTTCTGAGAGAATCCAGCAAGATTCAACAGTTGCACAAAAACATATATGGAATGAACATTTATAAAAACTCAGTGGCCACTTGGAACAAGATTATAAAGTAACAGAAAGGTAGTTTTTCCCTGGATTGAACTTGGGTAGAAGATCTATTTCTCTTCGAGATAAACGAGTGAAAAAAATGAAAAGAAGAAAGAAAAAAAAATGTTTGACACCCAGGTTTATGAGTTGATTCCCTTGGTTGTACGTATAATGAATTTATGAATCTGAAGAAACAAGTGAAATCAGCCATCACAAAATCAACTTTACCACTAAAGACCCACTTCAATACTAGATACTACATGGTAATGTCAATGTGTGTAGACATAAAAAGCAAATCCAAAAGTGTGAATAAGGAAGCTCTGCATCTATCAAACAATAGTGGCACTGATTAAAGGGAGCCCATAAGATCCCAAATAAGTCACATATTCACCATAACAAAACAGAATAGGTATACCTACACGAAAACCATTAAGCATTTGTGTTGCTTAGTTAAAATTCCAATCAATTGATCCATCGGGATCGGTACCCCGCATTGTTGGTGTGTTGAAATTCTGAACTCAAATTGTCTTTAAATGTCGTTGAGCTCAACCCGTGATTCCAAATTGCAAAGATTGGAACCATTTATCAGTAAATTCTAGTGCATAAACTAAAAGAAAAGATAACTTGAGCAATAATAACTTATTCAAAAAAAAAAAGGTGGACAAGCAATAATCAATAAAATGATAAAAGGCATATTTCGTGTATCACATACCTTTATTGCACCATTAGTAGCAATAGCACTTAACGATAATGTAGTCAAGAAAGTGCACAAGCCACAAAAGGAGACTAACAATAACGAGTCCAGTATGCTAGCCATACCAACTATCCTGAAAAGGGAAGAGGGTAGTATTTTTCCATTAACACTACTAGAGATTACGTTTAAAAAATGAAAAAACAACAACAGCAAAAGCAAAAAGATCGTATCTAAGACAGAACCTCAGTTGTTTATTCTCCTCACCATTCTTGCCTTGATCCCTTCTGAATGACGTCAGCCACAAGAGTTCTCACTTTACAACCCTTTATTTTGTATGTCATACCACCTATTTTGTTCTACTTCTTCAAATCATTTTTAATACCTTATCCAAAGTTAAATTCCTTTCCCGTCATTGTCTCTTTCATAGCATACATACTAATCTTTCTTCAAACAGGTGAATCATTCGACAGGATTAGTTGTATCATATCCACAAGAAGGTTCCTATACAATGATCAGAATCCTAACTGACCATATATTACAACCCTTAGCATTCTTTCTTAATTTCTGAAAATAGAATTGGACACACCAACTGATCTACTAACTTATACATGCAAAGTCTACCATTATGAACTAATACGGATAATAATTAATAGCATAGGGTAGATGTTATTTACCAAGAAAATCGGATAAAATAGATGATTCCCATTATATTTTGCAAGCATGGTACAAATAGACCCATCAAAGTCCCCAATTTAATTCTAGTTGGCTGCAAGATAAATCATATTTCATCATCAAAAACACATGGAAAAGATTTTAAAGTCAGCAAAAGTGCAAAACTACAATATATTTTATATTTTGCCTGGTAATCCCTAATTACATCAGGGTACCTCTTGGGTAATGCCTTCCCACCTAAACATAAGATTGAATTCTGACACAATTTCTCATCGATAAACAATCAGAACTGACCTTCTTTACTTGAAGAACTACAATGTCAACTGGATGGGCATTTGGTGTAAGTGACTCAAGCAACCCTTCATGGTACACAGACATGAGAGGAATGTCCTTTCCATTGGAGTCGAGGAGACCAACTGCCAAAGGTATGAACATGGGTACTTTCACTGGCGGCGGGGTTGGAGGAACCTCTTGACTGGAAAAAGATAAATCATAAACATAATTGAAACTACAAACATTCCTATTGTATATAACGACATTATGTGTACCTAAATCTCAAGGAATAAGTGTTGGCTTCAGGACAAAAAGATGATGTAACCTTCACAATAGGCGTGCCCTTGAGAGAGTACCTATAATTTATGATTACATTACAAAACCAAAAGCACCAACAATAATGTTAACAAGTAGAGACCTGAACATAACAAAGAGGGGCCTTGGGACATACCATAATAAGAAATTCTGGAAGTTTGCATCATTTGAATCCTGTATGGAAGTAAAAAAATCTTCACAAGTAGCAGCCTATCCATCATGCCTCTTAAAGTAGAGATCCATTCCTTGGAACACATAGAGTGTACGTCATCACTCCATAAAAAACAGTTAGTACAATAACATCATTCGGAAGTAGCACAGAATCCACATTTGTGTAAATGTACATATAGCTATAATGCGACAAGATAAACATTTCAGGTTAAGGAAAATCCATATTCATACTTTTCGAAAACCTCGACTCCCAAGCAAAATTTTGTACATCCCCGACAACTTCAAAGCTCCTATTAAGCACAAATACAAATGAATAATCAAATAATGCAAACTGTAATTATCAAACTAATTCCTAAAAATTATCAAGTACATTGTGTGAGTTCGGTTTCTTCTAAAATACTTAGCTCAAATCAATACACTAAACTAAAAGCTATGATCTTCTCTTTTAAGAAAGCTAATGGTGGAGTAGTGACGCGACTGTTATTCAGTCAATGATACAAGAAGGAAAACTCACCATAGATTATCGGAGGAAGAGTTCCCAGAGTTAGGCTTTCAAACTCAATTGATTGTATTTGGTACTTTCCAATGTAATCTGCAAATATTGGTTATACCATGCTCTTTATCATACCACATATAGCCTGTACAGAACAAGATTGAACAACAAGTAATAAGAGAGGAAGAATAACCAACCAAAACAACATGTAATCCATATCTCAGTTTCCAGTACAAGGCATGAGGTATAATTGTGCATATACTTATTAATTGATTATCTGAACTTAAAAGCACCTTATCGAGGTAGGGCCACATATCAGATAGAAACTTATTCAACCAGTCCATCTAAAAAGATCACAAAAAGGAAATCAGTCACTGTGTGGAAAGAAAAGACCGTTAAGTCCAAAATATCGGTAAGTGCACAACAAGAAATGAAAAAAATCTCCATTAACTTCAATACTCACTCTATCATAATTCGGATTTTTTATCCATTGAGGAATCTCATCCAAAAGATCGTGCAAGGCATTTGAATCCAATTCATGAAGTGGTTTGATGTGTGGTCCCGCCATATAGGTTTCAAGTGAATATTAATCATACTAAAAGATTCACCGGAAAAGAACATTTGCAGCACTAACTAGGGAACCGTACCATTCTTAAGTCTTAACTAAATAACATACTTCTAGAGGGAACACATATCTTGATTAAGGTTTTAGGTGATGCAATAGGGACGAGGACAATATACATGGTGGGTTCAAGAATTTATCGGGGGTTGTGTCGGCAAGATTTCGAAGAAGATGGTATATTTATCCGGTTTGAAATATTCTTCCAATTACCACTAACAAGGCAGTCATATAAGCGAGAGAGCCCATAGACCCCTACAAGACCAGCCTTTTCTCATCTTTGCATAGCTAACGGTGAGGCAATAAAAATGTCTTGTCCCCCGATTTCATAAACAAAAATCAATGTGAATGCGACGGAAAACCGACTTTGCAATTGCTTCTAAGATTGAAGGACTCCCTTTTGCAAAAGCAATAGCGACGGAGACAGGTGAGAGGCGTGGAAACTTATGGGCGAGAACTAGTAAGATTGAGATCTTTATTAAAGAAATATATGAGAATCACTCTGAAAACAACCAATACCATCTAATTTTCAATCGGCAGAAAAGTAAAACCAACCTTTTTTAATCAAGAATATTATAAAGTAAGACTGAGAGGAAACCGAAATCAAAGTAAATAGATCGAGGGTGACCTTACCTAGTTCATTAGCGATGTCACACCGCAAATTGGAGAAGATGACAAAAGGAACCCAAAATGTTTTCAGAAGTTGAAGGCTAGATTGAAATAGGAGATGGATGAAGAGGATAACCAGTTTTCTCCGTTTGTTTTTGGTTGGGCTATTTTTGGTGCAAGAAAAGAGTCCAGATGTTTTTTATTTTCTAATTTTTGTTTAAGGGTGGCTAGTCTAGCAAACCAATCGCGCACCCTGTTTCATTTCTATTTTTCACGGTATTTTTCTAACTAATTAACTTAATTAAAATTAAAATGAGCTATATTAATAATAACACTTATGGAAATCAAATTATAAGTGATTTCGAAAACTTGGCAAAGTCACTTTTAAAGTGATGTTGAATACATAGATATTACATTACTTTATAAGTGACTCGCTGAGTGGCAACACCTTTAAAGTGATGTTAAATACATAGATATTATATCACTTTATAAGTGACACAATGAGTGACATAAAAAAGTGTTACTATATCACTATCACGACATCACTTATTAAAATGATGTTGTACAACTCTACTATATCAGTTTTTGAAATAAGTGATGTTAAAAAAAAATTGTGATAATTATTACATCACATGCTGAGAAAAGTGATGTCATAGCTTTCATATGACATCATTTCACTGAAAGTGATGTAAAATTAGTGATGTCATATGTCATATTTGTTGTAGAAGCTAGGATAACGTGTGAATATTCCAGCAGCCAGGTCACATGAGAGAATTGAGGGAGGTTGTCCGTGCTAGCATGTTCCTTAATTAGGTAACCTCAATCTTTCTAGTTTCCTAGACACTGATGGAATAGGATGTTGATTTATGATGGTGTATTATGCGATTATTATTAAGATGATTATGTTGAAATTTCTATTATTAGATTTTTTTATTTTTTGGTTATTTATTTATTTTTATTTTATTATTATTATTTATTTTTTTTTGTTTTGTGTTTACGTAATTAATGTATTATGGAGACGTGATTACAAAACATGCAATTAAAGACGAGAGATGCTAAAATAGATGACTAAACATGCAATTAACACATTCTAATTTTACACAGGAAGTTTACACATGCAACTCTATATTATTTATACGTGAATAGAAACACATCCTATATGCATGCATGATATATATCTAAAAATACGTGCAATTAGATGCGAGCTAGGGGAATGTCGAGAACAAACTCATGCAAAGTAATACCGCGTACGTGAATGGATGTAATATACACATACAAAAATAATCTAAGCAGGTGGTTTGAAATTACGCAGACATCCAAATATATTCGAACCATATTAACCGTATTAATATGTAACGACGAACCACACATACTCAGAAAACATTCTATAGATGTAACGAGATCTCATGCCAACATACGAATATGCGATGTAAAACAGGTTATAACAATCAACCAAATAATATCCTCAAGAAAGTTTGAGGAGTTTAAGAATTCAAAACCTGGCATCCAGCGATTCCTCGTATAACGATCGAAATAACTCCTAAGCTCATGAAATTACTGGATGGCGGATAAATAGGTTTAGAGAATCCAAAATAGTACTGAGAAGAAAAGTGGTTTGTACCTGAAAACTGGAGTGTTAATACTCTAGGTTAGTCTCACGCACTACTATTATAGTCTCGTATGAGACTGTAAGATCAATTCAATACTTCAACTTCCTACAAAATACTTAGACTGTGCTAATAATGATAAACAAGATCAAGTTCACAGATATCTGTTAGTAAAAAAAGAAAAGTTGGGGCAAACAGGTACGTAATATGTTAGTATCACAAAACAAATGAAAATTGAAAAGATGAGGGGGAAGGAGAGGGGGGTTTTTCAATGATGTATTCCAGTTGTTACGTTAAATGTCCAGAGTCCTTAGGCGTGCAATGGCGCCATTTGATATACGGTAATGTCAGGTTTTAATTCTTTTAAGTTTGAAGGTCCATAGTCCGAAGTCCACAATCCACAGTCCAAAGTCCAAAGTCAAAAGTCCAAAGTCCAAAATCCGTAAACGTCCGTTTAGTTAAGTTACTTTACTCACGTGGGTTTGTAGGATAGGTCGAGTAAGGGATCGTCCATACCTTAGGACTCGACAAGGTTTACAACTAAATTTACAACTTTAGTGAGTAAGATTTTAGGTTATTTCTTAAGTTTAGAGAAATTAACGGCAATGCAAGTAATGTAAAATAATAACGATTGATTTCTATGTAAATAAATATGGATAGAGAAATAGGTAAAGGGTTAACCATACTCATGCAAGAATCAGTTTCAATAGTTATAATACCATATCACTACAACTCTAATCTGTCTTGAGTTTATAGACAAACCCGAGACGGTGTCGAGTATCGATCCCTAGTGAGATGCACGCATTTCTGAGCTCATCTCACTAGCATAAGGAGTTGAACTAATATTTCATCTCTGGAATATCATTTCAGCTCCTGGTTCGATTCTACATCAGCTGGACAAATCAGATAGCTATCTGACACCATAGAGTCGCACGCAAGATATTTTGGGTTTCTCACGAGACTGTTCTGGAGCATCAGCACTCCAAACTTGGACAATCTCAATCATTTTGGGACCGGATGTATAATCTACACCTAATTCCTAAGTAGTGATTCTGGAATATTAAAGTGTCAATCCGGATCCTCACATGAACATCATTAACCCTCCCCCTGGGGCTCATGGTCATTGGATGATTAATTGAACTTGTTGTATACAATAAATAAATAAATAAAGAACAAGAATTCAACTTGAAAAGAAATGACTTTTATTAAGTAAAAGGACTTACAGTACTAATGTTGGTATGAAAGGTACTAGAAGGGAAAGCAAGACAACGTACTGGAAATGCAAGCAGGAAATGAAAAGCTAAAACTGCTAAAAACCAAAACTAAAAACTAAAAACTCAGGTCCCCTTCACATATCTCAAATATATAGATATGGCCCTTTCACGTAAAACCTTCCCCATTTAATTTCCTTTTGTCTTTTTATGTTTATAGAAATTCCAAAACCTTTTAACAAAGCTTGTCATTTTCTAGTTTGTATTTATTTCTTTGTCTTTTCTTATGTGCAAGGTGTCACACACAAGTGACCATCACTTGCCACCTGCCTATGATGACTCGTCATGCCTTGTGGCCCCGCAAAGTGGGTCCACACTGTATCCAGTGGTGGCCCGGATTTTGACATTTTTACAACTTTCTGTCTTTGCGTTGAGCTCATCGCCCTGGTTGTTGTGGCAATTCACTTTCCGAACTTGGCGTCCAGGTTTGAAAGATGTGAGGTTCAGAAGTTTGCTGTTTCTTTACATGTGGACCCGTTCTGCACTGGTTTTGTTCTTTTGGAATCTTCAGCTCTAGTCAGGCTATGTTGGCTTAAAGTGGGAAGACTTCAAGTATGCATAGTATTCCCGTACTTTGATGCATGTTTTATTATCATATTCACGTTAACTACGAAAACCTACAAAAGTACGAAAATATAATTATTTCATGATTATTAAACACATAATTGACCAAAATGCTATGTCTCTCGGGGTTTAATATTACAGTTTTGGGTGCTTATCAAGAGGTCAGTTTCGTGTGAACTCGAGTGTCGGGTTGGATCCAATTCTGGATTATAATCTGAATCTGGTTGGTCACTATGGTACCAAACGAAGAAAGGGGTATAGGGCATAGGGACGTAACCCTCACCATGGTCGAGATTTGGTGGATGGAATTGCCCACTCGAGTTTCTTTCAACAAGCAACACCCTTGGTGGTGAACGACCCTCCTTTATGTGGTAGTAGTCTTGGAAAAAACGCAAACGAGCCTCCTGTCGACCACGTTCGGCCATCACAACATCCATGATGGCTTAGTTGGTTATGGAAAATTGGGGAGTATCATTGTTGGGCTCATCTTCTTCACGCCCTTCCCTAAAACAATGAGTTCCTCTATGTTTAGATTGTCTTTGAGCAGTAACATGTGGATTATTAATCTCATTATTCCCCTCACTACCTTGATTCACATTGGCTCTTGTAGTAACCATGATTTTGAATCAAAGTGAAGAAAATATTTTTTTAAAGAACAAAAAACCCAAGAAAAATTGGTGGGTATGAGAACCTAGAACTGAAAAAATTTCGACCAAGAAATCAAATCAATTATGTATGGTTTTCCCCACAAACGGCGCCAATTGTGTGATGATTTTTCCTAATCTAGAAACACAAATATTTTGTTGATGATCAAAGAACAATGAGAAGTATTTAATCAAAAAGAATAAGAGATCTAGAAGATGATGAGTTGAACCACGTTCATTAATGGCTGCCTACGTATCCTGTGAAGAGGAATCAAACTCAAAGCGTTGTTCAACTATTCTATTTATAAGAATAGATTAGGTTTCCCATAATTACTTGTGAATTAAGTAATTAGTGTTTAACTAGGAAATAATCTCTTATTAAGTCTTATCCAGACTCTTCTAGAAGCTCATGTTTCCAAGTTAATAAGTCTCCTTTATTAACTTGAACAACAAGGAAACATGTTCAGGTCGGATTGGGAGTTGGAGTTCCGAACTTAGTAGTTCCAGATTTAGTGTTCATAGTCAGGAGTTGGTTCTTCGAGCCTACTACTCTAACCAGTTTCAAACCTCCAGTTCTCCGAGCCTACTACTCTAACCAGTTCCGAACCTCCAGTTCTTCGAGCCTACTACTCAACCAATTCCGAACCTCCTTTTCTTATTTTACTTTCGAACCTAGGAAGTGAGTTAGTTAGGATTTGGACTTAAAGTGTGTTCTGGTACTTCCTACCCACACCAAGACTATATCCGAGCCTTAAGAAGATTTTGCCACATGTCACATAACTATTTGTTAAAATATCTACACACACGTAGGCAGCCATTGACGTGGTTCAATCTCATCCCTTCCATAATCAACATCCCTTACAATCTTGCTAGTGTGTTTAGGTGATTTCTTACCCAAACATAATTGGCGCCGTCTATAGTTCTTACTCACGATTTCTCTTCCACCAACTTTTTATCTTTTTCTCAATGGACAACATTAGCAATCACATCGATCTCAACGAAGCCGAAGATATAAAAGTGCAAGGTGATAACATTAATGATATCCATCCACCACCACTATTTCTTCTGCTTCCCAACCTTCCTAATGTTTCTGGTGCTTCAAAACTTGCAGCATCGCAAGATCTGATTACTTCTTCTCATAGCATCCATGGTGAAGCTTCCAGTCATTATGCCACCGAGAGCTTTGAGCGAGTGCAACTTGCGGGTTTGCGGAAGCAACTACGTAAAATTTAGAAACATAATTCTCATATCCGAAAACTAGTTAGAAATAACTGTCCTTTGGAGGCTGAGAACACTACAACTTTTGTTACTCCGCTACCAACTCCTAGAGCCAACACTAGCATTGGGGATCGGTTACATAGCGAACAACGATAGTTACAGTACCTCTAGACAATTCTATTAGGCTTAATCGTTACGATCGCTCACATTCTAGGGTTTTAACTCTCTATATCTTTGGGTCGGTCGATGATTTGTTGATTTTATGAGAGTTGGGTGTCTTTTCTTTTAAACAAGTTGGAAAATTGAAACTTTAAGAGGGAGAGAGATGGGAAGGTGATCAACGCCCAAATGTACGTTTTATTACCCTTACATTACTGCATTACAACCTTTCTTACGCATAATGAAAAGACAACTCATAGCTTTTGTTGTCTTTTTTAGGTTACAGAGCATTTCAGACCACTTATCATAGAAGTTGCATCTTAGCACCAAAAGAAGCCTTATTAACGCTTATTATGAAGATTCAAAGCTACTATGAAAAAGTCAAAGTCAAAGTCAAAGGTTAAAGGTCAATGACTAAAAACTAAAGAACTGAAAGTCACGTCCTTAACTCAGAAGACTAGAGATTGATGGCCTTGATACAAAAGAAGACTTGCTCATAACCTAACTTGATCAAGAAGATATGAAAAAGAAAAAGGCAAAAGCATAAAACAACATGGTGAGGTGTCTTGATTGTAGAGGGAGAGGGCAAATTAGTCTTTTGTAAAAGTAGGGGTATAAGAATCTAAAAGTATGAGGAGAGAATACACCCAGACGTATTCTAGTGTCATGTAGGAGTAGTGTAGGATCTATTTTCAAGTCATTTACATTCAAGTTTTGTTTTACTTTTTGTTCTTCAATTCAATCTTTTTCTTTTCAAGTTTATGTTTCAATCATTCAATCAAAGTTGTTTCTTTGCAAGTTTATGTTTCAATCTTCACTCAAGTTTTTCATTTCATTAATCAAGTTGTTTCTTTTCAAGTTGTTCATTCAATACAAGTTGAGTCATTAAAAACAAGTTCTAAAGTTAAAATACTACCTTTTCTCCTTCACAACTCCAACCAATCCATCTTCCAAACAATCTACGGTGAACCTCTTCAATACTCTTTTGAAACCTTATTTACCACTACCACAACTTTATAAGGGTTCAACTTCATCATTAGAGTTGAATCCTCTATTTAAAAAGATGTAACTTTTGATCCCTAGAAAAGACTTTCTATCTCTACATTAGACTCAACTAGTATAAAGGAAAAAGGAGAGATCTTTATCTCTAAATGATCATCTTAATTCTTAGTTCTTTCTCCACATTAGCTATTTTGGAGCTTAACATGGAGAAGAAACTTGTGAAAACCTTACACAACTCTAAAATGGAGTTTTCTCCTCTAATTTGCTTTATCAAACCATCCCCAAGCACTACACCATAATAGTCATTTTGTAACAAGACAAATTTTCAATAAGTAACGGAAATAATTGTTACTCTTTAAATAACAAATATATCCGTTACTTATGACCCCAAGCGTTACTTAAAGTGCTGAATTAATATTTAATAATAATTTCACGATTATGATTATAACGGGATATGCTAACACTTACATCCATGAGTAAAGGAGAAAATTAGGCCAAAAATAAATTTAAAAAAAAAAAGATAAAGATAAAGAAAAGATAAAACAGAAGCGGGTGAATATTCATTCCCCCCTCCATTCTGTTTTGTTCAGATAACACTTAATTGGCCATTTCACCTCTTTTTTAGTTACACATGAAAGAAACAAAAAAAAAAAAAAGATAACTCTCTCTAAGAACCCTAATTTTTTTTCTCTTCTTATTTTTCTTATTTTAAAACCTTAGTGGGTGTTTTTCTATCAAAAAGTATTTTTTCTAAAAAACCTTTTAGTGGGTGTTATTTATTTTAAAAACAGTATTTTTTTCAATAAACATGTTTGGTTGTGACTTTTCTAAAAAAGCTATTTTATAAAATCAGACACTCGATATATTTTTTTGGCATATCGTGGCATAAATCTCTAAGTTCATTTCAAGTTTTTTTTTACCTAATTATCATAAAACAAGTTTTGGGACAAAAAGTGTTTTTGGTCGAAAAATCATTTATTTTTTTTTTTCACTAATAAACACTTTTTAGCAATAAATAAATAGGATCCAAACACCCCCTTAGGTTAGTGACTGAGACACTCTCGATTTCAATCTCTAATCAATTATTTTACCGTTCGAAAAATCATTTTTTTTTCTCTCACTCCTCTTGGTTTATATTAGAATTCCAGTGGGTTATTAGTAACGGAGTGGACAACTCAAAATTGGAAGTTCAAATAAAGTATGGTAAGCTCCTCAATTGATTCTCCCTCTTTATCAATTTTCTACTAGTTAAGGTTGGGATTTCTTTGAGACAAAGAATCTACTATTTTTCATTCAATTGAATTTTGGTGATACCCATGTCTTTGATGACTGAGGGTTCAATTTGTATCAATCGGTCTTCCTTACGACTCCAAGACTGGGATTTGGAACCTGGTTCATCTTCTAGTTGGATTATGAAATTTATGAATTGTGAATGTGAAAAATGAGAATTCTTATTTATTATTAAATGTTTTCAGGTGGCAGATTTGATTCCCAAACCATGTCCTTTTCACATACTCATGTCGTAAGCTGTGGGGTTGTGGACTTGTGGCTCTACCCCAACGAGTGGATAGAGGCCGAATACAAAGTGTGCGATAGCTAGGGGTGTCCAGAGGGCCTAAGCCTGATGACATGGTGTTAGATTCAATCATTTGTTTGGGCTTAAGAACAAGCATAGCATGTCTAATCTATTAAGTTTAACATGAGGATGGCCCTTGATTTTTGTTTAATGCAATTTGATGTAGCTCCCCCTTCTCCATTGGAAGAAGAAACCATTTCTTGCTGCCGCAAGCATCATGGCTGTGAGGTCTCTGTTTATCCCTGTCGGTTTCTTTGTACACTTTCAGGTATGACAAGTAATCCAGTATGTTTAAAGTGGTTTAGGCAATAATGTAAAATAATATCCCATTTTACTTTGTGACTCTTGCTTCTTTCTTTTGCCTGATGGTAATAATATTGGTTACTACATTGCAGAAGTATCTACATCGAAGGCCTGTAGCATTTCCAAGGTCTTTGATAGTTGGAACCCCTGTCATATTCGCCTTTGCTATTGTAATAACATTGTTTAAGGCAAACCATTAGACCACCATAACCACCAATAATATCCACCGCCACTACAACTGTGATCACCACCAACAATACAACAAACATATACAAACACTAGCAACCAAATTTTGAATGCTTTTAGTCATATTAATTCTCAATAGGATTTACCAGATGTGGAAGGGGATCGAAAATTTGGCTATTCATCTTTTTCTTTGTGAGTAGGCCAGGAAAAGGTAAGTTGAATTTCTCTGCTCTATAATGAATGTGCTAAAAGTTGTACAACATCTTGTAATGCCTTCCAATGTGCTAAGTCCTTTTAGGTTATGGTTCCCGGATTTCTGTATAGTAAAATCGCATATCTCTCTTGGTTTTTTTTTTGAAATATTTAGAGGGTTAAGGTAGACCCACACCGATTACATCGAAGGACCCTAGCCCGAAGGCTCATCAATCCCGAAAGGACACTAACCCAAAGGCTTACATTGCCCAAAGGCTCATCAACCCCGAAGGTAACCTAGCCTGAAGGCTCTCGCGCTGTGAAGCTAATCCACAACCACAATAGAGGCAGAGAAACTCTGGTCTGATTTTTACATTTGTAATAATTAACTTAGTGAGCAGCTTTCTTCTTCAAGTTTATACGAATTATGTACATGTCTTACTGTACTTACTTGGGTTTGGTTGGAAGCGGCCGACACTTCTCAAATAGGCTTTTTGTTTTAGTGAATTCAAGTGGGTTCTTGGGTTCGTTAGGAAATTCATATACAAGGAAGAGAAGCGGTCGGCAAGTCTAAATTTGTATGGCTTACTAAAACTTCTATTTTTTTTACTTTTTTTTTTGTATGGCTTGGTATACATTGAGTGGTGTTTGTTTAGAGCTATGGATGGATTTAGTTGTGGAATATCTTGAACATAACCAAGCTACTACTCAAGCGGGTTCATGGAATTTACTAGTGCGTGCTACACATGGTGGGTTTGTGCTGACCTTTCGCCAAGGATATAGTCAGGTCAGAATAACTCTTAGTATAGTTTATATATGTAATGTCTTGGCCTTGTTGGTCTTTCAGTTGGTCTATTGCATTAAGTTGTTGATGATGCTTTTGTGTTAGACTCGACAATTGATCCATCTCTTCAAACTGTAAATAGTCATCTTGGAAGACAAGTTCGGGAGCTCAATCCCAATCTTGAAACTCCACAAGAACTAATTACTGGAAGTTGATAAAGCTTGTGAAAGTTTTCAGGACCAGCAGTATGAGATGAAACATAGTTCTAATCTCCTCATGAGCTTTAGGTACTTGGCGAACTTGTTTATTGCTTATGTTGCATGTTCATTTATAGTTCCCCTTTTCAATGTATGTTGCACCTCTACCTTAGATTACCTATGTAGTGCACTTGGGCTCTTGCCCAACAATAATTCACTTGAAGTCTTGAATTCAATATGGGCCTGAGAGAAAAACAATCAAAACCACTTCTTATTGTGTTGTGTTCTCTTGTCATGCAATTACTTTAGATGGATACTATTAGGTTTTGACATTTCTATATATGTTTAGACTTGGGTTATAGTCTTATAGATGTTAGATGATATTTAGAAATTAAAATGATATTAAGTGTGGTTCTAAACTGTTATGGTTTATAACGGAACTTGAAAAATATGTTGTCTTAGTAATATACTCATTTTAAATAACACTTGCAGGCTATCTCCTTTACGTCCTGAAATCTAATACCTACTTAGAAAAGAGAACTACCAGTCCATAAGCTTCTGACATAGTGTTGTTGGAGGTGATAGTTAGGATGAAGGTCAGATGACAACTCCTTTCATACCTCTATAAGCAGATGAATTTGGGCTAGAGCTTTTTCCTTTGCCAGTTCTCCATCAAATCTCTTATGCTCATTATATCGTTGAAGAAAAGAATATGAGAATATCAAATATTTCAATGTAATTTCTATGAGCATGCGAGATATGTTGATATTTATCTACGTTATGATTATACAACCTGTTAAGTTTTTTATTTTGTTGGTGGTTGGTGCATACTACATATAAGTAAGTTTATTCCCATAAATTATCTATGTGAAGGTGTATATAGAGATGGCTTCCATCTTTTACATATCCAATATTCCTTATTGTTTTCATATTTACAGGACTTCGGTTTATTCATAGTTGTGATGGTTGAGTAAGTTAGTCCTGGGTTGTGTACATGCCTTCTTGTTGGAAGTATTGTGATTTGTGCTTTGTTGTTGGAATATATTGTACTGAATCTTGTGCATGCCAATGGTGTTTTAACAAACTTGAATATGAAGATATGGTTCTTGGAACCCGACAACAAATTGAAACACACAATCCAAATCCACATGCGTTTGCTCAAGAAATTGTACGTCGTGTGATTATACCCCCCAACAAACGGTTGAGTAAGGACTCTCTTTCTAGTGTCTTAAAAATAGGGATGCATTTGCAAGAACTCAACGTGTCTTAAAAAATATTGTGAATGCGTTCAGGTTAGATATTTGCTCCAAGCTTGGTCATATTACAAATTGTAATATAATCTAGTCTCTTACCAAGGACATCGTTCCAAGATTACGTTAGGCGAATTCAATTCTATGCAAGTTTGATTTGTAAATTGGGATTTGGATTGGTGGCTATGTTTTTATTATAATGTTTAATTAATTGGTGGTTTTGTTTTTTGTTATTCTTGTTGATCAAGTTTGTGGAATGCAATCTTTATAAGTGAGTAATCACATGTGTTAGTATTAGAGCTAGATGTGCAGGGAGGAAACAATTTGACCTAGGAAAAAAATATATATATTTTTTAGTTGGTTATACTTTACTAAGAGCATCATCAATGCATTTTTAAATTTTGTTGTGACACCTCAACGTTTTTCGTGAATCAAAATTGTTAAAAACGAGTCAAGCACCCCAAAAATTTTAAATTTCTGGTTTCAATTTCGCACGGCAAAAGTTGTCCCGTCCAGACAAAAAGTTTTTAATAAATGGCAAAAGTTGTCCCGTCCATAATTTCCCTCTATTTCTGTGGCGCCAAACCATTTTCACGTCTATCGTTTCCCTCCATTTTCTACGCTATATATCAAATCAATCACAGGTGAAGCATTGATATATTTTTTTCATTTCTTCGTCTCCTCTTATCAGTCATAAACTTTCAATTATTTTGTCATGAGTTATAGTAGTCATAATAGCAATTGGTGCGAAAGAGTAAGTGAACTGATTTTCGACAATGATAAAACTGTCGTAATCGTTCAACAAATGCAAAGTGATGCAGTTGTAGTGGCGTCAATGATTCCGGCTTTCAACACTTTATTTGTACCAAGCTGGGGTGGATCTGTTAATGGTAGAGAATACACTAACCGCGATCGTATTGGTGTGCATGAACGGTTGGTGGCTAATTATTTTGCTGCTATACCAAATTATAAAGCAGGTAAGTTTCGTCGTAGGTTTAGTATGAGAATACCACTTTTTAACCATATATTGGAAGTTGTCACTAATTTTGATCCATATTTTAAGCCTTCTTGTGATGCTCTTGGTTTGCCTAGGGTTTCGGGTTTGGTGAAGATGACAGTTGCAATACAGATACTCGCTTATGGCTGTCTAGCTGATTCAATGGATCACTAGATAAAACTTACTAAGTATGGCCCGAGAATCACTTCATAATTTCTGCAATGCAGTTGTCAACTGTTTTGAAAAACAGTACATGAGAAGCCCAACGGAAGAAGATGTAACACACTTGCTTGCAGTAGGTGAAGAACGCATTTGGCCAGGTATGTTGGGTAGTTTAGACTGTATGCATTGGGTATGAAAAAATTGTCCAACTGCGTGGCATGGAACTCATTTGGGCTATGCTAGAAAAGCGACTGTGATTTTAGAAGTAGTAGGAGTTATGGTTTTGGCACGCATACTTTGGAATGGTTGGATCATGTAATGATCTTAATGTGTTAGATAATTCTCATTTATTTGATAATTTAGTCAGAGGAACAGCTCCAGCTTGTGTTTATCAAATTAATAAAAATCCTTACAACATGGGCTACTACCTTGCTAATGGAATATATCGACCATGGGCTACACTGATTCAAACAATCTCATCTCCTGCTACTCCCATGGATATTAACTTTGCAAAAGTGCAAGAAGTAGATCGTAAAGATGTGGAATGTGGTTTTGGTGTTTTACAGGCTAGATTTGCAATTGTTAGCAGGCCTGCTCATCAATTGGGGACAAAGGAGCTCTATCTCGTATAATGAAGACATGTATTATACTTCACAACATGATTGTTGAGAATGAACGTAATGTACAACTTCCAAAGTGGAAACCACCTTCAGATGAATGGTTGCAGCATGAAGTTGGGATGCAGAGTAATGACCATCTATTTGTACAAAACATGGTAGCCAGGACATTAAGTATTCGTTGTGGAGCTACTAATCAACAATTGAAGAATGATCTAGTTGAACATCATTGGGCACGTTATGGTGCACGCCACAACTCAAAAGAACAACTAATAAGTTTGTTTAAGTTTGATTTGTCTTAGTTGAATTTTCTGTTAACTGTGTTTTTTAAGTGTGCTTTCGGTATTTTCTGTTAAGTGTATTTTCATTACGTTTGTTTTGTTTAAATAAAATTGTGATTTGTTGAATAAGATTTGCACATACTTGAAATTAAAAATGTTACAACATACTTGAAATTAAAAACGTTACAACATACTTGAAATTAAAAACGTTATAACTAAAAATCATCGTCTTCATATTATTCATTTTCATCCCTCAGAAATGGATTGGGAGAGCGTGCTCGCCTACCACGAGACTGACTAACACTGTTTATTGATCCAGAAGAAGAAAATGACCCAAACTATTGAGAATGATGGGTTTGAGTATATGGACTAGGGGGTTGGAATGTTTGGACTAGGAGGGGCTAGAATGTGTGGAGTAGAAGAGGTTGGATAATTAGGAATAGAAGGAGCAGCAGGAATACCTTGTTCTTATTCAACCCACTTATGATAGATAGCTGCTTGCTTAGCTTCCCAAAATGTCAGTTGAATACCGCTAAACTTGCTTAGATCAAGCATCATGATATCTTGTTCTTTCTGTGCTTCAAGCCTCAATATTTCGTCTTATTTTTCCTTTTTCATTGAGAGGAACATTTGTCATTTTAGCTCTATTTGTTCTTGCAAATATTTTGTAGTTCTAAGTTCATTGTCTCTGACCTCCTCTAGAGTTTGTGCCATTTGGTACGCAACTTCATCAACATCTTTTTTCTTAAACTTTCTTCCCTTTGGCCGTTTTTCGGATCCGGGCACTTCCCTCGATGGTTGACTTTCTTCATCTAACAAAATATTGGCTATTCCAATATTGTTAGCGGTTGATCCACCACTGATGCCACCACTAACATCACTACTATAAGTGGTTCTCTGCTTTTTTGAACTACTATCACTTCTAGCTTGATAGAAGTGATTCTATTTTGGACTTAAAATTAAAATCC
This sequence comes from Coptis chinensis, assembly GCF_015680905.1. Classification (NCBI taxonomy): domain Eukaryota; kingdom Viridiplantae; phylum Streptophyta; class Magnoliopsida; order Ranunculales; family Ranunculaceae; genus Coptis; species Coptis chinensis. The sequence continues at coordinate 90,505,131 of NC_141458.1, read as the reverse complement.
AATAACAATGCTCAAATTTAAATGGTTCATTTTGAACAGTTGAAAAAAATAGTACGAGCTCGTGACATTGTATCATCCGCATTAGTACCACTAACATTCACTCTCAATTGTTGATCATAATAACCTTGAAATAAACTTATCACATGTTGGATGATGTGAAAACGCGCTTGAACCGATCCACCAGTTCGTGGTTGACCTACATGACCAAGCTGGCTCATATGCTTGTTCATTTCATCAACAATTTTCTCAAAATAAAAACATGTCTATTTTGGCTCGTTCCAACAACTGCATCTTCTGAAATAAAAATCCAACTATGATATAAAATTTCATCTTCTACAGCTGTGAAATTTTTTGAACGACCTTGAACATAAGTATGTTGGCTATTTTCTTGGCTTTGGTTTTCACTATTTCTACCACCTCTATTTCCTCTACCTCTAGACCTTTGTGAAGACATTTTGTGATTTTGGTGAAGAAGAAAAGAAGAAAGAAGAAGATGAGTGAATTGGTGAAAAATTAGTTAACCAAATATGCAATATATATATAGGCCCAGTTTAACGGAACTAAATATAGCCGTTAATTCCAACGGTACAAAATCGATCCGTTTGAATTTTTTATTAAAAAAAAAGAAAAAAATACTGGACGGCAAAACTTGTCCCTGTCCCGTCCCACTCTTGGATGAGACAACTTGTCCCGTGCGAGTCATTTCTATTTTTCTGACTAATTTGGTTTCGGATTTGACAATTGTTAAAATAAAAATGGTGTTTTGGCAGCGCGTTGGGGACTAAAATTGCCAATTTTTTTTGTCAACTGTCACATTAGAAATCAATTATAGCAGCGCGCTGATGATGCTTTAACGGATATTTCCGTTACAAAAATAGTTACGGATAAAGTGACACATATATTATAGTAACGGATATATCTCTGACATAGCAAGTAATTGAAGCGCGCCAAAAATTGCTAACACCGTTAGAAATTACAAATTTAAACAAGCTATCAACAGTTGGCTATCCGTTACAAAGAATTATAGTAATGGATATAACTGTTACTAAAATTAATTTTATTGACGGTTGTATCCGTTACTAAATTTGGCCTAAGTGACAGTGACGCCCCAGAGCTAACGGATATAACCGTTAGTAAAAATATAAGTAACGGATATAGCCTTTGGTAAACGCCTTTTCTGGTGTAGTGAAGAGAAAGAGTTAGCCAATTCTCATTGGAACTACTCTTACACTATGAATTAAAGACATGAAATTAAACTAGATAAGATAAAAACTTTTATTAATGGTGACTAGCCATGGTAGCTAGCCCCAAATTCTAACCCTATATCTAAAATATAAGGATGGAATGTGAGTGGAGAGAATCTCTACATATCTTTTATATGTATAATGTTTACAAAAATACCCCTAACTACTTTACTTAATCATTAAGGAACCACTTGTGGGCCAAACCCCTAACAGTTTTGGGCTTACGGGCTTTTCTTCTTGATTCACTTTTTTCTTTGGACTATTTAACTTTGAATGAGCTCTCCTTGGATCAAGTTGAATGGGGTTTATCACCAAGCAACATAGTTTCACACTAAAATGCCAATTTTGCTGAAATTTTGTCAATTAAGTGTTGAAACCTACAAAAACATGAAAACTACAATTACTTCACTTTATTAAACACATAATTGACATAAAAAAAAAAAAATACTATTATGGGATTTATTATACATTTTTGGGTGCTTATTACACCACCCACAAACAACACTTGTCAGTAAGCAAAGATGAGACCATAAAAATGGATAAATGGCTAAATATGTATAATCGTAACTACTTCTCGTTTTGTGAAATGCGGTTGCATTGACCATATGCAAAAAGGCTTTAAACCACTAGGAATTCTTCAGTGGACGAGATATAGTCTCGTGAGAGTTTGCTAAAAAGATACTCTCAAACTTCATCAATACTTCAACGACTCAGTAACAAAGGTCTTGTTCTCAAATATCTATACATCTCACTAGCAGTGAACAGGAAATGATTCCTTTGAAACTTCAACTAATATATACACAATAATAAAATCGTATAAAGATAAATATACATGCAATGAACTATAAAATGGACAAGCAAGGCCATTTTTGGAACTTTTGGGTAGCGTCTTTAAGTTAGGTTCTCACAGGAATGTGTCAAGACACAAATTGTCTCATAATTTTCCACTCAAGTTTCGCTTACTCTAGTGTGCAGTGGGCACACTCTTCCTCACAATCTTAATGACGTCCAATGGAGCCGAGGTTGATCAATCACAACTACCACTTACAATCACACCATCTTATTCCTAATTGAGCTAAAGGTCTTTTATTAGGTGTTGTGGGGTTTAGGTGGTGATTAAGAAGAAAATGAAATGGATAACAAAAAATGACAAGTTTGAGAAATTAGGGTCCTCTAGTACTTGTAACTAGAGAAACCTTTTTGTTATTTTTTTTTAAGAATTGTGTTCCATACTTAGCCCTTTTTGACTTTTTGATTCATTTTGATTTGACTTTTGGGAATTCTAATTTTGATTTTTCTTTTGGTGGAACTTTTCTTTTTCTTTCTTTTCTTTTGAAATAACTAAGATTTTGTTTTTACACGTCTTTCTCTTCTCTTTTATGCTTTTCATCTTATTTCTCAAACTCGTCAGATAGGTGGGCATATTGTATTGGTTTTGATGGGGTAAAGAAGTGGTAGTGAACATAATGGAAAGACTTAATGAAGGATCAATGGGGGAAACTATGAATTATTGCGTAGGTTTGAATTTTATGGCTATATCGATTCAAAGAAAGCCTAAATTCTCGCCTAGGATGTGGTATGGTGATCAAGCAAGTGGATGTGTGATCTTTCTATTCGGAAAAACTACTCCTTTGTGTCATCACTCGGATATCACTCATGTTGAGGCTTTTGGCTAGATTCTCACTGGATTTGAAAAGTTAAGAATTCTAGCCTTGGTCCCAGAAACTTACTGCTGTGTACAATCAATGATGTTCATGCAAAATATTTATGAAAAGATGCAAAGACTATTGTATACATATTAATCTAAGTTTCTAAGAACGAATCCTAATTCTATTGATATAGTGAAATTTCTAGACTATTTTCATCACTGAAAAGGAAACAAGACCATTATTACTAAGTGCAACAATTATTACTTGTTTTTTTATGAAAGAAAAATACATAATATACAAACTTAAGGAACCTAATTTTTGCAAATATTTCTATCCCCACCCCTAAACAAATGGACATTTTGTCATCAAAGTATAAAGAGATATAAGGAAAGAGGTTACCATAGAAACGTAAACAAAAATCTAGGTACAACCTGCAAATATTAAAAACAACAAGAGAAAAATTCTAAAGAGAAAATGAAATGTGGACAAAGGATCTGGTACTTACAACCACACACTCTAAAAGGAGGGTCTGGTTACCTTAATGGTGTACTCCTAGAATATGAGAATGGAGTGGAGTATACTGAAAGAAAAGCTTGATAGGGTTATATACTAAAAGCATTACTTTTGTAATAACTCTAATTTTTTATATTTTGAATGAGAATCATATGGATAAATGTTATGCATATTATATATGTTATTAGTTATATGCATGTGTCTAATACTTTATGTTGTAGATGATATGGTGAGTGGTGACACACAGAAGATCATATCATCAGTACCTTATAAAGTATAAGTAAACGTTCACAACCTAGATGGATTTGGACAAACCATTGGTACGGTTGTAGTATAATCTGGTATTAGTCTATCTTGACTATATGATTACACTAGTACACTTTGTGTGTATTGAACAGGACCAAGTGAGGTTGTTTCTCTTTATACTAACTATATAAGAGAACAAACCCTCTATTATTATGGATACTTGTCATCTTAATCCGGATATAATAACTAACGGGCATTTACGTGCATTGTACATTGCTTTAAATCATCAATGAGTGAGATTCATTTGTGAATCAACAAACTCGATGGATTGGGTAATGACATTGTATGTAAGGTGTGCTGTTAATTATAGAAGAAATCTGTGACCCGCAGGAAGTCGGGTTGATGATGTCCCTTGAGGAGCTCATAAGGATTGTCATGTAAATCCTGCAGGTGGATTTATTCCGACATGACAATGAGGTTGAGTGGTACTACTCAAGGACATAAGAAGTTGATTGATGTAGTTGTCAGTAACTTGACTTAATCAATAGGCATTTGATATCTTAAACACGGGGAGATCAACAAGCATATAATATGGAGCCCATAAACGCTGACACGTAATTTGAGATTAGGGCAGTAGTGCAACAATGGCCTTTAGTGGAATAAGCCATTTGTTGATGGACTTGGGTCGTATGTTCTGGGCGAACATAGAAAGCCCAAGCCCGTCAGTAGGCCCAACCCTAATTTCTCCTCATGGTCCCTGTTGTAGCCTATAAAAAGAAACCTCTTTCTCTGGCCGTTTTTTACACTTAGCTCTCAAGGTTTTATTCAAGCAAAAACATATCCAAAAATTCAGTTCTAAGGTTATGAGAGAGAGAGAGGCCAAGAGAGAAAGAAGAGGTTGGAAGATCGTTGCCCACACAACGTCCACTCTGTGCATAGGAATACAACAGAAGATCAAAAGGTTGTTGATTTCATAGCTATTGGATTCTCAGAGATATCAAGAAGCTGATCTAAAAGGTAAATTTCTAACCAAACCATGACACCCCTTATTCCGCTGGCGTGGGTGTTTCGTGGTTCGTAGTAAATCATTCGGAAAAACCATAACGGTTCCTACAAAGCTAAGTCGTTTATAATCAGATACTCAAGACTTAAAGGAGTGGGTGGTCTTTTTAAGTCAGATTCCGACTCATGCACACAATGATGGTGAAAATATTTTTGGCGTACAATAGGCGAAAGAGTTGAGGATCATTCCAAGGGAAAGAGATAGAATGGTCACCCTATTCCATGGGATGAAATGGCACGTCAAAGGAAGTCGTAATGCTGATCTTCCCTAGTTGACGACTATCATAATGTATGTAAGGAAATGGAATTATACAACAAGTTTGTACCATAAAAATATTTAGACGTCAGTGAAACCGGCAACACATCATGAAGCTCAGAATCTAGGTTTATAGTGTCTTGCAAGAACTCCTTACAGTGTGGGTTCAAAAAGTCATAAAGGACTTTCGATGGCAACAAGTTTAGTCATTTTGCAGAGTTTCTTAAAGATGATTGATCGACGATAGAAAAACATTTTTCAGGTACTTCAAAAGATAATGGGCCTTCCAAATCAACGGTATCACAAGGGGGTAACTCATTATGTGTTGATGACCCAGAAATATAAGCAGTGGCAATGTCCTAAAGAGTTGGGTCACTAGACTTTGTGAACTCTTGAAAGGTCGCCTCTATTATGTCTATGTTTGAAAAATCTTACGGGCATAAACGAATGAATTCCTCCTCGAAAAGTGGTTAATCTATGTGATCAAGATGTATTATGCCCCCCTTACGCTCATTAACAAGTGAATAGGCAACAAAAGGTGCATTTTCTATTTCTTCATCCTTTTCTCCATGAAAAATGAAATGATCTTCCATGAAAGTTTGAAAGTTCATTAAAGGGTCTGAAAATACAACATTATATGATGCTTCATTTGAACAACAGCGTTCGGGCTCGGGTGCACTAGGAGCCTTAGACAAAGACATATCACAAGTCTCAACTTGATTATGTGCGCTAAAAGTCTTAGGATCGATACTACTACAGAATTACTCATTTACCATGGTAGGTGAGAAGTTTTATACCACTGTTCTACCAAAAACAGTGAATATAACCAAGCACAAATTCAGCTTCATTGGATCATTCTCGATCATGAGTATGCATTTTGAAATGAAGATAGTGGCAATGTAATTCAAACTACATAACTTTAATTGCTCAGCCGACCACTACTTCAAGAAAGGATTGCAACCGCTTTGAATCACTAATAAAAGTTTCGCAACAAGATTTGCTTCAACAGCTAGTGAAGTACAATCCTCTAGCAATCTAGTGTGAGCTACTCATTTTTTTGCGCAGTTAATAAGAGAGTATTGTTGTTCACAATTCATGCCCAAAAAAAACTAAAAAAACTGAAGAAAAAAAATGTATTTGGTTGCACTATATATATAGGTTTTGGGGTTACTTACAGCATAGGAGCATAACTCTTTTATAAACAAAAAATGATATCCGTGCTAAGCATTTCAGTAATAGAAGTGAGAGCTTGCCGAGATACCGAATAGACAACAATAGAAAGTGATAAGGAAGACAAAACATTACATAGGAACATGTAACCGATAAAACATGTGTAAGACAGTTGTACGTGTAAATGTATATAGTGTATGCAATATACATACAAGATTTGGAGTTACTTACAACATAAAAGAGGATAATACCTGAGAAATGTCAATGCAAGTTGGAGTTAAATGATTTGAGCACGTTAGTGTAAACCACATTCTTGGTAAAAGTCAGGATGATTGAACACATATACATTATGAGGTTTGGGCTGGGAGTTGGTATATAGAAAACTGTATATAGAAAAATGAAAGATTCCTAAGATATGCTGGAAACTCCTCCATCTATCCCAATATGTATGGTTTAGTAAAACATTCAACCTATTTAATTGAATATATAAGAAGTATGCAACTTCTTAGTAGTGTCACCTAAAGATCATTATTGCAGATATAATACAATTTCTATTTTGAACTTTGAACTAACCCTCAAGCTGTGACATGATTCTCAAAATTATTTTTTTCCTACAAAGTGAACTCTTTGTATCTGGATGATCTGCAGTAATAATTGAATATCCTCAATATTCTAAATTCAGGACATGCATCACAAATATGATACTTGTATCCAACCCTAGCCTGGTATGTTAAAGTTTCGATCCCTGCGACTGTTGGGGTTAAACACCGATACCAATCGATTCCCCACTACACAGATAACTTGTATTTGAACAATAACAACTCTAATCAACAATCTAAATAATCCCTACAACCAAACTAACATGCCCAACTCGTTAAACAACTATTAACAACAGATAATAATGTAAAGTAGTAAAAGCAAACCACAACACAAAGATATATGATGGTTCGGCCAATGGTGCCTACTTCCACAAGAGTTAGTCCTTTTATAAAGTGGGAAGGAAGATTAGAATCACTCCTTACAGTCTCTCACCTTACTAGATCACTCCTCTCTCTTTACAGGCTTGTCTCTCTGTAAAGGTTATCTTTCAATCTTGATTTCTTTCAAGATTGGGTTTCTCTCCTTTTTCTTGTGTATTTTTGTGTCTCTTCTGCGTGTTAGGTTTTGCCAAAAACCCCAACTTTTATTGCAAACTCGCGGTCCACAAAAAAAGAATTCTCCAAAAAATAGGCATGGAAATTATTGGCTGTAAGGCGACGCCGCCAAGGTTAAGTCGAAGTGGTTGAAGTGCGGAGGAGGTCAACCAAGGCAAGAGCGCGGGTCACGCTCATGCTTATGCACGTAAGGATAACTCCTTTTCTCCTCAAGTGAGGAATAACTCCAACAATCTCCCCTTCCCGAACAATGAGGGGGGATACCTCCATGCAGTTTCCAAATCAACAGGATGAGTCTTCTACCATTTCGGCGGTAGTATAACAAATATCAAACTTATCTTTCGGTAAGACTTTGGTCATCATATCCGACCCGTTCTTATCGCTATGGATCTTCTCGATACACAAATGCTTGTGAGTACTTCTCTAATCCAATGATAACGCACATGTATGAGCTTGGATCTAGAATGGAAACTCGGATTCTTGCTCAAATGGATCGCGCTCTGACTGTCACATAGAACTACAAACTGTTTCTGCTTTAGCCCTAGTTCGTCAAACAACCTCTTCATCCATAGCATCTCTTTGCAACACTCAGTGGCTATAATATACTCGGCTTCTGTAGTGGAGAGGGCAACACACTTTTGCAACTTTGATTGCCAAGAAACTGCTCCCCCTACAAAAGTAACCAGATAACCAGAGGTAGACTTCATCAAGTCAACATCACCTGCCATGTTTGCATAGTGTAGCCTTCAAGTAAGGGTTTACTTCCACCAAAGCACAAACACAATTTAGAAGTGCCCTTGAGATATCTCAATATCCACTTAACACCTTCCCAATGCTCATTACCCGAATTTGACAGAAATCGGCTTACAACACCAACAACGAAAGCAATATCCGGTCTTGTACACCCACTGCAAATGCATAAGGAATCTTTTCCATCTGACTCTGCTCATGCTCACCCTTTGGACACATCTCTTTGGTCATATGGAACTGGCCACCAAGCGGACAACTGACTGGCTTCGCTTGATCCATGTTGAATCTCTTCAACACCTTCTCAATGTAGCTTTCTCAGCTTTCTTGAGAAAGCCACAACTTCTTACTCTTTCTGTCATGAGTGATGTGCATCCCAAGTATCTGCTTTGCTTGACCCAAATCTTTCTTCTCAAAGGATTTACTCAAGTCTTTCTTCAGCTTGGATATCTTGTTGATGTTTGGGCCAACTATCAACATATCATCCATATACAACAAGAGCACTATGAAATCCCCATCTGGAAATCTCTGAACAAACACATAATGATCGGAAGCAGACTTCTTGTATCCTTGCTTCGCCATAAATGAATCAAACTTTATGTACCACTATCTCGGTGCATGCTTTAACCCATACAAACTCTTTATCAGCTTGCATACTATGTGCTCCTTGCCTTTTACCTCAAACCCCTCTGGCAGGTCCATGTAGACATCTTCTTCAAGGTCTCCATGAAGAAAAGTTGTCTTAACATCTAGCTGCTCAACCTCTAGGTTCATACTTGCAGTCATACCTAATACCACCCGGATAGAAGTCATCTTCACTACGGGAGAGAAAATGTCATCAAAGTCAATCCCTTTCCTTTGACCGAATCCCTTCACAACAAGGTGAGCTTTGTGCCTTGGGTGTAGATCCACTTATTCTTGAGAATTTTTCGTCCTTATGGTTTCTCAACTAGCTCATAAGTGTGATTCTTATGCAAAGAATCCATCTCGTCATGCATGGCCTTCAACCACTTCTCTTTGTCTGTACCTTCAAGTGCCTCTTGATAGTACATAGGTTCTCCACCATCAGATAATAAAACATACGTATGTGGTGGATACTTGGTTGAAGCTAGTCTCTCTCTATCTGACCTCCTTACCCCATCTGTTGGTACCTCAGGAGGATGCACTTCTGCTTGCTCTGGTGGTGGTTCATGCACTTCATTTGCATCTTTTATACTAATAGGTTCTATCCCATCATGAGCAATTAGATTCTCATCATGAGCTTCAAACTCATGGTTCTCTACATTCTCAATGCCTTCTGCACGTTCCATAGTAGGAACTTCTGGTTTTGAACCAACAAGATCATTAGTGAAATCCTGTATCTTCTCACCCACCTCAAAGTCTGCTATGGTTTGGTCTTCCAAGAACACAACATCTCGACTTTGGATTACCTTCTTGTTAATTAGATCATAGAGTTTGTAACCAAACTTTTCATCTCCATAACCCAGAAAAATGCACTGCTTGGCTTTGTCATCAAGCTTGGATCTCTCATCCTTCAGAATATGCACAAATGCCTTACACCCAAATACCCTCAAGTATCCATAATCAACATCTCTGCCTGACCATACTCTCTCTGGATAGTCACTATTTAGAGGCTTTGAGGGCGATAGGTTGATCACATGCACTGCTATACACATTGCTTCTACCCAGTAAGTTCTAGGTATCTTAGAGTGAGACAACATGCATCTCTTCATCTCTACAATGGTACAGTTCATTCTCTCAGCTATTCCATTATGTTGTGGTGTCTTGGGAACGGTCTGTTCATAACAAATCCCATGACTCTGGCAATACTCTTCAAACGGCCTAATGTACTTACCACCATTATCTGAGCGAATACACTTCAACAACTTCCCTGTCTCTCTTTCCACCATGCTATGGAATTTCTCAAACATGCCAAGTACTTCAACCTTGGTCTTCAGACTATATGCCCATACCTTTCTTGATGCATCATCAATGAAGGTCATGAAGTATAAAGCTCTCCTGTGGGACTTTACTTTTATAGGACCACATAAGTCTGTGTGCATTAGTTCAAGGACATTGTCCTTTCTGTGAGACGGGAATCTTTGGAAAGACACCCTGTGTTGTTTTCCTACCAAACAATGAGTACATGTATTTAAATGTGTACCTTTAATGTCTGGCAATGCCTTTTGCATAGCAAAAACTTCCATCCCTTTTATGCCCATTTGACATAGTCTCTTGTGCCACAGTTCGGAGGAAGCTTCTTCTTCTACCGCATTCACTTCTGCTTTACACAAACTAGCCTGTGTTTTGTAAAGAGAGCAAATTTTCTTCCCTTTGGCTGCTATAATGGAACCTCTACTCAGTTTCCATACCTCGTTACCAAACGAGTTTACAAAGCCATCGTCATCTAATTTCCCAACCGAAATTATGCTTAGCCAATTGTCAGGGACATGTCTTACGTACTTGAGTGTCAAGGTATAGCCAACATTGGTTTCTACGTGAACATCTCTAATGCCTATAATCTTCGAGACACCACTGTTACCCATATTCACTTTACCATATTCACCACAACTGTTGGTAGTGAAGAATTCCTGTCGCGATTAATGGCGTGATAGGATGCTCTATATCTATCACCCACTTTGTATCGGCATGAGGTACTAAAGACAAAGACACACCACAATCTAACCTGATTCCCACTAGGTCATCATCGATTAGTGCGGTAGTATCTTTACGTGTTTCGTTCCTCGCACCATGTCTTCATGTACGCGGTTATTCTTCTCATCCCTCTTGTTGTTACTCATATCACGAAGTGACTTTTGGTGGTACAATAGTAACATTGTCTCTCTGCCTTAGGAGTTCTAGCTTCACCCCTCGATTTACTTCTGTCACCACCTCTAGAACGAGATGGTTTCCTATTTCTACCTCTCTCCCGTTTCTCTGTGACAAGGATCTCTGAGTGAGAGGAGCTACCTTTTGAATTCCTTATAGTCTCCTCATTCAACAAAGACGTTGTAGCCATCTCCATGGTAACGATTCCATCCTTGGCTGCTCTGTGTAGAAAGACTGCTAACATCTCCCAACTTTCGGGTAGAGAGCCTAATAGAAACAAAGCCTCAACTTTGTCTCCCAAATTAATCTTCATCAAATGCATCTGATTGATGGTATTTTGTACTTCGTTAAGATGCTCAAACATTGAAGAACCTTCTTGGTACTTCATGTTGGCAAACTTCTTAGCGACCAACACTTTGTTCCTCCCGACTTCCTCTCATAGAAGTCTTTGAGTTTCTTCCACAAGCCAAAAGTTGTAGTCTCTTGGGATATATGGTGAAAGACACTGTCGTCAATCCACTGTAGAATGTACCCAATTGCTTTTCTGTCATGCTTGCTCCACTCAGCCGCAGCAACCATTTTTGGTCTTTCTCCTCCATTCTCAATGGGTTGTGTCAAGTCCTTGCAATAAAGCAAGTCTTCTATCTTGGCTTTCCAAATTGTGTAGTTCTTCCTATTCAGACTCGTCATGCGAGTGTTCACGGAATTGTCCATCTCTACAAGTTATTTAAACTTAAATATTCTCTCAGGAGTTTTGTTAAACACCTTCCGACCAAGATTTGGATAACACCCTAGGCTAATATAACCTGGCTCTGATACCACTTGTTGGGGTTAAACACCGATACCAATCGATTCCCTACTACACATATAACATATATTTGAACAATAACAACTCCAATCAACAATCTAAATAATCCCTACAGCCAAACTAACATTCCCAACTCGCTAAACAACTATTAATAATAGATAATAATGTAAAAGCAGTAAAAGCAAACCACAACACAAAGATATACCGTGGTTTGGCCAATGGTGCCTACTTTCCCAAGATTTCCCAAGAGCTAGTCCTTTTATAAAGTGGGAAGAAAGATTATAATCACTCATTACAGTCTCTCACATTTTATCTCTCAATCTTGATTGCTTTCAAGATTGAGTTTTTTCTCTTTTTCTTGTATATTTTCGTGTCTCTTCTGAGTGTTAGGTTTTGCCAAAAACCCCAACTTTTATTGCAAACTCGCGGTCCACAAACAAAGAATTCTCCGAAAAATAGGCATGAAGCGGGGGCTTAGCCAAAGGCCAAGTCGGTCGGGTCGTCGTCTTTGAAGTGCCTGGAGGTCGACCAAGGCATGAGTGCGGGTCGCGCTCAGGCTTATGCACGCAATTATAACTCTTTTTCTCCTCATGTGAGGGATAACTCCAACAACGACAACTAATCTAAATCATTAGTGATAGAGAAGGCATGTGACTTGAAAAAATGATAGCGTGCAAGAACTTTTCAGGCATCTATCTCTAGATGAAACAGGAATACTGACAATATTAAATTGTGAATGTAGATTATTGTGAAGACGAAAACGTCAACATTATACCATGTATTCTAAGAGTGGTGCAAAACAAAATAATAGCAACCTACATATAAGAAGGAACTAACCCAAAAATATAAACGTAGGAAATGCTAAGAAGCTTTCCCATGGTTAATGCCCTAAATGCAGTATGTAAAATATAAATCACGCACGCAACTATGCTATAGAATCTTGAATACAGTGTTCATCACAGTGAAGTTGCCATTACACAGTGCTTCCTTAGATGCAAGCATTCTTGAGATGTACGCTGGAAAATGTCCGCCATAAAGATAAAATACAATTGGTAAAATCCATACCTAGCCTTACCCAAAAAAAACTCCCTCAAATACATCTCACAAAAAAGGAAGTTGTTGAGAAAGGGGAAAAAAAAAGGTGGAGTCATAGGCTTGTAGCGGTGACACAGATGTACGTATTAAGTTATTAGCATGACCCAATTCAAAGTTTAACACTTCCAATGTAAAATCTTTCACATGTTCTATATATCCATTATTACTTCACAAAGTTTTGTTGATTATTTCAGTTATTAATCAATGGACTTATGTGGCATATTATGAATCTTCAACCTATATTATTAGTATAGTAGGCGGGGTGAAAAATTCCCCATCGAATGGCCTAATCTCAGGAAGCAATTGTTGTCTGTTATAACTTAGAACTAGGACATTCCTATATCTCCTCTAAACTAACAGATGATCAAATAATGACACAATGAAGCATAACGAAAAAGAAGAAAAACTTATTTTCGCAGCCACTCAACCATTCAAATTAAATATAAAGGATACACAGTTTATAAGAAGTTGTCACGTTAATTGAAATGTTGATTAATCTACTCGTAGCAACCCCAATCTATCCGCGTTCCCAAAATCCTACCCAGGGCTAGCTCATGGGAATCTTTCTGGGCTTCTGTTACGAACTCTTCCAACTTACTCTTCTCTATCAGCCTCTAAATCAACCATTTCAGTGCGTAACAATCATTAGTCTTATGGTTCATGATCTGGTGATACGCATAGTACGGTTTACCTGGCATCTCAACCGCGGTACTATGCGGCCCCTCGTAATATGCGGTTCGCCTAATTTTTTCTCCATGAGAATTGCGGCTTAACGTCTCCCCACTAAATATGGAATTGATCATTCGTAGAATCCTACCCTAGGACAACTCATGGGCGTCTTTCTAGGCTTCTGTTACGAACTCTCCCAGCTTACCCCTCTCTATCAGCCTCTGAATCCACCTTTTCAGTACGTAATAATCATTAGTCTCATGGTTCCTGATCTGGTGATATGCACAATACGGTTTACATGGCATCTTAATCGGGGTACTGTACGACCCCTCGTAATACTTGAGACCTTTGATCATTGGTAAGATCTCATTCAACGGCCTATTCAGTGAAGTGTGCTTTAGCTCGTGGTATGGTTTTCATTCTCTATTTTCTCTCTTGGCCACATCTCTGTTCCTCTCTGTCCGCGATGAGTCCCCACTATACCCACTCCCCCCCTTTTCTTGATCTCTCACTTTTCCGGCATCCTTCGATTTTCCCCAAGGATAGTATTAGCTTCCCCGACCTTTTGTGCTCCTTTTGCATAGTATCCATTGTCACCAAGTTAAAAAAAACGCGTTTAAAACCCGAGATATTGGCAAGGCGTTCCGGTTCGGTTTAAAACCGGGTTTTGAAAAACCCCGCGTTTTAAGTTTTAAACTTAAAAAACGTTTAAAACCCGAGATTTTGAAAATCTCCCGTTTAAATTTTTTTTTTTTTTTTTTTTTTTTTAATCTAAAAGAAAACACAAAGAAGAATAAGGGGTTTTGGAATTTACCTTTTTGAAGAGTGGGCGTTAGATTGAGTTATTGAGACATTTTTATTTTGTTTTGGACTATTAAGAATTAATTATAAATTTTAAAGTTATTAACTTTATTTGTAGAACTTGATTATGCCATTATGGTTGGTAATTAGTAGTATCTTATTTAGAGTCGTGTTTTGGTACTGAATCTAAAACTTCTAGTATTTGGATGAGTAATGATAATTTGATACTTTCATGTATTTGAATTTTCTTTCATTTGTATTATTTTTATTTTTATTTTAAGTGTCAATTCTTTTTTCCACTCTTATAAAAAAATCAAATTCTTTATCTATTATATTCTTTATCATTGGTTTTTACCGTTTTTTTTATGTATTGTACGTATTATACATTTTAAACCCGTTTTACCGTTTTAAACCCGTTTTTTATGCCCCACGTTTTTTTACGCTTTTTTTTTTCCGTTTTTTTCCCGAGACGTTTTGTTTAAAACACGAACTAAGTTTTTTTTTTTCAAATACACCGTTTTAAACCACGTACCGTACTTGGTGACAATGATAGTATCCTCATACCTTATGTATTTTTTCACCCGATACAAATCATGTAAGTCGCAATCTCATTTTTAGCCACAGATTCATGTACTCTCGTTCTGGGGTGTAACCCCCTTTCAAAACCTATCACCGCTGTCCTTTCGTCCAAGTTTTCCACCTTCAGTATCTCAGCCTTGAACCTGCATAAATAATCTCTCACTAACTCTGCGGATCTTTGATGAACATTGAACAAAGCCGCAATATCAACAATACACCTCTTTTGATGTATGAAGTGGTCTATGAATGCCTGCTCTAATTCTTGAAAGCTATTTATGCTCTTCGGTGTTAGTCAGTATTACCAATCCAAAACCCCACTCTTTAGGCTAGTGAGAAACATCATGCACTGCAGACCATCATATCGAGCTTCTTGCCATAACGGCATTTGTTGTCGAAAATGGTGAATGTGATCCGCGGGATCTCCTTTCCCATCATACCTCTTGAATATGGGTTGATTGAAGCGCTTCAGAACCTCAGAGGTCCAAACAACGTCTGCCAATGGGTTGCAGTTTAGACCTGCCACCACTTGGTTAGCCGCTCCTACTAACCCTCTCGTCTACTGTTGATTTGTCTTGCGGTCATTGGCTATCATCTCCATAACTTGCTCCATCGTGATGCCGGCCACTGGGTTTTCCACCAAGTTTGGTCTCTCCTCCTCACCATCCTCCTTTTTGCTAGATTCCTCTCTCTTTTCCTCTTCCGTTGTTTCCCTTTCTCTTCTGAGTCCGTCATTCTCTTCCCTCAACCTTGCAATCTCCTCTTGCAGAAGCATTGTTTCCTTCGAAAATGACCCCATGGTCTCTTCCTCTCCTTAGTCTCCCCCCTCCCTCATCTCTCACTAATTCCCCATCCACCTCTTGAACTACCACCTTCTTTGGTTTGCCTTCTCCTCTTTTTGCTATCGTTACCATCTTTGAGTTGCTTTGTTCTCTCGTATCCCCACAGACGGTGCCAAATGTTATATCGCCCTTTCTCTTCTCTCCTCTTTCTCGATCTCTAGGTTTTCCTCTCACTCTCTAATGAATTTGCTACCTCATCTCATCTAATCTCTTTTCCTCTTTATACCCCATCTCCTCTCCTCTTAGTCGTCCACCTATCTCCTTATCTCACGGTCTCCTATTCTCCACGTATGAGTTTTTCGCCCCGTGGTTTAGGTATCCGCGATCATGATACAATACCTCCCGATTCTCTTCATTGTCTTGCTTCCAGATCAATCTACCGCTGATTCTCTGTACTACCATGGATTGAGCCACTACAGAAGATTTCCTTTTTCACCCTCTTAATACTTAATATTGAGCTTTGGTTCTCCAGACCACCATATATTTTCTATGTAAGATACTTCATATGGATGGGCTGCTGGTGTTTGTAACTACCGTTTGGTTTAATTGATAAATTTAGCGAGTTTGGGCCATGTATCTACATTCTACACGATTCATAAACAGTACAGATCAACTCATTGCACAAACACAACAGCTTGTACATGGTGTTAAAATGCTGATTTATACACCAGACACCACGTTCAAAGGTATTCATGAACATAATGTCATTGATTGACCAATACTTCGGTCCAAAGCAAATCTAAGTTATACAAGAGCTTCTAGCTTAATTGGTTGTATACCCCTCTCCTCATAGGAGAGGTTGCAAGT
Organism: Coptis chinensis; assembly: GCF_015680905.1. Classification (NCBI taxonomy): domain Eukaryota; kingdom Viridiplantae; phylum Streptophyta; class Magnoliopsida; order Ranunculales; family Ranunculaceae; genus Coptis; species Coptis chinensis. Next base: position 90,488,663 of record NC_141458.1, on the reverse strand, counting down.
TCGAATCCCACCAAGTTTTGGTTGGGATTTCTTTCTTGTGTAATTATGTGATAGGCCTTTAGGCCAGGTGAGCTTTCGGGCTAGAGACATAGTATTGCTACGATAGGTAGGCCGAGGAGCGAAAGCAAGTTTTCATGACAAGGCGGAGGTTGTTGGGTCTACTCAAAGTGGCACATCGGCGAGAGCCTTCGGAGTTGATGAGCCCTTCGGGCAATATAAGCCAAGTCTTCATGACAAGGCGGAAGTTGTTGGGTCTACTCAAAGTGGCACATCGGCGAAAGCCTTCGGAGTTGATGAGCCCTTTGGGCAATATAAGCCTTTGTGCTAGGGTCTTTCAATATAAATATAATCGATGTAGGTTTGCCTTAACCATCTAAATATTTCCCAAAAAAAAAAAAAAAAAAAAAAAAAATGGTTAACGAAACAGATTATTTTGATATATCCCCCAAAGGTTGGATCAAAGGCATTGAGCTCGGACTGGGCAGCCCAAGTTACAACTATTACGTATTGCCCAAACCAAGTCTAGCCATAGACCCAATGCAATCGATACATTTAACAAATAGAAATTAGCCTAAAAGAATTCGAAACAAAGTAGTTTCACTAATAAATGTTTATTAACAATAAATAAATAGGATCCAAACACCCCTGTTTAGAAAAACAGTTTATGTTAAATGTCTCTCAATTTCTCAAACCAATAAGAGGCTAATAGATGTCCAATAGGACTTCAGATTTATGGATATATGGAAATTTACCGAATTGGACTTAATTTTTTTTTTCTTACGGGCTTAGAGCCCATTCTAACTTTTAAAGTATTGAAGCATGTCATTGGGCCTTTGTTGAAGGATTATTATTTGCAGATCCAATTGCTTTCAGTTCAATAGAATCCATATTAGAAGTTCGAAAACGTTATCGAAAAAAATATATATTAGAAGTTCGAACTAATGTCGACTTGGATGGCTGGATCTGAAATTCAGTATTCAGGGCTACTTATTTGATGAGAAGTTCCAAAATAGAACGGGTAAATCAAACAGTAGTTAATCTCACGAACTTTGGATAGTTATGATGACGGTAGTATGAGGTGATAATCATCTCTGTATTTAATATTCAATTGATCCCTTGTCCACTTGGTCATTGCCAAATTTAACATTTTCAATGAGCCAACGGAAAGAAGAAATGTCAGGAACTTAAACAACATATTAAACTATTTACTTTTGGATCCACCAAGTTGTAGGACAACGTTCTTGGGCCGCTAGAAGTTTAGAACAGTACCTAAGAAGTCCAACTATCATTCATTGGGCTGAGAAGTAAGTAAGTAACTGATGAGACTCCGGCCAGCAAATTGGCCAAGTTGGTCTTGCTGGGGTGTGCAACTTGAACTTTTTGCTCCAAACTAGATATGGAATAGGATTTTTGTTTTATCTTATTTTTAATTGGAGTGTTAAGTTTGAAACAGATTAGATCGATCTCATAATAATACTTGTCCTAGCAAGTCTGGTCGGGAATCATACTAGGCCCAAGTGTCACCGACACGTCCCGAAACATGTGTTGAGAGGGTCCGTGCGGCGTACATGATCGAGTAGCTCGACCATGCATAAGCCTGATAAGTATCCAGTGCTCGAGTAACTCACGGATAGTCAAGACTAAGGGTTACTCTGTTTGCCCACAATCGAAACCTCGAATGCATCCGAGAGGAGACAAGCACACCAGTCCCATGTCATAGGACTGGATAACTAAATACACCATTGGGACGAGTATCTAGATGTTCCCACATGACCCAGCGACATGACATAGCGCGAAGCACTAGGACATGGTATTGGCAACCTCTTTTCCCTACAGTACTACGTATGAATGCTCCAAATGTGATGTCTCTAGACCCATCCTAGAGTCATTGAGAATCCATGACGCACCCTTCATTGTTGTCATGAATTGGTTATGGTATTGCACCAAAGAAGTTCCTAGCGATAGTCCGAAGACCATGACGAGTGATGAGAACTCATCCCTCTCTAATATAGTTAATAAGGATTTTCCACTGTAACCAAAAGAGAATATAAATCCAGGTGTGAACTTCTACTAGGCATAACTTCTAACTCAGTGATCCGAATTAGGCATTCGACCACTCCATTTGGTGTGTCTCGAAACATACTAAAAGATGGAAGTGGAATTAGAAGCACTCGACTCATGGTTTGACCATAAGCTGATTTTTGTTAATTGTTATCGCCCGTGATGTTTGGATAGGTTTGGGCCTTTCATTTGGTATATATAAGTTCACTTTTGTCACCCCGTCACAGTTCACACCAAGGCAGAAGCTATATATGGACGGGCAGTCATCCCCACAAGGATTTGACCTCTATGGAAATTTTTTGGAAGTATCATTCCCTAGCCCCCTCCTAAAAAAAATAATAGTAATAGTAATTTTCTACGATTTTGGCAACTTGTACTGCGCTTGCCCTTTTTATTTTTGTATGATTTTTTTTTCGATAATCAATAAAATATGTTTATTGGTTTAAAAAAGAAAAGAAAAACAACAACATGAAAGTAAACAAACAAGCAAACTTCGCATGCCCGGCTCAAGCCTAGATGTGGCCTTAGGCAACCAATCCAAGCGAGGCCTTTTTTTCTTTAAAAATTTATTTAAAAATTGAAAGTAGTGTGTGTGTGAGAGATGTTGAGAAAGAGAGACGTTGCTTAATATGCATTTAATATGTCTTTAATTAGTTAAGTTGAGAAAGAGTGGAAAATGCGCTATAGAATATGGAGATTCTAGCATATACTGTGGGATTTTATATTTTGTTTGATTCTTTCTAATTAAGATATCTAACTAAATTAGGGCCCTCCCACAAAAATTAAGATAACTACGCACTATCAACCATTAGATTCATCCTATAACTCCAAGATGCAAATTGTGTAGTGGTCTATTGGATCAAATTTTCTTCAAACCAATTCACTCCCAATATTTAGTGTGTGGAAGAAAACAAATAGACTCCTAGTATCCTTTTTTGTTTATTGTTTTCTTTATAAAATATGGTAATATCAAATTTATGTAAGGAGAAATAAAGAAATTTGGAGGCCGCCGCCTAAGTCGCCTTATGGATGAGTCGGCAAATAACTCATGCTCATGAAAATGTATTTGATCCGATATTACTCACCAAATGAAGGCAACAAAGTTTATTGCCATTTCTTGCAATGGGCTTGGGGCCTTGTTAGCAATTCGCCGAATTATTCACGTTTAATACTTCCGAATGTTTGAAAGATTCGGAATAATTCACGATTTTTTGCATTGAAACGTATAATACGGTTTTTGGCAAATTTTTCAAAAATTCGACCAAAAAAAAAGAATGAAAATTCAGTTGTGCTTTTGTTATTTTTTATGTACTTTATGTTCTCACTCTTACTTTAAGTCCATCACTCTTATATTCTTAGTGATAAATTAATCCAAAAATTTTGATTTTATACTTTTTGGGCAACATTTAAATTTTTATGTCGTGGTATGTATATTTTAAAGTTTGAACTATAATTTCAATCCAAGAACAAATAAATGAAGGTAACTATGTGGACCGTTCAATTAGCTAGTTTCAATATTTTCGTAGCTAAATTGTTTGGATATGTTGTAAAGAATGACAACTATTATTAATATTTACTAACATAATATCATGAAATTTTGACTTCCGAATTTTTGCAACCAAACGTTTAAAATGCGTATTAATTAAACACTATATAATTGCTGTATTGCGAATTTTTAACCGAATATTTGACCGTATCGTACTTTTGAGTCACCGAATAATTTTTGAATTATGTCCGTACCGAATTTTTGCCATATCTCAAATTGCTAACAAGAATTTGGGAATGAAATATTCCTGGGTAAACTCATCCGTAAGAGAAAATGGCTGATTGAGAATTTGAGACCAATGCTCGCCATCAAATGGCCCATGAAATAATTGAGGAGAGCTACTGCAACTCGTACAATTATACAGCTCAGTACTCTGTAGTCATAAAGATGACGTTCTTACCACCAACCAACTCTTGAATATTATCGGTCAAATATTCCGGAGGACAGGTTTTTACGTTTAAAGTATATAGCATAATGCAATCTGGTAGGTCCATTTGAGAATTGAGAAATTTGAGAGGAAATCTGGACTACTTTATTTCCCCTCAGGCCCTCACGTACGGTTTTACTAATAGTCAGCGCATGTGTGTCGTTGAAAGAAAAATTGATCAAACTAGTGCCTTCATCTGCAATGTTGAAATTTTGAATGTTAGGGACCACGATCAAGATGTCGACGACCAATCGTCAATGCCGACTGAATATAGCTTTCTTTGACAGCTGAATTACCTATTTATATGCAGAATAAATAGGATGGACGTACCAAGGATAATCAAAGCCATATCCATGTTGGTCATAAGCTCCACCCGTGGTCCACTACTGCTTCATATTATGTTGGTATACAATGCCTAACCGCTAAATGAATTTAATAGTTAAATTGAGCTGATATTTTGTGCGCAAATTAAAAGTACTCAGAAAATCAAATTATACTAGGTTACAATGGCCATGAGTATAACATGGTGGTGAGTTACATATATCATTGATACACTGATCGATCAAGTTCCCAACAATCAATATAGTTTGGTGAATTTTCGTTATTTTGAAATGCAAAAAATTAGGACTACATCACCAAATATACTTCCACTCTGTGGTGATTCATAAAAGGAGAAGAAATAACATTAATAGGTTGGTGAATTTAAATGGTGAGGTGTTGACACAGCGGCAGGAGATTGGGAATCATTTGATAGATTATTACTCCTCTTTACTGACCACCCTGACACTGATGAAATGCTAATGGATGTGATCCCACTTCTGGTCACTCAGGAGGATAATGCTTCTTTGAGTAGAGCAATTTCGCATGATGAGATTTGGCGGGCGGTTAAGAATATTGGATCATTCAAGGCTCCGGGGCCTGATGGATTTCAAGCAGTGTTCTATAAAACATATTGGGAGGAGATTCACCATAAAATAAATACCCTTGTTTAACACTTCTTTATCTCAGGTACCTTCAGTAAAGAGCTCAACCATACCAATATAGTGCTTATCCCCAAAGTACAACATCCATCTGCAGCTGAGCATTTCAGGCCGATTAGTCTAACAAATGTGAGTTACAAGATCATAGCAAAGATAATTGTCAGAAGAATGAGGCCGATTCTCCAACGAATTATAGGTCCCCAACAGAGCGCTTTTCTACAGGGGAGGTCGATACATGATAATGCCCTTCTAGCTCGTGAGGCCTTTCATGTTATCAAGAACAGAGCAAATGTGAATGCCAAACTCTTTGGTCTGAAGCTGGATATGCACAAAGCCTACGACAAAATTGAGTGGCCTTTTCTTGAGGAGGTTCTAACTAGATTTGGCTTTGAGGAAAGTTGGATCAGGAAGGTGATGTTCTGTGTAAAAAGCCCAACGTTTTCTATTCTACTCAATGGATCCATGTATGGTTTCTTCTCCCCAACACGTGGACTTCGTCAAGGCGATCCTATGTCGCCTTTCCTGTTTGTTCTATGTGCTGAGGTTCTCTATTTGAATATCAATAGACTTCAAGGGCAAGGGCTGATTCATGGCTCAAACTCTCCAGAAATAACTCACCGATCACTCATCTCATGTATGCTGACGATACCATTATTTTTGGAAAAGGATCGGTGGAAGAAGCAGAAGAAGTTAACAGATGCTTAGACAGATATTGTGAGGCCTCAGGTCAGAGTATAAATAAAACAAAGTCACAATTTCTTCACCACAAAAGGTTACCGGAGAGTGAAATAAGGATCTTTCATCGGATTTTTAGCACGCCATATACCTTTAAGTTCCCTACTTATTTGGGTATCCCACCGGTGTTTAGTGGAAAGAATAAACGGAGTCACTTCTTGCCGCTGCTGGAAAATTTTAGCAAAAGATTAGCATCGTGGAAGGCTTCCTTACTATCCAAAGGGGCGACTGACTTTAATCAACTCTGTCTTGTCGGCATTACCTACACATATCATGGCATGTATCCAATTACCGATGAACATTATTGAGGAAATGGATAAAATTAGAAGAAATTTCCTATGGGCGCAAGAACCGGGGGAAAGGAAAATGCATTACTTTGGATGGGACTTAGCGTGTACACCACTCCAGTTCGGAGGTTTGGGAATCAAGGACCTTCAGATGCAAAATTTGGTGTTATTGGGGAAGAAGGCATGGGAATTATGCAATCCCAGCTCATTATGGGCGACACAAATGAAAGATAAGTACTTCAAGAACCAACAATTTATGCATGTCCATCTTACCACAGGTGCATCAAGAACTTGGAGATCTATGCATTATCTCAGGAATATGTTGGTTATAGGAAGGAGATGGAAGGTTGGGGATGGCATCTCAATACGAGCGTGGAGGGATAACTAGATTCAGGGGACTCCTATTAAAATCCCCTTGATTGAAAAACCGAGTGGTTGCCTGATGGACCGTGTGTGCGATTTCATTGATCCAGTCCATAGACAATGGAATACGAAACTTATCAGGGAGTTCTGGCCACATGAGTATGCGAAAAGGATCATCTCTATCCCTCTTACAATCATAGCAAAAGAGGACTCTACCTTTTGGTGGCCTAATAAATATGGGAGATATGATGTCAAAAGCACCTATACTATGATGGAAGATTACTGTGAACCAAACAAAGAGAAAGTTCCTATCTTCTCCAAAAATGGAAAAACAAAATGTTAGACCTTGGCGGTTTAAAATGTTAGACTTTTTTCTTGTGGGGTTACCATGTTGAGGCTCGATGTTCAACGTGTTTGGAGGAGGAAGAATCATGAAGCATCTTTTCATCCAATGTCCTTTTGAGGTATGTATGGTTTGGGATTAGGATTTGTCATTATCCATTGCACACTTCGACATCACCCAGATGAGTGAATGGTTAAACCATATGATGAAATGCCTTGGAAGTTCTGATGATTCAAGAACATGGATTACAATATTGGGTGCTGGTCTCTAGTATATCTAGCTCACAAGAAATGAAAAAAAGTTCACCGATAAAAAGCAAGTTCCACTGGGATGTGTGATAAAATCCAAAAAGATGGCAGCAACAATGGAGCAAATTGATGGTGGAAGCAACTCTAACGAGCATAAGATGATGGAGATTGGTGTCAAATGGGACTGCCCTAAACACTGATGGATCGTCGCATGGGAATCCTGGAGCTGCTGGGGCTGGCGTTGTATTAAGAGATGATAGCGGGAAATTTATATTGGCCATGGCAGTTCCAATTGCATATGAATCAGCTTTGATGGCGGAGACTTTGGCTCTGAGGATAGGAATCAAAGCTGTCAGAGAATTAAACCTTGATAATGTGGTCGTGGAAACGGATTGTAGCCTACTACATTGAATCGTAACTAACAAGGACTCTCAAGCTCCAGCTCTAGTTCACGACATGATTATGGAAATTCGTGATATGATGAATGAGGGGAATTTTGTCATGCGATGGAATTATAGGGAAGCAAACTATGCTACTGATGATGTGGGTGGCTAACTTCGCAGCTCACAAGGCTGAAGAGATGGACTGGGAATGCAACACAGAACATTTTGGTCAACTTCCGGAGAGCTGGAGACATTGGATACCAAAGTTCGCTTTTGTTTGGAATGTAATTCCACCACCTTTCTTAGGAGGTTGGATTAATCATGATATGCAAGACATCTGTATTCCGAGGTTGATTCATAGATAATGAAGTTATCTTTAGCAAAAAAAAAAGACTTTTGCAATTAGTACTGTAGTAAACTTGGACAGGTTGCTTAAAATCTCAACAGTTGCAGGGATTGTATCTCTGTACGTCTTCCGTTATAAAGGAGCTGGATTCTTATATCTAGCAACAACAACGCATGCCATGAAATCTTTAGACTCCAAAACATTTGTATTGGCTTTTCCTAATCAATGCATGTTCATTTATAAATTAAATAACAAAAACCAAATTTCCAAATCACATAAGAATGTACTCTGGATCCATGGCACTATAGCGGATAATCGAAACGGTGGCTAAAGCGATTATTATGGTCAATTATTACCAATCCTACTAGAGAAATGTTTCACTTGTCAAATAATCAATATTGTTTTCCTCTATCAAAACAGTAATTCCAGGGTGACTGTGTTATGTTGTTTTTGCCATGTATACGACTGTTTATTATGTTGGTTAAAGTGTAGGGTTTTTACCGATATCTCATGCATGATTCCAACGATATGTATAATTACACTATATCACATGCATAAAATAAATAAATGTGAAACAGAAAGATCGTACATTGGTCACGACTTTCAATTTGAAGTTCCAAGCTTTGATCTGAGGAGAAGATGATGTTCTTGGCACACTCAAGATTTTCTTCTTCTCAACTTATTTGGAGTCAAGTTCCAACCACGAGCGGGAAGCAACCTTTGTTCACGAACCAAGAACCGACAATGGCTAGGGAGGTTACCACCTATGGAATCTCCACAAATTACTAGCTTTTTCTTTAGAAAATGTTGGAGGCCACCATTAAAGGAGAGAAAGCTTTTCTTTCTTGGGATGATCAATATGTGAGGGGTGGGGGGGTCTATTTATAGAGCTCTCCCACCTCTTCAATATTGGATAGGATAGAGTCCTATACTCATCTAATATCAGATAGGATAGAGTCTTACACTTATCATAATACCTGGTGGTTATCCTTATCTTGGTGGTTTATCCTTATCCTGGTGGGCGTTTATCCAGCCTTATTTCTAACATCTCCCACTCGCCCACAACGGCGAAGAAGGTTTCTAAGAGAAGCATTTAAGTAGAATGCTCAGCCATTTTTGTGTCTCACACGGCAAATGGTTCGTGTGACCCTAGCACACGTATCATGATATCTATGAAGTAGCAAGTCGCAATGAAAAGCGACGACGGTGATCTACCATGAAAGTGATCTTAAAGAAGATGAATCGAAACCTAATATCGGGAGTGTGTGTATACCCCAAGATCTGTTTGTTTCATCACTTTTACAAATAGCACTCATCCCTATGAGTCCACACCATAAAATCAAAAAACGTATCACATGATTCACAATTATCAACAATTGTCCTGGCCAGGTAGAATCCTAGTGATTGTGTGATAAACCTTCAGTTCTTTTACCCTTTGCACACAAGTCATTGTCGTCAGAGTTCTACCAACTTCCCAGTATGCATCCAGTCAGCCTTTTAGTAAGAGCTTGTGGGGAGCAAACCAAAGTTACGAGTAGTCCTCTTATTTTCTTGACAAGGTCAAAAGTTTAAGGAGGGTACCATTCGATATGTCTTAAACAAAAAACATATCAATAGAGCTCACATAGCAAGAATTTTTAGGGATATTTATTTTCTTGCTCTCAGGTGGTCAACTATACACATGTTGTGTGAAAACATGTCATGGCAAGAGTATCTAATTTGTTTACTCAACAATAGATATCTGTATGTCCACTCATACCATGCAAGTGTTGTCATCCCTAATGACAATTCAATGATACTTTGCTCCCACTTGGCAACAATTTGTTTGTAGGTTTAGGCAGAATCTTCTCTATGAAGCCTACTTCTTTTTATCTAATTATAAGAAGGGGCATGACTCGCACTAGGTCCACCCTTCCCATAAGGTTTAGTGACTTGTCAAGCTAAACTCCCAATTGTTTAAAATGGAAGTGACTATTCATGTGAGTGAACCGGTTAACCCCTTACCGACATACATATGAGATGATAAATAGTATAATGAGAATGCAATCGATCTGGAAAGAATGCACATTTATTCATTAAACCATCAAAGTGTTCTTAGCATAATCATATCCTCTTTAACCCCAAGCATTTTTACATGTGCAAGGAAGAGTTTCTTTGGAATAGGTTTGGTCAGTGGATCCCAGAACCATCGATCGGTGGATATATGTTGTAGAACCACTTTTTTTCTTCAGTATCATTTGTCGTACGTAGTGGTACTTTAACTCTATATGCTTGGTTCTTCCATGGTACTTTGGATCTTTAACATATGCAAGAGCGAGCAGCCATGCTGTCAGTCCAGATGTGAACCCCTAGTTCAGCAGCTCTTGAGAACACTGACAAGGGTTTGATGAAATCGTCGAGCCACCACTGACCTCTGTGTGGGTGGCGAGCAAAGATGCAATATACTCAGCTTCTATAGTTGAAAGTGCTATGGAAGTTTGCTTTTTGCTGCTCTAGGATATAGCACCTCCATTCATTATGTAGGTATATCCTGAAGCTAACTTCCTCTCATCAAGGTCTCCAGCCCAGTCGGCATCGGAGTACCCAATCAGCTTAAGATCTTTCCCTTGGTAGACAAGTGAGTAGTCCACGGTGCCTTTAAGATACCTCATTATCTTCTTGACAACCTTCCAATGTGCGACCCCAGGATTTGTTTGGAACCTTGATACTAACCTAACTGCATAGCAGATGTCTGACCTTGTACACAACATTGCATACATAAGGCTTCCGACTGCGCTTGAGTATGGTACATTTTTCATAGCCCGAGTTTGGTGGGATTCTTGGGAGACATTTTAGAACTCAAAGACTCTCCTAGACTTACTAGGAGATCCACTTGCTTGTCGGTCATGTTGAATCTTTCCAAAATCTTATTAATATATGTCTCACGAGACAAAGATAAAAGCGTTTGGGCGATCCCGAGTTATTTTAACTCCTAAGACATAACTAGCTTCACCCATGTCCTTCATTTGAAGTTTAATGACAACCACTCCTTAGTGGAATTTATTAATGCCTTATTGTTGTTACCGCTAACAAAATGTCATCCATATATAGAGATAGAATCACAAAACCATTTTTAGATGTCTTGACATATACGCAATGGTCCTCATTTACCATTTTGAATTTGTCTTGAAGCATAGCTTCATGGAATCTCAGATTCCACTGTCTAGAGGCCTATTTTAAACCATATATGGATCTATTCAGTTTACACACTTTGTGTTTCGAATTTTGATTGAAAAACCGATTGGGTTGATCCATATAGATTTCCTCTTGCAATTTTCCATTGAGAAAAGCAGTTTTGACATCTATCTAGTAAAGCTCTAAATCTAAGTGGGCAACCATTGACAAGAGGAGACGTATGGAGGCAAATCTCACTACTGGTGAGAAGGTGTCCTCATAGTCTATTCCTTATTTTTGGGTGTAACCTTTTGCAAACAAGCGACTTTGAATTTGTCTATGTTCCTTCTCGCATTTTTTTCTTGATCTTGAGAACCCACTTGTTCCCAATAGATCTCCTATTTGGAGGTAGATCAACTAAGTCCCATACTTTGTTTTTCTTCATCGACTTCAATTTTTCCTTCATAGCTTCCATCCACTTATTTGTATTGGACCCAGAAATAGCCTCCTTGAATGTTTTAGGTTCATCAGATATTTCTGTAAGTGCATTGGTCATATTTATCTCCCTTTCAATCTCAAACCGACGTTTGGGGATATGGCCTCTAACACTCTTACAAGGTTGGGATTGATCAATCAGTTGACCAATGCCATTGTCACTGGAATCAGGGTTGATGAAAGTTTCATCTTCGCCTTGTTCATTAGCAGTTATAAGGTTGTTAACTTCTTAAAGTTGTATATCCTTATCAACCTCACCCCTCATTGGGTATTGATCCTCTAAGAATCTGACGTTATGTGCTTCTATTTCTGTGACATGCCCTTGAGTATCCTCCCCTAGGAAGACATACCCCTTAGAAGTCTCACTGTATCTTATAAAGACACACTTCTTTCCAGGAGCACTCAACTTCCCAAATTCTCGATTTTGAGAAGTGACAAAGGCTGCACACCCCCATGGTCTAAGGTAGTTCAAAACGGGTTGTCTACCAGTCCATAGTTCATAGGGTATTTTGTCAACAGATTTTGAAGGAACTAGGTTAAGTATGTGTGCAGCCGTTAACAATGCATCACCCCAAAATGAGATGGGCAAGTTAGCCTGAGCTATCATAGATCTAACCATTTCTAGCAGGGTTCTATTCTTTCTCTCAGAGACACCATTCTGCTGAGGGGTATAAGGAATAGTTAGCTGTCTAGCTATACCCTTATTTTCACAGAGTTCCTTAAACTCATCGAAAGATACTCACGTCGCGCGGTGGAGTTCTTAAGGCCTTTATTGTCTATCAAGTTGATTATCAACAAGGTTCTTGTACTTTTAAAATAGTCAAAGGCGTCGATTTTGTGAGACATCAAGTACACGGTCCCATAACATGTATAGTCATATGTGAAGGTAATGAAATACAAAGCCCCATGCCTTGATGTTACATTCATTGGTCCACAGATGTCAGAGTGAATAAGTTGTAAATGATAAGTTGCCCTTTGGGCTTTCCCAAAAGGTTTCTTGGTGGATTTTCCAGCAAGACAACTTTCACAGGTTTCCATTTTAACAGAGGTTAAGTTACCTAACAACCCTCCCTTGCTAAGCGGTCTATCCTACTATGTCCAATATGTCCTAGTCTAGCATGCCACAATTGGCAACCAACCATTTTACACATAAAACTTCGGTTTGTGCTAAGTGTAATGTCATAAAAGAATTCATTAAATAAGCATGACCTATCAAACTATTATTTAAAGATATATCTCAAGCGAGTTCGGGAAAAATTAAACACATAGGATTCTTGAAGTAATTTCAAACCGATAAAAGATTTCTCCTAATTGAGGGTACAAAGAGTACTTCTTCAATAAGGATGGATCTCCCACTTGCAAAATCTAACCTACAAGTGCTGTGCCCAAAACATCAGCTACACTTTAGTTTCCCATGTGGACTCTCCGAAGTTCCTTGTGGAAGTTCAGGAAATCTTCAAACGGGGACCTATCGGCTTATGTGGTGCATCATTGCTGAATCTACAATCCAATATTGTGATGAATCGATGACATGATGACAAGATTTATCACATTGGCAAGATTACTTAAAGTAAAACTTACCTCGGGGAGAAGGACATAGCATAGTGTCCCATCTGATGACAACGGAAGCATTCAACACTAGTCATGTCTATCGACTTCCTAGGTTTCTTTTGTTGTGGGTCAGGCTTGGCCTTTTCCTTGCCTTTCCTTTTTCCACTTTTCTTGTTCCAAGGAGCCTTCCTCTTTTTGGAGTTGACAACATTTGCTTCAGTTTGAACAACATGCTTTTCATTGAGAAGCCTTTGTTCCTCAAGCTCACATTTCCTCTGCACATGTACAAAGTTTGTGATACTGTCGTCATGCATTAAGATAAGATGAAATTGTTCCCAAGTTTTAGGTAAATACCTAATGACAGCTTGAATTTGTTGTTCATTTGATAGGACCTGTCCTGCTTGGGCTAACTCAGCAACCATGTTCCTCATCACCGTGCAATGTTGTGTCATAGAGGTATGGGGCAGCTTGATAAATTTGTCAAAGCTCATTTGTAGCCTCCTCGGTTGTGCGATAATCCAAGGTACCCCCAAGGTCGCCTTTTCGCTTCCCATAGCTCTTTAGCCGATCCAAGGCCATCATACCGCATCATGAAGTCATTCCTCATGGTGCCAAGTATGACAATCGGGCAACATTGTCTTTGCTTGTATACTCATTGTACTTCCTAAGTGCGGCGATATAAAGCGACTTATGTTATTCCTTCCGACGGGTGGTTTACGCTACTATTTCAGGTTATTACGTCAATGACCTTCCTATCTGCCAGAATTAGCCTAACTTTCCTAGACCAAAGTTCGTAATTCTTATCGTTTAACAAGTCCTTTTCAGGTAGCATTGTAGACATGGATTTTCCATCGGGTGCCATTCTATCAAGTTTGAATTCCAAAACTAAGATACTACGAATAAGAATCACCTCTTAAAATAAATCTAAGTAATCCACATTTTCACATATGAGATGATCATGATAATCTACTAGCATGATTCTAGCCATTAAATAAAATCAATGCATTTGACTATAAATAGCATAGAATATGCAAAAAATATACTACTTAAATTTCCATTTAATAAAATTGTTTCTACACAAAGGAGTTTTCTATCTTTCAAAAACAATGTGGAACTAAAAGAGCTAGTCAACCATGAACATAGAAACGCCCCGGGTGCCTGGGGAGTCATCCTCATCCTCACAGTCATTATCGGCTATTTGAAAATTACTAGCCACTTCCCTCTGTTTCCCTGTGAGGTGGGAAAATAAACCCGATGACACATCATATGGATTTGGTTCCTCAAAGATCGTCCATAATCGATGTAGGAGAGATTTAAGTGGTCGAGCCTCATTCCTATCCCTGAATAGGATTTGGGGACCTTTGGTGTATATTCTAGTGATGGTGGCTCTGTCTTTATCTTATCAGATTTCAAGACAATGCTTTTTGCAAAACTCTCTTATATTGCTTTTGTCATGCGTTTCTTGGAAGCGATCTCCCAAGATCCGGTTCAATTTTTCCTACAAGTCTCGGGTCTATGCGACTTAGGCATTGTGCCTTAGTTTTCATATGACCCGTTGATAGAAAAACATACAATTTTATTTACATGCAATAGTAAAAATCCAGATTTAAATAATTACTGCATGGTAAAAATAAACATCCTAATGTCAATTTTTAATCGTGGAAAAATAAAAAATTTAAAGGAAAAAAATTTTCCTAAAAAAAAATTTCCACTAAAATAGCCAAATTATTTCCCATAAATAATTTATTTTGCAAAAAAAAATTAAGCAATTTCTAATTAATTTTAAACAACCTAATTATTTAAAAATTAATTAAAAGATTTTGAAAAAAACAGTTTTCCAAAAAAAAATGTAGATTACAAGATCAAAACTACAGACAAAAGCATGCAAACCATAGAAAACCTGGCTCGATGCCAATGCAGGGTTTTTACCGATATCTCATGCATGATTCCTACGATATGTATAATTACACTATATCACATGCATAAAATAGTGCAATTGAAAATAGAAGATCGTGATCTTGGTCCTGACTTTCAATTTGAAGTTCCAAGGTTTGATCTACGGAGAAGATGATGTTCTTGGCACACTCAAGATCTTTTCATTCTCAACTTAGTTGGAGTCAAGTTCCAACGCGAGCGGGGAAGCAACCTTTGTTCCGCGAACCAAGAACGGAACAATGGCTAGGGAGGTTACCACCTATGGAATCTCCACAAATTACTAGCTTCTTCTTTAGAAAATGTTGGAGGCCACCATTAAAAGAGAGAGAGCTTTTCTTTGTTGGGATGATCAATATGTGAGGGGTGGGGGGTCTATTTATAGAGCTCTCCCACCTCCTCAATATTGGATAGGTTAGAGTCCTATACTCATCTAATATCAGATAGGATAGAGTCCTATACTCATCTAATATCAGATAGGATAGAGTCTTACACTCATCCTAATACCTTGTGGTTATCCTTATCTTGGTGGTTTATCCTTATCCTGGTGGGCGTTTATCCAGCCTTATTTCCAACATAAAGTTTTGGCAAATGTTAAAATGATTAGAGGAGATCAATTTCTTCTCCTAAGAGCAAGTCTAATGGAGAGCTACTAAATTGGGCTGCTAAAAATGCCACATAAGTGTCACATAGGCTTTTTAGCTTGCCCAGCCAAATTCGATTCCCCAAAATAAAAAAACCAATCCAATCGTGTTTTCTATTTTGAAGTGCTAAATGATACGGACGGTATAGTTTCTGCCGTCCATCCATTATTTTTTGAATTTTTTTTGAAAGGACGACACAATTTCAGCCGTCCATCGAAAACACATAGATGACAGAAATTATGTCGTCCGTCTTCCGAACTTATTATAGCAGCTGCTAGCGAAGGTCTTAACTTTGACTAGATTTTTGACTCTTTCAAAATTTAAGACCCTTTTAGCAGCTCCATTAGAATGACATTTTTATGGTTGGGGTGCTATATTTGCCTTTAGCAGTCCATATAGCCCCCCATTGGACTTGCTCTAAAAGCATTCCCAATACAAGTCATTTTGAGGGGAAATAACAATTCGTCATTTTTATGAGCCAAAAACAATGGCCCAATACAAAGGCGATAATGAGGGCAATTTTTCACTAAGTAACAATGAGAATAGCACTTGCTACCGAGATTGATAAATTTCGAGTTGTGAACTTGAGCGGAACCTTTTATTATATATATATATATATATATATATATATATATAATATTATATATATATATATATATATATATATATATATATATATATATATTTTTTTTTTTTTATTTATTTATTTTTTTTTTTTTGAATTTGAAAATCACATTTGCATTGAACAATAACCTCTAATAGTTTCTCACCAAAAAGATAACTATAAGGGGAAATAGTTCTATGTGGCGTATATAAAGAGCCAACAAGTTATTGCTTGATAACAATCTTTCTTAAGAACAAAATAACATGTGTTAAGATTTCTATGAAGTTGGGAATTGCTTCAATAAAAAGCTTGTAACAATCTATGATAAAGACAGGGCGATGTGTTGTTGACTGGTTGCTAAAAAAGAGAACCCGATACTTTTGGCGGAACACAAATTTTCGACTCTTTTTATTTTTTTGGGTTTGCCTACTCTTTTTAATTTTTTAATGGGGTTTGAGTATGAACTGTCTTTTTGGACGGTTAATAATAGTCAAGTGTCTTTTAATTCAAGGAGAGAATTATCTCTCTTTATCATTTGCCTTTGTGTTGAAGTGTTGAACGACATAGCTAGAAATCATAGAATTGAGCTAACCAGTACCAGCAGACATGACGTACAAATTATGAGTTCTCACCTTTTTGCCGTTAAAGAAAGTTCAACAAATTTCAGTACGTACGATCAAGACATCAATCATGTCAAAGGAATATGATTGATTTCTGATGACTGGCATATGAGCTGTTGATGCGAGAAGAGTCTTTTTTCAGTACTGTACTACTGTCGACTAAAAGTGTTTGTATTGTTTATTGGCGGTGCAAACTGCAAAGTAAGTAGGTATTATTTTGATTTTTGCTTTTTAAGGCTATAGAAGTGTGTACTATTTAATGGACTCATTTGACAATGTCATTAATTAGGTAACAGTTGCAGAAATGGTACCCGGTTATAAACGAGCCGGACTCTTTATTTACCTTCAGCCTTCAGACTACAAGGGCAAATAACGTGGTCACAATTGTGGATTTCAAAATTTAACTAAATTACACAAGACAATGTCAGTGTAGTGGGCTGACATCTCTGCGTGTCGCCCAAATTGCAAGTGAACAGACGTGGCTTAGGTACTAAACACATATAGTCGTTGTCAACTTGTCATTGGGCTTAAAATATAACCACCGTCCTTTTCTATCGTTTCCGTTATCTTGTCTCAAAAATCAACAACCCGAACCCGGGGTCAGCGCGTTGCCATTCCCTTTTTTCGCAACTCATTCTAACGTCCAAACAAAGCTTTACAGATCCAGGTCATGCCAAACCGGCAAACCACGTCCATAGCATTTAATGTTTTTAAGATTCTTCAAAGTATGACGTCATCTGATAAAAAGGTTGTCAGATCATCTTCTCCTCTTCTAGTTCTACAGTAATTCCGTCACAAAATTGCTTGGATCCTAAGTAGCAATCTATGCCGTATGAGGTGAAAATTCACTTTATTGAAACTTAACTTTTTAAGACATGTCAAATGAAGAGTGTAAACAGTATAAAGTGGAAAGTTTACATTTCAAGTGCCAAAAAACTTCTTCCAATAGAGATTATATATCGTAGGTAATAATAGATTATTAGTCAATAGATAGAGTGGAGAATTTCCCATCCGGTTATTAGTTTATAAAAAAAAACCGGGACATTACTTATAGTAACGTTTGTGTAATTTAAAAATTCGGATGTCACTTCAAGTGACGCTTCAAGTTTTAATTTTCTGTTTGCAACTGTCTAAGTCCGTCGCTTAGGGAATTATAACTATTACAAAACATGGACTTTGTTTTGAGTGTCGTATGAAAGTGGACCATTATATGTTTTAAGCCTTTGCGACAGACCAAATTTGTCATTTTTTTATTATTTTGAATGGTCTATAACAGTTTAAATCTGTTGTTATCTCTTTTTACACATTTGCCTCCACCTACTATTGGAAGAGCCATAAGTAATAAATATATAATTTATGTATTTGGGAGATAGATAGAGTGTATAATCCTAATAGCGCCTATGTGAAGGTAGATTTTTACATTTTCCATTGGAGATGCCTTTAGTATGTACTATATGCAACGAACAGTTAGTGTTGTAAAATTTTTGTTTTCTAAATCTTTCAATATTATTCCAACTAATCACATTCATATTGCGGAATTTTAAAGTGTATTAATTCTTTTGTATATGAAAATGTACATTTTCCATCTTCAAATATGAGCAACAACTTTGGAAGTAGGAACTGCACCATTAGCAAATAGATATGGACCATGAGAAACTATTTTTTGTTTGCCTGTGTTGGACAGTGGGTTTAGTCATTCAGGTTGGGCTTTGGCCCATTGAATGTCTATTTCATCAATTTTAGGCTCTTAAGGCATCTCCAATGGGGGTGAAAAATTACACCTCCACATAGATTCTACTTAGGTGCCATTAGGATTTAACAACTCCACTTAGGGCATCTCCAATGGGGGGTGTTGTCAGGGCAAAAAGTTAACCCGACACTCCCGATGTAATGGGGCTTCCGAAAGCTTGAAAGAGATGAGATTATATATTTTGGAAGAAGAGAGACTGCACCAATGTTCTGGTTGCCTACGTACCCAGTAAGGAATTCGGGATCAAGTCTCTTAAAACGTAGTTCTGGAGGTTGCAGAAGCCTCCGTATATATAATAATCTCCTGCCTTGGCGGCCAAGAAAGTGATTCTCGGAGATTGCCTTCCTTAATGAATCCTAGTATAATCCTATCTAAAATAGGATCATTCCCAAAGATTTCATTCCATCCTTGTGCAAAATCTTATTGGATTGCACTAGGATTCCTCGCCTCCGCGGATTGGGTTACTAGATCAGAATCATCCGAACGGATTGGATCCATGAACTTGGGCCACCCGAATGGGCCCTGGACTTGTTGTGAACTCTGACGGATTAGAGGTCCGGATGATCCAAAAGTGTTTATTTGATAGCCACCCAACTAATCCGCCGCTGGTCCCACTCCCCATCCATGGCCCGAGTACGTTATGGATTGAAAATATAATGTAGGGTACACACATTGCCCCCTCTTCAACAAAGGAACAAATGAAGATGAAGGTGGTATGTTGAAGAATTAAAGAAACGTGAAAAAGGGATTTAATTGAAAAAATGTGAAAAGGAGGGGCCAAGTTAAAAAGATAAAAGTAAAAAAGGTTGGTGGGGTGGTGAAAAATGTGTAATAATTGGGTGGGGATGAGTGATATGATCATGGAAGAGGCTTATCCAGTTTAAAAACTTTGGACCCGGTAAGAAAACAGGCGGAATTGGCAAGAAAAATGCTGACCTAGCAAGAAAAACTGCTGACTCGGCCTGAAAACCACCTGAACCAGCTGGAAATAGCCTAGACCGGCTATAAACCGCCTAAACCGAGTGAAAAAATGCCTAAACCGGCCAAAAAAAAATGCCTGAACCAATTGAAAAAACACTGAACTGACCAAAAAAATGCTGAACCGGCCAAAAAACGCTGCCGGTGCCGGGCACCGGTGGTGGAGGGTCAGCATAAGACTGATGGAGTTTTGGATGGGCCGCTTGGTTTGTTTTGTTTTGTTTGTTTGTTTTTTTTTAACTGGCTGGGATCAAAATTGTACCAAGCACTTGGGCTTTACCAGCGCATGGGCTTCATAGGCCATCGCTAGAGGGGCTTTTGTTTGTTTGTTTGTTTTTTTTTTTCTTTTTTCTTCAAACAAAATATGATACCAAACTTGGATACCAAACAAAGCTCGGATTTTGAGAATATCTTATCCACACTCTGACAGTTCGGATGGGCCACATTTCTAGTATATGTCGACACTCAGACTGATATCAAAATATTTTTGTATCCACACCCGGAATTAAAATTGGACGATTCATAGAACCTTCGAAGATATCGGCATAGAACCTTTGAAAGCGTACGTAACACGAATAGGATATGTGTAATATCTAACTATCTTTAGAAATTATTAGACGGTGGTCTACCGTTGTTGTGACTATGTCAATGTAACTAAGTCACTTGAATAACAAGCGTAGTTCCATTGCGAAGATTCTCCACCAGACGATCCTTGTGGAGACCAAAAGACAACCAAGAAGTGTCTCATTATTTAGTTGGGTTTAAATTTGAGTGTAGTTCGGACTCCGCCACCAAGGGTATCCGCTTGATGTAATCGGAACAATCGCACCCAGACCATAAACGATACAATATCGTTCTTGGGTTTTCATTGTCGAACCATGATACTAGGCATAGGCACACTGCACCACGCAAGCCTAAACTGAAGTGCAAGATGGCCTTTGCCACCCCGGGTTTAATAAGTGTAAAACTAAATGAACAATTGGAAATTAAAACGCAACGTAAATGGAAATGAAATTTATTGATGATAAATGGAAGAAAAGTACAATGTATGTGAAATTTATTGGTGGAACTAATGATAAGTAATTTACTGGTGAAACACACGCAAATGAGATGCGTTCCAGGGTTTGGTTAGAACATCATCAGTCAAGTTCTTGAGAAAATAAGAACCTTTGGATGCGAGCCTTTCAATGATAAAAGGGCCCTCCCAGTTTTCACCGAGTTTTCCCATGTTGGGTTCTTCGTTGCTCCTTTGCCTTGTACGTAAGACCGAATCACCTGATTTGAATGCTCGTGTGCTTAACTTCTTGTCATAACTACACTTCATAGAGTCCTGGTAAGTCATGAGATTCTGCAGGGCTTCATCTCTAAGCTCATCCACCATGGCTTTGTCACGAGCCAAGATGCCAACACTCGTCTCTGTGGAGATGGTTTGTGTGCGCGCTGTTGGAGCGATTATTTCAGTTGGGAGTACTGCTTCCGTTCCATATGCCAATGAAAAGAGTAACATTCTTGTTGAACGACGGGGGGTTGTCCTGTAAGCCCAAAGCACCCCCGGTAATTGTTTTGCCCAGTTTCCTTTAGCTGATTCAAGCCTTTTCTTCAATGCGTCAAGAATAACATGGTTCGATGCTTTTGCCTGTCCATTTCCTTGGGGATAGTAAGGCGCAGAGAAGTTATGCCGTATCTTCAGGGATTTACAGAAGATATGGATCTTAGTAGAATCAAACTATCGTCCGTTGTCCGATACCATTTCGGCTGGGACGCCGAATCGGCACACAATATCATGCCAGATGAACCGTTTGACATCTGAAAACTGAATCTGACTCAAGGATATAACTTCAACCCACTTTGTAAAGTAATCAGTTGCGACCAAGAGAAACGTGACGTTACCTGGTGCCTTAGGTAAAGGACCCACAATGTCGAGTCCCTACTTAGCAAATGGCCAAGGGCTAAGAATGGGATGAAGCTCATTTGCGTGAAGCTTTAACGATCCGAACATGTTTACGCATGGTACACATAATTGGACAAATTGTTTGGCATCCTTTTGCATATATGGCCACTAATATCCTTGGGTGAGAGCTTTTTGAGTGAGACTCTTACCACCCGAATGATTTCCAGAGATGCCTTCGTGAATTTCTTTTAAGATATGTTGTCCCTATTCAGGAGTAAGGCATCGGAGGAGTGGGCTTGAACCCATGGGTTTTTTGTAAAGGCGGGATTCCCCCTCCGAGGACGGTAACAACATAAATTGCCACGCATCCCGTTTGACTTTGTTAGATAAAACCTTGTCTAAGGGGAGTTCTCTAGTCTGTAAGAATTCAACCAGATTTTGACGCCAATCGGGAAGAAGAAGTTCCATTGACTCGATGTCGGAAAACTGATCGTCTGGTACTTCAGGAGTATTGTCAGCAAAATTTGTTCCAGAATCAATTGCAGAATCTTCCTCCTGTACAACCTCAATTTCCCCTGTTGCCGAGTCAGTATCCATCGTGGGGGAGATGTTAGTGTCCTGCTCATGGCTGCGAGGAGAATCCTGAATGGGATGCTCTTGGTGCTCGTCCCGCGCTTTGCTGCGCGTCGTGACTGCGTAAATCTGCGTGAATGCCTTGCATTCGGCAGCATAGACGTTAGCCATATCTGGCAATGGGAGGTCGATGCTAGGCATTAACTGGACTTCTACCACTACACCAAAAAAGGTTTTTACTAACAGCTATACCCGTTACTTATATTTTTACTAACGCTTATATCCGTTAGCTCTGGGGTGTTATAGTCACTTAAGCAAAATTTAGTAACGGATATAACTGTTACTTAAATTAATCTTAGTAACGCTTATATCTGTTACTATAATTCTTTGTAACGGATAGCCAACTGTTGATCGGCAGTTTAATCTATTCATTTCTAACGGATATAAGTGTTAGTAACGCGTTTTGCTTTAGTTACTTTTCTGGCGGGAAATCAATTTTCATATGTCACAGATATATCCGTTAGTAATAGATGTGCCACTTGCTATTAATATCGATATGTGTAACGGATACATCCGTTAGTAATAAATGTGCCACTTGCTATTGATATCGATGTGTGTAACGGATATATCCGTTACTAAATTTTTGTCAGTTAAAATATATATATATATATATATATATATTTATTTTTTTCCTGGGTCAAAATGTCAAAAAAAGTTCACCCTGCACATATGAATATTCCATCTTATAGAGATATCACATTCCACAAACTTAATCAACATATAATAACAAAAAACAAAACCACTAAATCAATTAAACATTATTATAAAAATATAGACACTAGTCCAAATCCCAATTTACAAATCAAACTTATATAGAAATGACTTCACCTAACCTAATCTTGGGATGTCTAATATCTTTGTCATAGAATATCCCATTGTATTGGTAGATCATCGGTCGCTGTTATTGCTCTCTCGAAAGTGTTCCCCATCAATTTTAGGGGTGCACATCTGCAATTCCCATAACTTCTCCCACGATATCACCACTTATTTGACAAAGCCTGGCAAGAATTGAAATATCTAAGAAACATTGACACAAGTGTGTGTTGGTTTCTGACATGGCAACCTATATGAAGTAGGACATAGTTAGGTAAAAAAATATTTCAATCCTCTAGTTACACAAATATTTCTTGGGGTTAAAACCTTATAAAGCGCCTCCTTACAAGGAAATCAATGCTAGGGGCATCTCATGGAATTGTGACTATATGTTAACAGAGAGTGTTCTTAGTCTATCAGGGTAACCACAATTAGAAATTTTATGCGTCAATGTGTTTGTGTCCACACGGATATCACGGATACTTATCTTATTGGGCACATATTAGCATTTGTTTCGAGACACAACACAAACCTTTCCCTACTAGAAATTTTTTTTTTTTCTGCAAGAGTCAATTCATTCTCGAGGCTGTCAAAATATGAAGTATCCATGTCACATAGCTTAATGTGCTACTAAAGTACCAAAGAGAAAGGCCAAACCACCAAGGCAATGCCTTGCAATTTATCCTCTTTGCAGCCTAATACTTGTTCGGCAAAGACAATATTATTTCCTTAAATTCTAACATAAGCATAAGAAGTTTGTAACATCAATTGTTTGAATGAATCATTTAGCACAATAAACCACATCCCTAGTTGCTCAAAAACAGACATAAGTTTTCAAAGTTGGTACAAAGTTACCTGAGTACTACCTCCGAAGAAAATGGCACCTAAAATGGCAAGAAACCCTTGCTCTTGCACTAGCTATAGAGGGTAGACGTGATCCTAAAGCAGATGCAGATCGATAAACAACATTCAAAATTCTAGTATGCTCGACTTGATCCCGTAGATCACTTAACCAATTAAGATGATGCATTGACCTGCAAGAAATTTAAGGATTCTGATGTTAGCTAGCATGGTATGATAAAAGACAATCACAAAAACCACTCGCCATAAGCAGAACGGGAGAATCATGGAAAGCCATTCTTCCCTTACCCAAAATCTCTTTAGAAAAGCAGCCATATCCAAATATACTTTCCATAAAAATAGAAAGAAACTTCACAAAGTGAATAATGGGTCCATGCTCCCACAACATTTAACAAGCCCAAAATGATGTCTAGGACCCTTATATAAGCACCTGAAATGATGACATTAATAAAAAAAATTCCAGCCACCAGTATATCTAACAAAATGTAACCATCTAGTATGCTACTATAAAGGATCCAGTAGAGTACATGAGAAGTTTTGCGGTCATGTGAAGATGAAAATTGGATGTCTCATCTTTTAGAATTGATGAATCACTTTCTTCCCCCTTATCGAATTTGATATTACCAAGATGATGAATCACCGCGACAACTTTGAATATTGAATCCTGGAAAATAGAAGAATGAGGACGTGGCTCTTATCAATGCAAGTTGTAAAGAAATTAAAATATCCGGTTTGTGCACTGATTCGCTTCGGTAATTCTGTTATATACATAGCTCTGCGAGTGGCAAGGTATTCATGAGCATCGCTTACACCAACTAGTTCATAGCAATTTAACCGGGTTAAGATAACGAAATGATTGGGGATTTCCCAACTTATACTTCTCAATTTCTGTTAAGTTTTAAAACAATAGGCGATCGGCTATATTAGCATTGTATCGATCTAATAATGAAGGAACTTTCCCAAGGACGAGGAGGATCAAGTTCATAAGAAAATACACGTGATGATACTACACATAGAAGGTAGAAACAATGGTAGTTCTTTCGGGGATCGGAAATTTGACAAACACGAGATCTTTCAAGAAGATAATTTCTAATAGTAGCTCATGAAGCTACTATTAGAAATTATGTCATATGGTATCTGGAATCTACCAACACTCATATTTTAAGGCTATATTTCTTTCAACGGACATAAAATAATATCGGAAAAAGGTCACCATGCGTGAGAGGACTAGTCGCATGCAGTGCCAGACTTTGCGTGGTTGCTAAATCAAGCACAAAGTCATCGGTTATTTTATGGCCAAATTTAGCCACAAAAAATGAGAAATAACATTGTTTTTCTAGCATTTGACACAACAGTTGGGGATGCTCTTATCCAAGTACCGTTTTGTGATATCAAAGGATAATACTCTGCAAAACCACAAACCATTGTGATACTGTTATTTGCAGTGTTTATCTAGACTATAAACAATTCCCCTGCGCCTCTGAGATATTGACATTTATCCTTGTTTGCAGTTATGGGATGAACGCCTAATAATTTTCAAAATAACTTGTAAAGTAATTACAACACATAAATTGTATATAAAAATTCCCGACGATATCAATCTCAAACATACCTGCTTCTTAAGCTCATTTACACCATCAATATGGGAAAGAGCATCAACTGCTGCCAACAATGAAATCATTCCCTGAACATTGTCTGAAATAGCTATTCAATTTTTAACAATATATTCAACACACAGGAAAATTATCTCTGAATTTGCTATAAAGACTATAGGAATTGCAATAGAAGGCTTTCAACATACAGATAAAGGAGAATCTGCACCAGGACTTTTGTCACGGAATCCATGGACGCCACTACTAATAAGATAGGCTTGGACTATCCTGATGTAATACTAATTGGCGGGAGTGAAGACAAGACACTACCCTTCAGATGTCAAAAACATGCAATTGAAGGTTATAAGTCAAAAAAACAATGGAATGGTCCTTCAACAAACAGTACTTCATAGCATGTAACATTACAGACGATATAGAAACTAAAATGTTCAGGTCATGACCAACATTAAGAAACATTGGCTTATACACAAGAAAACATGAAGGTATGGGAAAATTCAGTTGCAACAAATATGTATCAATGAGAAATATTAGGAACTAGAGAGCAAATGAGTAAAACCATCCCATATGTCAATATTTTGGCAAATCAAGATATCCACCATTGAAAAAATCGTACTAAGTCCGCATTGAGTAAACTTCAATTCACATAATGTTACACATATAGCTTAAGCATTATACTTTCTTCTCCTCTAAAGATTCTTCATATTTTTGGAAAAGCAAGAACACATAAAATCTCCATCAACATAAAATCTTGAAATATTTCAAAATTACTAAATCATGTCAATCGCTGCCTCTTACTTAAACTAAGTGTGGCCTAAATTTATTATGAACCTCCCAAAAAATCATAATATCTCTCGAGATTTTGGAACTTTCTTTATTCTCAAATATGGATAAAAAATTGAAACATTTTTAACAGCAAACAAGGTTTTCATGTAGTATTTCTATTATCAGGCTGACTGAATTGAAAATCAACCCCATTATATATCTCATTATAATCTCAATTAAACTCCTATTTGTAACACATGCACAGAGAGAGATAGAGAGTACGATTTCTCACCTGTAGCCACCCAAAGGCAAACAAGACTGCTGCCTTTGACAAGATTCTGAATCATGGGTTCCCGCCTTCGTTGTCTAGTTAAAGATATCAAATTTAATGTGGATTGTTAAAGTTGAAGGACCTTATATAAAGCTTCCACCTAAAGTTATCAATATAAGAGTAAACATTTTACCTGCATCACAAGATCGAACTCATTCACGTCTACACTATATGCTCGCTTGTTCTTCTCATTCTTACCAGCAATCTGAAAATTTATAAGGAATTTCAGTATACAGAATCTGAAATACAAGCAAGAATAGATGCCAATCAACATAATCTAGACACTTTCATTCCATAGATTGTGAGCAAAGAAAATCACTCTCCAGTGGGCATGCATGTGCCAAGAACAAGAAGCTGAGGTCTTTACATTATTAGTTTATACACAATGGTTCAAAGATCAACAGCCATTAAAGGTCTTTTTTTCTGAGTTTAATGTTTCACAAACTTAGGTAACACCGTAACACAATAATTGGACTACTTATATACAAATACTTATATAACTGTGTTGGTCCTAATACTAAACTCGTACATTCTTCAATGTTGAGCATTAACTTATTAAATTGTGGGGAAATATACTAATCTATTCCCATTGGGAAAACTCAAAGTTGTAGGATATAGAAGAGATCTTGATGAATATAATTTTTTCTATGCAAACACTAAATGAGAGCGTCTTTAGAAAGATACCAGCAAGATCTTCCTAAAGATACCGTATCTCAGAATGCTATTTTCTGATACTCAGTCAAACTTGAAAGTTGAGATAACTAAGGCCACTGGAAAAGACTGATACATGGGTGAAGTTTTGTACTTAACATTAGCTTGGTAACGAAGTACATAAATATGACTCTAGATTCTAGAAACATTCAGTGCTTTATTATAAACACTCCATTGTGATACTTCAATAAGATCCCAAGATGTTGTTATGGGAATCAAAAGTCGCAAACCAAATTTGCTATTTTTACAGTCGGCCACCTTGGCTATTTTTACAGCTTACGGCATTACCTCTTGCAGGGTTACTGTACTATCCTGGGATAGAAGGAATACAGGAAAGTCATATTTGTTCCACATAATATTTGATCCCTGAAAAAATTGACAAGCTCCATCATTTCACCTTTCTAGAAGTTGGTGGAAAGGAGTGAATAGCTAAAAATATAGAAAGAAGGAACCCATTTAGGGATTCACCTCCCTATTTCTCATGCACTTCATGACTTACAGCTGGATTCCATATATAATCAACGTTCTTGTAAGGTGCAAATTTGACTTGTGGAAATTTTTCAACAAAGTGAAAATCCTATGAAGAGAAAGTTTGAAAACTATTAACTGTTTTGTTCAAACAGAAAGAAAATTGAAAATAAGGATAAAAAACTACAGAGCTAACCTCTTTCCGCGGTTGGGACTTCAGTTCCAGATTCAACCAAAACACCAGCTACTTTCTTCGCAAAGTGATGATCGTTTAATACACTGAAATAACAACATATATTACTTAACATTGATAAGTGCAAAGAATTTGTTCAAATCAAACATCAGCAATATTGAGCACCATGAATAATATCTATTGGTAGCTTAGAAGTTATAACAAGAAGTAACATTGTCGAGATGGTTATGCAATTGTAAAAGTCCCACTGAGAAGTGCATTTGCTATTTCGTCGTTTTGCACAACAACATCAATGTGAAGCATGAACTACTATAATAATAATAATAATAAATAAAACGAGAACATCCATACCTGTTAAAGAAGTTCTCCATTTCATGGGCAAAGTAGATAGATATTGCCCATGAAGCTGCATGAAATATACACAATTCATGAATCAAATACCACACAAATTTGGAAGAACTGCATATATATATATATATATATATATATATATATATATATATATATATATATATGTTTCCAAAGAAGATAATACTTACAAGCATACACCAATCGCATGTAGGGATCTTGATTTGTCCGCTAGATCTAATAAGTAGGAGTACTCCATTAAGCGCACAATACATGAACAATATGGGTATAAGCAGCAGTAAATAAACCAAGCAATTTGGCTTCCTTCTTTATAATCATCACAGGCAAGCCTTGGAGAATACTAAGATGGCATACCTCAACCATTTTCTGGATCATGGTCATTGGTTCAAATATGAGAACAGGAAGTGTGACCATGGAGGTGATATCTGCGCCAACATAGTTTTGCATCATCCTCCAGTAACTATCACGATCCTGGAAAAATAAATATGGGTCAAACATAGTTCATAATATCTTTTTGTGTGGAAAAAAAAACTCTTGCTTCCATCTTCCTTTATGAGCTTCTTCTTCTGCATCTTCTGTTCCTCCGTCGGGGTTTATAACTTCTAGGCCTTCATAACCAATCAATCTGGAAGGAACAAAGATGACAAAATTATACTTTTAAACTATAGATGCACAATTGAGTTGAATTTTCACCATACCCATTAACAGATTTAAACCGGGTGCATCGAAAAACAGACCCATCCTCAATTCAACGAAATCAAGGGTAGAGCTAGTGGCTGTGACCAAAGTTTGAAAGATTTGGAAGAAACCCGGGCCTTTAACAAAGCCAATATTGACCCATTTGCTACCAATTACCTCCAGATGAACATATAGAACAACCATGCAACTTGACAGCTCCAGCAAAATGAGCATTCAATGCTATAATTGTCCAATCAAACGCGTGTTTCATCATACCCTGATGCTATCACTATCTAATAACATCAAATCATACATTCAAATTTTCAACAACATTAAACTCAAATTACATAGAATAACAAGATATTAAACCTGTTTTACCAGGCTACAAGCTTTCTCTTGTGAATATTCGATAATCGATATTCTACTGTGAGCTTCAACTTCGTATGTGTATTAATTCTTCTAGGTCTTATATAAAAACTTGAAAATTTGATTTCATTGAGTTCCATTCAATCACAAAATTTGATTTGCAATTCAGAAAAAAAAAAGGTTATAAATAATATTTTAACTAACATTACTTGAACAAATAGGTAAATTGACACCTTCTTTCTATGGGGAGACACCTTCTGTTTCATTAATGAAGATCTCTTTTGTTTGGCTTCCCAGATTCATTGATTTCAATATAGGGTGTAGAGGGAGCTTGTAGCTGCAACTTCTCATCAGCTTTGCCGATGCTTGCTCAGAAGACAATGAATTTGTGACCGGAAAGTTAACTTTTGTTTTCAATAAAGCGATCAAACAATGAACCGACCGAGAAGTGGAAGAGTTCATGGAGAATTAAATGTGCAACAATTGGGATATGATAACAAAGAAACAGGTTTGGAAAACATCTAAGCTAGACATATTGGTTTGTAAAGTTTCATCTTTGCCTTATGCGACAAAAGCTCAAGCCGATGGACACGGCTGAACTTTATGAGAGCCATGTGGTTGAAGCGTAAGTAGAGGGGGCCAGCTTATAAGCGGGGAAAGATTCTAGATACACTTGATGTCTTGACGCATTCAAACTCGCAAATTTAAAAAACGGGAGGTGTATTGATGAAAATTTCAAGGAAGAAAAACACAAAAGAGTGAGCTTATACGAACCTTGGGACATCAGTTGCACATGCTTTCACAACCAAAACTAATCCGAAACGGCGGTTTTTAGCAAAGACTCTCCCCGCTAGCTGGCCGATCCATTTCTGCAAGCATGTAAGTATAACTGGAAAGGTGTCGAGCTGGAGCATAAACCCTATTTGTCAAATTCCCATGCTCTGCGACTATCGAGTAAAGAGAGACCTCAGCTGCAGCAGCTTCTCTTAGCTCTCTCTCAAGTTCTCTATTTTACACTCTAATTCTCGAGCTTTACCATCGGTGAAGCTATTTCTTACATCTTTACGACCAACTAGAGTGTCTTTCTTTTCAAAATTCCTGAAGGTATTAGCACCACTACAAAAGTCAATCAAGAAATCAATTTCCTTTATTTCTTCATTGCATGGACTGTTTTTAGTTGACTCATTGCTTGTAGCTGAGTCCAAACGTGTTTGAATAGACTTTGGATGCCTCGGTTTCTTCCTAGGGAAAGTACCACTTGCTGCAATACTTCCTTCATTACAAAGACGGAAGTGTAGCACTTTGGAAGATGTTATGAACTTTTGGGTAGCATCTGGTGAAAATTTAGCAGATCCCTTGTCTTACAGAGAATCATTTTCCTTTCTTCGCTTTGTTCTTCTTGTCCTTTCTCATGCCACCTCTCACCATTTTTGCTCTCTATAGGAGCAGGACGCTATAAAAGAACTTCTTACTTCCTTTCCATGCCAATTAATGCTTTCATCCCAAGCTCTGTTGTCCTCTGTTTGAATGACAACAGAGTCATCGAGCTTTCAAAAAACGTCTTCTCACTGCGTGAGGATCTTGCTCGAGCTTGCATGTTTGGCTACAAGAGAATTGGTGTTGAAACCCTTTACAAGTTGTTGAGCATTTTCTTTAAACTTGTTTTGCCTTTGACAATCTTTTTCATGAACCGGCCGAACCAAATCAATACTGTCCAAACTTCTCCTGGCTTTGTTGTTGGATATCACATCTGCATCTGTGTACCTTCAAAACCAACAATGGGGAAAAATTGAGGACTTACTTTTTCTTATGAGCTAAATGGTGTTAATCTTTCTTCATGGTTCTTAACAAAAGAAATATGCTCTTTTTAGCTACTACACAATCAGACTATATATCCATAGGTGATGAAAAAGGACTTTCATAACGAAGTTTGTAACTGAAGTCACATGCTTCACCTCCAATCTTTCGGCTCTCGGTTCCCGAGGCAAAGATCCTATCCCATTACCCCTTCCTGCGCTCCGCGTTGTTGGTTACGATGCATCCCGCAAGAAGTGAATATGAAAGCTGATTATGATCCCCATTGCACCTTCAATATTGGAGCTAGAAAGTATTCATCGGGTTTATTTCGAGTTGACAATATAGTATGGGCACAACCCCACACATTAAGACTAAGTGATAGGTGTCATTATTTGATCATCGAATAACTTCTTTCAAGATGTAATGCTATATTTTGTGTGACGATCGAAAATTTTGCATTGGCTCACTACCGTTATAGATAGAATCTAAAAATAGTGGATTCGGCATTACCAAGGGATAATATCTAATTATGAAAACCGATCCGGCGGCATTATTTGCCTTTGTACACGATCTCTTCATCATCCACGTCATATCTTTGGATTACAAAGACATCTGAGCAGTCTCCCTATGCCCGCCATGATTATATAACAACGTCACATAGTAATAACAATTTTCTAATAGCTAAGTGTGAAATATCTTTGTCTTCATAAGAGTGGCAAGTTCTTTTCTAGTTGGCGGTGTAAAATTTTGACTAAATTTTAGTTAATAGAATGCAACACTCTGTAGGAACTTGGCAACCTACATAATAAAAGGGCAAGGGAGTTTTTCTTTCCCTGTAGGAAGGTAGATGTGAAGAATAATTGGACATACCTGAAAGTGATTGCGGGGAGTTCGATAAGAAAATGCTCTTGGTGAATCCTCATGGAAGAGCTATCGAACCCGCTTGCATCTTCATAAACATCGAGTATGTGACTTAACATCACCGAGGGCCATTACCGTCTGTCTTAGATTGATGTTGAATGTCTTCTTGCGATTCTGAAGGTTGGAAAGCCCCTGGATCATTTTTTTTAATCAGCGATAAGCAAAATTCTATGAGTAAAGACCCAATGAGAATAGAAGCGGTAGAATGAAAATGAGATACCTTTTCTGCTGGCGTGACTTGTGACTTCCGGATGTGCCCTTTATTCGAACCCGGTTAAGTCAAAAAGGCACACCTAAATATATAGCTTTCTTTCCTAGCTCTTGTCTTTGCCTGTCTCACATATATGTAACCAATGGTGTGTAGAATATCAACTCCAAAAGCTGTATTTTCAACACATAAGAAAAGAAATCATCTATCATACTCGACCATTTTAGTCACATGATTAGGCTGGTTTGTGGTTGCAACCTTACTTTGTGGGCACAAGTCTAAAAAGCGAGAGGGTAAGCGGTAAGCCTCAACTCAATTTGAGGGGCCTCGGGGTGTGTGTGTTTCTCATTAAATATCACAACCGGGCAGAAACACATACTACTATGCAGAAAGCAATAGAGACGGATAGTACACGTGCCTTGTAATCACTTGTTTCGAGGAGCAAATCTTTGCATTCCTTTCTCTTGCATCCTCACCCTCCACAAACATTTAACTTTTCTTCCAAGCGGTCGAATTTTTGCGCTTTTGGTATTTAAGCCCTCTATTTTGTCTATCAAAGTCGGACTTCTCTTGGGCGATATATCGTGAACCAGGGAATAGGAAAATCTTCTTGCTTCTTGATGAGAATATCCTTACCAGTTTTGCCTTGTGCATTGTCCCCACGAAAAACTCACACCGGTGGTATTTCAAAGCATCCTCCTTGGCTGTCAGCAGATTGAGATGAAGCTTCTCTATACCCAGCATTTTTTGTGGTAACAACCTGTTCATCATTTGTACAGTCTACTTGAAAGCCATCCTCTCCAAGAACCCCTGACCACTTCCCTCTTTCAAGATATGGCATATGGCTCACTAGAGCGTGCTGAATGCTGTGAGTTGGCTAAAGGCCTAGCTGAATGCTGAGGATGAGGATGATAGTAACCAAATGATTCATGTGGATAACCACTAGGACGACCAGGGGGTCCATAAGGAGGCATACTAGACGGTCCCCTGTACCAAAGTCCATTAGGAGGATTATGAACAGGAATCATGTGATAGGGGTCAAAATGCTGAGGAGGCATATTGTGATTGGGATCTGGTGGGGTTCTCTCGCCACTTATCGACCGGTGGCACTCCTTCTCCAATATATGGAAAGTCTGTCTCTTTTCCAAGTATTAACAGATCCTTTATCGGTGGTTGCATCTGCAGATTCAACTTCGAAAATACAAGGCGTAAAACCAAAATCGTTCAATTAAAAATCTCAATTCTATCATTTAGAACTTCAAATTCTAAAATTTCAAGCAGATGACAATGGACCACGAGTCTCTTGTGTCATTGTAATTCTTTATAAAGAACTCCAAAATTTCAAATGAAGGATATCGGTCACGCAGTGCCCGGATAGAATAGTTAAGCATAAGCATACCCACCGATTCTGAAACTTCGGATCTCCCTTTCGGTGTTCCTAGTCTGCGAGGAGGTGAAGCGGAGTTGACCACGATCCGAGACACGGAACATGTGATTACAATAATTAACAACTAATGGAATTTGTAGTGAAAACCCACGCATGCAGCACGATATGAATAGAAAAAATCTATGAATAGAAAGTGACCCTGGAAAACCCAACAACTTGTTGCATGATATGCGATCATATTAAACAACCGAGGAACATTAGACGTGCAATATACCCATGCTTCATGAGAGCGGAAGTAAAAAAATCTGGGCTCTGAGCTAAACGAGCTAGATATCGAGGTTTCTAAATTTAAAATACAAAAAGGGATTCCGGAAAGGAGTCCGATTTTTGATGGGTTTTGAGTTGGTATGATGAACACCCTATGTTTTGTTTTTATAAGGTCAATGATTAACAATATTAGCTTTGATGGTAATTATAAATCTCAAATTGTTTCCCTTAACAATTTTTCTAAAGAGGCAACAAACCCTAAAACTGAAAAATGTCAAGAAAATTAATACTCTGCTGTTCAAGTATGGACTAATTTCTTATACGCAAAAAACTGGAAATGACCACATTACATTAAATATTAAAACATAAACTTAATGAGGTAAATATGCAAACCTTGTTGATCATGCGACTCGGTATTCTTTTCAGTACCAAGTGTTGGGAAATCTCCAGAACTCAAATCAAACCCATCAATCTTGGAGGATGGCACTCCCTACAGGCAATGTAATTATCGAAAATAATTAGACTAAGCATGATGAAATCAGACTTTCTAATTGCGGCATTGACAGAATCATATATTAAACAGCAAAAGCAAGCCATAATGTTCCAGCAAACCGCGATAGCTGAGAGCTCCCAGGTCTTGTTTCTGCACTATGAGGACGTGCTGCCGCCATTGATGTTTCTGATTGTTTACAATTCAACAGATCCAAACTCATCATCACAAATCATCATATGAGCAATGTAGAATCACCAAAGGCTTGCTATTTTAGACAATTAGTAGAATTCATATGATTATCTTAGTTGTTCGCACTTGATATAAGAGAAGCATAAGCTTTTCAAGCAATACACACACACACAAGAAAGTGATGAAAAGAGTTCGAGATGTTCTTGTGGTACCTTAGTGGCTTAGCATAAGTCACCACTCGACAGCATTTCTCCAACAGTATGAACCTCGCATGCATCAAATAATTACACATTTATTAGTGATATAAATGAAAATAAGAACTTCATATTAAAATAGCTAATAGAAAGAAGAAGAAAATAAACAAAACTAATCGGGGGTTTACGATCCCCGGCTGACTACTAATTGCTCAAAATATCTCGACATCTGCCATCCGCACGAAACTTAAAACACAAAAGGCCTTGGTTTGTTTACAACAAGGCAAGTCCATTACATAAAACCAATAAAAAGATTTGACAGCTAAAGAGTTCATTATATTATTACAACTAGACAAGACTAACCACATAAAAATTTCAAGGCATGACAACACACCCAAAAGTTCCAAGTCATGGCAACCACAACCACATAAAAATATGTCTTGAGCTTCAACTAAAGCAGGAAGAGCAAAAGTAGAGAAATCCAAAAAGGTCTAAAACCTACAAACATCAATCATACTTCAATCGCCCATCAAGCCAAGCTATATACCCTCCTTCAAGCCAAGCATTCAAAGTTTCATTACCATCTTGTGGACCATCATAAACAGTAGCATCGGGAACCAATACTTCATCAATATACACTCTTCTCTCTCCACCAACCAGAATTCTGCCATGACAAATTTTTGCACTTAAATCAATAGACCCCTTTAGCAACTTCGTACCAAACTTATCTAGTAATGTGACTCTAGGCTGTTCAAGCGACCAAAAGCAGGAGTCAAGTTTCGAGGGGTTGCTAGAGAATGGCGTTGAGCCGGAACTTGAACCAACTTCAGTTAAGGTGTAGTCACACCCATATGTGCTTTGGCATTGGGCTGTCACATTATTAATGCCGTCGTAGTATTGCCTAGTTGTTGTTGAAGGAGAACCTATGCGGGTATAGATGAAGACATGATAATTTTAAAGTGTGGTTCACATATTACTAACTCTAACCATTAACCATAATTGCCAAGAAAAAACTGACCTTGAGCATTGATTTGACCTCAGACATGTCTGTCTCGACCTTTGATTTAAATGTAGCCACATCGGCCTCAACCTTTGCAACTGATGTAGCAGCCATTTGGTTGAGTAAAGCACTTGCGACAGCAGCATGTTGTAGCTGCTTCCTAGAAACATTAGAACCAACTCCACGAACATGGTTCTTCTTATCCTTGCCAAGTACTTCAGTCAATGCATCGGAGTCGATGTCTCCCGTGTGTCTCTCTCGGATGCTAGTCTTCTTTCTTTAACTGCTTTCACTTGATCCTGCATTTATTTGTTTTTTTTAAAAAAAAAAAAGCAATCAAATAGCCCAAAATATACCCGGTAGCAATCAAAAACTGAAGTTACAAAATAGAAGCAGTAAAACTTCTACTCACATATTTTTCCCGAGCACTTTCCAAAATTGTTCCATCACTGCGTTCACGACCCTTAAGCCAATCATCAACTCGAGTTATTTTTGCTTGAGGGTTTTGTTGTTGCTACAGGCAAATAATCAATGCTTAGTAATAGTGCTTCAAAAAGGACGACAATAGTATTCATATCTATATACATAATCAAAAGGGTTAATAATTTAAAAAATGATACGTACCAAATCGTTATGCCTTTGGGAGAAGGTTCTCCTACCATTAGTACTACCAATAGTATTCATGGCCCTATTTGCCGCATTTTTTCGCATTCCTTTCTTTTACTTTAGTCCGAAGCTCATAGTCGACAAAATCTACCCAAAGAGCGGGGATTAATAGCGGTGGGCAGTTTTCCTTAGTTTGCTTCAATGCTTTCAGCTTTCTCCAAAAACTTTGCCTCCATGATGTCGCTTACGTGTCCTAAGTTTTTGAGAATAATTTGTCTCGACCAACGGACGAGCTTCAAAGTTTTCGACATTAAATTGAATTCCTCCTATCATGAGTACAGTTGATAAGAAACAATATATTAAGACATAGCTTAGCTTAATGGTAAAGTTGATTATTTAATTAACGCATTAAATAAATAAATAAAAATAATTACCGTCAAGGCTTTCCAAATTGCATCCTTAAAGCCACCATCCACTAGTCTCCAATCCTTGGTGTTGATAGGGATATTAAGCCTCATTTGGTTCCCTATTGCAGTTTTGAACTTGCTTGCATTTTGTCCAACAATTTGGCCATTAGGCCATAACTCAACAAGCACTTTCCCGGAGGGACCCATTAATTGTGTCTTCTTGGATGACTGAGAAGTACATTGAACTGTGGGAGAAGAGGCATCTGATGCAGTACGGTGTGCAGTTGTACCACCTGATTCCATTATTTAAAAATAGCCTAACAATTTCCAACAACATTTGAAAACAAATTATTAAGGATTTCATAACACTTAAAATATGACATAACCAATTATTCAAAAAGAATGAAAAGAAATAAAAAGAATATGCACTATCAAATTAACCATAATATCCAAAATTAATTTTCCTAACTACTAGAAAATCTTAAGATGATCATAAAAAAAGGAAGGCAGGCATTTGAACATATTTTCAAAATTATTGCACACTACAATCAACGACGTGGTTCTAGCAGTGATCTCAAATGAGGTTGCTCTGCAAGAGTAGATTGGAAGTCTTCTGGTTCTGGTGCTTCTAGCTTGTCCACTTCGTTAGTCATTCGCCTTGGTGAATGTATGACCACCCACCAATCAGGATATTTCAAATCCCTCGAATAGAATACTTGATTTGCTTCTTTGGCACAAATGGTTGGCTCATCTAACATTTTGTCGGAACTCTTGAGCCGATTAAAATTTACCACCACCAAGTTAGAGTCTAGGCATAACTTACATCCATTGGTCTTATCTTCCACCCTAACCCAATCACAATAAAACACCACTTCCTTGAAATTTGTGTAATTCACCTCTAGTATCTCGTTTGATGACTCCATACCACTTAGCAGGCGATCGATAGGATTTTTATCTTTCCTACTTGATGTAAATGTAGTAATTGCACTCATGCAAACACGCGGATCTCTTCGCGTGAAGAACGGTTTCATCGTGAGACTTAGTAGAAAATACATAACCATTGATCGATACTTCGAAAAGTTTTAGCTTTGAACAATGGCCCTCTAGCAAAGAACCACAATTCAGATGAAGTGTCGCCATTCTCCAACAACTACAGAGAAAACATACCACAATTCAAAAAGTGAAAATAACATAAAAACATAACTTACTATCCTAATTAACAAATACCTTCACTACAAGAAAACAGGTTTTTGCCCACGGTCCAAAACCGTGGGAAAAGGGCTTTTCCCACGGTTTTGGACCGTCGGAGGACCGTGGGCTTTTTGTGCGTCGGAAATGGTCTGCCGACAGTGATGACCGTCGGGAAAACCCAACAATAGCGACGGTTTTTGCGACAGTAATTGCCGTCGGTATTGCCACAGCCTAAAACCGTAGGAAAAGCCGTCGGAAAAGGTCAGTATTTCCCACGGTTTTAATCCGTGGGGAAAGATTAGTTGTACCAACGGTTATAGACCGTGGGAAAAAGTACTTTTGCGACGGATATGGACCGTGGCAGAGTTATTTATTTTTTTTAAAAAAAATTGATATTTTAATTCCTGGGTCATTTCACCTGCACCCTTTACCAATCAATAATAAAACGAAAAACAGTGAAAATCCCAAACAAAATATAAAGATTACAAGGCACCTTTTACCGAATCCAAAAATTCCATGAACCAAACCAAAATATTAAGGTTTAGTATCAATACAGTTAGTAAGTTTGTCTTCTAACACATTTATAAAGCAGACCATGAAACAAATGTAGTACATAACACAGACCTTGTTGATTTTAAGAATGTCCATTAGCTGGTCTTGATATTCAATTACATTACAAGGCTCAACTTGTTCTATAACATGCAGCATTGTCGAAGTTGCCAATTCAGATGGGCACCACATTATTTTGTGACACTAGCCAATTGAGAACCACCTGTATAGAGGAGAACTTGTTAGTTGACTTAAATATTTACAATGATCGATCCATAATGGAAACCGAATGAGCACCTTTATTACATCAAGACTAAATGTATACTTAGTTTGATCAAGACTAAATGAGCACCTTAAAATGCCCAATTAGTTTGATCATTTGTTCATATGATAGAAATTTGCATTAACCATACACTATATCAATTAGACCTTCTTTATGTTTTGAAAAGCTATACCTTTGGCTACCTCCGCAGGAGAGTTCCCAACCAAACCACCTCGCATTCTCAAATCGAGAGAGTTGGTTTATACACCTACAATACAACAACATCGATAAAAGATCACATTTTACACGGGTTTCTACAAGTAGGGAAGGGCACTAGGGAAGGCTATCGAAAACGAGATTATAGGGATCTGTTAGAAAAAACCATGATGGAACATTTTAATACTGATACCAAGAGTGAAATATATGCAGAGTAAGCTGACAAATATACCATTATGTGATTTACAATAGCTCTTCTGTAAGGATTAAAGAATAGTGTAGTGTAGTGTGTTTCAAATAATAATGGCTTTTCATGCAGAGCAATGGTATAGCTGTGCCACATATATATCTCCTAAATCACAAACTAAACAGACAAATACAGAAGGCATTCATGTAACTAAAATAAGTCTTACGTCGTAACCGGAAACGCAGAACTTTGATTTCACCAGATGAGTTGCCATGCCAAATCCCATCGCTCCAAGACCAATAAAACCAATTCGCTTCACAGAATTTGATGTAGCAGAAACTACATCTCCCAATTCCTCGGGATTGTAGCTTTCTTTATTACTTGCATCTATAATATTTACACCTAATATTGTCTCGATATCTTAAATCAAGCGATTGAGAAGAACAAAATGATAGTGGGATAAGTAATCAGAACCATGTCTTGGAAGTTCCTTGAGAACTGACACAAATATTCTATTAGAGAAAAGTAAGTATCAAAACCTTGACAAAAGTAGTGTCGTAATCGTCTCCACTTTTACGTGAACATCCTGAAAAATGAGTGACTCAAACGAATAAGAAACAGGTCAATCCTATGTTTAAGAATCTTCTACACATTGCATTCACTTTGATAGGTATAACATGATCGATTGGTACCATAAAGTAGTTGTTGATGAGCAACTGCCAAAAGTGGTAAGAGGAAATGTGAGTAATTTAGCCATATCCAAAACAGACCTCTACAAAATAATAAGGCATGCATTAGAAACACTTAAAAAACTATCATTTGAAAGACAAACTAGACCATGGTCCTTTAAGTGATGCAAAACCTATGGCTTTGATGTTTTGAGTAAGAAATGAAAATTCATTGGATAAGAGACAACATGTAAGGTGCGACAAGTATAACACAGTATAGCCCCAGCTGTGGTGAATAACATATATTTGATGTTTTGAGTAAAAACGAATTAAATTCATTGCATAAGGAGACAACAAATGTACAAACATAACCTAGAAGAGTCTGAATAAACAGCAGAAACACACAAAATATAATTGCTTTCAGTTATTAGAGAAGCAACAAAAACTAATTGGATGCCATGGTAAACTCGGGAAAATTAGAATGATGATCATACCAAATTCCGGACAATTGTATCCATGGAATAATGTTTAGAATGATCACCCTTCAGTAATTTGGGAACATGATTCTTGAAAACCCTGCATTCAAATAAGAGATATAATTCTATTAGTTAAATGGAAGACAACAAACTGAGGACAGAGTCCTAGTCTAACCAAAAAATTGCACTACATGAAAAAAAAAATGAATATATGCCAGCAAACGTTTAAAGTTCTTCAGGAAGTTTACAGCTTGAGCTCATAGTTACCATATTGTTCAAAATCAAGTATGCATGTTACAAGAGAATTGGTACTTAATACTCATGCTTAGTCAATTAGGGACATGAACGGGAGAAGAGTGACCTAAGAAGATGTCACTCATTGCTCCTCCGGAGACCGAGTCCTCCCAATAGTAGACAAATTTATGGTTTGGAGTAGATTAACTTAGGGATGAATCAAAATCAAGGTGTTCTTGGTAAGGTCAACTTGCAACTTTTGATGAGTGTGGTTTCTTTGGTTTAAACTTTAAGGTCTATTAGCTATCATTACTTTCTAAATTTATTATACAATCTTGTCAATTTGTTCTCGTGAAATTGGAAGCAAAAGTAATAGGTACTATTAAGAAAATCTAGAGACCAAAATCACTTCTCATCCGGAACTATGAGGAGGCAAGAAGGTTGAGGTAATCACCAAGAACTTCCAAAGCACAATTGGAAAGTATGTCATGAATTATCCAAGGATCAATCCCGCTTGAGCGGCAAGCATAATGCTCTTGATCCTTGAGGATACCATGCAAGAACTTCTCAAAAAGTTACATACCATCTTTTAATTCCTTCCATACATTTTATTCTCTTATTTATCAGTAAATATAGACTCTACTACAAGTACATTATAAAATTATGAAACCAACAAGAAAACACACCTTCCCGCACCAACTCCACCCTCCAAAATGTAAAGCCGTTCACACATTGTCAGATCCGTAACCCAAGTGGTTGATTTGGAAATATAATATGGAAGGAAAAAAGGCATAAAAAATATTTATATCTTCCTATCCACAACATAGAGTTTTCATATACTAATATTAGCATAATTTTACCAGAGAGAAACGGTACATTGCCTTTGTAATTGCCTCCTGAACTTCGGAAGAAATGATCTAGAGATCGAGAAAAAGGAATCAAAGACCCAACCCGACTATACAAACTAGGAGAAAGAAATGGAACGATGGGCCCAATGTGGCTCTACTTAAACTATATCAAATACTGTTATATAAAGGGTCAAGGCGTCACCATTATTTTCCCTTGCAAACTCTCGAGATGTTCCTTTAGAAACATGCAAGATCTACTAAAAAAGTTGTCTTAGCATCCTCTGCAAAAAGAGGTAAGACTACTGATTCAATAATCAAAGGTTAAAACCCACTTAACTATAAAAAGATCGAGTTGATGGAGAGGCATAATCATGTACATTTATCTTAATACAGATATATAATTTTCACTGATCAATTGAAAAAAAAAAAAAAAAAAAACTTAAGGTGAGGTACAAGGTTTCATGTCTATGCTTTCCTTTTTTCATTTAGTCATTTATTAACTCACAACAATATAGTACTAACAATTTGTTCAACAATTCTTTTCCTTAGCTTGTGATGATTGTAATAAGGACCTATATTTTAAATTGAGTTGTGAAACAAACTCAGGCCATCAGACAATTTTCTTTGTTGGAATTCTGTAAAATTATAAAATTGTGAGCCTAATAACATTTCACTACTAACCTTAAAAACTTCAGGTCACTACTAATAATAAATGAATGCACAAACCAAAGAAAGGACCAACACTAAAATAAACATAAACATAAAACAGAACCATTAATGCATATTAGATAATTGAAAAAAGGGATGAGAAATGTAATTGCCCCGCAAGGCGGTTTTCTAGTTTCCGAATATCTTTTGGTGACGTTGTGGAACGGAGGATGACGACAACATCATCGCGGAAAGCCTACAAAATGAAGTTCAAAATGATTGGGATATGGATAAAGCTACAAATAGGGCGATAATTCTTTCACAAACTAATGCACGGTCACGATTCATATGAACCTTTCAGAGCACCCTCCTCTCCGCAGTAAAAGAACATTGTTTACATGGTCGAAAAGTAGGTATCAAGAAAGTTATAGCTGTAGCATCTGCATCCAAAGGGGAATAACATCAAAGATATGAATAAGTAAACTTAAGATCTCAAACACAACGAACCACATTTTTCTTCTGGGGAAGAACAAGTTATAACTTGTCAAAAGTGAAAATGCACAACATTTCACATATAAGGAAACTCCAATATGATAAAACTATAGAATTGAAGCATGATCATCAAAGAAATCAAGGAAACATATAAGTTTAGTTTGAATTTAGACATAAGAGTATAACCATTGTAATGTAACGTGAAACAACGTTGTCAGATAGGATTCATAGACATCATTAGAGATAGAAATTAACTTAATTATTCTCAATTTCCACCATTCGAATTGTATATTTTGTCATACTTTACAATAACCCCATGGGCTATATATAGATAAATTGTGATTCCAATTAATAATAAGATTTCCAAATTAAAACCCAGAAAAATCTAGATTAAGAAAGACTCTGGTTGTGAATCCTTATTAAAAACAAAATTCCAAAACCCAACAAAATCTAGACGAATAAAGACTAGAGTACCAAGTACCTACCTGTGCATGCATCCTTGGGGCTGGACACTTTGGCTCCACCTAACTTGACAAACTTATCGATTATAGGACCAGATACCTGCAAATGGAGTAATACGAACAAACATATCAGGTAGACATACAAAAACTTAAATCTGCAAGCATAGACCAAAATTGGTCGTCTGTATATATGCATCAAATTGTGCATGTGTCAGTGTACGTAAAGTTCTTCAGCATGGGACATGTAGCAATGTAGCATAATGTCCAACAGCATTAAGTATCATGGAAATGCTAGTATGCATGTCAGAGTAAACTACCCACATTTCACTTCCTAAAGAGGTCCATAGATCAACTACGCTGTCGAAGTGTGTTAGAATTTGTGACACGCAACTAAACAAACACACATAGAGAAACATCAAAATGTAAGTAGAAAGCAAACCTCAAAAGCTTGAACACGAAAGCCAGAAAGAATTAAGGAAGCAGCTAGTTCCAAACTAAGTTCATCCAGGTCAAGGAAACCAACAGTTCAAAGAAGCGCCATATTTTTGTTTCTAAGCTACAAAGTACAAACGAACGAGTTTTGTGTCTGAGTAATCATTGTGTCTAATATATATAACGAGTTGGTTAGTACTGTAATGTATTCCCTATAAGCACTCATGCATGTATGCTGGCAAATAACAGGTAGCCGAAGATAGATGAGGTCAAAGTAAAATTGCATACCATTTTCCAATACGAATCCAAGAAAGGGATCTGCTTCTGAGACATAAT
This sequence comes from Coptis chinensis, assembly GCF_015680905.1. Taxonomy (NCBI): domain Eukaryota; kingdom Viridiplantae; phylum Streptophyta; class Magnoliopsida; order Ranunculales; family Ranunculaceae; genus Coptis; species Coptis chinensis. Next base: position 90,445,059 of record NC_141458.1, on the reverse strand, counting down.
GAACTGAAAAGCAAATAAATACTAGAGTAATTTACAAAATGAATTGTTACAAGTAGCACTCAATTATAAAAAAAAGTGAAACATACCCACAGCTGTACAAGATGGACAGGAACGCAGATTGGAATGTATTCTTAAGCATCTCCACATTGTACAAGCCTTATAACTATAAAAAAAAATAGCATTAAAAGTCTAATTAACCTTTGCAAATGGCTGTAATTATAAATTTCAAGACACATCTACATAATTAATCAAAGTTTTTACAACCCCCTATCTTCAATTGCATAGAAACTAATCATAACACGACTAATTCTACCAATAAACACTAAAACATAAAAGAAATTTGAACTTTGTGTTTATTTAAACATACCATAACTAAATTGGTGTCTGCTTCACTTCAATCTACCGAGAATCTCTGCAATTTTTTCACAAATTAGAAGAAGAGATGCGTCCACCCTCTACCTTCAAATACCAATGACTTAATTATAACTCTGATTAAGTCACAAAGTTGGGATGGAAGTTCATTTCGTTAGGTTGAAGAAGAATAGTTACGACCTAGGGATTTTGAGAAGGGACTAAATTCGTTCGTTCTTCCAATTTTAAAAAATCGGTACTTACCTTAAAAAATCGGTTCTTCCAATTTGAGATGTGAATGAGAAAGTGAGAAAAAAAGGTAAGTGGCGGTGGGGGAGAAACTAAGTTGGGGAAGTGGGGGAACTGTTTGCGTTGAATTATTTTGTTCTTCTTATTTTAGAGCCCTAATCCCACCTGGTCAAAACGAAAGCGCAATGTAGTGTGGTTAGGGTTAAAAAATCGAACCCGATGGTTTCGTCAGGCATTGGCACCCACGGTCCCGTGGAACAGATTAACCGTGGCTAAAAATATTAAAGCTATGAAACGAAAGCATAAACCTATTTGCTACGGTCAAAATCGTGAGGGAAAGTATGCAAGGGTTCATGACCGTGGCTAAAAAACCGGGCATCAGGTGGGAAAAAGCCCATTTTCTTGTAGTGCTTATTATATAACCAATCGATAAAATCTGTTTGTATCTCTACTTACTGTCTTTGTTATCCCTTTTCTTCGCCTCGCCGAACTAGATTGCAAAGACTCAATGATACTCACTACAATTTATTCAAATAAGTTAGTATATATGTGTGAATTTATTAATAGGAAGTAAACATTCATGCCAAAAACTAACACTGTAGTGATGATCATCAAGTCCATCGACTTCCAAACGGAAAAGTAGCCATCTACGGATTTGTACAAATTGCTCCTTCGACAAAATCACATCTTTACCTTCAAGCACAGAACCCTCATCGCTATATTCATCATTTTCATCTAGAAACACTTGACCATTGGTTTTGTGATTCTTGGGTCATGTGCATTTGGAATGTACTCCATTGCATACCTAAATGCACTCGAGACAAGATACTCACTGCAATCGATCCTTCAACAAATCGTTTTGTTACCGGGTATATCTTTGCACTCCTTCATTGACCTAATTAAGTGATAAACCCATGAATGCATTTATTAATTTTATTTAAAAGCAAGGAAAAAAGAATTAGCATTGAAAGAAGGATTATTTACCGTTCAAATGGATACATCCAACGATTTTGAGCCGGGTCCACACATCAATGCCTCATCATCGCCTAGATGCACAACAAGGTGAATGCTAATATCAAAAATGATGGTGGAAAGTACTTTTCCAAAGACGACAACGCCTCTACAACCATGTACTTGGCATCTTGGATTTCTTTCCGAATTACAACTTTCGAACACAAAAGGTTAAAAAATAAGCTTATCTGATGAAGAGCTTTCCGCAAATCAGGATGAGTTGGAAAAGCATGTTGAAGTAGCACGGGCAAAAGATATTGCATAATCACATGATAGTCGCGGTGACTTCATTACAAACAAACCAGGTGGATCAAGACCCGACAATGTTACTTTCGATTAGATGAAAAACCCGAAGGGAGCCTCAAAGTTTTCAAAGTTTTAAGGAAATCCATCTTCTCTGCTTTATCTAGGAAGAATGGTCTTTGTAGGTTTAACTTGTTTCCCACTTGTAGGGGTCGGTTTGCATCCATCGATCCCGTGTGTATGCCAAGTTCCCTCATATCCTCTCGCACCGGATCAGTATCTTTCGATTTGTCTTTCTTATTAAGGATCGTGTCTAGTATGTGCTCGCAACATTCTTTTCAATGTGCATCACATCAATAACATGGCGAACTTTGTGATAGATCCAAGTAAACAAGGAAAAACAATATGGACTTTCTATACGGGCCGATGTAACTTCATTACCTTCATTGTCAGCAACCATTAATTTGACCACCTCTCTTCCGCTTCCGACCACGTTTATACTTCACATAACTCAATGTTTGCAAAAGTACATCGCCATTTAATCGTTGAGGAGGATTTCTACGCTCTTCTTTCTTGCTACCCACTAGCCCCAGTACTTGCCGTTCCCGAGCGGGTGATTGCCTTTAAGAAATATACGATAATCTAAGTATACATTTTTCCTACTAGACTTCAAATATATGGAAGGAGTATTGTCACCACAAACAGGACAAGCTTTGTAACCATGTGTTACGCAGCCGCTAAGTTTCCATATACGCAGGCAAATCATGGATACCCCACATTAGCATAGCCTTCAAAGTGAAGTTTTTTCTCTTTGTTCATGTCATAAGCCGACACTCCTTTCCACAACTCTTTCAACTCATCGCATAATGGTTCAAGAAAAACATCTATGTCTCCTTTTGGTGCCTTTGGACGGGTATAAGTAAAGACAACATCTGAAACTCTGCTTTCATGCACATAGAAGGGGAGATTGTAAAGGCACGGTGATAACAGGCCAACAACTATAACTAGTAGATTGAATGCTACGTGATTAAACCCATCGGGTTGCAATTGCAAGCCAAACATTCGGTTGCTTTCATTAGCAAAGTTTGGCCACTTTTCTTTACAAATTTTCCATCGACTGAATCAATTGGATGACGCATATAAGCCGCTAAGAAGTCTCGCCGTGCATGCCATGTCATCTCATGCTATCCACGGTATAGTATACAACCGCTTGAAGTCTTGGAATTAAAGGAAAATGTCTCAGATTCTTGTTAGGCTCCTTGGAATTCTTCTTCCCTTTACTCTCCTCCTTAACTTTAAACCTTGGTGCTTGGCACTTTTCGGGACATTCTGTCAAATCTTTGTTCATTTTCCAATATAAGATACAATTGTTCTCACATGTATGAATGCACGTAGCCTTCATCCCTAAGTCTTTCAACATCTCCTTCATTACGGATACTTCTTCGGGGAGGGTGTTACCTTTAGGCAACCATCGCCTCAACAAGGATAAAGTACTTGTCATACCAGGTTCGGACCAACCAAATTCTTTCTTTACATTATGAAGTTCTACAAGTCTTTGAGAGAGTTGTCCGGGACCTTCACATGTAGGATACAATTTTTCAGTTGCCTTTTTCTTATAATCGTAATACCCTTTTTCCTAAGTCTGGTTCGGGAACATAAGGCTCATCAAATTCAATTCTAAAACTGTCATCACACCGCCACCGTGATCACCATGTAATCCAAAAGCGAGTCGACAAAGTTTCTCATCCCAATCCCAACATCCCCAATGGTTTCTTCCTCGGTGTCCCATCTCAAACCCATCATCATCCGAGGTTTTTCTCCAATATTTGCAACCAATGGAGGATGAACAAAGAAAGCCGTTAGATAAGTCCTCACCATGTAAAGTCCATACACGATAGGACTTCTCTATACCTTTTGAGATTAAATGGTATCCAACCTCTTTATATCGCCAACCAATACCTATTCCGACACTTCTTGCACGGGCAAGGACACTTCTTCCGCCCAACTTCCACTCTGCAAATTTAAGAAAAACCTCAACTCCCAATGAATAGACGCCGCCTCTTCGTTTTCACTCATCCACTCTTTATCTATTGGTTCGACATTCTATACTATATTTAGACACCAAGGGAAATAATGATCGAAGATAAATAATAGACAACTAGCTATCCAAGTACAACCAAAAAACAAGAAACAAACGGCATCATAAATATAAAAACAGAAACTTTATATACATAAAATAAAAACCAAATAAAACCAATAAGTCCAACACGTGCGCTAAATACAAACACGTTTAAATACTACGCAGCTCGCAAGATAAAACCAATGCATAAATGATCTGGAAGTTATGATTCTAATCATGCATAATTACTAGTTCATTAACCCCCATACTGAAATGAGCTCCATACTCAAACCTATATAATCCAATTTAATCTTCGTCTATTTTCGATATGATTTAACCTTACTTTTGAAACAATGTCGCCTAACATATCACTAGTCGTTCATAGGATGTGCAAATTATACAAGCATTGTTAGAATTCAGTAGCAACCTCTTATTTTATCATCAACATTGCAAAATATAAACTCGCATAATCTGATGAATTCAACCAAACTAAATATTCAAGTGTGCATTAATAATGATATATCTTTCTCAACAAAGATCGGAGAAAAAAAAAAACTGGAGAAAGAAAACTACTTCAATAACTATATCTAAGATAACATCCAGTACTTAAGATTCCAAAAGATTTTAAATTTCAGCACTTGACAATGTGTAACTCAATACATTGAGTACAATACCATAAATTGTTTGTGTAACATAGAGTTACCATCATCATAAAATGTACTTGGGAACAAAATATGTAATTTATTCTAAAAAACAAAAACATAAACCGTCGATTAAACCCCCAATTTACCCCTCTCTAACAACAGCATGAAAATTGTCATAATCAAATAGGAACATATCTTTTAACAACATGTTTCCCAAAGAAGAATAAAGACTAGCGACCAAACCACCAATAACACTAGTAACAACCACAGTTCTAGGACCCAACGCAACTTAATAAAAAGCCCCAGTACCCAAACCAGCTAAAACATTATTCAACAACTATATCTAGATTCATTAAACAAGGTAGACTAAAAAGTAGAGTGAGCACCGATTGGAAGCTTACCGAATTTTGAACTTCCACTTTTGATCAGTCCACTTCGTTACCAATAGTCCACTGGAATTCTACAAATAATTAAACTAGGAGAATGAGAGGGAGAAAGAAAAAAATTGATTTTTCAATCGATAAAAAAAACAATATGGTAAAAATTGATTTGACGAATTGGAATCGAGAGAGTCAACTCACTAACCTGGGGTTGTAGAAAGTTGGAGAAGTAGAGAAAGAAATCGCAAGATTAGGGTTCTTAAGAGAGTTTTTTCTTTTGTTTCCTTCCTAACTTAAAAACGGCGAAATTAGAATTGGCTAATTAAGTGTTAGCCGGAAAAAAAAACGGGGGGAAAGAATGAAAGCCAAGCCGCGATGACCAAACTTGGCCCACTTCGGTTTTTTTTTTTTCAAATTATTTTAATTTTGTTGCCTAATTTTCTACTTTTCTCACGGATATAAGTGTTAGCATATCCAAAAAAAATGTGAAAATATTATTATATTATAATTCAAGATTTTAAGTAACACTTGCGGTCATAAGTAACGGATATATCCGTTACTTATTGAGTAACAGTTATTTCCGTTACTTATTGAAAATTTGCCCTATTACAAAATAGCAGTTATGGTGTAGTGTACCCTTATATTTCGCGGTTCAATTGAATCAACTGTTGCTGAAAGATAGGCTAATGCATCATTCCTTGGTCTTTGCGAAATTGAGATGCACTCAAACTTTGCAGCGAGATCACGTATAACATCTAAATAAGTCGCCATTCATTTATCTCGTGCTTGATATGACCCTCCAAACTGACAAGCGACTAGCTTAGAATCCGTTACCATATTGATTTCCTTTGCCCCCATTTCGAGCGCCGCTCTCATTCCAAATATTGCGGCTTCATATTCGGCTTCATTGTTGGAAGTAGGAAAGCAAAGTCGGACGGACCGTTCGATTCGGCTACCGTTTGGGTCGATTATCACACAATCGATCCCAGACCCCTTCCTATTACTAGAACCATCGGTATACACAACCTACGCCTCGCCTCCGGTGACATTCTCTTCAACGGAGTCAGGTTGGTGGTTGTGAAAATCTTGCAGCTGTTCTTCTTCGAATAACTCGGGAGAAACCGTGATATCTTCAACCAGGAAATCCGCCATCAGAGAAGCTAATGCATGACCTTTTTCTGCAGTGCGAGGCTCATATAAGATGTGGTAAGCACTTAGATAACTAGACCAATCAACCGAGGCGGCAGACTCTTCGGCTCGTCCGAAGTGCCTGCCTTTATGAAGGGATATTATGTATATACTTTAACAATACGTCCCGAAAATATGGCTTAAGCCTGCGTCTTTGCATGCACCGCATGAAGTCGCGATTTTCTTGATTTTAGAATATCTACTTTCTGATCCAGTTAACATTTTGCTAATGAAGTATATTGGGCGCTCCTCCGGGTTTTCCTCGAACAATTTGGCGCTTACTCGATATCGGTCGCCAAATAAATTCAATGTCTTGGCGGTTTCGCGGGTTGACAGGGGGGTGATACCAAGTAAGCTTTAATTTCTTTAAAAGCCCTATCACAGTCCTCGTTCCAAACTAAGGCACCTTTCAACGTTTGAAAGAATGGCTTGCATCAATCCGAATACTTTGATATGAACCTATTTAGGGCTGCCAAATGACCAACGAGCCACTGAATTTCTTTTTTATTCGATGGTGGGGGCATTTTGAGAATGGCCTGAATCTGTTCAGGGTTTGCCTTAATACCCAGTCGAGTCATCAGAAATCCTAAGAACTTTCCAGACGCTAACGCAAAGGAACATTTCAAAGGGTTCAACTTCAGTTTGTATCTTACTAGCCTATCGAAAACCTCTTGTAAATGCTGAAGGTGGTCTGGTGTTTCTTTGGATTTGACTACCATGTCATCTATGTAAACTTCCATGATACGCCCAATCAGCTCGGCAAATATTGTATTCATCATCCTTTGATAGGTGGCGCCTACATTTTTCAAACCAAATGGCATGACTGTAAAATAATACAGGCCATGGTCCATGATGAACGCCGTGTGCTCTTGGTCTTTCTCAAGTAGAGGTATCTAGTTATAACCAGACGAAGCGTCCATGAACGACACACGCTCGAATCCCGAGGTTGCATCGACTAGATCTGAGATGTGAGGTAATGGGTATTGCATGGGGCAAGCTTTGTTTAGGTTGGTAAAGTCGATGCAAACCCTGAGCTTCCCATTCTTTTTGGAACCGCAACAATATTGGATACCCATGTAAGGTATTCGACGGGCCATCCTCCTTGGTCTTTGTCGAACTGGTTTGAATCTCGGGTCAATATCGAGCCTGTGGCAAGCAACATCCATGTCGATTCCGGGCATTTGGTTGATATTCCAGGCAAATATTTCTTGATAATCCCATAACAGAGAGCTCTTTTTTCGATTGGGGGTAAACCGGCAGCAATGAAAGTAGTTTCATGGCTCTCGCCCCCTATCTGAACTTCTTCCAACTGATCGATCAAGGGACCTTCTACAGAGCGTCGGGCTTCTTATACCTGATAAGCCCAATATTTCTGTAATTGCTATTTGGCATGATCAACCTGGAAGATCGTGTTGCCCCGGACTTCGGATTTCCTGGGTATCTTCCAGTGCCAAATCGTGACACTGATGTGACATCATCTGGTCACTGTGGACCTTACAGACTCCCGTTGGCGTTGGGAATTTCAACGCATGGTGGAATGTGGATACAACAGCCTGATTGGCATGGATCCAATCCCTACCGAAAATTGCATTATAACAAGAACCACAATCTACCAGAAGAAAATTTATCCCGACAGATTGATGCCCAATTGTGACAGGGAGATGAACCTTTCCAATAGCATGAGCTGGTTCAACGTTGAACCCAATGATTGGATTACGGTCTTCTATGATCAGGTCCTCTGATAGCTTCATCCTGGAGTAAGCCCTGGTGAATAACACGTTAGCTGAGCTTCCTGTGTCGATAAGAACCTTCTGCACCCTAAAGATTCCTATCCATGCAGTAATGACAACAACGTCATTGTGAGGGTAATAAACCCCCTTTTCGTCGTTCTCAGTGAACTTCAACTCGTGGCTTTCATAGGTCTCAGTATTGATACCTTGGTCAAAATTGAAACTGTTGACCTGGTAATGATCTTGTATATGAGGAAGTTTCAAGTGTGTTTCTATCTTTTGTTGACAGCGGGAGATGCTATCGACACGGGCATGGCATACATCAATAACGTTGTGTTCAACCAAGTTGATATGGGCTGACCTAGTTTTGTTTTGAACAAACTCAGTAAGTTGTCCATCATCAACGAGGTGTTGAACTTCTTTCTTTAAAGCTCTGCAGTGATCTGTTTCATGCCCAATATCATTATGATATCTGCATTTTTTATTCTTATCCCGCCTACCTGTAGGATCTTCTGATAGCGGCCGAGCTGGCAGTAACATTTTCTTAGTTCTGATTTTTTTCGTACAGGTCTGCAAGGCCAAGAGTCAAAGGGGTGAATTCCTTTTCATCTAGATTTGGGGCCTTTGTATTATTCTGAGTACTCCTCTTGTTACCTTGATTGGTAGGCTTATCCTTTTTGGAGTCTTGGAAGCGGGATTTGCGCCATCTCTTCTCTGTCGAGACTTTTGATCATCTTCCACTCGAACGTATCCTTCCACTCGGGTGAATAAATCAGAGAGGGTGGTAGGCGGCTTTCGAGTAAGAGAGTTGTAAAGTCCATCTTTGTCGAAATGCAACGCTTGATGGAATGCCTGTATTGTGAAAGCATCACTCACATCGAACCCGGCATGAAGCTTCTCGAACCGTCGTGTACCAAACTCTTAATTGTTTCATCTTTCTCCATAGCGAGATTGAATAGTGTGCTCGGACTCTTCTTCGTCTTCATATTGTATTGAAAACATTCAACGAACATATCACTGAACTTGGTAAATGAATCAATTGAACGTGGCACCAACTTGTTAAACCAAGATAGTGCGTATCCTTTCAACGTTGCTGGAAAAATACGACACATTAACGACTCATGAAATTCCCATAATGTCATAGCCGCTTGGTAGCTCATGACGTGCTCGTTCGGACAACCATCTACGACATCGTAAGTCGGAAGAAGGGGTTGTTTGAATGCCTCAGGATGAACATAGTCCCTAATGTCATTTACAAAGGGTGAAAATTCCAGACCTCGTATAGCCCTTTCCAAGAAGGGATCGTCTCGCATGGTTTACTTGGTCACGGCTTGGTTAATTAATTCCTTAACCCTTTGTTCATTCATATTCTCATAGCTGTCTTCATCTTGATTCTCTTCTCTCTAGATCCGTTCATCACGGGCTAAGATCCGATTGGGATTCAGTCCCTGCTGACGTTCAATTTTACCCCGCCTTTTACCTGCCACTCTATTAGCAGGTAGTGGACTCTCATTCCGATTTGTGCGTTGGGACTCATATCTTGATCCGGACACCTCCATGGATGCTAGCATGTCTGAACTGGAATTCAATGCAGTTGCTGGCGTTCAAGATTGTTGTGACTGGTCTGTCCGAGGATTTGTGCCCAAACGATCCCAGACATTGTTTGACTGTGAATGAGTGGGGAAACCACGATAGGGTGGATTGTCCGGCTTTGGCTTGGATCTCTAACTTCGATCATTATTGTGAATAAGGGTTTGGCCATTATTAGGATCTTCGCTACCGTTCTGTTCAGCCCTTTGCCTTTGCCTACGTTCGGACAAAGGGGACTCGACCGATTGGTGCTCCTCGGGGTCTCGGGCCGTTTGCCTAGTTAATTTCTCAAATTCTCGTTTTTCTCTCAACTATTCTTGTCAAAAGAGATAAGATTTGGATCCGATTGGTATTGGATTTCGATGGAGGCGTGGGTTACCATGTCGGCCTCCCGCCCCTTCAAGATGTCACGTGATAAGAGCCCAAAACGTAGTTTTAACCCTTAACCATCATACTTTTAGACCAATTATGTGAGTAATAATTAAGAGTTAATATCGATTCGTGTTTTATGCATTTCAGGCTTCAAAGTCCATTATGTGTAGAAATGTGCCACTTTAGCAAGATAAAGGAGAAAAGGTCGGTTGCTAAGGAGTTCTGTGAATAAAGGCCAAGATTCAAGGAGGCAAAGCCTTTGTAAAGCCCGGTCAAAAGCTGAAAAGTCAACATGGGCAGAAATAGTACACAAGTCAGCAGAACTTCCGAAGGCCGTATCTTTGGACTCAGACCTCGGAATTGGGTCTACCTTATGTCAAAACGACCGGCTCGGAAAGAGCTTTCCAATGGTCTAAGCCTTGGCCCAATCAGAGGAGCAAAAGTGGACGAAAAGTCTATCAAAGCCAACTGCAGCTGAAGAGGCCTTTTTGGACTGAAAGAATTGGGTTTTAGGCCTGATTCTCTGGCCCAAAACATGGCTCCAAGCCCATGCATGATTTTTGGATCTGAAGCATATAAAAACAAAAGCTTAGCTCTTTGTTAATGGTAAATAGTTAGGTTAGAAAATAAATTAGGTTAGGATAAGAAAAGTAGCCATTAAACCTTAGCTTTTAGATCTAGATCTAGTTTTTACATTCATTCAATTAGTTAGTTTAGAATCATATTTAGTTTTTAGAATAAAGTATTAGTTCTTCATTTCAATTTAGATTATTGCTTAAATTCTTATTTGGATTTAGTTGTCTTAAATTCATAATTAGTTATTCACAATCTTAGTTCTAAATTAGTTTTAATTTCAGTTTAATTTAATTATGTCTTGTTCTTATTATTGTTCTTGTGTTGGGAATGGTAGTATAGAAATTTCACATCAAATCATTACTCTCACCATTGTTCCTTTTGGGTTTGATTAGTTGAATTTGTTTAAGTCTTGAGAGTTAAGAGTGGGCCGAATCCTTACTCATTATATTGCATGATTATGTTTTGAGAGTAAGAAGAATTGATTTAAACGTAAGAACGGTAGGATTACGTATTAGTGTTGTTAACATTAATATTTAGGATTCTATTATTTTATGCGGTTATCATCACGCGATATATCATTACATGCGGGTTCATGGGACCATCCCGGCGTGTATTTCGGCAGCTCTTGTGCTCTCCGCGTTCTTGGCGAGGACCACGGAGACTAGATTCCTGAGTTCCTAGTGGCTTCAAAGTGTGTGGAACTGCTTCAGATAGTCTGTTTCCTTTGTTATGAGAGTAGGATCTACGACGGCTCGACTACCCCACCTCTGTGGTGGTGCCTAGAGTCTCCATGTTTTTCCGAGTCGCTACGTGCTGATTGGCAGCTTCTATGTTAGTCATCGCAATTTGTTCGGCCATGGTAATAGGGACGTATGAAAAATAAGACCAAGGATATCACGCTTCAACGGAACCACGTGGTCGTGGGTTCGTCCCCACATACGGCGCCAAAGAATGTCGGGGCAAAAAGTTAACCCGACACTCCTGATATAATGGGGCTTCCGAATGCTTGAAAGAGATGGGATTAGGTATTTTGGAAGAAGAGAGACTGCACCAACGTTCTGGTTGCCTACGTACCCAGTAAGGAATCCGGGATCAAGTCTCTTAAAACGTAGTTCTGGAGGCTGTAGAAGCCTCCGTATTTATAACAATCTCCTGCCTTGGCGGCCAAGAAAGTGATTCTCGGAGATTGCCTTCCTTGATGAATCCTAGTATAATCCTATCTAAAATAGGACCATTCCCCAAGATTTCATTCTATCATTGTGCAAGATCTTATCGGATTGCACTAGGATTCTTCGCCTCTGCGGATCGGGTTACTGGATCAGAATCATCCGGACGGATTGGATCCATGAACTTGGGCCACCCGGATGGGCCCTGGACTTGTTGTGAACTCTGACGGATTAGAGGTCCAGATGATCCAAAAGTGTTTATTTGACAGCCACCCGACTAATCCGCCGCTGGTCCCACTCCCCATCCATGGTCCTAGTACGTTCTAGACCGAAAATATGATGTAGGGTACACACAGGTGTAATATTACACCTCCACATAAGTTCCACTTAAGTGTCATTAGGATTTAACAACTCCACTTACACACTTATTTATAGACTATATATATCCACACTTTATAGCTCCCAATGGAGAGATGTAAAAAAAAAAAAAAAAATAAAAGATTTAAAGCTCGGACGTTACTTGGAGTGATGTTTGAGTTTAATTTAAAGAGGGACACGTTCAAGTTTAAAAATTAGAAATCAACTCTTAAGAACTAAAGAGGGACGTCACTTGGAGTGGCGTCCGAGCTTTTTAACAATTTATATCTGGGTGGGGAATTGCTCATTTGCTATATGTATTAGCTATTGACTTATTAACTACGGTTTACAACCTCCATTGGAAAGAGTTTTTTGAATTTAGGTGGTGTAAACTTTACACTTTATACTATTTACACCCTCCCCCCCCCCCCATTGGAGATGCTCTTACACACTAATTTATAGACTACTTATATCCACACTGTAGTTTCCAATGGATAGATGTAAAAAATTAAAATTTGGATTTTAAATTAAAAGAGGCGTCACTCCAAGTGGCGTCCGAGGGTTCAACAATTAGAAATCAACACGTTAGAACTAAAGAGGGACCTTACTTGGAGTGATGTCTAGACATGCTTTAAATTCACATGTCACTCACTCACTCCAAAGCGCCCTGCACTTTTAACAACTTGTGTCCAAGTGGGAATTCTCCATTTTATTGATAATGATAACGAATTTTACAAATAATTAGGACAAGCGTGCAATAAGCTACACCGCAAGTCATTTCTGAATAGCAAATCCTATCCTTCTAAAAACAAACTCGTGAGAATCAGCTGTCATAACGTTACTGTCCATAACTTTCTGAAGTCTCTTGAGAAGCTCAACAAACTGTTGTTCCAAGAAACCGAAAGTGTCAAAACTAAACGGAATGAAACAATGCTGGTTAGCCTTGCAAACTTCTTCATGCTTCTCCATCTTCCCTGTCGTTACTCTCTTAGCTACTTCTCCCACCTCAAAGTTACCATTCCCCAACCCTACCAACGGAGAGACTCCAGTTACATCAACACATGCATGTTTTCCCTCAGACTAATTGTAAATCAAGACATCCGTAGGCCGAAAAGTCGATCTTCCTTCATTCAGATCAGTGAGAAAGTTAACAGGAGCTTCTTTATTCACTTGTACCCCATCCTTCCAAAATGCATCACATAAAATGTCTCTGACATGATCATGTCGGTATTTGAAACCTGGAAAATGTCGAAAATGTGCTGCATGGTCCTCGAAAGCATCCAATCTACTTCTTTTGCAAACAGGGCATAAACCACCGTCAGAGTACAAGGGAATCATGAGACGGTACCGGAGAATAGAACGATACTCCACCGGTGACATACGCTGTCCAAGTCCCTCCATCAGAATAGCAAGTAGAAAATCTTTTGCGTGTTTCGAATGTAAGCATCATGTTTGGGCTCCACCTTCGGTGTGTTCCTAGACTCTTGATCCGGCCCAACACCTTTCTAGATTCTGGCCCAACACTACAGATCCGGCCCAACACTCTAGATCCGGCCCAACACCTTTCTAGATCAAGCCCAACACTCCAGATCTGGCCCAACACCTTTTCGGATTTTGGCCCAACACTCCGGATCCGACCCAACACCTTTCCGGACTCCGGCCCACCACTCCGAATCGACTTTTAACACCTTTCGGACTCACCCAATACTTTTCGGACTCGGCCCAATATTACGGATTTAACCCAATAGGATTCGGACTTGGTCTAGATCCAAATGTTTACATGTGCATCTAGCATAGGTTTAACAAAACATATACGCCTGGGCGGTCGGCGGATGGCGGATAAGTAGGAAAGATAAACCAAATCTTGAGGGATTTGTGGTCGAGTGGAATCACGGATTTTTCCCATAAAGAGTCCGCTCTCACTTTTAGAACTACGCGAAAGCAATCTTGTTGAGACTTGATCCTGTTTCGGACTTGCGTACATAGGTAGCCATCGAGGTTACGTCTCACCTTCTCCATCAATCCATCCACTACTCACAATCCTAATCGTGTTGGGGAATTTCTAGTCCAAACACATCCCGTGGAAACGCCCTTTGACCGGCCGGATAAATCAAACCCTCTCGAGACTAGCAACAATCTTACCATAGAGCGGCTTCCGCCAAAACATTTTGTGGTTTTAAGGGGCGGTAGCATTCCCAACCAAAGAATTGAGGTAAAACTTCGGGTGGCAAAGGAGACTCAATGCACTACTAGCAACATCAAGAATCTCATCCAAATGCATTGTACCACAACTCCTAAGAATGTGGTTACGAAGCTCGAAGTCGAAAGCGGGATGCCACAAAAGCAAATGTAGAGACATTAGTGGCACTGATAAATACCTAAACCACCTAGATGTAATGGGAGTGTCGATAAATGCCACTGCAAATCATTGAAGCCAGGACCATCAGAAACCACAATACCCAGCCTAGAGAACACTGCGGAGATGCCGATCAAAAGTTTGAGCTACCTCTCTGAAAATGGATGGTGGACAAGTACGAATCATGAAGACCAATTTAGAGAGCCCAATACAAGCTTATAAGAGCTTAACTCCTTTCGTGGATCTTCAATCTGACTAAGCGGGTTCATCAAAGTCATAGCCTTGTCAATACCCTTGCGAGTAAGACCCATGACAAAAGATGCATCAGTGTTAACTGCACCTCCAAGCAACCTGACCACCTGCTGAGGATGGGAAAAATATGAAGGAAAGAGACCGAGAGTAGAGCGACGTGGATCCAGTGATGGCCAAAATATCTAAGTTTTAGCCACACTAAGAACCAACCCATAAAAAGGACATTCTTCCTGAATCATACCCAAAGCTGTCGCCACCTGTTTTGTATCCTTGATCAAAGTCCCATCATCTAGGTACCAAGCTTGTCACTACACCATAACAGGCTATTAGTAACGGCAAAAAAGCGTTGCCATTATTTTTCATAGCGCTTTTTAAGCGTTGCGAATATAGCGTGGGTAAAGTGTTGCAAACATTTCTAACGATTCATAACCATTATAGTGCGTACATTACCAACGGTTATTTAATGTTTTTCTTAGTTGAATTTGTAACGCTTACCAAAAGCTGTTTTAACACGCTCTTTAAACTTTTGCAATGGTTTTCTAACGCTTTGTAACCGTTACTAATGTGGTGATACTGTAAAAAAAAAAAAAAAAAAAATCTTCCGCACCCCATTTTTTGGGGCTTCCATAATCTGAAAAAGTTTGTCCTTCCTGGCTCTATATACAAGCAAATATAAAAATTTGACATTCAATTTTAGCTATTGATCCATGAACCACATTCACACATATTACAAGTAAAACAACAGCATAGATGAGCATAATGCTGAAAGTAAAATGATACTCATTGAACCATATAACTTAACAACTTTGAAAGATTTTCTAGTGTACAATAGTCTTAAACAAGAGAAAATCACTTGTGGATTGAAAGGTACAAAAATCCACACATCCACTGTCATAAATTCTAATTCCAAGTACCTTCCAATTGCAATACCAAGTGCAAATATCTCCTTCAATTTCCAGCTACCAGGGAGGCATAGGTGATGGCTTCACTCATTACAAATGATAAAAAACAAGTCGACCATACACTCATTAGTGCAACTCCATAATTCCATTTATTTCCTGAAAATTCAATGTCAAAATACTACTTGTTAACTTGAAAGGACACCTAGCTACCTTATAATTACACCACTAACTTTATTTGCTTGTTTGTGTATGATGTGTGACAAAAGAATTCTACATCCCAATACCATATACTAGTAACTAACAGAAAAACAAAAACATCTCAAAACAATGATAAAGGACTTAAAAACATATCTTAATTCACGGTCGTGATATTGGAGCCATAACCATTGCTTTTGGGAATTTCTTCATATCCACCCCAAACCCTACTTAGATATTAAATTCATCAAAAAAGTACTCAACCAAGGTCATTTCAATATTTTGACCCCTCGAGCTTCGGTTCCATCTAACATCTTTCATCTATAATAATTCTAGAATAAGCAATAGGAACAAACACCATGTTGACCAAGTAAAAACACGTGTGTGAAGGTAACCTTTTTATTTTAGTAAGTCAGAACAACAATATTGAAACCGTCAATTTTAATAGCAAGACGGAGGTAATATCTAAAGACACCAATTTTTGTCCATAGGAAAATGTTATAAATAGGAAACTCATTGCATGTTATGAGCAACAAAGTAATTCCACATTGGTACACAAGTAACTAGAAGGTATATTTTCGTTTAGTTGTATATGCTTTAAATAATAAAACATGTGAGTAATAAGTTATCATAAGATGATGCAAACAATTAACAAAATGACATGATAGCGGCTTAAGTACCATATCAACAACCTATAACTTAAATTCAAAAGGTAGTAGTCCTTACCCGTTTTGCACTAAGGGCATATATTGGTTAACCTAAGATTCCATGAACTTATGAGGCTCTGTGTATGTGTTCAACCCACTCAACAATTGTGCATTGGTCACACTCCCTTTTGCATGGGTAGAAATGAATGGATTTTATTACCTTAAAACAAAAACAAAAAGTATTACTTTCTGGAAAAAGCTTTGGGCATAGGCTACATAAGTAAGGAAAAACCAAGCATATGCAAGGCACTTAAGGGAAAGATACACCACACTATCAAACATTTATAATATAGAGAATGAATGGTCTTGAAAAGTGAAAATTGCTATATCAAAAAACTATGCTATCCGTTTGTGCGTTACAAATAACACATTCTTTTGGAAAACCCGCCAAGTTGGTTATGGAAAATCAATTTAAGGCAATAGTGAAAATAACAATTTGTAAGTCTTCTTGCTCTTCATTTTTCCCTTTCCTAAAAACAAAGAGGTGCCCAGATTGTATTTCAGCTGCATACTAGGGAATGATCAGTGACTTCTTTGTACTAAATTGGGAGCATCTAGGTTCGCTAGAGGCTATGCAAAAGAAAGTCATTGGTACATCTGACTTACTTAAATGGCCAACTTCGATAGATATCAATCCCCTTAAGTCTTAAATTGTTAAACAAGAAATTTATGCTCAAAAGTAAAGCTAATATTGATGTGTAGGTATCTGAAGTTTTAAGATAGTGGTGGTAACTTCAAAAGAGTTTGTTTTAGAAGTGAGGTTCATCCTAAATTGTTTATAGTTTGAGTGTGGGAGTTGTGAATAAGAAAGGTAGACTCTTGTATAAATTATATTGGTTTTAAGCTAATGAAAACATGAAAACTTTAGTTGTTGGTATTGAAATGACTTGAAAACATTGAAAGAAAGATTGATTGAAGATTGAAATAGAAACAAGTAAAATAAGATTGAAGATTGAAATAAGAACAAGTAAAATAACAAATTTTGATTGAAAGGAAATAAAACAAACAATAAAGTAAAAACTTGAATTGAAAAACTAGACAAGAAATTAAACAAACCAAATGGTTTGGATCCTAAGACAATGGATGGTTTCTCTCTCTCCCTTAATTTTGGGTTATATACCCCTACTTTTGCCTTTTACAAATTTGCCCTTCTCTATTACAAATTAGACACCTCACACTTCACTTTTGCTTTTGCTTTTTTTGATTTCTTCTTGACCAAGGTAGGTTTTGAGAGAATGTCATATTTTGAGATAAGGGCCTCCATCTCTGGTCTTTTAAGTTGAGGGCTTTGACATTTGACTTTGACCGTTGACTTTGATTTTTTCAACACATTTCCATAGCAGCTTCTGGTCTTCATACTAAACGCGGTTAAGACTCTTTTTGGTGTTAAGACGCAGCTTTTATGATAAGTGGTCTGAAATACTCCATAACTTGAAACAAAACAATAAAAGCTGTGAGTTATTTTTTCGTTAAGTATAAGAAGGGTTGTAATGTAGCAATATACGGGTAATAAAATGCATATTTGGGGTGATCAATTATCCTAAGTCCAAACATTGACTTGCACTCTAAAATCCTCTTTCATTGAACCAATTTGAAGTTCTAGGAGCAATGATAGAGGGAGAAAGATGTGTGAATAAAGACTGAGAAACCGACCACTTTGGGTAGGAGTTGATTTGAGGGGTCAAATCCAACTTTGTGATAACGATATATCACCACGTTATACATGCTTCCCTTGAATATAAATCATAGAAATGAACAAGGATATATTTCAGGAACAAATGCGCACTAGTTTACGCTAAATTGAACTTTTTCCCAACCAATTCAAACTCAAAGGTGTTAAGACTGTAATACACAAAATGTAAGTTTTCATAAGTTTTTAAAGAGCTTACACTTCCAGCTCATGTTCCTGATCAATGTTAATAACTTCTACGATATTGCTCCATCTACATTACTTGAACTACTATAAATTACAGTTGTACACTCGCAAAAGTCATGTATACTGTGTTTCTATAATTTCTTCCAAGAACTGATTAATTGTGAGTTACCATACATGTGTTTTAAATTTAATGTTGTGCAAGTCATTGCAATTAAAGGACATCCTGGCCATTTGTGCCAAATAGTCCAAGCATGAAGCATATAGTCTCAAGTCATGCGCAATTTAAAATCTTGCTATACCACTCCTTTGTCCATCGAAAAATGATCAAACTGAACACTCATTAGCTTGAATTTTCTCTTATAACACTTCACGGCCCAACCTCTCCCTTATAATCCTATATTACTAAGAACATGATATACATTTGGATACGATAAAAGACGATAAAAGGGTATACATTTGGATACGATAAAAGGATATACATTTAGATACGAAAATTCTGGAAATGAAGCATTTAGAGTACAAAACACACAAGCATTCAACAGCTGTGACCCCTAATTGCTAGTACAAATTGTGAATGTAGTTTTTTATACATGAATTTAATGGGGGTATAGAGGTCAAAAGGCAATAACAATCTCTTTGCACACTAAAAACAGTTACATTCACCATATTACATGCATTTACTATATATTCAGCAATAAAATATGATAAAATGCATAGAAAAATTCAGCGAAGCTGTTTGTTCCTGGATAGAGAGATAGAGAGTGTAAGAGAGATGAGCGTTAGTGAATAGAACAAAACAAGATCAATAAAAATAACCCCAGAGTTGCAACAACTAGAAATGAAATGCCATCCATCAATAAAAAGCCAAGAACCTAAAGCAAATCATCATCTTAAGTGAACATTTCAATAAATTGAATAGACAAAATAAACCTAATTTCAATTAAAATCGATACAGTATCAAGCAAGCAGTGTCAACTGAAATTCAAGCAAGCAAACAAACAAAAGATAATCATAAAAAATGCACCTTTGAGTCGAAACTAAGCGGAAGAAACTCTAGAAAGGGAATTGAAACCAAAGAAATTGAAAGAGGATGAAAGAGAGAGCTCAGAGATAGTGGAAAATTCAAAGGAGAGTGAAGGTGAATGATACTTACTAACCAACGATATTGAGAAAGATTTGGGCTTTAATTTTGGAGGAATTATTAGATGAGCATGATTTTTTTTTCTTTTCCCTCCCCAAATTTCCAATTTGTTCGGTTTTAGAATTTGTAACCCTTATCACACGCTTTGGTCCAATTAAAGTGTTACAAAGTAATTTAGAAAATAAATTGGAATTAAAGTAACACTTAACCATCTATCTAACGGTTATAAAGTGTACAGGGAGGTTAGCAACGGTAAAGAAGTGTTAGAAAGCTAAAAAGGGCAGTGTTACAAATATCCTGTTATGGTGTAGTGTATGCATATATTTCAATCCCACAAACAAGAGTATAAAATATTTAAGCATACTAAAGTTTATATAGAAGAATAAACAAAGAAGTTATTTCATGCATAAATTGCAACATATTCAAAATATCATATCTTTTTTTTTTTGGTAAAGATAGTCTTAAAAAAAAAAAATCATATCTAACACAAAGCCAATGCATATTCTTATATTTGTGTGGTCTAAAATGATATACTGAGAAAAAAAAACTATTCAGAATAGTAAGGCTGCCTCATGTATAAAATAGTGTGGCATACTGTGATGAAATCAAATTACTCACATGCCTAAGAGAATAAGCACGAAACTGCCGATCTACACTAGCCATACTAGAAGTAAAAGTGCAAATCAATACTTGAGTATTAGTTTGGGAGGGGGGAGCAATGGAAAACCATATTTGCAATGGACAAATACTTGTAACCATTACAAGTAATTTAATGCACCACTAAGGCATCTAGATGCAAACACTACAAAACACCCTATTGTCGATCCTTTTGACTGTCTTCTCCATCCTAGACCTTATTAAGATGAATACAAAACTTGATTAACTTTGTTTTTTATCAGTAAAACAACACTATTCATAGAATGTGAACATATTAATATGGCCATATATAGGACTGAAGCTGAGCATCCTAAATTAAGGTTGAGAATAAACCATACCCAGCTAAAACAAAGGGCATACAAATAAAACACAAAAACATATACAAGGGGCATCACCAAGCACAAGCACATCAACACTTGAAAAAAGATAGATATGAGACCTTTAATTCAACAAGAAAAATATAATAAAAGAGAACGGTGAGGCCAACAAAGTAATTACTAAATTCAACAATTTTCGAACCCTTTTTGTTCAAAAAAGAGATCAAACAAGATTTGCAAAGGGTGAAAATTAGAAAATTTTCAGCAAGATTCTAATTTAGATCAAAACTATTTACGTTATTTAGCAAATATAGAGAGCTTAATCATGATTATTAACCATAAAACACATTTATACTATCATCAGAAGCAATATAACAATGATCTACCATACAAACATGAAGATTCAACCACATTAACATCAAAACTCAAAGATCCAGTTAAATTTCATTCGAAAACTAACATACTAACATGATTTGAGACAAAAACATGAAAAACAACAAGATCTGACAAGTGATAGAAATGAAACTTACAAAGATGCAGAAGATTCATCAGAGGAATCAGAAACAATGAAAACAGAAGAATCAAGCTTAAGGTCAGCAGAAAAAATAAGAGGAAGTTCATGAACAACTTTCCTTTTAGAATGAATATCATGTTTCAGTTCTTTAGCAGCAAAAATAGTCTTTTAAAACTGAACAACATCACTAGTTTTTGGTGTGTCAACAAATAACTGTGGTTTCAAACCAAAAAAGCTCACACTATTATTAACACCAGAAACAACAACCTTGTTTCCATTTCCGTTTTCACCATTGTGAAGATATGATGAAACAACTTGAACAGTCTCTTGTATTTATAGAGCGTGGACAGAAATGAGGAACTGTTATCAACAAACCAACAAAAAAAATCGACAATTCACAAATCCCTTACCAAATTTGCTGAAAAAATTGGAAATGTTCTCAAATCGAAATCCAGTCATGCCCTAACTAGATAATCCAAAAAAATGAAGAAGAAAATTGAAAAGAAACGCACAAAAATAAAAACCATAACAAAAGAATTCAAGAATTTGAACATACCGATCATCTCGTTTTTAAAAACAGGTATGAAGAACTCAGTTCGAGCTATCCACCTAAATTCTGTTTCACCGAGTGTGATTTTTTTTTGGTTTCTCTCTTTCACGAAATTTTGAATTTGCTTTTGTTTTTTGGAATTGTAACACTTATCACACGGTTAAAAGTATTATAAATTAATTCTTGAAATTCATCCGATTTAAAGTAACACAAGACCACATTCCCAATGTTTAGATAGTATTGGCAACTTACCAACAGTAAAAAAGTGTTACAAAGCAAAAAATGTGCGTGCTACAAATATCCTGTTATGGTGTAGTGGGTAGCAATAACTAACAACTGGACTGGATCCGTAGAATCAGATGATGTAATACTAGTGCAAATAGAAATAGACCCAAAAGATCGCCTTGCTGGACCCAGTCTGAGTTTTTTTTTTGTTTTTGGTGCAAAGAATGTTTGACTGTGCGCCTTTGAAAATTGAAATGACTTGCAATTGTCATTATGGATTTCTTTGAGAAACTAGGTACCGCATTGTTTTTGTATTTTTTTTTTGTAGGAAATGGGATTTCATTAGTTCGTTTTGAGTACGAAATAGAACACTTGGAAAACTCATTATTACATCTGCAAGGACAAAAATAGCAATGGCACATCAGCCCACGAAAAGAGCAAGACCATTTACATGGCTTAAGAAAATTAGAATGGCGGTACAAAAGCTGAACAAATGCGTTGGCCGAGAATTTTGTTAACTTAAGCTCATAGCCCATGTTTATGGCCGAACGTTGTAGTGGGTGAGAATGCAGATATGCATCAATGTTGGATTCTTTGTTGAACAGTAAAAGAAAAAAAAAAATGGTAAAAAAAAAATTCGCTTATAGGCGCTCATGATCGTAAAGTCTCTTAAGTACTCATCTACTATCTTTTTAACTATAGAGTAACTCTAGTTAATTTAAATATAACCAAATATTTATTTTATTCTTTCTCCAAATCATTCCATTTTTTTCTCTACAAATTTTTCATTTCTTTATTTTCAGCAAAAAAAATAAAAAAAAATATTATTTTCAATTAAAAAATAAAAGATTTCCAAAATTTTATTTAATTTTGTATTGCAGACATTTCAAGGGGTTTACGTTCATTCAATTACATCGCGAATTTCTCAATTTTATTTTTTATTGGCTATTATCATATGTATTTTGGGTTGTAATAAAGTTGCAATTTGTAATTACATTTATGTTTCTTTCAAAATTATGATTTTTTTTTTTTTTTTTTTTTTTTTTTTAAATAAGGTTTTCATTGTAGATATATTGTTTTTTATGGAAACACAAGGAGAGATTTGTGGAGAAAAAAATGGAATGATTTAATTTGAAGATAAATAAAATAAATATTTGGTTATATTTAAATTAACTAGAGCTAATCAATTGTTAAAAGGGATAGTTATATGAACTCCACTTGACGTGACTCCAAAATTATTCCACCACTAACTACAATAGAAGCTGATTTTTGGTGGAGATGTTTTCCACATAATAGAGATCCTCACAAAACATTAGTTTGTTTGAAGATGTACAATTATCCAACGACTCAAGTTTTTTTAATTTCATGACAATTTTTGACAAGGTTAAACATATTTAATTGAGCTGATTTTTTGTCGGGTGTGCTTCGTCATGTGATGTATATCTCCACAAAAAATTAGCCCTCAATTCATCTTGCAAGTGTACTTTTAGGAGTGGAGTAACATTGGAGTCACTATAATTAATGTGGAGTTCATATAATCATCCTCATTGTCAAAAGATGGTAGATGCATGTGTGGTGGATGAGTGCTCAAGAAACTTTTCTCTCCTAAGCGCCTAGGAGCGAATTTTTTCACCAAAAGAGAATAGTCCACAAACTTATTTGCTATCAGCCATCTTAAACCCAATAGCAATACTTAAACATAGCTATCAGCTCATTAAGCCCCAATAGAAATACTGACCAACAATAATACTTGTTTATAATTTAAATACTTAAAACAAGTATTTAAGCCCAAAGGAGAAAAAAGGCAAAGTATTTAACACAAATTTGTCATTTGTCATTTTTTGTTTTTTGTTTTTATTTTGTGAATGAAAAAATTTTATTTGATATCCAAAATTAAGCATATATATACAAAGGATTTGGAGGTCAAGCGGGCTACAAATTGTATCACAAACCCCTTATGAATAGCAAATTTGTAGTTTTGTATATAGCCCTGCGCTGCCCAAGTAATCAATTGATAATACAAGAGTACCATTATTTTCATAGTTCATAAAGCTAATAGGGGCGTGTGTTGTATACTCTTCACTGAATTTACAAACAAAATTTGTTGTGGAAACTCGAACTGTCCCCCCCAAGCCACTAAACACTTAAATATACATGTTCTCCAAGCCCAGCCCGTGCCGATTATTTAGAGCAACGGTCAAGCCCAATCTAAACTCAATGCTACAATGGATTTTTACAACTTTTTAGGCCTCCTTTTTTGAGCTCACCTTGGGCCCCCGAATTCTTAGAGCCGGGCCTGGTGTCCCAGTGTTTGAAGCTGCATATTTGACCAAAATTTTGTTCGACTTTTCATAGTGCCGCCATGTTAGATCTATTATGACGAGTCATTGCTTTCGAACCACCTTATATTTTGACACAACATATCAAGAACATTTATTTTAAGAATTGTATGTGCAACCTGGACGTATGGGGTATCTGCTTCTTTTGAATGCATATTCTATATGGATGGTTGGATCGGTTGGTCTCTGATAGGGTTAGTTTTTGGCCTATAATGACAATGTTTTATTCGTTTAACGATACTTATGGCATATGTGCTATGATTAGGGGTGTTAAATGGGCCGGGCTGGGATGGCCCACCCCTCAAATAACGAAACCCTCATCATTTGAGAGTTGGGCTGATTTAGACGAATTCTTTTCGTCTAGAACTGTTCAATCAATAAAAATCTAAAAAACTGTAAGATAATCAATAAAATATTATTAGAATAGCGGTATGCGAAGTATCGATCTTCATCTTGAAGTGAATAAACGAGAAAGAAGAGATTTCATAACCAATAGCTAACTTGGTAATTAATATTAAAACAATTGTTCAGAATTTCTAATTTCTTATCTAATCTAAAATTAAAAATAACTTGTAAGGAAATAATGACTAACTAAAGCAATTAATTTTCAAATATCAATTTATCAAGACCCTTAGAAGAAAGTTACTAACTCACCAACAATTCTTGTATTTCATTTTTATACTTCTTGTTAATTTCTCCGATTCACTAAATCTTAAATGCTAGTTTTAGAATTAGTGGAAAATGTAGCTTTAAAAACATAATAAAATATCTCAATATTAAATTCAATCATCTATTCTCTTTGACTTCAAATTAGAAATTTTTGGGCATTCAATGTCCACAGTAAGAAGTACAAAATATCCCCAAAACCCCTTAATAACTAATAAAGTTGTGTCTAAAAGATTCTTAACAAAAAAAAAAAAAAACTAACAATAGCTTGTATTTTCCACGGTGATAGAAACCATGCACATTTAACTTTAATGTAAAAATCAATTAAAAAGAGATATCATTGGATTTCATGAAAATCACATATAGTGGAGATTTTAACAAAAATGACATAAACAAAATAACAAGAATTTCATGGAGAGCTTTCACTTTCCACCATGGGGTAAGCTTAATTAGCCCTCCATACTATTAATTAACATGAAAAAATAATTAAAGACAAAAGATATAATGAACATTGAAACCGCATTTATTGCTTTGACGTTGATCTTCAGAAAATTACACACTTTAGAGCACTCTTCCTCACTAATTAAATGAACTAAAACTGCAAAGTAAAATTTCTACTAATTGAACACTAGAATGAGATACTAGAATGGCGATAGAATGAGGGTTCCTAGAATGGAGATCCTTTTCTTTATTTATAACTTCTATGAAAAAGATATTGGTGTATATAATACCTTCACACAAAATGGAAATAATCTTTGGGATATGGGAATAAAATATAATTGTAAATGCTATATTTCGTTTAACCTTACTGATGTAGGCAATTTGGGGGAGAAAGATTGTTTGACGGGGGTTTTTTTTTTTTTTTTTTTTTTTTTTTGCTAAGTGGGTTGGAATTGTATTAATGACAAAAAGAAAAAGAAAAAAATGTACACTACACCAGAATTGCTGAAAAACGACACTAGTTTAGGACTGTCATGACCGTCCTTAATTTAGGACGGCAAAAACCGTCGTATATGGCATAAGGTCGTCGTATACTAACCTAACCTAAAATAGGGGACGGATTTTGGTGTAGTAAATACACGACGGTACAGGTAGTTCGGAACTCGTCGCTTAGGTGGTGGGCTAGCTTTTCATTCTCGTTCTCACTGCCTTTTCACTATTGCACTCATTTTTTACCATTCTCGTGCTCATTATTTTCACTAACACAGCCCAAATACACTAGTGGAAAGTGAGAGAAACACTAGTGGAAACACTAAAAAAAAAGGTGACTTCTAACAAACCGTTCAGAGCTTCTGCAAGGAACACAAGGAGCACAAAGCAAGAGCTTGTGAGCTTCAGTGAAATTGTAAGCTCTCTCTCTCTCTTCAAAACATAAAATTTAATTAGTTAATGATTTTAAAGCTTCAAGTTTGTGTATTTTCGTCTTATTTTTGTTTGTTAAATTGATGTATTGTTCACTAAACTGAAATGGGTATCTGAAACTTGGATCAAATCAAAGTTCCTTTTCCAAATTGAGGTAAAGTTTCTTTCTTTTTTCATTCTTTTTCATTTATTATTGTTTTATTACTATGGATTCAATGGGGTTCGCTGAATCTATCATGGGTATTTGTTATTTCGATTTTTCTTTGATGGGTATAAAATATTCATCTACTTTTTGGTATTTGGGTTATGTTAATTTGATTGATATTGAATTATTTGGTGTTGGCTGTTTTAGGGTTGCTAGATCTTAGTTGTTACTGGTGACATATGTTATTATTAATTAATCTTGTTCAGTTTTTAGTTGTAAACTAGTTTTGCGTTGTAGAAATTATTTTCATTTGTTAAAATTTGGTTTGGTTATTTGCTAAAAAGCTATCTTTGTGTGATTCTTATGTTGTAATGTTTTTGTATATGTTGAAACATACATGAAGTGTTCATTACATTCCATGGCTTAGATAACAAGTTCGTATGAGTTATATATTCTTCTTTAGTAATTTATATAGCTCTCTCGTATTTTCTGTCATTTAGGTTCTACAAGAATTCTAACATTATGCATTTTCATCCCACCAGTTAGAAAAGGACGAGATGTCCATTTTGAAAAGGCTTGCCGAAGGCCTGTCTTTCAAAGCTATGCCATATAATCAGTATAGCATAAATAGGTATACATTTTGCACAACAAAGTCTGAAATTTCTAAGACAACACAAAACAGCGGGGTTATTATGAATGACAAACTTTAGAGCAAGTGCAAAAGATAAGAACTATATTGATGGGGACATAACTTATTATGGTGTTGTAAACTTGATTCTTGAGTTGGATTATATCGAATTCAAGCAAACAGTTTTATGTTGTGATTGGGTATGAACAAGAGATAGAATAAATGGATGTTCGAAAGGACAACATCATTTTTATTATGGTCCATTTGTTTGTTTGTACTTCATGTGTCGCATTCCTTGTTTAAATGCAGCTCCTCTTTGTATGTACTAGTTTGTACTAGTTTTTTTTTGTGTGGACTTATTTTTCTGGGTGCAATTTCATGTTTGTATGGAATGGTTGAAGGTTTAATAGATGAAAGTGTACATGTTATGAGTATTTTTAAGTATATTTTTATCATCTATTTTTTCCCCCCTTTCAAGTTAGTCATTGATGTTTTGTGTAAGATTTCAGCATAATGTACGTCTTCCAAATCTCAATATTCAGAGGGTGGGGATGGATCTGGACAAAGTGAGCATGGTGATGATGGTAATTAATGTATTGTTTACTTAATGGAAATTATATGATATGTGTATTTTTTTTCTAAGGTATTTTTTTCTTTGTTATAGTAATTGTTGAAAAGAAATGTGTTCTATTTGATGAAGATGGAAGACCTATTGGAGGCAAATATGCAGAATTCTCTACTTCCCTTGGTGAAATCAGTCGTGCCCATGCTTCAATTGTATTCCAGACGTGGAAAGCGGTACCCAATGAAAACAAAAACCTCATATTGTGTATATAACATAGATTTTTTCTTCTAATATTTAAGAAAGAAATGAATCCTAACACTCCGGCCTATTACTAGAACAGTCTTGTATGTGGCTTTACATACCAATGACAACGGCACTTGCCCCATTGAAAAACATTGCGTTGAAGTGGTAAGAATCTTAATAAGTGGTAAAATTTTTAAGTTAATAAAAAGTTGTTTTCTTTTTATAGGAAAGCATAAAGGAAATTGCTGCAAATGACCCCTCTAGCACTTTGTTAGATTTGGATCCTAACCATGTTGCACATGTCTATGGTCGTGATTCTAAGTGTCGTGTGCGTGGTATGGGTAGCAGGATTACTAAAAGGGGACTTGATGCTCAGCCCCTGCAAAGTATCAACTCAAAAAGTAGAACGAAATAGAATCAGCTCTTATGGGAGAGGTTGAAAACCTGAAGTTGTTATACCAAAAGATGCAAGAAGATGTCAACATCTGGGCAAGGGTCGCGCATTTCTCACCTGCTCCTGGTTCTTCTCATGTATGTTTTCACTTTTTATGCATGTGGTTATTGCGTACTTGACTCAAACTTTCAATGTTTTAACTTTGCCAATACATTTTAAATCTTTATCTAGGTTAGACTTGATGTAAATGTATTATAACTAAATCCTTATATATGTTTTACATACAATATTAAAAAAATATTAGGAAAATTATTGTTATTACTCTATTAGGAAAACCTATAATTAAATAGGGATGTGCAATCCCTTTCCCGAGTTAAATAGTTGACTATAGAATTGTTTGTGTTCCGTGAGGATCACAAAGAAAAGAGAAAGGGACAAGGGGATGACTTAATGGTTTCCATATGGTCCTAGAAATTTATATATTATCGAAATAAAGGCTACAAGTTTTATCTTCAAAAGTTTACTGCAGAAGTCTCTGGCTATCATGGGCATGAAAGCTAAGCCACCGAGAAGGTACTTTTAATTTGCTGATTTCCAGAAGTTGTTTGATACCGATGCTTTTGTATTAAGTTGAATGTATTCCCCTCTTTTGTATATCGGTTCATAGAACACGAATTTGAAGTTACTAGCCTACTGGTTGAAAGTTTGAATCTAGATCTCGTATCCTATGAAAATTACTAGCCTAGGGAAGTCACTCCTATCACTTGAGCATTGTGGTCTCGAAAAATTATTCTTCACACCTCAAGTCCCGGGTTTCAACGGATGATCCATCAAGATAGCTCTCACATAACCATGGTCTGGCGGTATCCAGCTGACTTCTTTGATGTTGTTTGAGGGTTGTGCTCTACCTTTGATATTTAGTGAGTGGAGTATACTCAAGTCATCAACTGTGTTGAACATGAACCCATTTGCAATCTTCCCTACAAATTTTAGTTCTTTAATGACTTGCTTCTTGATGTTGTTTTTGTTCATCACCTTGTCATCAAACTAGCATCGATTTCTTGACTTCCATATTTGGGACATTAGGCTTGTTGCTGCTAACTTCCATAGCTGCTACCGAATGGGGTTGAGAAGTTTAAAGGCATTGATTATACCATGCAGAGAGAGAACTGGTTGAACTTTCAAGAAGTCGAATAGCCACTGCCACAATTCTGTAGCATAGTTACATTCCTAGAGCATGTAGCTGATGTTCTCTTCTTCATTTCTGCAGCGAGAAACCATGTGTATACCTTTAGTTCGTACCTTGTCATCTGTTGGGGCAGTGTTTTGAATTAGTTTCCAGATTATACTTGCTATTTTGGGGTGCAAGTATGTATTCCATACCCATTTATACCATTAAACAAGTTATAGCTTCATGATGGGAATTCTTGTTGTTGTTGATTTTGTTTCTTTGGTTATTGTGTGCATTTTATAATTGTTAGCTACTAAAATGTAATGGATGATGAAACACACCAAGTCTTGTTTCTTATCTTTGGATGATGGAGGTTGGACTATGAGAACTAGGGAATTTTCTTTGATAACAAGGTAACACTCCAAGTCCTGTTTCTTATCTTTGTATTATGAAATTTCTTTATTGTATTAACTTACATTGTATTAGATCGTCTAACCTCTCATATTGATTAAAGTGATTGAAAAATTCTTATAAAGGACACCATCCCATGGATCTAATCTAGAATTAGCTTGGTATGTTTATTACAAGGTCAAATCCACACCACTATAATTATATGCATGTCCTGATTTTGTCATTTCCAATACCTTTTATTTGTTTTCTAGTGTAACCTTCAATTTTCAGGGAATGCACATGGTGTTTGTGAATTGTGATTAGTATCCTTAAGGTTTGTTGCTTAGTAGAACTTTATTTCTGAATCAAGCTTTTCTTCGATATATTACATTTTTATTACTTACTTGGTCTTTGTTGCTCATTCACAACCAATCTCAACTAACTCTCTCTTCGCAGACTCCCAAGTTTGAACGGGTAAGTTTCTATGAACACTACACCAGAATTGCTTAATAACGACACCCTGTTGTGGATTGAATCCCAGGTAAGGATCTAATTTGTGGATTGAATCCATTTGTGTGACACTAGTACACATTCTTGGGTTTTTTACATTCTTGTTTGCCTATGCTTGGGCTGCTCGTTCAATCTCTAGAAGACTCTCAAGGTTGCTTGTTCTACTTTCTATGTACACAGTGCTGGACTTAAATTTTAATTAAGATTATTAGATTATGCATGTTCACTTGGTTTCTATGGTTGATCCGTAATATTGATTTCTCAGTGTACATAATTGGTATTGTGCCATATGTGTACTAGCTCTACTTGTTTCTTGTTTCTCATTTTTAAAGTTTATATGTAATAGTGTCGTCCACCCTTAATAATATGGTGGCATTTCATCTCTCCTTAATAATATAGTGACAAAATGGTGAGACTTTTACTAGATACGATTTATTTGATAATGGTTTTGATGTTGTTGTTGAATGTACACGTTCTTATTCATTATATAGGTACGTACGTATAAAGGAAATTGCAGTTAATACTCCCTCAAGCACTATGGTTGGATATGGATCATGATCCTGTTGCACAAGTAATGGGGCATGATACCAAGGATCTAATTATGCTTTAAGACTAATTTGGTGGGTTCCAGCCTTGCAGGACCAAGAATGAGACTGAAACTAGTTGCTTCCTAAAGTTTAGAAGGACTTGAGGATTATAGTTTGGATGGTAAGTAGCCTACCCAACATACCCTAGAACCTACGATCTGGTACACAAATGGATTCCTGTCGCTTGAAACTAACCAAGCAAAGAGGTGTATGCGGCTGAATTATTCATAGAGATAGATAGGCTTCTATGGCCTGAGGTATATTTCTTTCTTTCACTTTTTATTTTTGTTATGGCTTATTTGCATTGAGCTTTTTATTCACTGTAGCCTACATATTGCTCTTGATTTTGGTGAATTTCACCAAAATCTCAAACAGTAATAGTTTAAACAATAGAGATATCTAATCCAGTGGAAATGCTTCTCTAGTTTTAAAAGTTGAAACAATGTGATTTGTGCAGAGTTGGGTGATACTATAGCTCCCCTTATTGAAACAATGAGAATGAAACTAGTTGCTTCAATCGATTTGCATATCTTAAAGGTTATTTTATCTCATTTTTAGTTAATTATCATTGTCTAAATTAGAATATCGTTAAAGTTCTGAACTTTTACTATTCTTTCATCATTTTTGGGTTTATATGATCTACTGATTAATGGTGGTAAACGTCCATTGTTTGACTGCACTTCATTGTTGGTGCAAGCTTGATTTGTTAAAAGAAGTAGTTTTGCTAGAAGCTAGATCTACTCTGACAATAGGAACCATAATCCTAACTCGGTTATCGCCTTTCCGTTATATTGTGTACATTGGAGAAAAAAGAAAAAGAAAAAGAAAAAGTGCTTGAATTTTGTAGTTATTTAGAGCCACAAGTCATTTAAATAAGCTTAGTTATGTTCTGTTTACATTTATGACCTTTTGATATAGAACTTTGAACTTTTTTTTTTTGGCTTGGTTGAGATCTACATTTGTTTGATGGGCCATTATTAGCATCAATATATTTCTGATAGTTGCATATGATCTGATTAGCTTGGCAGTGTCATAGTCTCTCTTATTGCCACACACACAACACATATTTACTATAGAATGACGCAAAAATCTTTCCTTTGAGCATGTGTTCTTGATGGTTTATTTGTTTGTTAAAGATGTTTAAGGCACTACCAATCAAGGCATGGATGAAGGTGCCGACGTTGTCTACTAAATTTATAGGAGTTGCTAAATCATTTAATAAATACACATAAGTGAGTTTGTACAAGGCTAAAGTCTAGCTATATGTTTTCGTAATTTAATTTTTTGGACTCGTGAAGTTATCTAAATGTTTAGGTCCTAACAAACTAGTTCAATACAATAGTAATTGACAACCTGTTGGTCCTAGTTCAACGCAGTTTGTCGCTAGGCTGTTGATCTCGGAAAGCCATTGGATTTAGGATAGTGTTCAGCACGACCTCACTAACTGCTGAATATTTGGTTGTGTGGTTCATAACTCCTCTTTGTAGTTTAGTTAGACATATATCACTCATCTTTTACGATTTAGGAATAAAGTGAATCTCTGCTTTCAACTTTCTAGAAGTCTGCTAAGATAAGAACAGAAGTGCACTACTCTATAGTAAGTCAGCTAAGCCAGGATCTGATCGGACGGGTCTAAAGCTAAGCCGATCCTCGAATATAAAATCTTACTCTGTTTCGTCGGGCTTTTCAGATCAGAATTAGTTCGCATCCTATTTTCGATAAGTCAGACTAGAGTTAAGTTCAAAATTCAACTATATGAGGTTTCACTTACTACGGAAAGAACGCGTAAGAAGCCTACTTTCCAGGCAGAAGACAGAGCTGACTTTTCTAAGCAATTACCTATCCAATACAAAGGAATCTATAGTATAAAAGAGGACGAGAGCCAATAAAGTGCAAAGCTTAAGTGGTGATGTATAACTTCCCGTCACCAGCAATTTAATGCAATGGTCGGTGAGCAAAACCCCAGAAGGGACGTGCTAATGTTCACTGCCACTAACAATAGGATTGACATGACCAGATTGAGTGATTGAGTAGGTTCACTTCTTGAACCTTGATAAAATATTTCTTAACTTCACTTTTTAAAATTAAATTTTATGTTTAGTTGGTGCATGAGTAGTATGCATATATCAGTTTTAACTTTGAGATTACCGTATGCTATAATCCCTTTTCATATTTTGTGTAGGTTTTTCCTTGGAGATTACCGTCCCCTTATCCAAGATACACATGGAAATGTTCTGGATCAGGTTAGCTTCCTGTCCATTATAGTTAGTGAACTCTATTGATTTTATCTTCTCTCTGTTTGTACTTAGTACAACCCCAATGCTTGATCTGTGTTTTATGCTAAAGGTTATGTGTGAAAGATGCCAGAAATTGTAATTTTTTTTTGACCTCCTCTAGTATTAATTTGACTGACAATAAACCAATTAACAGAAAAGACAAGCAACAAAAAAGGAAATGAAGTTGTCCTTACAAGCTTGTTAATATATATTGAGACATTCAGTATGATACTGCTCCACTTGCCTCACCTCTCAATGCCGTACTTGATCATATTATAATGTTATATTGTTGATCCATTACTGAAGAGTGTCCTTACATCTATTGGAAAATGCCTGACATGTGTCTGAAATATAGTACAATGTTATATAATAAAATGTCATAATAGAAGTATTATTCTGTCAGTTACTGATAGAAGATATAGAAAATACTTTCTGCATGTATTGCCTCACCACTTAAGCATTTTAAAACGTAATTTTTTATGTATATCCACTCTTCTCATAGTCTTTTTTTATTGTTAGTCAACCAGTCCTCTTATGTTGGTTTCTTGAATGGTTTGCAGATTGATAAGAGTAGAGGCGATAAGGGAGGATTTTCGTTTATGCAGTCAATGGGTTCAAGTAGAATAGCTTCAGCGATATGAGCATATCCAATAGTGGAGGTGGTTTTCCATTATGTTCTTATTATGGCTTGTGTACTTTAAAAGCCTAGTTATTTATTGGCAATCAACCACTCAAAAACATTGTAAATTTTGGAAAACCAATGTATAATATATCAATTTTTGAAATGTGTTGTTTTAGTATGTTGTTTGTGTAATTGATTTTATGATATGAGAATGAGAATTAGGCAATATTTAGTATTGATGTCAGGGAAAAGTAGGTTCTACAAAAAAAAATTAATTATTAAAAAAACATAAATTTAAACAAATACGACGGGACATAGTGTCGTTAAATGACTTCCCAACAACAATATATCACGGAAATGTGTGTCCTAAATTTAGGACGCAAATTTACGACGGGTGGGTACGTTTTAGATTTGAAAATATGTAGTTCCCTAGAAAGGAGATTTGCAACGGTTTTGAATGTCCTATAATTAACGACGACAATAAATGTCTCAAACCCATCACATTTCTAATTGAAGTTACCACGCGGTTTCCCGTCATTAATATTAGCGACAGAGCTATTCGCGAACCTCCCATTTATATAGCCATGGGGGTTTTCCTTCACACAAAAAGGTGGTGTTGTTAACTAAGTTAGTCCCATAATTTTCCACCATATCAGCTGTCAAGTTAACCTCACGCCACGTGCTGGTAAAGGAAATCAAATTTAATTTGGTCTCGAGTACCTGCCATCTCGCTTTCAGTTGCCAGGGTATGTTCTTGGTGTTGTAGGTAGCAACAACATCTTTAGAATCAGACTCAACCCAGATCGCTGTATGTCCTTTGCTCACTACTATTTCAATGCCTTCCAGTATTGTGATACATTCTGAAACATAGCTAGTTGTCACACCAATGTTTCTGCAGTACACGAATTCAAAACTTCCACCTGAATTCCTTAAGAGACACCCACAGCAGGTCTAGGATTTCCTTTAGAAGCTCCATCAGTGTTGAGTTTGAGCACTCCATTATCAGGTAGAGTCCACTAGCACGGTTTGATTCTAGGTGCCTGTCTTAATTTCCCTTCAATGCCCCAGTTGTTTAATACATCCTTGTCTTGCAAGTTGCTGAAGCTCTTTGAAAGCGAAGCAGTGGTTAACACCTGTGAGGTGACGAAAGACTTGCAGAACCTGAGGTTGCTCCGAAAATTTTCATGAAACAATTTGTTTCTATGTTTCCATAGACTGGCAGCACCACCAAGGATAGCAGATAGCCATAAATCTAGCAATCTAGGGCTTAGGCATGTTCCCATATTGATGGCCTCGGCGAAAGATGCAAAGGTTGCTTCAACCTGGAATTTCCTGCTATCCATTTCCAAAGGCCATGTGCAAAGGCACAATTCCATAACAAGTGATCCAAATCTTCACTATTACATCTGCACACACAACATCTAGATGCTAATTGGACCCTTTTCTTTTTCACCGATTCTTGAGTGGCAACACACTTATGAACCAACTTCCATGCAATTGCTGACAATTGTGGATGTATTGAATTCTTCCACACAACTCTGCTCCAGCATGTTGTGGCTAAAGTACTCCGAATCTCGACAAATGCAGATTTGACAGTAAAGTTTCCTCTAAGCTCAGGAGTCCACACTCTCTCATCCGCTGCTGAACTGTTGGGCTTTTAAAGGGAATGGAGGTCAATCCCATGCTCATCCAACAGAAATTGCAGTTCCTCTGGGATTCTCCATTCATCATTGTGCATAATCATATCAAGGGTTGTTGTACATCCTTTCAAAATATCACTACTCAAGTTCATGATATGTTGTAAGGATTGACCATGAAGCCAACAATCTCTCCAAAGATCAATATTCTTGCCATTGCCTATGATCCAGTGAGTTCGTGGCAGTACTTCAGCTAGTGCCAATTTGATCCCAGACCATATGGTACTTGGTTTGTGAAAAGCAATAGTTTCTCCTTCCTTGTTGAAGTATTTTCTTCTCATGAATTCTGGAAAGTCACCCTCATCATTAAGAATACTCCAAGCCATCTTCATAAGCATTGCTAGATTTGTATCTCTTAGTCTCTTGATGCCCAAGCCCCCTTCATTTAGCGGTGTACACACCTTGTTCCAGTTCACAGTAGTTGATTTTTTCTCATTAGGATCTCCTTACCACAAGAAGTTTCTAATGATCTTCTCTGCTTCTTTAATGGCACTGATTGGCCATTTATAAACAACCATGTTGTAGATTGGGATACTACATAAGACAGAGTTCACCATGACAATTCTACCTTGAAAGGAGAGGCATTTCCTTTTCCAAGCAGTAATTTTTCTCTTGATTTTGTCAATTAGTGGGGCAACTGCTTCTCTAGTTACTCTCCCCTTGATGAGAGGTACACCTAGATATCGTTCAGGTAGCCAGCCAATACCAATTCCTAGCTCTTCTTGAATGAGTTCCTGTCTCCCATAAGGTATGCCCCCCATAAACAGCTTACACCTGTCTTTGTTCACAAATTGCCCTGAAATCATGGCATACCTATGGAGCAAATCATTAATGCATCTTAGGCTCCTCATGTCACCCTTTGAGAAAATGATAATGTCATCTACAAAGAGCAAATGGCTTGGTCCAGGACATCCTCTAACAACAACCATAGGCTTTATGAGGCCATTAGTCCTACACCAATTTAGTGCTCTACTAAGAGGGTCCTCAGCAAGAGCAAAAAGGAGTGGAGCAAGCGGGTCACCTTGATGAAGTCCTCTCCCCACACTAAAAAATCCACATGGGCCACCATTGATAAGAACTGAAAGTTTGGCCGACATAATGATCTTCATAACCTAAGCAATCCATCTTGTTCCAAAACTAAATCTCAAAAGAACTCTTTCCAAATACTGCCAGCTCATAGTATCATAAGCTTGAGCAATGTCTATCTAGAGTGCCACATTTCCTGCATATCTCTTCGTATTCAGCTCATTTACCATCTCATATGCTAAACCAATGTTAGCTTGTGCACTTCTTCCAGTAATGAACCTGCTTTGTTCTTTACTTACCAACTTCTCAATGATAGTCTTCAATCTAAGCTGCATGACCTTAGATAAAATTTTGATGAAGAAATTTGCCATACATATAAGTCTGTACTGCTTGATCTTTTTTGCTTCATTATCTTTGGGAATCAAGGCTATAAAGTTTGAGTTCATGCCCTCAGGTATGTTGCAATCTCTAAAGAAAGATTCACTGCTTCATAGAAGTCCCTCCTTACAATATGCCAGCAAGAGTGGAAAAAATGGCCTTGAAAGCTGTCTGGCCTAGGTGAGTTGTCCACATCTATAGCAAAAATGGCCCTTTCAATCTCAATAATTCCTGGAATAGTAAGTAACATGTTGTTGTCTTCTTCAGTTACTGCTTCAGGAATGAAGTCCAGGATCTGGTCATTTGCTATTACAACAGACTCTTTGAATTTCTACTTGAAATGCTCAATAATATAATCCTTAAGAGTTTCATTGTCTGTAATAATAGTATCATCTTCTTTTTGAATTTTAGCTAGAAGCGATTTCCCTTGCCTGAACTTGTAGGTTGCATGAAAAAATGTTATGTTTCTGGCCCCTTGAGTCCTCCACTTCAGTCTTGATTTCTAGTGTCAAATCTCTGCTTTTAGTTCTAGAGCTTTTTGCACAGCTTGCTCTTTATGGTACAAACTATCACAAAGTTCCTCCAAAATCACTTCTTCACCTATTTGCAGCTGCATAGTAGTTAATTCTGCTGTAGCCTTAGCAACGAGACTATTGACATGGCCAAAAACTTCCTTGTTTCAAGTTTTTAGCTCCAGTTTCAATCTCTGAAGCTTTTTCATAACAATCACCATGGGCCCACCGATGACCTCTTGATTCCAGCTATCCTTAACCAAATCCATGAAAGTTGGATGTGTGATCCAAATCTTGTTGAATTTAAACGGAATGTTTTTCAGCTTGGGGACCTAAATATCAGTGGAGACTAAAGGAGCATGATCTGATCCAAATCTACCTTCTACTTTATATCTCCAGCCATTGTACTTCATAAGCCATGCATTATTTACAAAAGCTCGATCCAACTTACTGAAAATTCTTCGAGAGGCTTTCTGATTGTTGGACCAAGTGAGTTTCACTCCCATATAGTTTGCTTCCATGAGGTTGCAATTATTGACAGTGTTCCAGAAATCTTGCATTGTAGTTCTTAAAGGTGGCTTGCCCCCTCTCTTTTCTTCATATCTCAGAACACAGTTGAAGTCACCTAGAATCACCCAGGGCACATTACATGCCATTGCATTGAGCTCATTCCATAGACTTCTTCAATATACAGAGAAGCAAGATGCATGTACCACTGTAACTAAATTTCCATTCACCGAAACAGTAACTTGTTGCTGAGATAAATATGTCAGTGACAGTTTAACATCTAATCTAAAAATGATCCATATATTACCTACTCTATCATGAATATCATTGTGAATACATTGACAATCATAATTATTTAAACCAAGTCGCGCTATGTTAACAAGATTTGGTCTGACCTTAGGTTCAACTATGCAGACCAATTCAGGATGGTGAGCTTGTACCATCTCCCTTAATCTTGTTACTACTGAATCCTTTCTCACACCTCTTATGTTCCAAAAAATGATCTTCATTAGGGAACAAATAAGTTAGGGTCTTGCATCCGAACTTGTGATCTGGTTGCAAGAGGTGGAGCACTGGGTGCCCTTGAACCTTGTTTACTTCCTTTAGGCCTCCCTCTCTTGGTTTTGGGTTGTTGCTGTTGTGGACAAAGGTCATCTTCCTCAGATTCCACCATATCATCTGACCACCTACCACAAACTGTATGCACTTCATTTGCTACTTGACTTTGTGTTTCAGGCACCGACTCCTCATCATTCAACAAATCAAAGTTGTTTGTTGTATAGATTTGAAATGGAGGTTGCCCAGTACTTTTAGTAGGTTGAATACATTCCACCACATTCTCAGGATGATCCTCTGGTTGTCTAATCTCAACTTGTGGTGGCTGTGTTGTTTTGGAAAAATGAACACAATTGAAAACTCCCTGATTTGCAGGTGGAGAAATGACAGTGTGGACCTCCGTTTCAAATCGTGCATCACCCTCCAAAATAGGGGGTTGCACCACTCTAGCCTGATCTTCAGATGGCTATGCTTGATTATGTTCAGCTACACCTAGTGCACTAGTCCCAATAGCATCCACCTCTGTTATTTGTTGCTCTTGTTCAGTCTCTGGTACTTCTCTTGCTTGATTAGGTTCACCTACTAGACCCCTATGTCCATCAGATAAACCTACCATCTACTGTTCCTGCTTAGCTGTGGTTGCTGTCTTAGGATCAATATGAATTATTTCTGTTGGCTCTTTACTTGTACTAGCTTCTTGTGCTTATTGTTGCATCTCATTGCTCCTTTGTTTTCTTCTCCATTTCGTTTTTTGATTTCTTGTTGGTTCAAAAGGTGCAGCAGATGCATCCTTTGTTGGTGCTTCCACAGCTGGTGCCTTTGCTTTGGATTTGGCCATTTCTGCTTTCAAGTGTCGGCATTCCACCACCTCATGACCAATACTTTTGCAATGAGTATAGAATTTAGGAGTCTTGCCCATTATGATCGTTTGCTAGAATTTGATTTCAATATCTTCTACCTCAACCCAGATTCGATCAGGTAGTTTCTCAGACAGATCGACATCAACTAGTACTGAAGCATAGTACCCACTATCTCGAGTAGCAGTATTGCTATCAAGATGAAGAGGCCTTCCCACTCCCCTAGCTAGCAACATTAAAGTTTTAACTTCCCAATATTCAAGGCTAAGCCCAGGGAAGCGAACCTAAACCAGAGCATGTGATTGAGTTTGCTTGTCGATATTGAAATTATGATACCATTGTCTGAGTTTCAGAGGCTGGCCATCCAAAATCCAAGTGCCTTGTACCCAGAGCAATTTGTAGTCTTCCTCACAAGCAAGCCTGATCAGAATGAACCCTCTCCCAAGTGGAGTGATACACCAATCCCCCTTCAGGTTCCAAGACTGCTTTGCAAGACTGCGTACCAATTCAATCTTAGTTTTTACCAAATCCAGACGTCCTACTAACGCCCACTTCATGTATTCAAGCCCTTTGTCAACTTCAGATTTCATCAAGGTAATTTTGGGGTAATCACCTTGTTTTCCTGGGCTTGGAAGAGTTGCTAGATCCACCTCTCTACCCACTTTTGCAAGTGACGATGCAGCTTCAGCAAAAGTTTTGCCATTTGTTTTGTGATCAGCAGCCAAGATTGTGGCTTTATCGACACCACCACTAGCTACCATTTTTGTTGTCTCTTATACAGTATGGGTTGCAGTTCTAGTGAAAAAACTCTGGTTCCTTCCTCCACCAAGGCCAAAAGGGATATTAGCCATTGTAAAAAAGATAAAAAACAATCAATGATCACCAAGGTAGGTAAGCATTAAGTAGAGATCAAAGAGAGTAAATTATCAAAGAAAGTCTGGGTCGAAAATGAGAAGCTGATTGAAGTTTCCCTCTCTTTTTTGCCAAAAAAGTAAGGTTTAAATATTACGATAGTATAAGATGAAGAAGGGCATTAGAAAAGTTACTAAAAAAAGCCCAAAAGGATAATATTTTGGTGTTGCTATGTGTTTTCTAGAGAGAGAGTGTCAGAGCATCTCTCACTAAAAGAAAACATCTCTCACTCTTATCCTCTTTAAAGAGGGGTGCAACACTTGATGGGGTTTAACCGAGTTTGTTTGGATGAACTGCCTACGTATCAAGTTCTCTTTGCTAGGGGGAGACTTGAATCAGGTCAGACGTAGTTCCTCATCCTCTTTATATAGACAAGGTACCCGCGCCTCTTGCTTTCCTGTGTCAGGTTAAATCTAGGTCTTCAGGTCACTTGCGAGCCTTGATGGCGAGTTAAGGACATTTATTGTTAAGCGTGCCTGAAGTCTCGGTCTTGATGGCTGTAGTCAAGAGATATGTTACGAGCCATTGTGGACGAGAGGATTGAGCTATGGAAATTAAACTTACGGGTGAGATCGTTTACTCGACTCGAGTCACTTAGAAACAAGCTCGCAAGACGAAAGCGATGAGATCGGTTGGTGGTGACATTGTTATGGATGCGAGTTGAATAGGTTTCTTGCCTAAGTCGAGTCACTATAAAGCGAGCTCTAAGGACAAGGATATAAGGTCTATTGGTAGTTCTATATATGCTGGACAAGTGTGCGATATTCATTGGATGTGAATATTACTCCCTCACATAGGCCCATCTTAGTAGGTCATTTTTTTACAAAGAAGTGACTTGCTGAGAGAGAACGATAGCATGTGTTTAGCACAT
Source organism: Coptis chinensis (assembly GCF_015680905.1). NCBI lineage: Eukaryota > Viridiplantae > Streptophyta > Magnoliopsida > Ranunculales > Ranunculaceae > Coptis > Coptis chinensis. Next base: position 90,404,178 of record NC_141458.1, on the reverse strand, counting down.
GTGATGATGCGAACAGGTGTAATGAGAAATTTTAACCGTCTCGTTTTATGGAATTCAAAAAGACGCTATAAAAGGTGACGTGTCGTCTAGGGTTTGAGTGCAATCATGACTTGCCTTGGGAACTGAAAGGTTTTTTTTACAAAAACGCTGCTGGTGAACTGAAGAGCCATCGTTCCCTTATTTTTCAGAACTTTGCAAAGGTTTAAGAGTACCAAGTTAGTTTCTCTACCATTTTTGTTTCTCCTACTTTTGTTCTTTCTCTCTTAGTAGTCTGGTGTAGGTCTTTGTTCATAAGGAAAAAAAACAATAATCAAAACATGTTTGATTCAGATGACACACGATCTAATGAAGTAATAGCATAGTCGGTAGGTTTCGAAAGTGAGGAGGTAGAAGTGAGATCAGTGTCTGTAATAGCTATAGTGAGTAATTCCAGTTCTGCTATGGCATCTTCTTCTTCTGGTGGTTTACCTCCTAGAATTGTAGATAGAAATGCTGTAAATAACTTTGTAGAGTTAAGGGAAGCTTGTGGTATAACAGTCAACGAACTAGCTATTTACGAGCTGGGGTATGTAGAGAACGTTTTTAGTTCATAGTTAGTTCAAGAGATTATGGGGTGGTGGTTTGTGAGGGACAAGCGAGGAATGGAATGAGGTTACCGTTCTCGGGTTAACCTGTGATTTTTTAAATTTCGTGAGAAAGCCACCGCCAATTCGTTGGTATCGTGGGCTTTGTTAAGGGTATTTGATCTATTGAATGAGAGTGGTGAGTATCGCATTAAAGGTCATTTGATATCGTGGAGCACTATCTTTGTGAAATGGTCCAGGGCCAACAATTTTAGTTTACAGACACTGACCGGGAAGTCGAGCATCCTGGATAAGGTTAGCAACGAACCCTGGGAAAATAGACCATTGTTGGTGGTTGGAAATTATTGTGCCGCTGGGTTTAGTGTTGAAACTAGGGTTTGTAATTTTGCTGGTATGTATCGCTTTGTTGTATGTTGCTCATATGTTTTGGTAATTGGTTTTGAATTTGATTAATTTCTTTGATGTTTTGTAGAGGTCGATGTTTCAAGGGGGAGTTTGCGTGGGGTTATTGAGAAGTTCGCGAAGCTAACTCGAGCTCAGAAACATAAAAGGCTGCCTGAAGTAGCGAACTACTTTGTGGAGAGGGGAGGTCGTCAGATACATTTGAAGAGAATGAACCAAAAGAAGCGAGCACGTGGTCGAATTGATAATGAGTCGTCTACTGAGTTAATAATGGAAAGGGGAAATAGTGGAATTGTCACTAGGGAAAAAAGGAATAAGAACCGTTCTGGGTATGGGCGTCTTGTCAGAGGAGTTGAGACCTCTGGGTCCGGGGGTGGCTCGGTGAGGTGACTTGTCCACGGTGGCCCTGATGGTGTGGGGGTCGCTCCACAGGAGAGGTCAAGGGAGGGCTCGCCTCTGGACCTGGAGGAGATCAGGTTCGTGCTTCACCGGCCAAGCAGCTTGGCTAAATGGAAGGCAGATGCACCTGATCCTAGGGCCACCAAGGTGGCTAGGGTCGTTGACTGCTCTGCTGGGAGTGGGTGGGGTGCTTTGCTCGAGCGAAGGATCGGGAAGGCGGCCAGGAGCTCGAGGTCTAGGGGCGGGCTCGATCTGAGCATACCCGACCTGGATAGTGTTGAGAAAGAGTTGAGTTTGGGAGTTAATGTGGGAGGTAAGGGAAAAGCGGTTGCTAGAGAGAGTGGTAAGCCGGCTTCTGTAGGAGCAGGGGTGACAACCTGGATCGCAACCTCGTCTACGTTAGTGAGAAGACGGGGAAGAAGCATGCGGTTAAACTATCTGACTGCAGCTTCAGGTCGGCACCCATTACTAGTTGTATCTTGGATGGAGTTGTGCTGGATGGTGACAGGAAGGAGCTGGACGCCAAAGATCTGGATGAGAATCTGAGGACCATGGATATGGCTTATTGCTTGGTAAACCTTAATTTTATTTGTCATTTTACTATCTTGTGGCTAGAATTAACATTGGTGTTTCTTTTTTAGTTGCTTGCTGGGTATCAGAAATTGAAACACACAGCCCAGATAAGTGAAGCTGAGAAAGGCAAGCTGGAGAAGGTTAAGGAAGAATTGGCGAACGTGTAGATCGTTCAAGAGGTTGAAAAGAAAGAAATGGAGGGTCTGAGGAAAATGTACAACGACGTTGTATTGGAGAGGTCGATAATGGCCAACTCGATTGATGAATTGCAAGAGAAGGTTGGTACGGTAACTGAGTATGCCAAGAACTGCAAATCGGTTGCTCAGAAAGCTCGGTAAGCGTATGATGCTGTGTGCCAAGATTATGATGAACTGGAGCAGACGTACTTTCAATTAAAAGAAGAGCATGAACATGGGGCTCGAGGTACAAGTGTGTTTGACGTACCTAGAGATGCTAGTAATGTTCCATCTACTAGTATTGTTGTTGCTGCTGAGCGAATTGAGGTGCTTGTCGACATTCCAGAAAATTCTGTTGTCGTTCTGCCTGCTGATGTTGAGAGTGGTATTCCTGATGACTTGGAGCCGTTGCAGACCAAAGCTATGTCCAATGTTATTTGATTTATATTTCTTATTCTGAGAGTTATGAGGTTGCTGAATTTTTAAGTGGTTATGATACAATAGAATTGGTTTCCTGGGCTCGCCTGGGTAGTTCGCCTAATTCTTTTTGTTGCGTGGCATGATCCAAATACATTAAGAGCTGATAACCTAGGGCGACTTAAGCAGTTCGCCTTTATTATATGCTTTTAATTTTGGTACTTGGATGAACTGGTTTCCCAGAATTTTCTGGGCAGTTCGGTATGCTTTTGCGATCGTGCTAACTGAGCTGGTTTTCTAGGATGTCCCGGCAACTCGGTTAGTATATGAACTGGGTTCTTGAGTCTGTTCAGGCAGTTCATAATTGACATTTATAAACTGCATATGCATTTGCTTTCGTCTTTTTGCTTATGTCTTGAATGCGATTGGCTTTGATTGTGATATTTGCACTTAATTTGAAGTTAGAAGTGTGTATTTTGCAAGAGCAATAAGATTATGGCTCTAGAGAGCTTTGGGCTCGAGTAATAGAGTTGTTGTGTAGCCCTTAGAGATGGAGTAAGTGTTTTACTCCAGTGAACGTTTTAGCCTATGTAAGTGTGTTGCTTTTAGTGGGCTTTCTACACGTAGTTGACCCCAGAAGTGTAGATTTTCAACTAATGAGTAGCGTTTGAGCTATGTAGCCGGTGAGCTCGAATGAGCATTTGGCCGTAGAGAACATTGTAGCTCTGGGGAGCATGTTAGTTCAAGTAAGCATTCTGACTACTCTAGAGAGTGTTCTACACTATGTTGATCCTAGAGTTGTAGGTCTGCAACTAGTGAGAAGTGTTGGAGCTATGAAGCCTTTAAGCTCGAGCGAGCGTTTTATCGTAGGGAACGTTTGACCTCTAGAGAGCGTTTAAGTTTGGTTGAATGTTTTACTCTTAGAGAGCGTTCTGCATTGAGCTAACGCTAGAGGTGTATGTAGGTCTCCAGCTAGTGAGAAGTGTTAAGGGTAAGTTGCCTGTGAGCTCGAGTGAGGATTTTATCACATAGAACGTTTTAGCTCTGGAGAACGTTTCAGTTCGTTTAAGCGTTGTGCTCTTAGAGAGTGAGTTGTGCGTCTATTTAATAACATAGAGAGATTGCAGTGCATTGATGCAAAATAAAAACTATGTGTATAGTGTTAAGAGTTAGATATAATGGAAATGGAATTTTTTTTATTTATAAAATTTCTTTAACAAGAAAGTATTCCAAGGACGTGGTAATGCATGTCCGTCTTGGGTTTTGATCCAATATGCTCCATTGCCCACGACTCGTTCTACTATGTAAGGGCCTTCCCATGTTGGTGCAAGTTTCGAGTCATCCTTAGTCTTTTTCAAGACTAAGTCGTCAGGTTGGAAACTTTGAGGGTTAACTTGCTTGTTGTATGTCTTCCTCAGAGTTTGCTGATAGGATGCCACTCGAATAGCGGCTAGGTCGCGTCGTTCTTCAAGTAAGTCGACCTCTCGAACAAGAATAGAATCATTCTGCTCAAATTTGACGATTTCAGATTGAGTCATTGTAATTGTCAACTCAGTAGGAATGACGGCCTGAGTACCGTAACATAGTGAGAACGGTGACTCGCCTGTGCTAAAATGAGTTGTCATTCTATGAGCCCATAAAATGTTTTCTATCTACTTTGGCCATTGGCTCTTATTCTTTTCAATCTTCTTTTTTAAGTTATCTAGGATTGCCTTGTTGCTGGCTTCTACTAGACCGTTGCATTGAGTGTATTGAAATCGCGTGAACGATCTTCCACTTAGCTAAAAGTTCCTTGACTATTTTTCCCTTGAAGTGGGAGCCATTGTCCATTACTAATGTGTGGGGTAGGCCAAATCTGGTGATGATGTTGGTCTAGATGAAGTTACTAACATTAGATTCTTTGACATGAGCCGAGGGGATCGATTCCACCCATTTGATAAAGTAATCTGTTGCAACTAGGCCGAATTGGAAGTCTGTGCTTTTTTGTGGAATGAATGTACCCATGATGTCCAAGCCTCACATGTGAAATGGCTAAGGGATGGCAATGTTGATGAGCTCTTGAGATGGTTAGACAATATTGTGGCCAAATGTTTGGCACTTCATTCATTTGAGTACTTACTTCTTGGCATCAATATGCAATATTGGCCAGAAGTATCCTTGTGAGATCGCTTTGTGGGCCAAAGAGCGACTTCCGGTGTGGTTTCCACATTCTCCCTCGTGGATTTCTGCGAAAATCATCTGACCCTATTCTCGGCTTATGCACCTCATATGGGGTCATCCGGTGGATTTTCTGAAAAGTTTGTCGTTTACTAGGCAGTAGTGACCTGACTGGTTTTGAACTTGTCTGGCCTTGGTGCGATCTGTTGGCGTTTTGCCTAGTTGGATATAATCTATGATAGGTTGCATCCATGTTTGACTCCTTTGAGTGTCAGAGAGTAGGCATATGTCACTTATTTCTAGGACGTGCTCATTTTGGTAAGTAGGTCTATCAATTACCGATGAGTAACTTACTAAAGGCCACAATTCGGTGCTTGGGTTGCGAAGGTAATTTGTCGGGGATGGTGATTCTCTTCCCGTAGGAAATGATGTATGGTGACTTTCTTAAAGGAAGGTAGTAATTGGCTTACAACTTGAAGGTATTTAGAAAGGCTACCTTCATTGGTGGTGTACTCATTAGCGACCTGGCGAACGACCAGTTGTGAATCGCTGAAGAGCTTGAGCTCCTGAACTTTAATCTCTAATGCCATGTGTAGTCCTATGATCAGGGCTTCGTACTCAACTTCATTGTTGGAGGTCATGAAATCAATGTGAATTGATTTTTCCGCCATAGAGCCATCTGGTGACACTAGGACTACTCTGACACCGCTACCACCTGGATTGCTAGCTCCATCTACGTAGAGTGACCATACCGATGAGTCGTGTTGCTTAAAAGATGGGGTGGCGACCTCTGGTTCCCAGTTCAGGTCGTCAACTGGGTAATATGCTAAGAAATCAGCAATGACCTGACCTTTCTAAGAGGTTCGAGGGGTGAACTAAATATGGTGTTTGATAAGAGCCCAAAACTGTAGTTTTAACCCCTTAACAATATTGCTGTTAGACCAATTATATAATCAATAATATATGTTTATCACTAATTACGTGTTTTTGAGAATTTTAGGCTTTGGAGTTGAATAAATGTAAATTCGTTACTAATTAGGCGCTAAAGGGAGCTAAAGGGATTGCTATGAAAGTTCTATGAAGAAAGCCCAAGTTTCATGGAGAAAAAGCCCTTAAACAGCCAAAATCAAAGTTGTTAAGTGAAAGTCAAACCGGATTAGAAAGCTGAATAAAAGTCAACAGAACTTCAAAATGCCATATCTTTGGACTCAGACTTTGGATTTGGGCCCATTTTATATCAAAATGACCGGCTCAGAAATCTCTTTCCAATGGTCTAGATCTTGACTCGATCAAATCAGTATAAGTTGGTAAAAACTCGCGCTACAGTAACACGACCAGAATGGAAAGTCCTGGATTCAACAGATTGGGTTTTGGGCTCAATTTTTCGGCTCAAAATATGACTCCTCAGCCCATGCACGAATTTGGGGATCTAACTCTTTTATATCAAGAGACAAAAGCTTAGCTCTTAGGCTATCTAGATCTAAACCTAGTTCTAGTTCATAAAATTTAGTTTTTATAATATAAAATTAGTTTTAATTCATTAAATTAGTTTATATAGATTAATCTAGTTAGTTGTCCATTTTATTAGTTGTTAGAACAAGTTTTGAATCTTAGAATAAAATACTTAGTTTATATTTCAATCTTTAATTTCGAATTCAATCTTGCATTCATAGATTTAGTTGTTTTAAATTGATAATTAGTATTTATAATCTTAGTTCTAAATTAGTTTAAATTTCAATTGTAATCCATTTTTGAATCTTAGATTATTGTTAATTTAGATTAATAAAGTTTAATTAGTTATTCAATAATAACTTGTTTTTACTGTTCTTGGTTTAGAAATGATAGTATGATGATTCAAGGCTAAAACCTCCATTAGAGGGGTTTAAGGAAGCCTTGATGAAAACTTGATTTTGTTAGCTTAGAAATTGTCGTGATAATCTATTCAATTCTAGAAAGTAATTAGTTCACCATGAGAATGAGTTTGATTGCTTTACATGCTAGTTATTATTTGGTAGAGATTGCCATGAATAACTAGGGATTAGAATACCAGTTGTTATGCGAAAGCATTGACTTTTGGATTACGACATTTCATTGTTAGTTGATTAAGTCGAATTAAGGTGGAATCGAATTCCCCTAATTCATTCTCTATTGTCAAGTTAGTATTTGAATTCCATCATTTCGTTATTTGCATATTGTTTTCTAGTTTCCCATCATAGTATAAATTCACATCTATAAATATTGCTCTCACCATTATTCCCTTGTGTTGATCAATTGATTTCTATTATGTCTTGGTAGTTTAGGAGTGGAACGATTCTGTACTCTATATATTGCATAAATCTATATGTGAGAGTAGGAAATAAATAATTGATAATGTAAGAATAAGGTTAGAGTAAATCTAATTGAGTTTTTATGGGTTATCGGTGTTCACCAAGTTCTTACGCCCATCTTGCTATCTGCGAGTTGTTTTGTTGGCTTTAAGAAGGATCTTCTTTAGTGGGAGGTCGGTGAGCACTTTGGTTGGATGTGCATGGAAGTATGGTGCGAACTTTCTTGCTAAGTAAAGTAATGCCGATCTTGCTTTTTTCAATGTGGGAGTAGTTCTTCTCACTAGCAACAATGTCTTGCTTATGAAGTAGATCGGTTTCTCTGCATTATGTTCCCTTTGAAGAGAACTAAACTGATAGCGAAGTGAGACACTGCTAAGTACAGCCCCAGTGTTTCACCATCATTTGGTTTTACCAGCACACACTACACCATATGAAGGAATTTCTAACAATTGCATTTTTTCATTTGTAACACTTACTCGGCCGTTAGTAATTTAATGGCAGTTAGTATTCCGTTACTAAGTCATGTAACCGTTAGTAAATTAGTTGAATAATTTTGTGACCTTTATCGGTTATTAACTAACGGATCGTAAGTGTTACCCTTTGTTAAAAAACAAAACAAATAGCAATATCGGACTAAATAAAAAGGCGAAAATTTAAAGCGGGATTATTTTCATTTCAGCTTTCGTTAGGTCAACTGCCATTAAGTCCTTATCTAAGAGAAAACATAAGCAAAAAGAAGCAAAGGGTTGCCTTGGACTGCCACGATAAGTAATCATCTTCCCTCTCGATTTCTTCCTCGTTGTCTTCCTCGATTTCTCCCTTTTCAATTAAGTGATTAATAAGATATATTTCTTTGAGTCATGGTTCTATACATCTCCAAATTATCCCCTTCCGCAGGGGAGTTCTATTCTGGATTGACATTGTTTTATTGCTTGATTTTGATAAATTAGGGATTTTGGTTTTGATAATATTGTTTGTAAAAGTTAAAATGAGGACCTTTTTAAAAAAAAAAAAATTTTTGTTTTGTTTTTTAGGTTTGGGTTATTTTTTTAGGTTAGTTTGATTTTACCCCTTTCATGCAAATTTCCATTTTTATGTCACTCCAAACTTTAGGATTATATAGGGCAAGGAAAATAACTTTCTTGATTTATCTTTTTTGTTTATGGAAATATGTAAAGTGTTTGAACTCTATTTTATCTCTTGTTGGTTTATAGCAATTTGTTGAGGTATATTAATGTGTGGGAATTGTAGGGTTTGATTTTTCTTTACTTGTTAATTCATGGCCTACCTTGAAGCCCCACTGATAGAGGTTTCAAACCTAAAGTTTTCTTGTCCCAAGTAGCCATGACTAAATGAATGCCCTTTTGTCTTGATTTCTAAATTTTGCAATGTCAAATTTGTTGGTAAAGTTAGAAGTGAAGGAGTGTGGTAGAATTGCAGTGAAAAATTTAAGACATTAGTTAATTCACTTTGATAAATTTGTTATTTTTTTTTTTTGATATCTGACTTTTTGTACTAAAGTTGCATTTGGGTGGTCCCTTTTTGTGGAAAAGCGTTAATATCTCTCCCAAATCGAAAGTTGCATACCCATCGATGTAGCGGATAGTCAAGTTGATTCTGAGATGAACTTGAATGCCTCTCGAGATGGATGGAAATTGCAAAGGTACTCTTTTATATGTAAATGTTTTTATTAGAATCCTATCCTCTTTTCTCATATCTTTTCATGATGTTTTGTATTTCTCAATTGTATTTGAGAGAGTGAAGTGTTCATTCTGTTTATGCTGAGAATAATAATGTTTTCGAAAAGCAGTGAGCATATTATAGAGGGGTAGTTATAGGGGTAATGGGTAGAGTTATAAGTGTCATTGTCAAGATAGTTTATTTATTTAACTCTTGCTAAATTAAGAAGGGGAAACAAATGAGGAGGCTCTCGTTAGCGGTAAGTAAGCTAGGAGGTGCTCATAGTGAACCTCGGTGCATTTGTATAAAAGGTAGTTGCCTTACTTTTATTTTGGTCTGCAAAGCGATTGGTTGCTTTGATATTTCTCCCTTAGGATGGGCATTTCAGCTTATGGTTGCTTGAAGTCAGAAAATCATGATTTACTTCATCTTTCTCTTGATTCTTGTTGTGTAAAATTGAGAATGCCTTTTCTTTTCAACTATGGTTTGAAGTGATCCATTAGACCATGCAAATGATAAAACTTGGGTGCCAGCTCACATATACAAACCTGATTCAACAAAAATTGGTTTATGCTAATAGTAAAATGGTTTATGCTAACTGGTCATTTCATATACTCAACTTTTTATATTCAACTATGCAAAGGAGAATGGGCCATGTGAGGAGTGATTCACAAATTTGTTTCTTTCTATGGAGGGGCTTACTATTAGTTCCCATTTTACGTATTGCAACTATGGGTTGGGAATTGGTAACTAAATAAGTTTGGAACATAGTTAAACTCTATAAGCGACATTTTATTTCTTAGTCATCATTAATAGAAGCTATGCCATTCATGGTTATCGATTTGTGTTAGATTAGTCTTTTATGCTAGAACTTCTTTGATTGCTTTGTTTGAAATGATTTTTGTTTGTAGTATTAGTATGCCTTTGTTTGGTGGGTTTATGGTCTTTACTAAATAGTTGGTCTGCATCTTGAAAGTGGATAGATAGTAGTAATATATATAGTATAGCATGATTGCAGACATATGCATCTTGTAGCTTTCGATTTTAGCTTTTAGTCTCATCTTTGTTGTTTTATTTGCCTTGTTGCCTATCACTTACCAATTTGGATCGGATGGTTCAAGGCTTATTGTTTCATTGGCATGTTTACCACTTAGTTACTTCAAATTGGCTTCTACATGTTGTTAATTTCCAATTCTATCTCGTCTTCTTTTATGATTTAAAACTTAATTTGTTACGCCTCGCATACCTAATTTCTTATACTGTTTATCTAGGAAATATAAAATTATTGAATGAATATCCATGTGCTTGAGAAAATGTTATTTTCATTGACAAGGGTTGTGAGTATATTTACCCCTATCTTACTCTGCCAATGCAAACGTAAGAAAGTTTCTGCATTGCCAGTTCCAAGCCCAAACAAAGGAGGAAGGAGGGGGTCTCTTGGACGTCTCTTTCTAAACAAAGTATATATGTGTATACAACATGTTGGGCTGGTGGTTAATATATCAAGGTAATGGTGGTATTCTGGCTGTGATGCTTGTCATTTTTTTTTTGAATGTAGAATCAATGTTATGCTAGTTTTTTTTTTTTGCTAATGTGTAGATGTGCCATATGGTAATTTAGCGTCTATATTTTGATGAATTGGTGGAGTCTGTCACATGCATTGGCAATGGCAGTTCCAAGGGGGGGATTGTATGTGGGGTAGTGAAAGGTGAGGTAACTATTAAACTTGTTGAAGTGAGATCTGCGAGGTTTTTATTCCTTGGTTGCCACACCTTTGTTCTTTAATTACTAGGCTTTTTAATAAACTTTGTAGGTTCCCACTCAGATTTCTCTGGGCCAACTTCTAGAAGCACAACTTGTATTGCAATTGTTCCAAACAACCATGTTGTTGTCGCAAATGCTGGTGACTATCATTGTGTGATATCAAGGAAGGGTGAGGTAACTATTAAAATTGGCACAATCTTATTAACATGTGATGCTCTTGTAAACATGTGTTAGAAGATATTCATATTGTTACAAGTTTGGGTAGTTGATAGTGTTCAAACTTGCCTTGTCTCCTGTTGATTAGTTTTGGTAGTTGATGTTGTTGCCTTGTCGCATAGGGTTCTTTTATATTCAAATATTGTGTAAGTATCCAGTCTCATGTTGGTATTTGATGTTGGTATTTTTTTTTTCTGTAGCCAAATTATGTTTTCGAGTGTGGTTAACTCATCAATTTTTATTGTGGTGAGGTCAGTGCTTTTACCCGATTCTGTTAAATTTTTTGAAGTACTATTTATGGTAATACAATTCAGTCCTCTATTTGTGTCATTTGTTTGGTATGTGGTAGCTTTGGATTAACATAGAAATGGGATTGCTTATGGAAAGTATGCTCTCTAAAAGTCTTAAATTGGTGAAATAGTTTAGTCCTCCACATTAACAAGTGTCGAGTCCTTGAGAATAGGCAGGTTCTTGACTCTCTATTTTGGTGACTTCGACATTGATGGTGGTATATGTTTGACAGTTCTTTTGGTGGGAAGTTGGAATGCAACGGATATTGCACATCCATCGGCCTGGCATTTTATGTCTGTTGGGGATGCTTGGTATGGGTTGTCAACCCTCAATACACATTACTATACATGAATGTCGGTCATCTTTCAATTGAACTGTGGTGTGGATTTGTTATTGTACACTTTTTGCATGCACTCTTGCAAATCACTCCTTTGTATATATTTCAAAGGTCGACTATTCAATGTGTAGGATCGGGCATGAGAGTGCATACATGGAGAGGGCTATCATCAATATATATAGTATTCAATCTATACATTGTATTCTTGATGGTACTTCTAGCAATATACAAAGATTGCGGATGAATCTGAGAACTATCATGGTGACTTTGGAATATATATAAACATGTCACATAGGTATTTGTGGGTAAAACGATGTGCATGTGTCTCTTTTATGTTGGTCTGTTATTGGAGAACATGGGTTGGTGGGATTTTTATATTGTTATTAAAATCGAAAGTTTCATAATGAAATTCCCATCTATTAAAATATAGATAACGATTGCCGGAAGACTCTTGTTACTTGTTAGTTACCCCATGATAGCATGTTGTTCAAACTGAATAAATAAATGCAGCAAATGCTCAATATTTATGTCCAACTCTTTTTAATTTTTCTATATCCCAAATATACCAAGTCCCAGATATAATCTTTTTCCTTGGTTTGTTAAGCGCCCTAGGCTTCCGGTACCAAGCTTTGGATGTACGGATGGTGGCGGTGGGATATAACTTGTTCGGATTTCCCACCCTAAAGAAACTTTATCCTACCAGTAGCTTAAGGTTTTAAATTTAAAGTTCTGCTTTGTAGGTTCTTTTCAATTTTCAGGTTGTTGAAAAGGTATACTTTGACAGACAATTTCTTTGATGGATTCTTTTTAGATCGTTGGACACTCATTAGCTAGGTGGAGGCAACTGCAAGCACTTCTAACATATGCATTAAAGGGAGCAACGGGATTTCTCGATGGCTACGTGTGTTGCATTTTCTCGGTATGTATGCGTTGTGCAATATATGTTTGACTTGTAATAATTGTTCGGACACTATTTTATTGTTTCTTTTTGCTTTTTTTCATGTCCCAGTTGCAAATGACTTTCAAAACAAAACAAAACCAAGAAAAAGTTTGCTCTGTTTCTAGATTTAATTTAGATCGAAGCTCGCTCTCTATAAAGTTGTTTGTTGGAAACAACTTTCTCACCATCTTCATAACTGATTAGATTTTAACTTAGCGGCTGCTTGCATTTGTATGACATGGGATCCGGCAGAGTCGGGCAAACACTTTATTTACATTTGTAAATGGAGCAGATTTGGTGCCTACCATTTCGGTTTGCTTGATAGATGACTTTATGCTTTGTCTTGGGACTTCCATTCTTCTAGACTTTATGTATTACTATTATTTCTTATTTCCTCATATATGAGCGAAGCATTATATACGAGTAAGCATAGAATTTTGGGCCGACTAATTTGAATTGTCAAATCGAGATATTACTCGTCATTGTCTTATGTTTGTTTCTCTTTCCTTACAGAGGTAACAACATATGCTTGGCTAAATGATTTGCATAGCCAGATTGAGCACACAAGAATCCTAAGCATTGTCTATCGTTATGCATCAATTTTGGGTTCTCGCCTTCCCTCCATTGCTAGTGCTAGGTAAAAAGTTCTTTGGTCTTTGAGGGATTTCTGCGTCCCCATTTCAAATGGTATTTTCGGGTAAGACCTAACTACTACCTTCCACAAATAAAACAAAATATTGCATGGATTTGTACTTGGCATTTTAAGCTTTGCCTTGTGTAAGGAATTTAATTTGGTAATGCATTATGAGCCTAGATTAAAATGTTGACAATATAAATAATTATATTCTTGACAATATAAATAATATGTTGAGAAGTACTAGATTAAGATATAGCGTTTTGTTTTATGAAATGATTGAAAACTTCAGATTTTGGGATTGGATGTATGTCTGATACCTTGGTTGGAAATGATATGTTGAGAGGTATCTTTGGTGGACAAATGAAGCGAGTCACGATAGGTAGAACATAGTCGATGTGTAGTCAGAATTCCATTCATATGACTTACCTTTGAACCATTTATTCTAAGCCCTATTGCCTAATGTTTTATAGGGGAAATGCTTCTTTGGAGCGACAAAGGCATTGTTCATGGATGAAATATCTATAGGTTTGGACAGCAAAGGCATTGTTCATGGATGAAATATCTACAGGTTTGGACAGTTCAACAACTTTCGGATAGTGAATGCTTTGAGGCAAACCATCCATATTCTCCAAGGGGACTGCCGTCATCTCGCTCCTTCAACCAGCTCTAGATATTTGTGACCTTTTTAATGAGATTATTCTAATCTCGGATGGTCGATTGTGTAATACCGGGGTCCCGTGAGAATGTACTTGAATTCTTTGGATTGATGGGCTTCCAATGTCGACGACAGAAAAGGAGTTCTTGACTTTTTGCAAAAGTAAGTTTCATTCAGAAAACTACCCTACTTTTTCTTTATTTTCCATTTGCTATTATCCCATGTGAGTCTTTTAGAAAGACTGGGGTTGAGATTGAACTTTCGTTTGTATGATAGCTAGGTGACCTCAAAGAAAGATCAAGCTTGAGTATTAGATGCGTAAAGATGACAAGAGCAAGAGCCATCATGCAACTTTGACAATGAAGAAGTTTGGGGTTTAACAAGAAGGAAGGAACTCTTAAAAGCTTGCATCGCAAAGAGAATATTTGAGGATGAAGAGGAACGGTTTTGTGTACATCTTCAAATTGACATAAAGTGAGTTTCATGTTTCCGGATAGAAAATCTTGCTCAATACTGTTGATCTCTTTGATTTTTTTTTATTATTCATGTTGCAGCTTACCATAATGGCATTCAACACATCGACACTCTTCTTGTGTCTGAAATGTCTTGTGATGATGTAGCGAGATGGTGGTATATATATGGGAGCTCTATTTTATAGTCTTCTTTTGCATATGTTGTATTTGTGATTGGGCTATGTTAATTGGAAATCGTTATATATGTATGGTAAAGATTGTTAGTTTTATGGATGAATAGAAGAATTTTTTTAATATATTGTAGAGTGAAAAGGTGCATGTGGTGCTTGTAAAAGATTGTGTTGTAGCATTCTAGGTGGGGTGACAAAAAAAGGGCAGGAAATTCAATTTTCTTTTAAAAAAAAGCGAAAAAGTATTAGTAACGGATACAAAACCGTTAGAAATATTTTAACCAAACAGTTCTAGTAACGGAAAAGCAAGCATTTGGAAAGGGGTAATTACCAACCCTTCTATGTGTTGGGAACGAATCCTTATCTAAATTAATAACTGTTACTAATTAATTGTAACGGTTGATATGTGTTGTTGAAATTAATTTTAGTAACACTTATGAATCGTTAGTAAATTTCCTAACGGATACTATCCGTTACTAATATCTGATTCTTGTTCATTTGTCCGCGATTTGTGTAAACGCAAGATAACCGTTACTAATATTTTTTGTAACGGATGTGCATCCGTTACTAATGTCCTATTATGGTGTAGTGACAGGTGGTGTTAACAAGTAGTCCTTGAGAGTAGAGAAAGCCTGGTGGCATTGCTCATTCCATGAAAATTGTTTACCCTTCTTGAGAATTTGCTGGAAAGGTCGGCATTTGGCTGATGCTCTTGATATGAATTGGTTTAGAGCTGCCACCATTCTTGACAGTTTCTATATCTCCTTCTTTGTTTTTGGGTTGGGCATGTCCAAGAACGCTCCAATCTGATTTGGGTTTCCTTCTATCCCACGTTGTGAGACCTAGCTAATACCCCAAATATTTCCCAGAAGACTCTCCAAAGAGACATTTCTCGGGGTTTAGTTTCATCTGAGTTCACTGAAGTCTAGAGAATGCTTGTGTGAGGTGATCTAAGTGATCTCTAGCTTTCTTGCTTTTGACGACCATGTTGTCTATGTAGACTTCCATGGTGTAACCTAACATGTCTTAGAACATATCGGGGATGAGTCGTTGGTAGGTCGCTCCAGCATTTTTAAGGCCGAATGGGAGGATGTTGTAACAGTAAATTCCTTGCTCTATTACAGATGAGGTTTTCTCTTGGTCATCTTCTGCTAGTGGGATTTGGTTGTAGCCGCTGTAGGCATCCATGAATGACAAGAGCTCGTGGCCACAGGTCTAGTCCACGAGTCGGTCGATTCTTGGTAAGGGGAAGCTATCCTTAAGAGTTTCCTGATTTAGGTTGGTAAAGTCTACACAGAGGCGAACTGTGCCATTCTTTTTTGGGACTGCTACTATGTTAGTGACCCATTCAGGGTAATCGATCTTCCTAATAAAGCCAACTTTTTAAAGATTTTCAACCTCTTCATTGATTGCCTTTTGAAATCTAAGGGATAACTTTTGAGGTCGTTGGCGAACTGGTTTAGCATTTGGGTTAACTTTTAACTTATGGCATGCAACATTGGGATCAATTCTAGGCACATCGATGTACGACCAAGTAAAAACACCTTTATTCAATGATAAAAAGCTTACAAGTTGGGCCTTGAGAGTAGGATCAAGGTTAGCTCCTACATAGATGAACTTAGGATCATCCTCAGTTCCTAGGTTGACATTTTCTTTAAATTTGGGTTGTGCAGGTGCCTCAGTGGATTGAGCCACTTGTGGGGTCTTGGTCTCTTGAGGTGCCTCCGTGACCTGAGGAGGAGGGGCGACCTCTGGGGGTCCTAGCTTCTGGAAGGATGTTTTTACTGAGCCCCTATTATTCCCCTTTGTCAATTCACTTCGAAGGGTCTTAGTTAGGGTCTTGGCCTCAGAGATGAAGTCTTCTGTTGGCTTGGTTTTGGCGATCTCTCCCTTGTTTTATAGTTACATGCCTATTTAGAAATTTATAGTTAGAGTTTTGTTTGCATGTTAATTGTCCTATAATATATTTGTAAAACTAATATGGCATATCAATATGTAGACGAACAATCATGTGATTCTTATGCAAACCCTTCACCATATTCATGCTGTGGTAGTCCTTACCATTGGGCTTCTCATTGTCCATCATATCAAGAGCAATTATGTAATTATTATGAAACCCCTTCACCATGTTCATGTTGTGGTAGTCCTGACCATTGGGCTTCTCATTGCCCATCATATCAAAAGTTTGAGCCTACTTTAGGATATAATAATAATTATGAACCTCAATTTTCAAATTTTTATAGTGACCCATACAATCAAGAGTTTTCTAGTCATCCAAACTATACAGGGAGTCAACCCGATGTCGCGTCTACTTCTAGTTCGTGATGAGTGTGTACAACAAACCAAATACTTTTCGTGCACAATTTGTTCGGATCGGACCACACAGCCCATTCATGTCCCATATTTATTCAGCCTCAACCTAACCCATCACAGTACGAGATCAACCAGAGTAACTCCAACACCAATAACTATGACTATCACACACCATACCAGCCAGACCCTTCCACCATGCCAGAAATCACCCACCCATCTAGTTCGCCACTCTTCCCAGACCAAATTTCTCAAGCTATGCTTCAGAACCTAACTATGCTTTAACATAGCCGGATGAATTCCATGATCTCCTCACCTAACAAAGAACTTTCAACCTTGTCGTTGATCGACACACAACTAGAACAACCTATTCCCATAACCACACCATTCGACCTAGTTAAGACCTATCTTGAATTTCATGAATCATTACCTTCCCATGACCCTCCCATTAACCATTATGTTGACTCCACCTCACCTGGATGAGGAAATTCTTGAAGAGCGACTCTTTAGGACATGTGTTGGATGACCACTCCAAATTGAGAGATGCCACCGAGGAACCTCCCATTGATCCATCTGAAGATGAATATAAGGATGACACATTAGAAGATATTTATAAAGATGTGACGGAGGAAGAATTTGATAACTATTGACATTCTCTTAATATGGACCCCCTCTGTTGAGCATGTCCAAGCCTTTGAGGTTGCTAACCGCACTCGGCTGGATGATTCCTTGACACATTCAAATGATGCCATTGAGGATACTTATTGTGTTTTAGAGGAAGAGGGTGAGGAAATAGAGATTAACAATTCTAATATAAGACATGAACAAGGCCATGTCGCGGGAATTAAAGGAAGTAACTTCTTTATCGCAATGTGAATCTCAATTTAGTTTGGCAGCTGAGGAAATAACAATGGAAGAAATTGATGAATTTCTTAAAGATAAAGCCACGAACCACAACTTTATGGATTCAACTAAGCTAGATGAAGACTTCAATGATTTCTTAAGAGCGTGTGAGGATCCACCAACTGATGAACCACCAACCACCCACCATCCACCTGAGTTACCACCTCCTAAAATCCAACCATCTATCACAACTAAACTATCAATTCACCCACCATTTTAGAGGAACCTCAAATTTTCACTTGAGCCTATTGCCTTAGAGACACTCTATAATTTTTTCAACCCTCACGGTGAAGAGTGTTTGCCTAGCACACAATCCCATGAGTACACCATTCCTGTAGTTGAGAGCCAAGATTTGATCGAGTGTAGTGAGAAACCTACTTTGTCTTATTTTTCCTCATCTGAGCCTCATGAAAGACATCATGATCCATACTTCATTACTTTCTCACCTAAAGTATCGCTAATTCATCTTTTGGGTCATTCTAAGTTTTTAACGCAGTTATAACATGATTCATATGTTCTTTGATGGGTTGCCTAAGTTTTCTTTCATTCTTCTAAATGATTGCTTCCAATTATACAACTTCATTCTGTTTGGAGGTGCATTTAGTATCATGTTTTTATAGCTAGCCCCCAACTCTTTCAACTATTAGTTTATAGTTGACCACGCATCATCTATTTGGTGCCACCCTAGTTTCTTGCTTGTTTAGGGGTGTGCAGAATCTAGGGGAATCTGACTTAAAACGACCATATTAAGTCTAGGGGAATCTGACTTTAAGAGACCCACGTTTAAAACAAATTTTCTAAACTCTGTTCTATAAAATTTGTTTGGGGAATCAATGGTGTTTGGTTTTTCCATTCTTGATCACTCAACTTCCTATTCTTATCCCTTCCTCATCTCGTAGCTAGATTTCTTGTTGTTTGTTGTTTTGATGTTGTTTTTATTTTTTTTAGTAGATTGGATGTTAAGTTGTTAAATTCAGTAGTTAAATTTGAATTTGGTAGTTAAATGTTGTTTGAATTTCAATTTTAATATAATGTGGTTTTTTTCAAATTGTGCGTTGTTTTATTGTTAATCCCACCTTCCCGAATTGTTTGGGGGTGGTATTATTTATTCTAGCATGATTTTTATATGATCCTCATTTTTCGAAGTTGTTTTGGAGTGATTGTTGAGAATATTGCCCTATGATTAGATGTGGTGGTAGGATGAAATCTATAAGAGTTAGAAGTTACTATTATAAATTCAGTCTAAGAGATATTAGGTTTGTATTAGAATCAAGAATATGGGTTGTTTCCATTTATGGTTTTGGAAATTTTTGTTTCCGGCAATTGCCTTAAAACTTTTTGGAAACTTCCTGATTCATTTTGGAAACTCAAACCTATATAAACTTCATTCATTCTCCACACAAAACTCACATCTCTCACATTCATCTCTCACCTTTCCCTCCTAAGTCTTCCTTCTTTTTCCTTCTCACTTCAGCATTTTAGCACCTCATGGCGGCGCTGCGCCTTCGGTGGAAGCGCCCTGCTACCATAACTGCCGATCCGGTTTACTCACGAAAGCACCTACCAAGCCCAAACCTGAGTCGCGACTGCGCCCAAAACACTTTGTAAGTCCAATTCTCCGTGCAGCGACCTGGCCCATACAAGGCTTCAGGTTGAGCACCTCGGCATACCGACCCTGTGGGCAACGAAATATTCAATTTTTGTGGGTTGTTCGGGATCATTTGCAGCTGTTCCAAAGGGTAGTTTTGAGATGACATCTCCTATAGTCATACCAGAACAGTCTTTCGAAGATTTGTTCCAAAGCACCACCTATGGTGCTTGGTTTCGCGAGGTGATCATACACGTAAGCTGGGAACCGCTAATGGTAAGACCTGATGAACATTATTCTCCAGCACTTACATCTTATTTTTATGATAATTGTATGTTATTTGATAGAGCGGATAGAGAACAAGTGTTCTCCATCACTATTGAGAATGAACCAATGGAAATTACCAGGTTCTTACTAGCCTTTGTTCTTGGACTTGCTATGCCCATTGAAATACAAGACTCATGGGCTTATTTGGTAGATAATATGTACCTCTATAACTATGAGGATTTGCAAGAGCATTATGGGGCAGGAATCTTTAGGATAGAGGACCAAGGGGAATATAACGTCGCCCTTGGTAGCCTGTCCATGAACGTGGGCACTGTTATGTTTTGGATAATGTTAAACATTAGAAGGGAATGTCGTTATTCTTCTGCGAATGATGAAACTTGTGATATTTTACTTGCTTTAGCTGGGGGATGTATTCTCTATGATATTCCCCAAACCCTTATGTCTAGTTTAGCACAAGCCCATAACACGAGGCATAAGTACCTTCTTATGCCTGTTTTAGTTTGCCGTATTATGCTATGTTTCTTCCCTGTTTTTTGTGCCCGTTTCACGAATTGGGTTGGGATCGACATTGTGAGACCCACCAATTGTATTATTCGATCTTTCCGTGCAATGACTTGGCAAGGGTGGAGGATACAATCTCATCAGGTTGCACCTTACATCCGACCAAGTGGCGCTTAACAGGTTAGCATCCGTAGATGATAAATGGCGTCAAGCCTGGCAAATTATCATGGCATGGCAGGACGTGAAGGAACCTTAATTCTTTATAGAAGGAGAGGATGAGGAGGACGATTAAGCGGGAGATAAGGTAAGTTTTTAGTTTCAGTTAGTGTCTGCTTATGTCCCAAGCAATTTATTTCTTATTAACCCCATAATGGGTGGAACTCTTATAGAGTTGCATCAGTTTTATTTGCTATATTAGTGTGTTATAACCTTCTTTTGCAGATGTTCCAGAATTTCACGCATTTTCATGGTATTTTTCTACCATTTTTATTTAAATACTTTGAGGACAAAGCATGCTTCTTGTTTGGGGGCGGGCATAGAAACACGTGTAATTAAGGCATCTATTAGGATATAGATATGTATAATATGCACTTGTTTTCTAGTAAAAATTTGAAAAATTTAAAAATATAAATAAAAAGTTATGTTATACACTTAGGAATATTGATATTGTTTTCTTTCTCTATGCTCTTAATAATCTAGAAATCTCACGTAGCTTTTGCATTAGAATAGTTTTAGAAACTTAGGTTAATATATATGTAATAATCTTTGCATCTATCTATAAATATATTACATGAGTATCTATGATTGTTTTAATGATAGTTTCAAAATCTAGGCTAGAGTACTTATTCTACAAATCCTGTGAGAATATAGCCTAAAGCCTTATATGAGTGAAACATTTGAGAAATGACACAAGAGAGAAGTAAAATCTGGATAGAAAAATCACACGTCCACTTGCTTGATCACTATGCCATATCCTAAGCGAGAATTTAGGCCATCTTTGGATCGATATAGCCATAAATTCAAACCTTATGAAATTATTTTCCGCTAGTCGCCCCTCTGAGCATTTCTTTAGCCTTTCATAAACCACAATTCCTTTACCGTTTTACAAAATAAAATAAAAATAAAAATCAGCCTACCCATTCTTTGAATGAGACTGAGAATAGAGATGAAGAATAGAAAAGAGAAAGACCTTTGAAATCAAGAATTTGTTAGTCGCTTCAAATAAGAAAAGAAAATTTCCATCCAAATAATAAAAAAAAAAGTAAATAAATAAAAGAAAATAAAGAGTTAGAATTCCAAAAATAGAATCAAAGGAGTCAAAAGCCAAAGAAAAAGAAAAATATGGCTAAGGATGGAGACAAAGTATAGAAGCAAAAGTAAAGAACAAAGTTTTCTCTAGTTACATAATATGAAGACTCTATTATTTTAGACTTGTCCTTTTTGAATATCCATTTCCTTCCTCTTAAACCATCTTCTAATCTCCACAACACCTAATAAAGACCTCTAACTCAATTAGGAATAGGTTAGTGTGATAGTAAGTGACAGATGTGTTTGATCGACTCCGGCTTCCTTGTGTGGCATTTAGATTGTAAGGTAAAGTGTGCCCACTGCACACTGGAGTAGCAAAACTTGAGCGGAAAAATCAGAGTGGTTTTTATCTTGACATTTATGTGACGACCTACTTAAGGACGCTATTCCAAAGTTTCAGAAACGGACCTGTTAGTGCAATTCATAGTATTACTCATTGTATATATGTTTATTCGTAGATGATTGATTATTATGCATATATTAGCTTATGTTACGACTTGATTATTTTGTATTCATTGCTAGTGAGATGTATAGATAATTGGGATATAAATAAGGAAACAATATTTTTATTTCTTAGTTGTAGTAGTATAGATGAAGTTTATGAGTACCTTCACTGGATAACTATCACGAGGCTATAACTCGTCCACTAGGGAATTCCTAGTTGTTTAAGGCTTTGTTGCATATGGTCAATGCAATCGCACTCGGTGAAACGAGACTAGTTAGAACTCCATTTTTGGTCACTTATTCTAATTTCTCATATTTGCTTGAGGACAAGCAAAATGCTATTTGGGGGTGGTTTGATAAGAGCCCAAAACTGTAGTTAGACTAATTATATGATTAATAATATAGGTTTATTACAAATTATGTGCTTTTGAGTATTTCAGGCTTTGGAGTTGAATAAATGTAAATTCGTTACTAATTAGGCGCTAAAAGGAGCTAAAGGGATTGCTATGAAAGTTCTATGAAGCAAGCCCAAGTTTCATGGAGAAAAATCCCTTAAAAAGCCAAAGTCAAAGCTATTAAATGAAAGTCAAACAGGATTAGAAAGCTGAAGAAAAGTCAACAGAACTTCAAAATGCCATATCTTTGGACTCAGACCTCGGATTTGGGCCCATTTTATATAAAAATGACCGTCTCAGAAAGCTCTTTCCAATGGTCTAGACCTTGACTTGATCAAAGTAGTATAAATTGGTGAAAACTCGTGGTACAGTAACACAACCAGAATGAAAAGTCTTGGATTCATTAAATTGGGTTTTAGGCTCAATTTTTTGGCCCAAAACATGATTCCTCAGCCCATGCACGAATTTGGGGATCTAGCTCTTCTATATCAAGAGACAAAAGCTTAGCTCTTAAGCTATCTAGATCTAAACCTAGTTCTAGTTCATAAAATTTAGTTTTTGTAATATAAAATTAGTTTTAATTCATTAAATTAGTTTATATAGATTAATCTAGTTAGTTGTCAATTTTATTAGTTGTTGGAACAAATTTTGAATCTTAGAATAAAATACTTAGTTTACATTTCAATCTTTAATTTCGAATTCAATCTTGCATTCATAGATTTAGTTGTTTTAAATTGATAATTAGTATTTATAATATTAGTTCTAAATTAGTTTAAATTTCAATTGTAATCCATTTTTGAATCTTAGATTATTGTTAATTTAGATTAAGAAAGTTTAATTAGTTATTCAATAATAACTTGTTTTTACTATTCTTGGTTTAGAAATGATAGTATGATGATTCAAGGCTAAAACCTCCATTATAGGGGTTTGAGGAAGCCTTGATGAAAACTTGATTTTGTTAGCTTAGAAATCGTCGTGATAATCTATTCAATTCTAGAAAGTAATTAGTCACCATGAGAATGGGTTTGATTGCTTCACATGCTAGTTATTATTTGGTAGAGATTGCCATGAATAACTAGGGATTAGAATACCAGTTGTTATGCGAAAGCATTGACATTTGGATTATGACATTTCTTTGTTAGTTGATTAAGTCGAATTAAGGTGGAATCGAATTCCCCTAATTCATTCTCTATTGTCAAGTTAGTATTTGAATTCCATCATTTCGTTATTTGCATATTGTTTTCTAGTTTCCCATCATAGTATAAATTCACATTGTTCCCTTGTGTTGATCAATTGATTTCTATTATGTCTTGGTAGTTTAGGAGTGGAACGATTCTGTACTCTATATATTGCATAAATCTATATGTGAGAGTAGGAAATAAATAATTGATACCGTAAGAATAAGGTTAGAGTAAATCTAATTGAGTTTTTACAGGTTATCAGTGTTCACCAAGTTTTTCTGCGCATACTGCCATGTGAGTTATTTTGTTGGCTTTAAGAAGGATCTTCTTTAGTGGGAGGTCGGTGAGCACTTTGATTGGATGTGCTTGGAAATATGGTCTGAACTTTCTTGCTAAGTAAAGTAATGCTAGTACTGCTTTTTCAATGTTGTAGTAGTTCTTCTCAGCTGGCAACAATATCTTGCTTGTGAAGTTGATCGGTTTCTCTGCATTATGTTCCCTTTGAAGAGAACTAAACTGATAGGGAAGTGAGACACTGCTAAGTACATCCCCAGTGTTTCACCATCATTTGGTTTTACCAGCATAGGTGGTGTTAACAAGTAGTCATTGAGAGTAGAGAACGCCTTGTGGCATTGCTTATTCCATGAAAACTGTTTACCCTTATTGAGTATTTGCATGAAAGGTCAGCATTTGTCTGATGCTCTTGATATGAATTGGTTTAGAGCTGCCACCATTCCTGACAGTTTCTATATATGCTTCTTTGTTTTTGGGTTGGGCATGTCCAAGAACGCTCGAATCTGATTTGGGTTTGCTTTTATCCCACGTTGTGAGACCTAATACCCTAAAAATTTCCCAGAGGACTCTCCAAGGAGACATTTCTCGGGGTTCAGTTTCATCTGAGTTCACCGAAGTCTGGAGAATGCTTGTGTGAAGTGATCTAAGTGATCTCTAGCTTTCTTGCTTTTGACGACCATGTTGTCTATGTAGACTTCCATGGTGTAACTTCACATGTCTTAGAACATATCGGGGATGAGTCGTTGGTAGGTCGCTCCAGCGTTTTTGAGGCCGAACGGCAGGACGTTGTAATAGTAAATTCCTTGCTCTATTACGAATGTGGTTTTCTCTTGGTCTTCTTCCGCTAATGGGATTTGGTTGTAGCCGCTGTACGCATCCATGAATGACAAAAGCTCATGGCCACAGGTCTGGTCAATGAGTTGGTCGATTCTTGGTAAGGGGAAGCTATCCTTAGGAGTTTCCTGATTTAGGTTGGTAAAGTTTACGCAGAGACGAACTATGCCATTCTTTTTTGGGACTACTACTATGTTAGTGACCCATTCAGGGTAATCGATCTTCCTAATGAAGCCAACTTTTTAAAGATTTTCGACCTCTTCATTGATTGCTTTTTAAAATCTAAGGGATAACTTTTGAGGTCATTAGCGAACTGGTTTAGCATTTGGGTTAGCTTTTAACTTATGGCATGCAACATTAGGATCAATTCTAGGCACATCGATGTACGATCAAGTAAAAACACCTTTATTCAATGATAAAAAGCTTACAAGTTGGGCCTTGAGAGTAGGATCGAGGTTAGCTCTTACATACACGAACTTATAATCATCCTCAGTTCCTAGGTTGACCTTTTCTTTAAATTTGGGTTGTGCAGGTGCCTTAGTGGACTGAGCAACTTCTGGGGTCTTGGTCTCTTGAGGTGCCTCCGTAACTTGAAGAGGAGGGGCGACATCTCGGGGTCCTAGCTTCTGGAAGGATGTTTTTACTGAGCTTCTATTGTTCCCCTTTGTCAGTTCGCCTCGAAGGGTCTTAGTTAGGGTCTTGGCCTCAGAGATGAAGTCTTCTGTTGGCTTGGTTTTGGCGATCTCTCCCTTGTTTTTGATTGAAGCCTCAGCAGGCTTGTTAACTGAGAGGATCTGTTTGCAGTTATGAGCATCAAGCTGGTTGCTTATGAGCTCCATCATGCCTCTGGGGCCAGGGAAGCATAAAACCTGATGGAGTGTTGATGGCACTGCTTGCATCTTGTGGGTCCAACGACGTCCTACAATAGTAGTATAGGACGAGTTGACATCCAGAACATTGAAGCGCGTGTTGATGCTGACTTTATCTTCACGTGATCCAACCGAAATGGGTAGAATTATGTCTCCAATTGGGTTAGCTCAAGATCCATTGAAGCCATAGGGGGCGATTAGATCAATCATGACCGACTTGGGCAGGTTCATATCCTTGATAGTCTGATAGAACAAAATATCGCATGAGCTGCCTGGGTCGATTAGGACATGCTTTACTACCTAGTCACTGATTTTGACATGGACAACTAGAGCGTCATTATAAGGGAGACACACCTTGTTGAGGTCAGCCTCAGTGAAGGTGATGTCTCTGAGTTCGCGACCGGTTATTATTGTGTGGGGAGGGAGCCACTTGTGAGGAGAACTGGTAAACTTCATGTAGAGCCTACCCGTCTCCTTTTTCTCCCTTGTGGGCGTGACATAGTCATCCTAGAAGGTGATCATGTTGATCGTTGTTTGTTCTCTGTCGGATGAGTCTTTGGTGGCTTTTATGACGAGATTAGTCCATTGAGCGTCCTCGAGCGTGGGAACGATCTTTGTTGTGGTTGCGTGGTGGAGTCCGGCTTCGCTCTTTGTAAGCCATGAGCTTGTGGCACAGGTCGCCATCAACAATATTAGTATAATGCTTGATATGCCCTGCCTCAATGAAGTCTTGAAGGTAGTGCTTGAGCTCCCAGCATTCGTTGGTCTCATGGCACTTTGATCTATGGAAAACACAGTATGGCTTTCCTGCAGCTAGTTTGTCTTCTGGCCAATTTACCTCAGGTCGGTAATAAGCCATTTTTTTTTATCTTCTCCAGTATGTAACCTGGAGATCTTGTAAGCACAATGAACTCTCTTTTGATTTGGGTTCGGGTGCTGGTCTATTGACCTTGTTGCCTGGGTGATTCTTAGACGATGGGGCGATATCTGAGATCGCAAGGACCTCATATTCTTCCTTCCATCCCTCTTTTTTTAGGCCTTCTGCAAGCTTGATGTACTTCTCTACACGTGCGGATAGTTCGGCCAGTGTTTAAGGGTGTTCCTTCATGAGCGACCTGGACAGACCAGTGTTCTTCCTGATCGCGTTGGTGAAGGCCACTGTGGCGAATGACTCCTTGAGGCCGCTCTCCATGGACAATAGTTATGTCTAGAAATTCCCCAAGAAGGTGCGAATTGGTTTGTCACTCTTCTAAGACAATTGGAAGAGTGAATTGAGGTTAGCCTTCTTCACGATTATGTTGTGATCGTCTTGGGCTTAACCGGGTCGGGAGTTAGTTTTTGAAGTTGTTGATTGAGTTTGGTCCGGCTAGTAGAACCAATCGAGAGCTCCATCTTTTAAGCTTCTTTGGGAACAAAGCAAAGATCGTAGGTGGTCAAACTCCTCCACAATGTAGAGTGCGAGGCTCTGAATGTAGCGAGCTATGTGCTGACCAGGGCACGTGCTGCCATCATACATTGCGAACCGAGGTTGAATGAAATCTTGGGGGGGAAGGTTAATTGAGTACCTCAGTTGTGAAGGGGGACGCTCGATACGTCTTCAGCATCTTCTTAACGACCTGAGTGGCGTCTTTTTTATAGGTGCTTTGTTCGATCCGCTGGGAGAGGCCGTTGATTTGTTAGTTGACCTCGTTAATCCCGTCATCAGTAGTGATTCCATTCGGGTTCTGGGACTCAACCTAGGTTTTTAGTGTTGCGTTCTCCTGCCGGAGCTGGGTGATGCTACCGTTCATAGATTCTATCTGGGTGGTCATACTCTTTAGTTAATCCTGGAAGCTTTCCATGCTTCGTGGGCTTGCGATTTTGTTCGAGGGTTTTTTGTTTAAAGGTTTGTGAACTCAAGAAATCAAGCCACAGATGGCGCCAATGTAAAGGTTATATTTCGTTTAACCTTACTGACGTAGGCAATTTGGGGGAGAAAGGATTGTTTGATGAGGTTTGACCGAGTTCATTTGGATGAACTACCTACGTATCAAGTTCTCTCTGCTGGGGGGAGAATTGAATCAGGTCAAACGTACACTACTACATAAATGCTCATTAGCCACGGTAGGTCAAAGTGCATATACCACTGTTTCTCTAATAACAGTGGCTAATAGGCATATGCCACGGTAAGAAAAACTTTTCTAATTCGGTACAAGCAAAAGCCACTAGTCGTAAAAGCGATTGGTATATAGTATGTCATATACCACGGAACAAACCAATATCGCCTAATTTGTATTTTGATGTTCATATACCCCACGATGTGAACAAAAAGGTGGCTAATGTCTGCAAAAACTTAAGCATACCGTGGACAAAGTCTACCAAAACCCAGCGAAAAATTATTAGAAAGTAGGGCCAAAACCGTCCTCGGCTCAAACTTAGGTCTTTTCAACTTCCAAAACTCTCTCTAAACTTCTAACTTCAGACTCTCTAACCTTCTCTCGGTCTCTCTTTTTTCTTCAACTTCTATCCTCCATTCTTCTTCAACTTCTATCGGTCTCTCATCGTCACCCGGTAAAAGCGTGAGAATATCGTCACGATAAAAGCGGTGAGAATCTGACTCTCCCAAATTTGGCCTCGGTATTGTTTTTTTTGCTCTATTTAAATTCAATTTTGGCTGTAAAGTAATTGTTTTTGCTTTATATCATTGGTAGCTGTTGATAGAGTTCACAAAAAAAATAAGAAATTGCAATTTTTCTTTGCAAAATTTGGGGATTTTAGTGTAAAAGGAAACTCTGTATTTGTTCGATGAGGCTAGATATCAAATTTTTCTTGGCCGCAACTCAAGGTGGTGGAATCTAATTTTTTAGCACGTTGATCATGATTGGAAAGAACTCTTAGTTGGCAGCCTAGATCCCAACCTCCACGATCACATGATCCGCCCGATCTCCATCACGCCGAAAGCGAGGTGAAGGTAATCCCGTAGGTGACAAGCCATGAACACCACTAGGAAGTACAGCTAGAATGCTAGAAAGGCTTTGACTTCCAAAAAAAGGTCCATTCATTACATATTCAATAGAAGAGAGTTTCTTATCAAGTGATTTTCTCTCAGAGTCTCATGCCCGAAGAAGTCTTCCACGGTTATCAATTTGTTGTCTATCTTTGTTTAGACTTGCTTCCGTCTCTTCGGAACCTTGATAACAATGGCTGCAAGCTCCACATTTGTTAGGAAACTTGATGTTTCTTGATCTGCCTTTCTAGGTTCAACCTCGAACAAAACAAACTCTCTCACCATTAGTTGATTTTTGAATCGGATCGGCCGGACTTGGTGCGAGAACCATTCACTTTCATTTGACCGACAATGTTAGGAACATAGTCGAGACTTTTAGCTTTACTTCCATGGCTCATCCAACCACCACTTTTTTTCTTACCACGCTGCGGAAGGAGTAAAATGTGTATATCCATTGCAGATCATACTTCTCGGATGAATTAGTTTTCCTCATTGTAGCGGCAAGAATGTCACCGTTATTGTCATTTGCAAATGTAAACCAAGGAAGTCCATTCTTAACGGTGACCTGCAAAGCGCTTGCACCATATTGCTTTCCTTAAGAAGCAAAGAGAAAAAGAAAGAGAAGGAAGCCGAGTTGAACATAAGATAGAGTTTTAGTTCCATTGAAAGCCCCTACTCCTAACAAGTTGGAAAGTGAAGTTCAAGTCAAAGATAAGTTTCTTATTTCTGATTTTTTCTTTTGTTCGGTCATGGGCTGTTAACCCGATTGGTCATAGCTTGAAGTTGCCTTTTCAGCTTTCCCGGTAATCTTGAAGATGCGGAAATCGGACCGAGTGGGCGTTGACATAAGCCTTAGATGAGTCTCACGAGAGTAGTAGTACAGGAAAGTCCCTCAAGATTAAATAAACTCTTTCTCCCTTGCGAATAGGTTCCCTCCCTAAATTTGATTTCCTCCTCTACAGGTGCATCCCCCCCTGCTATGAGTTCTCATCGAATTGAGCCAAGCTAGCTTCTCCACATGAGCTAGGTGCCTAATGGTACATAATCACACTCACATCACCACTTGCACACACTCACACACTAGCTAGCAGTAGTACCCGCATCACCAGTCCACTGCACTACCAGTCACACCACTACACCACCAGTCCACCACCACACACTGCACACCAACAATCCACATACACACTGCACCACCAGTCCACACAATGCAAACCACCACACACTTTACACCACCAGTTCACACACTGCACCACCAGTCCACACAATGCAAACCCGCCACTAGTCCCCTAAACCCATGCCTTCAAAGTTCGAAGTGAATAGAGATTCTAAGAACTAACCAACGGACATGAATAAAAGTCATTACCTCAAGCTCTGAAGCTTTTGCTTCAAGTTTCAATTGGTTCTCTAGTTTCTTACGCCTAATCCGCCCTCGGCTACCATAAATTGTTGACAAGCTCTAATCGGCCTTGTATTTGGCTCCATGAATGGATATAACTTAGAGCTGTTGATGCTTGTTTTGTAACTGCATAAGCCGGTTAGAAACTTCGAGAACTCCAAAACTTATTACGCTACCCAAGAAACAGAGCGGCTCCAAAAATCCAAAACGAAATCCATCCGGAACTAAACAAACACCTTTCGGAATACCCAACCATACAAAAAGAAACAATTTCTATAAGCAAATAAGAAAAAATAAATCAACTGCAAAACTTGTTCAAACTTTTCCGCACAAAATGAAAAAAAATCCATCCCAATAACACGAAGTAAACATAAATTGACCGAATTCAATCAATCACGCATGACAAAGTTACAATTTTTTCACACCAAACATTAATGTATTCAAACTAGATTACACTAGAATAACGAACTAAGTAAATTAGAAATTTCAATACCCTAACTTGATTTCAAATTAATCACAAACTTTTATGGCGTCCGATTACCTTTCTCCATTAAATCAATCGTGATCTTCGAGCTCCTTCTTCAGCGTCTTTTGCCTTCGGATACTTCAATCGTTTAATGGCTTGACAAGTAAAGAAATTTGAAGCTTTAGATCTAAATACTTCAATCGTTTCCACGGTGACCGACCAACCATCATTTCTAGATTTACGTACGGAAGTCGGTTTCTCCATTTGTGATATTCAAACAAAATTAACCTTGAACAAAATCATCTCAAGGAACAAGAATTTATACTTTAAGCCTATATGCGTCACTATTTTTTTTTAATATTTACTTGGTGGTTTTAAATATCATCAAGGAAGGAACCGCGTTAAAAGAACAACCTTTAACTTATTTGGTTTTAATATTTTATTAGCTAAAATATTTATACTTTAACGCCTATATGCCGTCACTATTTTTTTCCCGAATTATCTAAAGAAAAATAAAATAACTTTTTGATTTATTGTGACGTTAAAACCGAATCTGGCCTAATTACCGTCCACAAAATTTCGACGCCATTTTGGCATCACAAATCCTCAAAACCTCTGTCACAAAAATCCGGTTATGGTGTA
Source organism: Coptis chinensis (assembly GCF_015680905.1). Taxonomy (NCBI): domain Eukaryota; kingdom Viridiplantae; phylum Streptophyta; class Magnoliopsida; order Ranunculales; family Ranunculaceae; genus Coptis; species Coptis chinensis. The sequence goes on along the minus strand of NC_141458.1, from coordinate 90,373,575 downwards.
GTGTATGTTCTGTTGTGGTTCCACTACTACATAAATTTGAGCGAATCATTGAATAGATTTTGTATCACACCGCCCGTAGTGTGTTTAGTGCTTTTCTTCCCCAATATAGTAGGTGCATTGATCGGTGTTTGCATTCCTCAAATTATAATTCACTGAACCGCTTGGGGATATTTTTCATTGAATTCCATGTGAGGTCCCAAAATTATATGAAATCCCATAGCACCTTGTCTCGATCGTCAAAATGTGGTCCAATGAAAGGTTTAGCAAGGTTTTAGCTCTCACCAAATACTTGCCTTTTTAGTAGCTGGTAAAACTTGTAATGGCCTGGTGATGGCATGTAGTTGCCTATATAGTGGCTTTGGCAGGTTACAATTTTTCTTAGTGGCTTAAGTTGTTTGACTAAAAGAATAAGATATGGAGACTATTTTTCATTACATAAAACTGGTTTTAGAAACTTATGCCTGTTGTTTTATTTTTATTTTTAGTTTGCAAGTTTGCTTATTGTTAATTGATATATTGGCCTAGTGATGGCATGTAGTTGCTTGTATAGTGGCTTGGCAGTTCATGTTTACGGTTTTTGTTAGTGGCTTAAGGTGTTTGACTGAATGAGTAAGAGATAGAGACTGTTATCGTACATAAACTGATTTTAGAAGCTCTTATGCCTGTTGTTTTACTATTAGTTTGCAAGTTTGCTTATTGTTGATTGATATATTGGGCGGTGAACGCATCGGTCGATCGTGATTTGCATGATTTTATCTTGCTTAATCTTTTTTTTCATGTGTATGTAGTACTTGTGTATTGAATTTCGACATTGAGTATGGATAAGCCTTGGATGACTATGGATAGACTTTTCGATGAATCTGAGGAAGCGGGTCAAGTATTTTATAGAATGTGCTTGGAGAGCATGCAGGCCCGGACAATCTTAATTTCATAAGATGCCCATGCCTTAATTGTGGGAACCACTTGCATCGAGTTTGGACGATATCAAGGATCATCTGTTTCGTGTTGGTTTTGAAAAAAAGTTACAGAACGTGGATATGGCATGGGGAAAAGCCTCACAGTGGAAAGTCCCGGCGTCGACACGCATGAACCTCCATGTCAAGACTTTGATATGGAAACCCCATGTGATTTTGGGGACACGGTTAGAATGGTTAATGATGCATATGAGAGTTTCACGGGGAATCCTGAAAAGCTTTGTAAATTGCTTGAAGATGCTGAGAAACCTTTGTACAAAGGTTGCAAAAGCTATACAAAGTTATCATCCCTTGTGGAATTGTTCAACTTGAAAGCCAGTAGTGGGTGGTCAGACACGAGTTTTACCAAGCTATTGAAGGTGTTGGGAAAAATGTTGCCGGATAATAACGAAGTGCCACAATCCATGACCAAAGCTAGAAATGTTTTGTCTACGTTTGGAATGGAAGTTCAAAAAATACATGCATGTCCCAATGATTGCATACTTTACAGAGGAGATGAGTACAAGGATTTAACTAGTTGTCCAACTTGTGGAACATCGAGATATCAGGAAAAGAAGGGTAAAAAGCGCCTGCGAAAGTTTTGTGGTACTTTCCGCCTCTCCCAAGGTTTGCAAAGATGTTTCAATCCATTTCGGACATCAAAGGATTTGGTATGGCATGCAGATAGAAGAGTAGAAGTTGATGGTCAAATCGTCATCCAGCCAGATTCTCCAAAGATGGAAAGAGGTTGATAAAAGGTGGCCGAGCCCGGTTGAAGATCCAAGAAATCTGCGACTTGCTCTTTTCGACAGATGGGATTAATCCACATAGTAATCTCAGCTCTAGGCATAGTTCTTTGGCCGGTTATGTTGATCACTTACAATCTTCCTCCATGGTTATGTATGAAGAGAAAATTTCGATGTCGACAATGTTGATATCAGTCCCCCAAGAACCCGGTAATGATATTGATGTTTACCTTAGACCTTTAATTGAAGATTTACAGTGCTCTTTGGAATCCTCGGTGTGGAGGTTTATGATGCCTACAAGCAAGAATCTTTTACATTAAGGGCTGTTCTCATCGCGGATCGATCAATGATTTTCCCCGCTCTTGGAAATTTAGCTGGGTGTAGTGTCAAGGGATATCTTGCTTGTCCAATATGTGGTGAGAAAACTGATTCTACAAGATTGAAACACTTCGAATAAAACATATATCAGTCCCATAGAAAGTTCCTTCCAAAAAAATCATCGTTATCGAAGGCAAAGGAAGGCATTTAATGGTCAAGAAGAGTTAAGATCACATCCGCACCGTTAACTGGAGAGGTGATTTCAGAGAAGCTCAAAGGGATGAAAGTTAGATGGGGGAAACCAAAGCTGGTGATTCCAAAGCCAAAAACATCAAGAAAGAAGTCAAAGGCATCCAATGAAGAGTCACAAACACGAGAGAAGCAGCCTAGCACTTCTGATGAGAATGAAAGTGGTAAATATTGGAAGAAGAGATCCATATTTTTTGAGCTTGAATATTGGGAATTCTTGCTTGTGCGACACAACTTGGATGTCATGCATATTGAGAAAAATATTTGTGATAGCATCATCGGCACACTACTTAACATTAAGTACAAGACAAAAGATGACCTCAAAAGTCGCCTAGACCTCTTAGAAATGGACATGAGGAAGGAACTAGCACCAGAGAAAAGGGGAAATAGGACTTATCTTCCACCAAAGCATGTCATACGTTATCTAGAGATGAGAAAGTAACAGTTTGCAACACTTTGTGAACTCAAAGTGCCGATGGATATTCTTCACATTTTAGACACCGGCGTGTCAATGCAAGATCTAAAAGTGTATGGTCTCAAGTCTCATGACTGTCACATATTGATGCAAAGAACTTCTTCCCGTGGCAATACGATCAAGTGTTGCCAAAGCACGGAGGTATACCATCACCGGTTGTGTTTCTTTTTTCAACTCTCTTTGCACCAAAGTAGTGGATGTGTCAAAATTAAAGGAAATTCAAGACAATTTGGTCCTCACTTTATGTCTACATGGAAATGTACTTTCCACCATCGCTCTTTGATGTCATGGTGCATCTATCCGCTCATCTTATAAGGGAGGTTGAGCTTTGTGGGCCAAGATTCTTTTCGTTGGATGTATCCATTTGAGAGGCAAGTACACGTAAAATTGAATTAACTACTTTCAATAATTTAGTAAAGCTTCATCAATTTGATTGTTTGTTTGTTTGTATTTTCTCTTTTTTGTTACTTTTTGAATATTAGGTTCATGAAAATACTAAAGGGCTAACGTCTTGAATCGAAATCGGCCCCGAAGGATGCATTGCTGAAAATTATATCCTTGAAGAAGCCGTTGAGTTTCTTAGCGAAAGTACTTATCCGAGTGAATGCCGTGGGAGTCCCATCGGTTAGAAACATGGATACTAATGATACGGAGAAAGAAAATACAATTTCTAAGGGAAAGCCTCTTGGTGGTATGAATGTTGTTGAAGTCGACGAGAAGACTTGGGAGCAAGCTCATCAATGTGTTTTGGCAAACACTAATGACGCTCAACCTTATATCGAAAGCACGTTAGTATAGGATTTTGTTTTTCCTTATTTCACCTAGACAGATAATGGTGACCAAGCTTTTTCTTAACTTGATAGGAAGCATATGGAACACCTAAAGCTTACTTATCCCTCGTAAGTCACCAAATGGTATCAAGATGAGCACACTCGCACATTCATTTATTGGATTCACAAAGGGTAAGATTATCTGAAATTATTTTACATCTAATACAACTTTGCTAAATTCGACTAAGATTCTTGGATAACTTGGATAATCGGGTTAATGAGGAGGAGGCGTTAGCATCGGTAACAAACTTTCAAACACCTCGAAAGTTATAGCTCAAGGACCTCGCCGAGACGCTCTAAAGTGTTCAAGCTATGTTATTAGTGGATACCGTTTTCATAATGAAGGATCATGAAGCTTCACTAGTAAACCAAAATAGTGGTGTGGGTTTAATGGCTACAAACAACAAAGGCAAATTTCAAGTGCCAAGGATAAGAACCCGTTGTTTTCGTAAAATGGGTTACTACGGTGTTATAACCGAGATATGGTCGCTTTCAATTATCCGGTACTCAAAGTCCCAAAGATTTAAGTGTGACTGGGTTGACAACAGAAATGGCATCAAAGTAGACGATTTGGGTTTCACTTACTGGCTGACCTTGGTAGAATTGGACATAAGGAAGACCCCTTTGTGATGGCCTCGTGCCAAGCAAGTCTTTTTTATGTAACCGACCAACTCGATCCAAAATGGTCAATAGCTTTGAGGACTCCTCGAAAGAGACTACCTTGAGGAAGAAGGAATGAGGATGAGCTAGATCATACAAGTAGTAAAGTCTTTCCAGATGTCGACTTCCTTAGTTCAAAGTGCATCAAGATCATCTTATGCGTGTAGATTGTGAGGGGACTTATGTCGACCCTACCCTCAAACGATTAAGTTAGAGCATGTTATGATTTTTTCCTTTCTATGGAGATGTTTGAACAAGTTTGTTCCTTTATTATTTGACTATTGAATATTGTTATTAAATGTGAATTCGGACCTACTTTGATATTTATATTTGCCTTAATACTTTAATTCATGTTATGGATGATCATTTGTCTTATTATTGTTTAATTAATATTGTCCAAGTTATTGATACCTAGCTTATTTCATATGTTGTTATTGGTTCAAGTCTTCATGTCTATACTTGGTATATAGGAAATCAGCATGATGGATCCGTGAGAGAATTCTGATTCCGATTCAGATATGGGAGTTGACGAGACTTCCGATACACCAATGGAAGTTAACAATACACAAGCTTCAAGTGTAGAAAGGACAGGAAGAGGAGCAGTTCAATGCAAAAAGATAACAAAAATGAGAGAGGGTGAACTATTGAATGTTCAATACAATGAAGATGGTCAACGTATAGGGGAAGGCGGAAAGGATTTGGCAAGCTACTCAGGTTTGTTAGCGGAGTCCCGAATCTCTATTGTTGATTATGAAAATTGGCATGCTGTCGGAGATGAAGTGAGAGACTTGTTATGGGATAGTATAAAGGTAAATAGCTCCAGTTGTAATACTAATTGTCTAATTAGTCTTAGTTTATTGTAACTTTATAGCTTATTCTTATTTTATAGGCCAAATTCAGCTTGACAGAAGACGAAAAGAAGGGTGTCGTCTCAGATATTGGTGAGAAATGGAAAGAATTCAAGAGTCGGTTGACTAGGTACTATATCACTCCCTACAAAGACCAACCTGAAATGCTTTTGAAGCCGCCTAAAAAACACGAGAAAAATATTAGACAGGAAGATTGGGAAAGATTTGTGAAGTCAAGACTGACACCAAAATTTCAGGTTAGGATAACTTATTTTTCTTAGTTTGATTGGTTTTGGATAATTGTATTCATTTCTGGTTAACAAGCATTCTATCTTCTGATACTTCCTACTGCCTTCATCCCTAAAATCTCAGCCCATGTGCTATTACTTTATGCTGGATTTTCTACTGGGTGTGGGTGTGGGTAGTAATTTGGTAGTCTCTTTAGTCATAGTCCGGGGCGAAGTCTCACGAAGTCTAGACGCTTTTGCTAGATAGCAATAGCTGCTACTTTCCTCTCTAAAACAGGTGCTGCTAGTTAAGGAGGTTTTCCTAAATAGTAGCCAACTTTTAGAATAGTATAGAACATTGATACCTTGTACTTTTTAAAAAGATTAAGCATTTACGGGCATATCTGATTTAGTGTTGGTCTTTGTCTCTCATTCCCCTACTATTGATATGAATTGCCATACTTGCCTTTACGCTTATCGGGCCTTGAATCGATTATGAGTATTTTCTTAGAATGGCCGAGAGGTGCCCCTTCCTTAGCTGATATGAGTATTTTCTTCAGTATGCATCTTAAATTGGATTTTCTATTATTGATACTAGTTGATTCATATAAAAAATGACAACCATGCAGCTGTGTCTATACTTCTGGTACCAGTGTTCACTTGGGGTGGTGTATTGTCCGGGTGATAGTGGTCGATTGTGAAGTATTGTGCGATTCCTTAGATTGTGAAGTATCCGGGTGATACTTCCGTACCATTCCTTAGACCGATTGTGAAGAGTATTTGATGTGGATAATCCAAGATCAAGAGTATAGATTGCACATTCTAACAAGTGCCTGAAAAGTTTGTAACTCCTAATGAGAATTTGTAAGTCCATAGGAACTAGCAACCACTAGCATATAAAGACTCGACTTGAACCATGACCTCCTAGGTTCTAGACAAAGATGAACAATCCCCTACGATAAAAGATGGATGATATACTTTTTGGGTGTAAATTCAGCGAGTCCATGCGCCAATCACAATTGTAGTAGAAGTTCTTATTAGAACCCGCTTTTAAAAGTAAAACAAACGTAAGGTTCGCCGCTATAATGAAAAAAAGAAAATGGTTTGTTGCAACCGTGGTGGAGGGTGTGTTATGTTCGTGAGACACGCTTTGTTGCAATCGTGTTCATATCTTGACGTAACACGCTTTGTTGCAACCGCGGTCTATACCGTGATTTAACCGCGGTATATCTCGACTAGTGGGATATGGGGCCATTCGTGAAGCCAAGGACTGCCTTCCTTGCTTTGGTTGCCGCTTCATCAACGTAATCCGCTTCAACTAGAGCGACCGATGAAACTAGATCAACCGCTGAAACTCGCTCTATTGCATCTTCGAACCGCTAAAACCTATCGATTCTTTTTAAGGCTAGAAATAATACGCCTAGTTCTAGTAAAAATCTCTTTGTGGTCGGCACCTTGGCTGAAATCCATGTTCTTTCAAGGGTTCCAGTTTCTTTGGTAGCTTTGGGCAAGGCAAGCACCTTCCATAGCCCCAAAAAGGCGAAGGAAGAAATACATTGAGAGGAAGTGAGCGAGGGATACAATGTGTTTTCACTTCCGAAATCACCTTAGTTCTTGATATGTTATGGAGGGTGTGTTATGTTCGTGAGACACTTTTTTGTTGCAACCGTGGTCTATACCGTGATGTAACCGGGTTTGTTGCACCTTGATATGTTATGGGCCATGACCAACTAGGTGCTAGGCCGTGAATATAGCAGCCTTAAGTCTTTTGATCTCTATCCCTTTAGAAACAGATAATGATTAGTTGAGGAGTTATCATATTATCAAGCAAAAAAAAATATTAGTTTTGGAAAATAAAGTTAGAACTAGAACTAAAGTACAAAATAAGAGAATCCATCCACATGTTTGGGTTGAAAAGGCGAAAGCAGCTTTTCCGGAATACTGAGAGATAACCCAAAACCGTAGTCGACTAGCCGGGATATGGGGCCATTCGAAGCCAAGGACTGCCTTCCTTGCTTTGGTTGTCGCTTCATCAACGTAACCGCTTCAACTAGAGCGACCGATGAAACTAGATCAATCGCTGAAACTCGCTTCTATTGCATCTCCGAATCGCTAAACCTATCGATTCTTTTTAAGGCTAGCGACACAGCTCCCTCGTAGTCCCCTTCGGTCAAGTGGCATTTCTATCCTTCCCTTTTAGTCGAAAGTAGTAAAAACCCTCTCGGTGGTTCGACCAACCCAATATGCAAATAGGTGCCCCTTTGGTCGCTCCTCCGATTCGAAAAAACAAAATACTAACCGGAAACGTAAAAGAATACGGTCGTGGTCTTTGTTCGGATGCTAAGCCCGAAAAGCCCTTAGAGTCTGATTTTTATGCCATTATGGAATGCAGGGTTTTAGCTCACCCTTGCTTCTTTGGATGCCAACGCGCCTCTTTGTTTCAAATTGATTCTCGCTACGGATGAAGATTTGGATATTGTGGCATCTTTCTACCATAAAACGGTGGTTTATCAATCGCCGTAAATGAGGCTGAAGTTATGATTCTCAGCTTGAAGATCGGTCTTCTCAAGGGGAGTCTTTTATGTTTGTCTGAAATCCTTTGTTTTCAATCTGATATCCAACCCAAGAGTGTACCGAGCGAAAGCACTAAATGAAAGGGTGTCAATCCTCTATACTACGGGATACCGCCTTCTATGAATCTATCCACGGATAGATATGTATGAGTGACTATGCCGATCCTTATATGTTTTGGTCCAACTGACTGGGGCAACTAGTCGCACCTAAACCCTTAACACACCGAACGCAAAAGGAGGAGTTTACTCGAACTAACACACCGGTAATGCCTACTCACGCCGCAAACAACAAAGATCGGGTAAGGAAACCACACGAGCTTCCCTCGCTTAAAAGAGGACTCGATAGCTACTAGCTTTTGAAAAGACCTATACAAGGCTTTTCTCACAAGATTTTTTAACTCACAACGGGATAATCCACAATCTAGCGAGGTATTTCAACCGTGCCTTCTTCGGGTTTAAGGAAAAATAGAAAAAAAAATCTTGAAACTCAAACTTTTTCTTTTTTTTTCTATTTCAAGATCCATTTTGCAACTTCTTTTTATTGTAAAATAGTTGTAGCTGCAACAGAGTCACACGAAGTGATTATCCTTTATGAGGGGAAGCTTATTAGTAGGGGCTTAAACGGCTTTAGTCGCCCCGCTTTTACTTAAGTTTCCAGAGGTCTCGCTCAAAAGCCACTTTAGTTGATGTGTCCCAATCAATGTGCTCGGTAATGATGTTGTCATCGCTGATGCTAAGTTGCTTGAAGTTTATTTTCGTGTCTTCAGAAATTAGGAGTTCCAATTTCAACTCCAAAATATCCGATTTCGATTAATCGGTGCATTTGAGTTTGCTATGTCGCTTTTAAGGCCAAGGGTGGACGGGTGGATTTATCCGCCATGTCCGCCGTTGTTTTGTTTGCTTACCATCATCCATATGGTCCGATGGCTATATGTAAAAAATATCCATTCATTACGGAAGGTTCTCTACCTTAGTAAGGATAGGTGGTGGAGGTTATAGGGTCCTTGCCAAACTCACCATACAAGATCTCGCCACTTTGAGCTGGTTCTTGCTATGTACACCAAGCCTCGGTCGGGTCACAATGACTATCCATTAGAATTGTGGCTTGGCAAAGTGAGCTTTCGCTTCCTTATCTTCGAGGTTTCATTATCTCCTTCCTTCTTAAAGAGATGAAACCTTCGGATTTTTGGTGGCTCCCCCGATGAATTATTTCCAACAAAAAGAGTCCAGGGACTTCCTTGAGTGGTCTTTGCTCAGAACCGGATGAAGGATTGGCTTCGCACGCCCATTGGTACCGGAGTGTCGCAAATTCACCAGATGTTTCCTTAAGTGACTTTTTTCGTGATCGGGCCTATGAGAAAGAATGGAGGATCGACGCTTAATCGAAAGTGAGCTCATTCGCTTTGGTCTTCTCCGGAAGATCTATTATTTGGTAGCAGAAGGGTGTAGCTTGGAGCCCGCCATGTCTTCAAGAACACCTCCCCGGATTTCGGGATGGTTACTAGGAGGAGTCTCGTGCATGGATTTCTTTAGTCGAGCCCCGATGGTTTAACCCAACCTAGGGCTTTGAAAGGGATCATCATAAGACTTTAGGCGCACCCGGGAAGGACTACATATAAGCAATTAATAAACGATACCAATTAACCGATAAAGAGACAAAACTAACAACTACCGTGAATGAACCTAAACTAAAGACGGAAAGAGTCACTCACTGAATACCTATTTATTAAAGAAGACCGAAGTTAGTCCTAAAGCCGAAAAGATCTAAGGCAAAGAAAGTTTAAAGGAACAAGGATTGTTTGTTACACGACTTATCCATTTCACCGGCTAGCCGAGGCTAGCCCGCATCAACGTAAGGTCGAATGAGACAAACTACTAGTGGCGTAAGGAAAGAAAGAAAGAACAAACAGAGGGAAGCAAGCCTATATGACAGCGGGGTTAGGAAGGTGGGTCAAGGTTTAAGGAGCCCGACGGTCACCAATCACTGCCTAGGGCCTTCCTCGCGGGTCGCAACTCTTTCCTCGCCAACAATCCCAATCACTTGCTGAGACAAGCTATCCTCCTATTTCAAGATCGCTCGGTTGATGTCTATTATGCTCTTTTTACTTCTTAGACTCGCCTTCCAGCTTTCAAACTAGCCAAGACTCCTATTCCGGTAGTGTTTTTATAGTCCTTTGCTCTTTACAAACCCCCGACTCGCTCATTCACTCGCTTGATTCAGTCTCGCTCGGTTGTTGATTAGTTCATCGGTAGTCCGATGAAGAATAAGAAAGAGAGAACGATGCCGAGGCTGAAGTTGAAACCTAAGTCAAAGTTCAAGCTAAAGTGTGCCTAAGTCGATGCCTAAGCCGGTGTTGATGTCTTAGAATAGGGAACACCAAGTGAAAGATGCCATCCGAACTTGAGAAGCGGGGACTAACAAGCAACGGATGAGCCGTACATCGCAAAAGCCGCTGTTTGTTCCCCAACGACTTGTTCACAACTTCAATCCGGACTTCGGCGATGCTACCGCGCTTTGTAGGTTTTAGATAAAAGTGCCTCTTTGGCCGGTAGATTGAATACCGCCGTCTTGATGGCAGCGAATACCGGGCTAACTTATTAGTTAGCATTAAAAGGATTTACCTAAAATCATGCTTTTACCTAAGGATTTCCATAGTTCGATACCTTTTCTTGAGGTCGGGCTTATTTGGTTCCCATAGGTAGATTGGTCCCCCTCGCCCGCTATCTAACCATCTACTTAGGGCTCGGCTCTAACCGCTTCCCTTCTATTGGCTCCGTAGGATGGAGTACTTTATTTCCTTTTGAGTTCATCCCATAAAGGGGCAAGGAGAGATGGGTGGGGAGAGGAACTAATGGACGGCAATCTTAGCAATTCCTTCCGATAAAAAAGGCGCTTTATCTTCCCCATTTCTAAATACATATTAAGAGAGGCAAGGCAATCAATAAAGACATCACTTAAGCGGCCAAGGGCCTTAACTCCTTTTGTTAGCTCTCGAACAAAAAGAAAGCTAAACCAAGAGAAAAAATCAGAATAAGCAAGCTAACCCAAGAGAAAAATCAGAATAATAAGCCTCTTACTACGCATAATACAGGATTAGAGAAGATACAAGAAGAGAGACTATACTATACCGTGCCTAAAGAGACTACCAAATTACAAGTGGTCACACCTCAAGATACTAATCCTAAAGATACAACAAATATAAAAGGCCTAAAGATACAACAAATATACCTAAGCAAGGGCTAGCTAACCGGGATTAGAGAAACCAAGGCCTAAAGATAATTAATCCTATGATCAAGACAAAACTACAATACCTATGCAAGGATTAGAGAAACAACAAGAGATACCAAGTGCCTAAAGAAACTAATCATATGACTAAAGATACGCGTTGGAGCAACCTACTATATACAATCACAAAACTAAAGCTATGAATAAGAAATGCAAGAATCAAAGAAGAAAAAAAAAGAGAAAGAAAACAAAACCTCCGACAGATTAAGAAACAATGAGTGTGACTTAAGAGGCAAAAGGGCTATGGACTGTGGGTAAGGTCGGGCTTAAGCCTTGAGAAGGAAAGCAAGAGAGGATTGGGATTGCTATTCAATGTTTGACTAAGAATCCTCCCTACTAGTGACTCTCGTGGTTTGCTACTTTTATTCCATCCTCCATTGGCCGATCGAAAAGCAAGCTGCAAAGTGGATGGCTTAACGAAGTTTTTCTGTCTTTCCGATTAATGAACTTGCCCTCAGACTTGCCTCTCCAAGACAATCAACAATAAAGATTCCCTTTGTAGAGCTTCCATCGATCATTAATCCTTCTTTCCATCCCATATCCTTTAAAGCCGGCCTGCGCTACTAGTACTAGTAAACTATTAGATTGGCCACCGCTACCTGACTCAGATCTACGGATAGCCTTTCTAGTGATGAGAGCGATGGGATACGGTGGTTTCATTCCCCGGTGGTGCGCTAGAAGAATGGGACATTCAGTAAGGCTTGAGGCTAGAAAAGAGTTCGTTAGACCAACCCAATATCTCGTGGTGGTTCGACCAACCCAATACATGGACAACAACATTACATGTTCTTTCCCCACGATCTTGCATTCCCGCTCCAAGAGTTATTATCAGCTTTTTTTCTTTTCTCATGAGGTCTTTAGTCCCGCTTTGGTCATCATAGCAGCAGTTTGCTAAATTTAGATTTAAAACCAAGGCCTCTCGTTAGTGTTTATAGTTTATATTGAAGTCAAGAAACTCGTTACATGGTTAATAAATATGTGGATTGCTTCCAAAGATGACATTAGCATTCAAGGAGTGTATGGGAGGAGGGATTCTCACAAATCTCTACTCATGCCACTCATTTATGAAGCCGTAACTTCTACTACTCGGTGTTCTCCTTTAAACCCATATATTGTTTTTATTCCTACCCATATATTGTTTTTATTCCTAAAGACAACTAATTCCATGTTTTCCGTGAAATTAGCAAACTTAATTCACATGGCCGAAAGCAAAAGAAAAGTATATAATCACAGACGGGAAGACGGGATTTGCTGATATTGGAGAACAATTGGTGAGTACATTGTCCGCTTCTCGACATTTATACACGAGGCACTTTGTTAATTTGTTTGGGTATGATAAACCTCTAAGAGTTTCAAGACATGCAACCGATTAACCATGTCGCTTATGCGTGATTATTTTGTAACCATAGAAAAAGAGTTGGGACCATCCTTTAATGGAAAAAATCAAGGCCTTCAATATGGAAAAGAGCTTACTCAAAAAAAAAAGGAAAATATATTGAAGTAGCTACGGAAAGAGTGGCTGAAAAGATTGTAAGTTTTCTAATCGCTTATTATTATGTTTTAATGTTAGACATGAATGCTTGTTGTGATTTGGATTTGCTAAATCCTTGTTTACTTCAAAACTTAATTGAAGGATGTCACGACTAAGGAAGTGGAGGAGGGAAAGGTAGTTATTGAAGGAAGTAAGGACATCTTAACTCTAGCATTGGGCACACCCGAAAGCATCCCGGTCGCGACTCGAAAGCAGTTGAAAGGGGATCACTCCCACCACATATTTCCACGCTAACAAACGTGGCTCAAAGGAACATGTTATGAAGTTGGAATCGACAATTCAGAGCAACGGGACCAAAACTATCGTCTTCGTGAAGATGTTAGGTTGTTGTTGGATAGAGTCGGAAGGTTGGAGGACAAAGATAATTCCTTACCATCTGAAAAATCTCTTCAAACAAAGAATACGAAAGTGTCAATATTGATCATAATGATACACTCATCCGGCAAACATCAATGGGTAGATTAGTTAAAAATGCTCGCCAAAGTAAGTTACTACCGTGGAATGTTTCTTTTATTTTTTTTTATTGGTAACATGTCATCTATTTTATGATCCTTCATCATCAAGTTGCATCTAGTGTTTGTGCAACAATAGTTTGACTTAACCATTTTATGCATTCCGACCTTCTAACTACAAATTTTATTTTTCTGACTAATAGTTGAAAAAAATTGGGAAGGCAGCCCAACCCCCATCAAAGCCCAAAGCAGATCATGGTAACAAAGCAAATAAGAAAACACAAGAAGGTCAAACACCATTTTCGAGGCCAACATCCTGGTCTAGGACAGGCAAGTTGCATTTTTACATTGATATATATAATTTTAATAATGTTGCGTGGTTCTAAGATTATATTTCAATTGTAGGGCCTAGAGTGTAATTTGGCTCAACTGATCGCGGTGAACAAGACAAATAAGAATAAAACACGGGTCAACCACCATTTCGTGGTCTAACATCTGGTCTAGGAGAGGTAAGTAGTATTTTACACGTTATATATATAATTTTAAAATGGTTCTAAGATTTATACTTCAATTGTAGGGCCTAGAGTGTAATTTGGCTCAATTTGATAATGTGAACAAGGCAAATAAGAAAACACGGGTCAAACATTTGGTCTAGGGAGGTAAATTGTAGTTTATACGTAATATGTTATTAAAATATAATGCCGCGGTGCTTATTATGATACTTAGACATTTATATAGGAAAAAGAATGTTATTTGGCCGCGGTTGGCCGATCAAATATTGTTGTCGGGCTTGGTATAATGAGGGAAATAAACGAAAAAGAAATTCACGGTTACCCTTTGGGACTCGATAATGTTCGTGTTAAGGTTGTATCGCTTTTTGTTTCTGAAGAAGCTGGCCGTCTTGCTCTTCCTATACAAGTGAATGAGGAGCTTAGATATGTCGCAGATGCTCTTGGCGCACAAGTTCCTTGGCCAAAGGACCATGTCTATTATAAAGACGACATTGAGGTAAATAACAAGATTCTTTTATATGAAGTTATATGATAGATTTCTGAATTTGGCTTCTCTTTTAATAATTGGTTGTTCTGAATTTTTAATTTAGGGAAGTAAAAATCAAACTAGTGATGGTCATAATCAAGGTGCAATAGATTAGTTTTGTGGGATTCCTCAATATGGAGCTTCCAGGGGGACCAAGGTTCGATACATTTTCCAAGAGGGAGGAGAATTGTTTGGAGATAATATGGGTAGTTTCATTATGGAGAAAAAAGCGATATAATGGATGTATGTAACATGGGTTGGTTAGATGCTGCTATTTTGGTGGTATACATGAGGTTAGAATATCTACAAAATTTCATTGTTGGTGTTATCGTGAAATCTTAGATATTCATCTTTAGTTTTAGTAATTATGATTGTTTATTTTTTTTTTCTCTAGGATTCTTTATGACTAATTTGTGAGTTGTCGCGGATGTGTCGCCGGATTTGTAAACCCTTTATCTTTCACAAGAGCTAATGGGAATGAGAAAACTCAAATTATCGTGGAGAGCTTGCAGAATACAAGTGGTAAAAAGAGTTGTTCTTATCCCTTATAATCCAGGGTAAGGATATTGTCTTATATTTTTAATACTATCCATGTTTTATCATTTTCATTGAAATGTATATTGTAGTTTTAATGTCTAATTTTTCTTTTTTAACCACACATGCCTCTGATCTTTTTGTAGTGGACATTGGGTTTTGATTGCCATTAATTTATCGCGGATGACTTTTAATTGGTTGGATTCGATGCATAATCTGCCCTCTAATGATATGGATATCTATTTTAACAGGTTTGTCATGAGTGTGTATGTATATGAAATAATTAGATCATTACGTGCTTATCTTTTACTTGCTAATTAGGTTTTACATTGATCTTATTTTGAAGTGCGGTCATGAAAATAGAAAGACTTGAAGGGAAAGGAAGTAAAGGTCCAGTGAAGTGGGAGAATATTATGGTAATAAACAAATTAAATTCTTATACATACATACTGTGTATTTGGAAAAATATATACTTATGAATATTTTCCATGTTTGTACTTAGGGCCCGTACCAACCTAGTAGTAAAGAGTGTGGGTATTACGTAATGAAGTTTATGAGAGAAATAATAGAAGCTTGTTCAGATAATTCTTTTGAAAATAAGGTATAATTCGGTCATACACTAGTATTCTATATTTTGTGTTACTCTTCCTTTTTTAGTTATTATATACTTTTGATTTTTGATCGCAGATGACAAATCTATCTCTCAAAGCTACATACACACAAGAGGAACTTGATGTTGTTCGACTTGAAATTCTTAGATTCATCCAAAGATAATGGAGTGTTTGAGCCAAGCCGCCGAAGTCTTAGCTAGGTTTTGACCCATTCCAGGTTAAGGTGTGGTGCTTGGTCTCACCATTTTTTTTTATATTTTAGATAGAACAAATAGATTGTTTTTTGATTGATGCAACAAGTTATGTCATTATTATTTTGATAGAACAAGTAAATTTGGATGTTTCTTTCATTATTGATGACTCAAAAAAAGTTCAAAACTCTTTTAGCAATTCAATGTCTTCGTGTTGGACGCCTAAATTTATTTCTTTTGTTTGTGTTGCACTATGAATTGTTCATTTGAGCAATGTGTTTTAAATCCAGTGTGGATATATATGGTGAAAATGGGCAGGTTGTTGGGTTGAATGAATATGATTAGAATCAAATAATTAGGGGCTTTTATTTAAAAAAAAAGACTATAAACCACGGTTTATATCCAACCGTGGTATATATTATATTTATTTCCCACGGTTTGTAAACGTGGTATATATCAGTTTATATAACCCACGGTTTATATCCAACCGTGGTATATATCATATTTATTTCCCACGGTTTGCAACATATAACCCACGGTTTGTATCCAACCGTGGTATATATCATATTTATTTCCCACGGTTTGCAACATATAACCCACGGTTTGTATCCAACCGTGGTATATATCATCATATTTCCCACGGTTCACATCGAATATAGCAGACTTTTCGGGCTATTAACCACGGTTTGTAAATTCTAATACCACTGTTTTACTAAAAACCGTGGTATATAAGAGATATTTTTCCCCACGGTTTTGTTAGAAGTATTTGTCACGGTGGTTGTTACCACGGTATGAAAACAGTGGCTAAAGGCTTTTTACCACTGTAAATAACAGTGGTATATGAGATTTTTTGTAGTAGTGGTAGTTCCTCATCCTCTTTATATAGGCAAGGTGCCTGCACCTCTTGCTTTCCTGTGTCAGGTCAGATCCAGATCTTCAGGTCACTTGTGAGCCTTGATGGTGAGTTAAGGACATTTATTGTTAAGCGTGCTTGAAGTCTCGGTCTTGATGGTTGTAGTGAAGACATACGTTGCGAGCCATTGTGGCCAAGAGGATTAAGTGCTATGGAGGTCGCTTCTGGGTGAGATCGCTTACTCGACTCGAGTCACTTTGAAGCAAGCTCGCAGGATGAGTATGTGAGGTTGGTTGGTAGTTCTGTATATGCTGGACACGTGTGCAATATTAATTGGATGTGAATATTACTCCCTCACAATAATAGAAAAGAATTTATGAAATGGAATATGAAAGAGATATTATCAAGGCATGAGAAAGGAATGAAATATTAATTGGTAATCAAATAAAAGATAAAATGGAATGATATGGTTTTGAATTAGGAATGTGGCAAGGATATAAGGTATTATATATGGTGGTAAGAATATAAGGTATTAAGGAATGACTTGATATAATGAAATCAAGGGAATAAATAATTAATGGAAATGAGGATATTTAATGTAGTGAAAATTGTAAGAATATATGGTGGTAGTTGCAATTATCCTTTCTTGATTTCCTTTCATAATGATCAATTAACTAACATTTGCTTCCATTCTTGATAGCACAATTTATTTCATGAGCTCTCACTTATTATTATTATTATTATTTTGATTGATAAGCCTGTTTTAAATGAGATCAAGAACTCTTTTGATGTGGGCGGGTTCGAGCCCTTTAACTATGGTATCATCACCCAAAGGTTATACCGACTTTGCTAGTCGGCACCTGCACTTATTGATTATTGATTATTTAAATGATCCTCTTTGGCTCATGGGGTCGGGCTTTGATTGGGCTTTGAACAACATATTTATTTTCTACAAAAAATGTTAAACCAAATTAATATAAGTTATTTTGCATAGGACTTTTCCAAAAAACTTGCACATACATGCAAATAATCCGTTATGACAAAAATATGTGCATAATGCTATGGAATAAATAAAATGATTCATATTTTTACATAAAAAATACGCAATTAAGCATGAATGATATTATAAAGTGCCTACATATATCACGGGTACTTATCATGGGCCAATGCTTAAATCTAGAAGCCCTTACCTGCCCTCAACCCTCTCGAGGGGGCTTTTGATTTACTACATGAATTTAGAAACATTAGTTAAAAAAGATAAAAATGTACGTAGTTCACAACTAAAACTTCAAACTAGTAAAAAACTCGTTAGACTTGTATTAGTCAATTAAAATCAACTAAATTCATTTCTTAAAATATTATTATGAAATTATAAGGTTGACAAACTTAAAAGATAACTGTTATTTTAAGTGATGTTTAGTGTATTAATGTTGAAATGAAATATATTGCAAAAAAATTCATTAAAATATATTTGATAAATGTTGAGTGCCTAAAGAGGGCATAAGCTAGGAGGGCCGGGTTGAGGAGAGGGCCTAAACTTCAAAGTCTAGTCCTTTACCACCCCTCAAAGACTTGAGGGTTGCGGCCCGACCCATGAATGTGTCTGGGCCTCATCATTTTGAGGACTTTTTCTATCCATGGGCTACAGCTGGTGATTGACACCCTTTAGCTATGACACACGGTCCACCAAAGTTAATTGTAGCGACAACACGTCAACAAAAATAAAGCTTATGTGTACATGCATACAAGACACATGCTGGTGAGTTTGGAGTTTGGTTAGGACAAAAATATCCGTTGAAAAATCTAAGCATTAAAATTGGGGCACACATTTTTTAAAGAAGTCACACCTGCTGTGAGTTGTGACATGGCACCATAGAAAAACTAAAATATCAAGAGTTAAGAGCATCGTCAATGCGTTTCTATATCTTTTGTGACACCTCAGCGTTTTTAGCATATCAAAATTGTTAAAAACAAGTCAAGTACCAACGCAAAATTTCTAAATTTCTTGTTTCCATTTCACATGGCACAAGTTGTCCCGTCCAGACAATTTTTTTTTTTTTTTTTTTATAAACGACAAAAGTTGTTCCATCCATCATTTCTCTCCATTTCTGTGGCGCCAAACCATTTTCACGCCCATAGTTTCCCACCATTTTCTACGCTATATATCAGATCAATCACAGGTGAAGCATCCATATATTTTTTCATTTTTTCATCTCTTCTCATCAGTCATAAACTTTCAATTATTTTGTCATGGGTTATAGTAGTCATAATAGCAATTGGTGCGAAAGAGTAAATGAACTGATTTTTGACGATAATGATGAAAATGCCGCAATCGTTTAACAAATGCATAGTGATGCAGTTGTAGTGGCGTCAATGATTCCGTCTTTCAACGATTTATCTGTACCAAAATGGGGTGGATCTGTTGATGGTAGAGAATACACTAACCACAATCGTGTTGGTGTGCATGAACGGTTGGTGGCTGATTATTTTGCTGCTAGACCAAATTATAAAGCAGGTAATTTTTGTCATAGGTTTCGTATAAGAAGACCACTTTTTAACCATAGATTGGAAGTTGTCACTAATTTTGATCCATATTTTAAGCCTTCTTGTGATGCTCTTGGTTTGCATGTGGTTTCGGGTTTGGTAAGGATGACAGCTGCAATATAGATGCTTGCTTATGGTTGTCCAGCTGATTCAATGGATCACTGGATAAAACTTGCTGAGAGTACGGCCGAGAATCACTTCATCATTTCTTCAATACAGTTGTCAAGTGTTTTGAAGAACAGTACGTGAGAAGCCCAACGGAAGAAGATGTAACACCCTTGCTTGCAGTAGGTGAAAAACACGGTTTGCCAGGTATGTTGGGTAGTTTAGACTGTACACATTAGGTATGGAAAAATTGTCCAATTGCGTGGCATGGAACTCATTTGGGCCATGCTAGAAAAGCGACTGTGATTTTGGAAGTAGTTGTAGACCATGAGCTATGGTTTTGGCACGCATACTTTGGAATGGCTGGATCGTGTAATAATCTTAATGTGTTAGATAATTCTCATTTATTTGATAATTTAGTCAGAGGAACAGCTCCAACTTGTGTTTATCAAGTTAATAACAATCCTTACAACATAGGTACTACCTTGCTGATGGAATATATTGACCATGGCCTACACTGATTCAAACAATCTCATCTCTTGCTACTCCCATGGATATTAACTTTGCAAAAGCCCAAGAAGCAGCTCGTAAAGATGTGGAACGTGGTTTTAGTGTTTTATAGGCTAGATTTGCAATTGTTAGCAGGCCTGCTCGTCAATGGGACAGAGGAGCTATATCTCCTATAATGAAGACATATATTATACTTCACAACATGATTGTTGAGAATGAACGTAATGTACAACGTCAAAAGTGAAAACCACCTTCAGATGAATGGTTGCGGCATGAAGTTGAGATGTAGAGTAATGACCATTTGTTTGTGCAAAACATGGTAGCCAGGACATTAAATATTCGTTGTGGAGCTACTAATCAACAATTGAAGAATGATCTGGTTGAACATCATTAGGCACGTTATGGTGCACGCCACAACCAAAGGAACAACTAATAAGTTTGTTTAAGTTTGTTTAAGTTTGTTAACTGTGTTTTTTAAGTGTGCTTTATATATTTTCTGTTAACTGTACTTTCATCAAAACGTTAGAGCATACTTGAAATTAAAAACATTACAACATACTTGAAATTAAAAACTGATAATCAGTCCTTTAAGTTTGTCCTTTTGAGTCCGCAGTCCAAAGTCCAAAGTCCGTAAACGTCCGATTAGTCAAGTTACCTTACTCACGTGGGTTGGTAGCATAGGTCGAGTAAGGGATCATCCATACCTTAGGGCTAGGCAAGGTTCACAATTGGATTTACAGCCTTTAGTGAGTAGGATTTTAGTTTATTACTTAATTAAAACTTGGAATGCAAGTAACGTAAAATAACAACAATTGATTTCTACATAACCTAAATAGGGATAGATATCAATCATAATCATGCAAAGTCAGTTTCAAAAGTTAGAGTACCATATCACTATAGCTCTAATCCATCTCGAGTTCATAAATAAACCCAAAATGACGTCGAGTATCGATCCCTAGTGAGATGCACTCATCTCTGAGTTCATTTCACTAGCATGAGGAGTTGAATTAATATTCCATCTCTAGAATATCATTTCAATTCCTGGTTTGATTTTATATTAGTTGGACAAACCTGAGGGTTAACGGCCACCATAGGGTCTCGCACGAGACTGGACCTAGTGTTAATTGGGTCTCGCGCGAGACTGATCTGGAGCATTAGCACTCCAAACTTGGTTAGACTCAATCATTTTGGGACCAGATGTATAATCTAAACTTATTTCCAAAGTAGTGATTCCGAACACTAAATTGTACTGATCCTCACATGAGCATCATTAACCCTCTCCTTGGGAGAATTTTAGCTCATGGTCCTTGGATGGATTGATTGTTCCTGATGTATGCAATGAATAAGTAAAAACAAGTGAATGAAGAACATGAATTTAACTTGAAGAAAATAGATTTTATTGAAATGAATACTTACTGTACCAAATACACAAGCTTGAAAGGAAAAAAAAAACTACTGTATGAAAATGTAACAACGAAAAGGAAAATATGCAAGAATGAAGTCCCCCCCTCTTTCTCTAACATCAAACTATATACCCCCTCTTTGAATCTCACGTGAAGCCTTCCATTTATAAGTTTTGTCATTTTCTATTTCTAAAAATTGAAACTTTGTATTAACAAAGTTTGTCTTTTCTTTTTTCCAAACATCAAATCATGTATTAATTTCTTGTTTTGTCTTTTCTTCATTTGTAAGGTGGCACACAAGTGTCTTTCCACTTGTCTATGCATGATGACTCATCATTTCTTGTGGGCCCATATAGTGGGTCCATGTAGTGGGGGCTCAGATTTTGGCTTTTTTACAACTTTTTGTCTTTGCGTAGAGCTCGTTGCCCTGGTTGTTATGGCATTTCACTTTCTAAAATCGGCGTCCAGGTTTGAAAGATGTGAGCTTCAGAAGTTTGCTGCTTCTTTACACGTGGACCCGATCTGCACTGGTTTTGTCCCTTTGGAATCTTTGGCTCTAGTCAGGCTCTGTTAGGCTTCACTGGGGCTGAGTGGGAAGACTTTAAGTATGCACAGTATTCCCGTACTTTGATGCAAGTTTTATCATTATATTCATGTTAACTACGAAAATCTGCAAAAGTATGAAAATATAATTATTTCATGAATATTAAACACATAATTTACCAAAATGCTATGTCTTTACAGGGTTTAATATTACAGTTTTGTGTGCTTATCCCACCACCCCTTAAAACAAGACTTTGCTTGTCCTCAACCAAAGAAGAGACATTAAAACAATAAGTGGCCAAAAATGTGTTGTCCTAAACTAAGTGTCATTTTTAGAGTGCTTTGCATTGATTATACGCAACAAGGCCTTAAACCACTAGGAATTTCCTAGTGGACGAATTATAGCCTCGTGAGAGTTTTCCAGAGAAGATACTCACAAACTTCATCTATACTACAACGACTCAGTAACAAAGGCTTGTTCTCTTAATTAATCTCAAATATCTATACATCTCACTAGCGGGGGAAACAATGATTAATTCTTTCAAAATTCAAGTTAATATGCATACAATAATCAAAACATCTACATATGAACATGCATGTAGTGATCTTTACAATGAAATGTATGAGCATGGCCGTTTCTGGATCCTTTGGATAACGTCCTTAATTAGGTTCTCATAGGTATGTTTCGAAATACAAATTCTCTCATATTTTTTTTTCACTCAAGTTTTGCTAACTCCAGTGTGCAGTGGGCACACATTTCCTCACATACTCAATGACAGTTAGAGGAGCCGAGGTCGAGAATTCACATCTACTACTTATTATCACACCATCCTACTCCTAATTGAGCTAGATGTCTTTATTAGGTGTTATGGGGTTTAGGTGGTAGTGTAAAAGAAAATAGAATGGAAAATTCAAAAATAATAAGTACGAGAGAATAAGGACTTCGAGATATTTACACTAGAGAAATCCTTATTTTCTTTCCTGCTTCTAACACGAGTTTTCATACTTAGCTTTTTTTTAAGCTTTTGTATTCCCTTTTGATTTGATTTTGGTGGAAATTTTAACTTTGATTTTTCTTTTGATTTTTGGAAACATATTTCTATTTTTCCTTTTCTTTTCTTCTGAAGCAGGTAACTGATTTTGATTTGTGACAAGTTTTTCTCTTCATTTTTCCACACTTCATCCTATTTCTTATACTCATCATCTAGGCGGGCCTATTTATTTGTGCTTAATAGATGGGTAATGAATTTTTGGTGAAAATGAAAGGGTTAATAAAAGGTTCAATGGGGCGACTAGCAGTAAATTTTTTTACTGGTATGAATTTTTGGCTATATTGATCCAAAGAAGGCCTAAATTCTCGCTTAGGATTCGGGTAGTGATCAAGTAAGTAGATGTGTGAACTTCTCTATTCGGAAAAAACTACTCCTCTGTGTCATTACTCATATATCACACATTTTGAGGTTTTTTGGTTAGATTCTCACAGGATATGGAAATTAAGTTGTCTAACTGTGGGTCCCATAAACTTACTGCTATGTACATTTAATGACAGTCAGTGCATGAATGCTCATGAAAAGATGTAAAAACTATTGCATACGTATTAACTTCAGTTTCTAAGAACAAATCCTAATTTTAATGCTAGGGTGAGATTTCTAGATATTTTTCATCACCGAAAAGAAAATGAAACTTTGTCACTAAATACACTTATTTAGACAGAAAATAAAACTATATACAGCCTATAAATGCTTAATTTTTGTGAAAGGTTCTAACCACTCCCAAACAAGTAGGATGTTGTGGTCCTCAAAGTGTCAAGATGAGAAAGAATATACTTGAGAGGCTTGAGAAAAAATAAAGCTAATATCCTTAACAGAAAATTATGCTAACACCACATATAGTATACAACACAAAAGGGAAAAGACACTGTTAGGTTATTTTTTTTTCACATCAAAAAGGAAAACAACAAATATGTACATCAACTTACACTGCCCTAATTATGAATTAGGGGTATGTCCATTCTAGCATCATCTCTATCGAAGTGCCATTCCTCAAGGCCATGCCGCTTTATCAAGGTCTGCCAAACTTTGCTCCACTTTCTCTTTTTAGAAGTGTCCATGATAAGAGCCCAAAATTGTAGTTTTAACCTCTCAATAATCATACTTTTAGACCAATTATGTGAGTAATAAATAAGAGTTAATACTGATTACGTATTTTTATGTATTTCAGGCAGTAAAGTCAATTATGTGCAGAAATGTGCCACTTTGGCGAGATAAAGGAGCAAGGGTTGGTTCAGATATGAAGTTCTATGAGAAAGGCCAAGATTCAAGGAGACAAAGCCTTTGTAAAGCCCGGTCAAAAGCTGAAAAGTCAACACGGGCAGAAATAGTGCACAAGTTGGCAGAACTTTCGAAGACCATATATTTGGACTCAGACCTCGGAATTGGGCCTACCTTACATCAAAACGACCGGCTCGGAAAGAGCTTTCCAATGGTTTAAGCTTTGACCAAATCAGAGGAGAAAAAGTGGATAAAAAGTCTACTGAAGTCGAAGCTAGCTGAAACGGGCTCTGTGGACTGAAGAAATTGGGCTTTGGGCTTGATTTTCCGGCCCAAAATATGGCTCCTCAGCCCATGCACGAAATTGTGGATCTGGTCTCCTCCTTTGTATAAAATAAGACTTAGCTCTTAAGTTAGAGATAGTTAGATAGTTTAGAAAAGAAAAGTACCCATTAAAATAGCTTGTAGATCTAGTTTTCAATTCAATTAGTTAAATGAATTAGTTTCAATTCATTGTTTTAGATTAATCCTTTGAATCATTGTTCTTCATTTAGTTAGATAAATAAAATAGTTATTCTGTTCATTTCGATTTTGTCATTTAAATTTGTTTAGATCTAATTTCCATTATTGTTTGTTATTCAGTTCTTAATTATTAATTAGATTTGAAGTATTGGTTAATTAAAAGTAGTAAAGTTCATAATTTTATAAATGTCATTTCGTTATTCGTATCTTGTCATTCGAATTCATGTCATAGTATAAAACCCCACCATTGCTCTCATTAGACCTTGGATTACTAGTCGATTGTAGAAAATTTCAATACTAAGGAACTGAGAGTGGAACGAACTTTTTACTCTACTCTATTTCGATAGAATTGAGAGTATAGAAATCTTTGATAGCTTTTCATAATTTAGTTTAGTTTTCTTTGCTCGAAGTTCAATGTTCATTTTCAGAGTAAACTATTCTTTTACGTTTATCAAATGGCGCCGCTGCCATCTTAGTACTCTTTAGTACTGTTTTCTGTAGACTTGATAGTTTTTCAATGTCCCATATCCCACCCACCTTTATTTGGATTCTCACTGTGGTTGTCTGTTTCAGATTTGCACGTTTCCACGAAAAATTACTCGGAGAGCACCTGCGCCCTGGGCAAGCCAAAGTGGAGCGCTCCCTGCGCCCACACGCCTGGAATCTCGAATTTTGCCTGAGCGCCACCTGCTCCCTGTCTAGGCATATTCTGAGCGCACCCGCGCCCTCTGCTGAAACAGCCCAATTTCCACAGGTGTGTTCAAATTTCCATTGCTTTCAAGTTTTTCAGTGTTCTAACTTGTTAAATACACTATTCATAAGCGAAGCAAGGAGACTTTCAGGTACTCTTTTCTTCCACACCTCGCATCTTCTGTTAGAGGTTCATACTAGCATATCAGGATTGTTTGGAGTGTTGTTGTTTTAATTAAGATTGGTCTTAGCCTTGCATGAGATTAAGGTCAGGCCGAAGAAAAATACCTAACGTAATTAACCGACAACGTCAGCAAACACGCCTTTCTAGTATACCACTCACTTTACCTCTAGCTAGCACACCATGATAATGATAAAATGAGTAGTTTACCTACGAAATGAACGATGAATCCAAACGTAAGTAAACTAAACTTATCCTTTTACGTGTCTATTATCAAAGCTTCTTCTCTCAATGCGAATTGCACTAAATGGAGTACGAAGTTCGTTCCACTCCTAGTTCCCTAGCATGGATTGTTTTGTAAGTCTAACTAGTCGCTCTTAAGTCAATGAGAGCTTTACGAAATATTATACTACGATACTTAATTTAGATGATTACTAGAATTTAACCACAAATGTTATGGAAATACTATTGTTTGACTCTAGATAAAGGAATTAGAGGGGAATTGAATCCACCTCGAATCCAACTTAATGACCTAGTACAGATTGTGGTATCTCGATTCTTACGTTTTCACGGCAAGAATTCCGAGTCTAATCCCTAGTGTTCATGGCATTTCTACCAAGTACTAACTAGCATGTGAGGTCGCCCACCCATTCTCATGGCGAAACGCGACCTTCTAGAGTGGAATAGATGCTACAACGTTTCTATACTAAACAACTAAGTTTTCATCAAGGCTTCATCAACCCCTCTAATGGAGGTTTTAGCCTTGATTCATTAAACTAACATTTCCCATTGAATCTAAACTAAACATAATATAAAGATTCTAACTTTATGAAATTTAACTAATCTAAATTAAACAATAACAAAAATCTAATTAACAACTAAGCATTGAATAACAAGTAGTAAATGAAATTAGATCTAACAATTGTAATTGACAAATCGAAATTGAATCAAGAACAACTATTTTATTATCTAATTCAAGGGAGAACAATCATTTAAGAACTTAATCTAAAACAAGAATTGAAATGGAACTAAAACTTAATTAATTAATAAAACTAGATCTAAAATTCTATATATTAATTTAGGTCTAACTAGCTACCATTAATGAAGAGCTAAGCTTTTGTTTTTATACATTCAGATCCAAAAAACGTGCATGGGCTTGGAGCCATATTTTGGGCCAGAGAATCAGGCCCAAAACCCAATTCTTTCAGTCCAAAAAGGCCTCTTCAGCTGCAGTTGGCTTCCACAGACTTTTCGTCCACTTCTGCTCCTCTGATTGGGTCAAGGCTTGGACCATTGCAAAGCTCTTTCCGAGCCGGTCGTTTTGACATAAGGTAGGCCTCAATCCTAGGTCTGAGTCCAAAGATATGGCATTCGGAAGTTCTGTTGACTTTTGCTCCTTTATCTCGCTAAAGTGGCACATTTTTCAAGATAATGGACTTTGAAGCCCGAAATGCATAAAACACGTAATCAGTATTAACTCTTACTTATTATTCACATAATTGGTCTAACAATTATGATTATTAAGGGGTTAAAACTACAGTTTTGGGCTCTTATCAAACCACCCAAACAACATTTTGCTTGTCCTCAAGCAAATATGAGAAATTAGAATAAGTGACCAAAATGGAGTTCTAACTATTCTTTAAGTTTTGAGTGCGATTGCATTGACCATATGCAACAAGGCCTTAAACCACTAGGAATTCCCTAGTGGGACGATGAGTTATAGCCTCGTGAGAGTTTTCGATTGAAGGTACTCACAAACTTCATCTATACTACAACGACTAAGAAATAAAACTATTGTTTCCCCTTCATGCTCAACTATCTATACATCTCTATAGCAATTACATAAGAATAAATAAAAACCTAAGTTAATATATGCATAATAATCAATCATCTACAATAAACATATAACAATGAGTAATACTATGAAATGTTTAGCAGGTTTGTTTTCGAGAACTTCGGAATAAGCGTCCAAGTAGGTCCTCACATAAATGTCAAGACAAAACCTCTCGATTTTTCCACTCAAGTTTAGCTACTCCAGGTGTTAAGGTGATGGGCACACTTTACCTTACAAACTCAATGACATCAAGGAAGCGTGGTCGATCAAACACATCTGCCACTTACTATCACACTAACCTATTCCTAATTGAGCTAGAGGTCTTTATTAGGTGTTGCGGGGATTAGGAGATGGTTTAAGAAGGAAGGAAATGGATATTCTAGAGGACAAGTCTGAGATAATAGAGTCTTCATATTATGTAACTAGAGAAAACCTTGTTATTTTCTTTTGCTTCTATACTTTGTTTCCATCCTTAGCCATATTTTTCTTTTTCTTTTCTTTGGCTTTTGACTCCCTTTTATTCTATTTTTTTTTTGGAGTTTTTATTTTATTTCTATTTTTCTTTTCTTTGGATGGAAACTTCTTTTCTTTATTTTCTGAAGCAACTAACAAATTTTTTGTTTACACAAGGTTTTTCTCTTCTTCTTTCTTCACTCATTCTATTCTCAGACTTATTCTAAATTGGGTAGGTTGATTTATTCTCTTTTTTTTTTTATTTGTTTTTGTTTTTGTTTTGTTTTGTAGGGTAAAGGAATTGTGGTTTATGGAAGGGCTAATGAAAAGGGCTCGAGTGGCGACTAGCGGAAAATAATTCATAGGTTTGAATTTTTGGCTATATCGATCCAAAAGAGGGCCTAAATTCTCGCTTAGGATATGGCATAGTGATCAAGCAAGTGGGCGTGTGATTTCTCTATCCGGATTTTACTTCTCCCTTGTGTCATTTCTCAAATATTTCATTTCATATAAGGCTTTTGGCTATATTCTCACAGGATTTGTAGAATAAGTACTCTAGCCTAGATTTGAAACTTACTACTAACAATCATAGATACTCATGTAATATATTTATAGATAGATGCAAAGATTATTACCTACATATTAACCTAAGTTTCTAACAATTATTACGATGCAAAAGCTACATTGAGACTTCTAGATTGTTAAGAGCATAGAGAAAGAAAACAATACCAATATTCCTAAGTGTATAGCATACTTTTTATTTATATTTTTGAATTTTTGAAATTTTAACTAGAAACAAGTGCATATTATACATATCTATATCCTAACAGATGTCTTAATT
This sequence comes from Coptis chinensis, assembly GCF_015680905.1. Taxonomy (NCBI): domain Eukaryota; kingdom Viridiplantae; phylum Streptophyta; class Magnoliopsida; order Ranunculales; family Ranunculaceae; genus Coptis; species Coptis chinensis. Next base: position 90,345,283 of record NC_141458.1, on the reverse strand, counting down.
ACACGTGTTTCTATGCCCCCCCCCCCCCCAAACAAGAAGCATGCTTTGTCCTCAAAGCATTTAAATAAAGAGGGTAGAAAAATACCATAGAAATGCGTGAAATTCTGGAACATCGCAAAACAAGGTTAGAATATACTAATATAGGAAAAAAACCGACGAACTCTATAAAGAGTTCCACCTATTATGGGGTTAACAGAATTAAATTGCTTGGGACATAAGCGGCACAATTAACCGAAACTAAAAACTTACCTCCACTCCAGCGTTTACTCGTCATCCTCCTCTTCTATAAAGAAGTGAGGTTCCTTTGCATCCTGCCATGCCATTATAATTTGCCAAGCTTGCCGCCATTTATCATCTACGGATCCTAACCTGTTAAGCGCCACTTGGTCGGATGGGGTGTAAGGTGCAACCTGATGAGGTTGTATCCTCCACCCTTGCCAAGTCATCATTGCGGAAAGATCGAATAATAGAATTGGTGGGTCTCACAATGTCGACCCCAACCTAGTCCGTGAAACGGGCACAAAAAATAGGGAAGAAACATAGTATAATACGGCAAACTAATATAGGCATAAGAAGATACTTATGCCTCATGCTATGGGCTCGTGCTAAACTAGACATTAAGGTCTTAGGAATCATATAGCAGGCGTTCCTCAGCTAAAGCAAGGAAAACATCGCAAGTGGCATCATTCGCAGAAGAAAAATGCCACTCCCCTAATATGTTTAGCATGATAAAGAACATTACCGTATCACATTAAGGGACAAGCTACCAAGGCTACGTTATATGTCCCTTGGTCCTCTACACGGAAAATGCCGGACCCATAAGCCTCATGCAAAAAGTCATAAGTGTAGACATGAATATTATCTACCCAATAGCATCATGGGTTTTGTATTTAAATGGGCATGGCAAGTCCAAGAACAAATGCTTGCAAGAACCATAAGCGGTCCGACCTACGTGTGTGATCACCTCATGAAACCAAGCACCATAAGTAGTGCTTTTGAAACAAATCTTCGAAAGATTGTTCCGGTATCAATGTAGGAGATGTCATCTCAAAATTACGCCTGGAATAGCTGTGAATGATCCGGAAACTACCCGTAGAAAACTGGAATTTTCTGGTCACGGAAGTCGCTGCTGGGCTTCATTATAAGCGCTGAGTCGCTCTGAAATTTTAGAATTCCGGTGTTTGGTTTGAGCGCGGTCGGCCAAAGCTTGGGCGGCTTCTAGGTCCGATAGATGAGGGTGGTCGCTTCGGTATGAGGGGGTCGGTCGCTTTCGACAAAATTCGAGAACAAAATATACAGAGGCCGAGTCGCCTCAGCCAGAAGCCGAAGTCTTTCGGAGTTGCTGAAAATTGAAAAAAAATGAGGCTAAACGCATTGGGAGTGTAAGGTGAGTGATGGAAGTTAGGTGTAGTGTGGGTTGTGAGTGTAGAATAAATGAAGTTTATATAAAATCATCTTTGGAATAGATAACACCACCCCCAAACAATTTGGGAAGGTGGGATCACATTAAACAATCACGCACAATGAAAATAACGACATTATATTAATATTGTCATTCAAACAACATTTCACTACAAAAGTCAAAATTAACTACGAATTTAACAACGTAACATCCTATCTACTAAATATAATAAAAAACTATATCAAAACAACAAACAAGAAGAAATCTAGCTGCTCTTCAAGGGGCGAGGTGGGGGTAAGAATAGGAATTTAAGTGATCAAGAATGGAAAAACTAACACCCACCCCCAAACAAATTTTTGAAAACAAGTTTGTAAAAATTTGTTTTAAAACGTCGGGTCTTTTAAAGTCAGATTCCTAGACTTGCTAGATTACTATTTTTATATCTTTAAACTTTTTACTTTTTTATGAATTAGGTTTAATATAAAGGAAAACAATAAGCAGTAAAGACATAATTCACACCATAGAGAAACATGACTCAAAACCGAGAAAACATGCAAGAGTGGAAAAACGGAATTATGTGAACCGTGGACTTAGGATCCGGTACTTACAGCCCACACACTCCATAGGGAGGGCCCGGTTACCTGAATGGTGCATTCACCAATATATGGAAATGAAAGGAAATGCACCAAACACAAAATTGAGTCGTTTATAGTCAGATACTCGAGACTTTATCTAAACATATGTATGAATATGCAGTTTATCATATATCAACAACCGAAATAGTTGTGGATCGTTCCATAAATAAATATCACAGAAAACATATCCAAACACAATCAAGCACCAAGATTTCTTACGACGCAGCCTAGTGGAATGAGAGCGAAGTCGGATAGACCTATAACATAACCGAGCATGCACCTTATGTTTCATCTTTGAACGAGAGGGTGTCCTAGTGAATAAGTGTGGAAAAGTGAATGGTTGTGGAAGATATGGTGGATTGGAATAAGTTTTAGAGGGAAAGCATGGAAAAAATGAGGATGTGGGTTTAGCACAAAACTCATTCATGGTGTAGTTAGGGACTGTCTCAAGTCTAAAAATGAAGGTGTCTAGTGGTTTATCCTTGGGAAGTATTTGTTTAATAGGTGAATTTAAAAAATCATGAAGCACAGGAGAAACTAAAGGATCGAGTGCAAACTCGAGGTTCCTTTGAAAAGGTGGAGGGTGGGGAATATTGGTGAGGGAAGGTGAATGATTCTCAGCTAGAGCTCTCAAGTCCATATCATCAGAAATCTTGATATGTGCAAGACATTCCTCAATAGTTGGGTCAAAAGGATCACTGGGATAGAGATTGAAAAATTCATCTTCCGTCATAGCATCAAAAGATGAATGGTTGTTGGCAAGGGGGGACTCGCGAAGTGGTAAAGACGCAGTACAAAAGAGTTGCAGAAATTCTTCTTCGATTTCGTCTACTACCAGGGAGTCATTGTAAAAGTCGGAATTTCCGAAGGAAAGGAATTTGTTAATCTGTTTCTCCGGAAACATGTTTTTGAAGTAATCTTGAGCTAAGCTCTCGATCATGCTAACCTCTCCATTTGTAGATGAATCGGATATCGCGGTCCTAGTTTTGAAAACATTTACCTCAATGTAAAGATGGCCAAAGGACAAGGACATCGAACCATCGCGGGCAGTTTATAAGCGTTAGCGAGCCAAGAAAGGGCGCCCTAAAATGATAGGTACAGAGAATCGTTAGTGACTTCGTGTCTAGACAACGGAAGTCGGCCGGTAGTAAAATTTTGGACTTTAACCAAAGACATTTTCAACCACACCCTTAGGATACTTAATAGACCGATCAGCTAATTGCAATGTCATTTTAGTAGGTTGCATCTCTTCTAGACCTATTTGTTTATACAAATAAAATGGGAGTAAGTTAACACTAGCCCCGTGTCTAGTAAATACGTCGTCGTCGTGTGAGAATCTCCTAAGGTGCATCATCTGATAGGGACGACCCGGGGTCCTTGTACTTAACAATTCCATTATTTTTCGGATAAAGTTGGGAATTGTTGGTTAGAAAGGCGCCTTTAGGTATGTTGGTCTGGTCGCGCCTAGTAGTGCACAACTCCTTAAGAAACTTAGCGTGGTTAGGTAGCTTTATAGCTTCGAGAAAAGGAAGGTTTATCGTTAGATTTTTGAAAACGTTCCTAATCTCCTCAAAGTTAGTATCCCTAGTTAGCATGGCTAATTTCTGAGGGAACGGTGGTTTAGCTCTATATTTAGCGTATGGCTCGACTTGATGTGTAACCTTGGCTTTCGTTTCTTAGGTTGTGGTTTAACCGGTACCTCTACGGTGGTAGGTTCTTCGAGTTTCTATTTCGTATCTAGTTCAATATCCGGTGTAGGAGTATTGATGGGGTAACTATAGGCATAGTTACTTTGTTATCAACCACTCTTCCGTAACGGAGAGTGGTGATGGCATTTAGCTCACCCTACGGTTGTAGTTCCGTACTAGTATTACCGTTTACCTCAAAGGCCGTGGTTTGTTGTTCTAGGGTTGGGGGATCGCCTGGCCTGGAAACGCCTTTTGGTTGGGCTTTCTCTTGGGCTAACTGTTGGTTTATATTATTAACAGATTGTAGAATGTGTTGGTTAGATTGAGCCATGGTTTGGAAAAGTTGTTGGCTCACTTGTATGAAGGTGTCAAGACGATCCGGTTGTGTGGGTGTAGTAGTCACGGGTGGTGTGACTTGTTGGTTATTTATGGGCGGATTGTGATAGTTATTATTTACCGGAACGATACCTCTATTAGCATTATAATTATTATAACTATATTGACCTTGTGCTTGACCTTGTCGAGGTTGTGCTTGGTTGTTGTAATTATTATAATTATCCCGACTCGCCCCTTGTCTCCGGTGGAGCTTGGTTATAACTGTGTGTTGGCCTAACATATTGATTATTGTACCCTGAAGGTGTGACTTGTTGGTTATTTCTCCAACCGAAGTTGGGATTTTGTCTCCAAGGGGCGTTAGGTTCACTATTAATGGAACAAGAATGTTCATAGGCTATAGGACAGTGGGAGTTGGTATGCTCAGGACTCCAACAGAAACTACATGGATTTGAATTTACATTCATGACGGGGATAGGCTTTTGTTGTACAGAAATGGCCTCAACCTTTTTAGTTAAAGATTCGATCAAATTTTTAAGTTCTAGATCGGGTTTCATCTCAAACATACCGGGTGGCCTTTTAATCATTGAAGAAGAACTACGTGAGCGGGGATATCATCGCTACCCCCCCAATTGTTATTACGTTTAGTTTGATCTTCTAAAAATTTGTAAGCCTCCGAGGCTCCTTTACTTAGGAAACTACCCCCATTCATTATGTCAAGGACTTCTTTATGGTGGTGTAGAAGTCCTTTGAAAAAGGCACGAACTAACGTGTCTTTTGCTAGGTTATGGTGTGGACACTCAATAAGCAAATAGTGAAACGATTCCAAGCCTCTGAAAGTGATTCATGAGGATTCTGTCGAAAGAAGTGAATCTTGGAAAGCATTTCATCCGTCTTTAGGGGTGGGTAAAAATGTTCCATAAACAAATTGAACAAGTTTGGCCCACGAAGTCCACAGAATTAGGCGCTTTGGGCAGTTAACCAAGACAGCCGCCTTATCGGGCTAATGTGAAAGGAAATACCCTTAGTTTAATCTCGTTCGCACACAACCGTAGGATGGTGGAATGTTGTAAGGACTTGTTCAATCCTACGCATGTGCTGATAAGGTTTTTCATGGTCTAACCCATGAAAAACGGGTAACAAATTAAATATGTTTGGGGGGATTCGAAAATCCCCCGTTGGGTCTGCTAGAACGATGCAAGACTTAGGGCTATCGCTCAAGGCTTTGTAAAAGTCGGAGAGAGGAGTCTCTCTTTCTTCAGCCATTATGTCAGGTATGGTGTGTGTGATAGTAGTTAGAGGTGTCGTGGGTGGTGTACTAGATAGACTTGTTTGTTGTGGTGTAATTACGTTTGTTGTTTTGTTCGACTGCGGACTTTAATCTCATGCAAGACTAAGTTGAGCTTAACTAACATGCAACACTCCAAACAATTCGATATACTAGTATAAAACCTCTAACCGAAAATGCGAGGTATGGAAGAAAGGAATACCGATAGCGTCCTGCTTCGCTTTATGAATAGCGTCTTGTGTATGCAGCGTGTTCGGTGTATATAAGAGATTAGAACACCGAAAAGCTTGGCAACTCGAAGTTCGAATCAAACTGTGGAAATCCTGAATTTTCGTGAGAAGGGGCTGGCGCTTCGTATTGCGATTGGGCGCTGGCCAAGGCAATGTCGAAGCTCAAGAAGATAATGGTCGCTTTCTTTGAAGCTGGTAGCTTCTTGTAAACGAATTCCAAGAAGATAGCTGGTCGCTCTCTTTGAAGCGTGGGCGCTCGATTATTTTTTTTCGAATTTTTCCAAAACTGAAACGGCAACCACAAAGATGAATCAAACAAAGGGTGGGTGGGTTTAATGGGACTTAAAATGACTACTTCTACAAAGAAAACAATGCTAAAGTGCAACTAAGATAAGATGGCCATTTGATAATGATAAAATGAGTAGTTTACCTACGAAATGAACGATGAATCCAAACGTAAGTAAACTAAACTTATCCTTTTACGTGTCTATTATCAAAGCTTCTTCTCTCAATGCTAATTGCACTAAATGGAGTAATGGGTTCGCTCCACTCCTAGTTCCCTAGCATGGATTGTTTTGTAAGTCTAACTAGTCGCTCTTAAGTCAATGAGAGCTTCTGAAATATTATACTCACGATACTTAATTTAGATGATTACTAGAATTTAACCACAAATGCTATGGAAATACTATTGTTTGACTCTAGATAAAGGAATTAGAGGGGAATTGAATCCACCTCGAATCCAACTTAATGACCTAGTACAGATTGTGGTATCTCGATTCTTACGTTTTCACCGGAAGAATTCGAAGTCTAATCCCTAGTGTTCATGGCATTTCTACCAAGTACTAACTAGCATGTGAGGTCAGCCCACCCATTCTCATGGCGAAACGCGACCTTCTAGAGTGGAATAGATGCTACAACGTTTCTATACTAAACAACTAAGTTTTCATCAAGGCTTCATCAACCCCTCTAATGGAGGTTTTAGCCTTGATTCATTAAACTAACATTTCCCATTGAATCTAAACTAAACATAATATAAAGATTCTAACTTTATGAAATTTAACTAATCTAAATTAAACAATAACAAAAATCTAATTAACAACTAAGCATTGAATAACAAGTAGTAAATGAAATTAGATCTAACAATTGTAATTGACAAATCGAAATTGAATCAAGAACAACTATTTTATTATCTAATTCAAGGGAGAACAATCATTTAAGAACTTAATCTAAAACAAGAATTGAAATGGAACTAAAACTTAATTAATTAATAAAACTAGATCTAAAATTCTATATATTAATTTAGGTCTAACTAGCTACCATTAATGAAGAGCTAAGCTTTTGTTTTTATACATTCAGATCCAAAAAACGTGCATGGGCTTGGAGCCATGTTTTGGGCCAGAGAATCAGGCCCAAAACCCAATTCTTTCAGTCCAAAAAGGCCTCTTCAGCTGCAGTTGGCTTCCACAGACTTTTCGTCCACTTATGCTCCTCTGATTGGGTCAAGGCTTGGACCATTGCAAAGCTCTTTCCGAGCCGGTCGTTTTGACATAAGGTAGGCCTCAATCCGAGGTCTGAGTCCAATGATATGGCATTCGGAAGTTCTGCTGACTTTTGCTCCTTTATCTCGCTAAAGTGGCACATTTCACAAGATAATGGACTTTGAAGCCCTGAAATGCATAAAAACACGTAATCAGTATTAACTCTTACTTATTATTCACATAATTGGTCTAACAGTATGATTATTAAGGGGTTAAAACTACAGTTTTGGGCTCTTATCACACCACACACCACACCTGAGATTATGGCTGAAGAAAGAGAGTCTCCTCTCTTGGACTTTTAAAAAGCCTTGAGCGATAGCCCTAAATCTTGCATCGTTCTATCAGACCCAGTGGGGGATTTCCGAATCCCCCCGAATATATTTAATTTGTTACCCGTTTTTCATGGGTTAGACCATGAAAAACCTTATCAGCACATGTGTAGGATTGACCAAGTCCTTACTACTTTCCACCATCCTTCGGTTGGTGCTGAACAAATTAAACTGAGGGTATTTCCCTTCACTTCAGCCGATAAGGCGGCGTCTTGGTTAACTGCCCAAGCGCCTAATCCTGTGGACTCGTGGGCTAAATTTGTTCAACTATTTATGGAACATTTTTACCCACCACTAAAGACTGATGAAATGCTTTCCAAGATTCATTTCTTTCGGTAGAATCCTCATGAATCATTTTCAGAGGCTTGGAATCGTTTCACCGACCTACTTATAGAGTGTCCACACCATAACCTAGCGAAAGACATAGTAGTTCGTGCCTTTTTCAAAGGACTTCTACACCACCATAAAGAAGTCCTTGACATAATGAATGGGGGTAGTTTCTAAAGTAAAGGAGCCTCAGAGGCTTATAAATTTTTAGAAGATCAGACTAAGCGGAATAATCATTGGGGGGGTAGTGATGATATCTCCCGTTCCGCTAGTTCTTCTACAACAGCTAAAGCCACCGGTATGTTTGAGATGAAACCCGATCCGGAACTTAAAAATTTAATAGAATCTCTAGCTAAAAGGTAGAGGCTATTTCGTTCAACAACGCCTATCCCGTCATGAATGTCAACTCCAATCCATGTAATTTCTACTTGAGTCCAGAGCATCCCGACTCCTATTGTCCGTTCGCATATGAACAACAACAATCACAACAAGATAATGTTTATTCCATTAATAGCGAACCTAATGTAGCTTGGCGACAAAACCCCAATTTCGGTTGGCGAAATAATCAACAACCTCCAAGGTTGTTTAACCCAAATGATAGGCCAACAAACAATTACAAACAAGGTCCACCAAGACAAGGACAAGGTCAGGGTAATTATAATTATAACAATCAAGCTCAACCACGATAAGGACAAGGCCAGGGTAATTATAATAATTATAACAATAATAATTATAATGCAAATCGAGGTATCATTCCGATTAATAATAATAACTATCACAACCCACCCATAAATAATCAACGTGACATAGTTCCTATAATAAATACCACTCCACAAGCGGATCGCTTTGATACCTTTATGCAAACTCAACAACAGATTTTACAAGCCATCTAACTTTTCTTACAGCAGTTAGCTCAAGAGAAGGTACAACCCAAAGGTGTGTTTCCAGGACAAGCGATACCTAATCCTAAAACACCAAACACAGCCTTTGAAGTAAACGTTAATACTAGTAACGAAAATGAAAATGTAGGAGAGATAAATTCCATCACCACTCTCCGTTCAGGCAGAGTGTTGGATAACAAAGTAACGATGTATATAGTTACCCCACAAGGAGTTCCTACACTAGATATTATACTAGATACCGAAATAGAAACTGAAGATCCTACCCCTGTAGAGGTACCAGTTAAACCACAACCTAAGAAACAAAAAGCAAAGGTTAGATATCCAGTTGAACCATACGCTAAACAAAGTAAGGAACCACCGTTTCCCCAGAAATTAGCAATGTTAAAAAGAGATACAAACTTTGACGAGATTAGGGAAGTTTTCAAAATCTAACGATTAACCTACCCTTTTCGTATTTAATTAAAAAATTACCTCACCACGTTAAGTTTCTTAAGGAGTTGTGCACTACTAGGCGAGGGACAAATATTCCAAAAGACGTCTTTTTCAATCGAACATGTTCCAACTTTATCGTAACATAATGGAATAGTTAAGTACAAGGACCCCGGGTCAGCCCCACTGCACAATGCACCTTAGGAGATACTCACACAACCAGCTGCTTTTATTAGACCGAGAGCGAGTGTTAACTTACTCCCTTATTATTTTATATAAACAAATAGGTCTACAAGAAATGCAACCTACAACTATGACGTTGCAATTAGGCGATAGGTTTATCAAGTATCCTAAGGGTGTAGTGGAAAACGCTACCGGGTTAAGGTTCAAGATTTCTACTATCCTGCGGACTTTGTTATCCTCGATACAGAAGTCGCTAATGACTCTGTCCCAATAATTTTAGGGCGCCCCTTCTTGGCAACTGCCAACGTTCTTATAAATTATCGCGATGGTTCGATGTCTTTATCTTTTGGCCATCTTTCTGCTGAGGTCAATGTATTTAAACAGATCACACAGGTTCTTGATATCAATATCAATAGAGAGGTTAGCATGATCGAAAGTTTAGCTCATGATTATTTTAAAACCAAGTTTCCAAATAATCAGATGCACAAATTCCTTTCCTTTGGAAGTTCCAACTTTAATAAGGACTCTGTGGACGTTGAGGAAATTGAGGAAGATTTGCTTCAACTCTTTTGCAACTCTTCTTCGCCACCTCGAGAGTCCCCTCCTATTGATAACCATTCACCCACCTCACATTATTCACCTTCCATCAATGAACCCTATCCTACACCTTTTCAACGAAACCTAGGGTTTGCACTTGACCCTCTTGCTTCTTCTGTGCTTAATGATTATCTAAATCTTCCTAATATGAAAATAATTACCAAGGATGAGGGTTGTGACACTTCCTACCCACACCATGAATGAGGGTTGTGCTAAACCAACATTTTCATTCTTTCCATTCTTTCCTTTTAACACTTATCCTTATCCACCATATCATCAACAACCATCCATTGTTTCACACTCATTCACTTGGATAACCCCTCGTTTAGAGATGAAAAAGAAGGTGCATGCTCGGTTATGTTCGAGGTCTATCAGACTTCGCTTTCATTCCACTAGGTTGCGACGTAGGAAATCTTGGTGCTTAATTCTATTTGGGAATGCATTCCATGTTATTTATTTATGGAAAGACCCACAACTCTTTAGGTTGTTAATATATGGAACCTGCAGGAATATATATATATATATATATATATATATATATATATATCCAGTTATTTGTTCAAGTCTCGAGTATCTGACTATAAATGACTCATTTTGTTGCTTGGTGTGCTTTCTTTCATTTCCATATATTGGTAAGTACACCATTAAGGTAACCGGGCCCTCCCTATGGAGTGTGTGGCTGTAAGTATCGGATCCTAAGTCCACGGTTAACATAATTTACGTTTTCCACTCTTGCATGTTTTCTCGGGTTTCGAGTCATGTCCTCCTATGGTGTGAATTATGCTTTTAATGCTTTCTTGTTTTTCTTATATTAAAATTTTATTCATTAAAAATAAAAACTTGTTAAAATCACAAACATAGTAAGTTAAGAAGTCTCGGGAATCTGACTTTAAAAGACCCACTTTTAAAAACAAATTTTCTCAACTATATGTCTAAAATTTGTTTGGGGGTGGGGTGTTCGTTTCCGTCCTGGATTGGTCAACTTTCTAGTTGTGTTGTTTAGACCGTTAATCGTATTACGATTCGGATTGACATTTTCTATTAAGTTAGATTTCATTTGTGCGCATAACTTACGTCATGCATGCATTTCGAGACATTTTCCATGTTCTTATATGTCACCCACGGTCGGAATAGAGTGTTTTATGGATCATTAGATTGGAAATTCTCTCCTGATCATTCCCATATCTCATTCGCAAAAATCATATCGGTAACGAAGTGGCAATTTTAGTTTGAATTTGCACTAAAAAACGAATTTTTTATGGGTTTCGAATTGGGCTTGGGTCAAGCCCAGCGTTGAACTCCAAGAACGATCATCGCCCTTCTTTCCTCCTCTTCTTCCAAAACGCCATTAACAAAAAAATTTTTTACAAAGCTTCAAACCTAAAATAAAATAAAAATAAATATAAAACCTAAACACAACCACGCCCCAAGTTTAAACCCACCCCAAATCTCCTCCTACCTACACCCACCACCACCTCCACCGATTTCAACAACCAAAAACCACCGAAATTTCAAAAATTTTGAACTGCCACCACCACCACCGCGCCTCCTGCCATTATTTTTTAGTTAGAGTGTTTTATAACACGCCTCCCTACCTTATTCCAACCAACACACTTATCAAAACTTCAATGTCTCAAAGAAGTCACATATTGCCGGAGCACGCATTTACTACAGTGGGTTGTGGTACTCGACAGACGATTTTTACCACGAAGATTTGGTCAGAGAGTTTTACAGGACAAGGGAGTTGGATGGGAATAGAATTTTCGTTAAGGTGGCTGGGAGGAGGAGAGAGATTACTACTGGGTTGTTGGCTGAGATTTTAGGCATTCCGCCTCGACACCATCTCGATCCCACATTACAGGATTCCCAGTTTACTGCTGTAGAACCTTTGATGAACGCAACTATTTCTGAAGGGAACTATAATGTGAGCTCGCATTGTGTTCGTTAAGCTGCTCTCGAACCAACTAGTCGGGTCAGAGCTCGTGGATTGGTAGGAATGTAATAGGGAAGGAGAAAGTCGGCGATAGGTCCGAATCGCCTTCACGTGCTATGGATACTCCAGTAGCAGAAGTATGAGTTTTGTATTGTGGAGTTTTTGAGAAACATGATTAGGGGAGTGGGGAAGAGTATTGCACCTCTCCCTATTTTGATTACGAAAATCATGAAGACCCTGAGAGCGACTCCGAGGTCTGATAGGATTTGCCTGAAAGAGCACTGAAATCCTCATATTTATATGGAGTGTATCCAACGAGTTTGGAGGTTGCCTAAAGAGAGGGTAGCTGACGAGACTGACTCGGAGGATGAGGATGACACGACATGTTTTGATGCCGATGCCTTGGAGCGGTAGAGGGACGCAGTAACGCATGACCGCGGATTCGTGCCGTGGCATGCGTTCCTTAAATACTATTTGCGAAGACCTCTGGACTCGGCAGGCTGCCATGCATCATAACTTTGAGACTCGTGCCCAGCGCGAGGATGAGCGGTGGGAACAGACAAGGGCTGAGATGGAAGCTCAGCGCCAGTTTTGAGACAACATGATTGCACGCTTTCCACCCCAGGGGGGTTCTTCTGAGGGGCAGTTTGTTAGGCACGAGCGTCATCGCCCGCGGGGGCCGGATGTCTCCTCGGCCGCCGGAAGCCCAAGAGCCATCTCCTTCTCATGCGAATTCCATTACCAGTAGTGCGTTGTTTAGGGATTGATGAGTTGATTTGTTTTATTGTATTTATTTTTATTTAGTTCAAATGTAAAAATATTAGTTCAGTAATCAAATTTGAATTTGGTTGTGTTATGTTGTTTGAATTCAATTTTAATATAAGTTGGTTATTTTCGAATTATGCATTGTTTTTATCATTAATCCCACCTTCCTGATTTGTTTGGGGGTGGTATTATTTATCCGAGCATAATTAAGCTATATGATCATCCATTTTAGAAGTTGTTTTTGGAGTGAAGGTTGAGAATATTGCCGATATGAGCATCGCCATGAATAGGTATTGTGATAGGATGAAATCTCGATGAGTTAAAGATTCTATCCTAAATTCAAATTTTAAAAGATATTAGGGTTGTTTTAGAATCAAGAATATGAATTGTTTCCGTTTTCAGTTTTGGAAATTTTATTATTTTCGGCAATTGCCTTAAAGCTTTTTGGCAACTTCCCTATTTGTTTTAGCAATTTAAAACCTTTAAAAAATGCATTCATTCTACACTCACATCCCAAACTACATCTCACATTCATCTCTCATGTTTCACTCCCACTTTACCTTATTTTTCCTTCGCGACTTCGCCTATCGGCCCCCGAGTGCACTGCCCTAGGAGGCCACACTGCGCCCTAAGCACTATCAGAGAAATTCTACCCTGAGCGCGACCTGCGCCCTAGCCAGCCCAAACCCGAGCGTCACCTGAGCCCAAGTGCCTGGAACTCGAAATTCATCAGAGCACAACCTGCGCCCATCGAGGCATAGCTTTGAGCCTTGCTGCTCCCGACCCACCGTGGGCACCAAAAATTTCCAGTTTTTCGAGGGTTGTTCCAGGATAGTAGCAGCTATTCTAGAAAGTAGTTTTGTGATGACTCCTCCTATAGTGATACCAGAGCAGTCCTTCGAACACTTGTTGGGAAGCGAGACTTATGGACATTGGTTTTGCGAAAGGATCTTGCAGTTAGGCTTGATGCATCTACTGGTAAGTGACGCTGACTCGTATTTACCTAAGCTTACTGAATTTTTTTTTATAATAATGTTAAGTTCTATTGTAACCAAGATGGAGAACAAGAATTCTCCGTCACGGTAGATAGCACGCCACTAGAATTCAATAAGTATGTCGTAGCGTTAGTTTCGGGAATACCAATACCTGATCCTATTCACACGTGGGGATATATGACCGATAATGCCTACCTCTATGACTATACATATTTCTATGAGTATTATGGGGAGGGTATTTCAGTATAATGGACCAAGGGCGTTACAACATAGCCCCCTTGGTAGCCCGGGTCCCTAAATGTAGGCACCACTATGTTATTCATCCCGATGAATATTTTAGGGATTGGCGGTTTACCTCTGCAAAATAGTACTCGTCGGACGTTTTCCTTGTCAGCGAGGGGCGTCGCCCGATATGACATTTCAAAGTATTAGTGGCTAGTCTTAAGAGAGCCCAAAGCATGAGGCATAAGTATCTTTCTTATGCCTGTTTTAGTTTTGCGCGATCATCATGCTTTCGCCTGCCTACGAATTTTGTACCCGGTTCACGGATTGGAAAAGGGTCGAAGTCATGAGACCCACCAATCGGGTGGTTTGCTCTTTTCGAAGTCATGACTTGGCGGGATGCAACCTCACTTGGTTGCTCCTTACACCCCATCGGACATAGTAACACTTTCGGCGGGTTAGCACAAGTAGATGACACCGCAACGGCTTGGCAGCAAGTTATCATGGCGTGGCAGGGGCGAAGGAACCTCATCTCTTTGCGGATGATGAGGGAAGAGGACGAAAGCGGGTAAGTCGCGGAGGTAAGTTTTAGTTTCAGTTAGTGTCCGCTTGTGTCCCAAACAATTTATTTCTTATTAACCCCATAGCGGGTGGAACTCCTATAGAGCTTCGTCAGTTTTTATTTCCTATATTAGTATGTTATAACTTTGTTTTGCAGATGTTCCTGAAGTTCACGCGCTTCAACGGTATTTTCCCTACCCTCTTTATTTTAAATACTTTGAGGACAAAGCATGCTTCTTGTTTTGGGGGGGAGGGGGCATAGAAACACGTATAATTAAGGCATCTGTTAGGATATAGATATGTATAATATGCACTTATTTTATAGTTAAAATATCAAAAATTAAAAATAAAAAGTTTATGTTATACACTTAGGAATATTGGTATTGTTTTCCTTCTCTATGCTCTTAATAATCTAGAAGTCTCACGTAGCTTTTGCATTAGAATAGTTTTTAGAAACTTAGGTTAATATGTAGGTAATAATCTTTGCATCAATCTATAAATATATTACATGAGTATCTATGATTGTTAGCAACAAGTTTCTGAAATCTAGGCCAGAGTACTTATTCTACAAATCCTGTGAGAATATAGCCTAAAGTCTTATATGAGTGAAACATTTGAGAAATGACACAAGGGAGAAGTAAAATCCGGATAGAGAAATCACACGTCCACTTGCTTGATCACTATACCATATCCTAAGCGAGAATTTAGGCCCTCTTTGGATCGATATAGCCAGAAATTCAACTCTTATGAAATTATTTTCCGATAGTCGCCCCTCTGAGCCTTTCCTTAGCCTTTCATAAACCGGAAATCCTTTAACCTATTACAAAAAAAAAAAAAAAATCAGCCTACCCGTTCTTTGAATAAGTCTGAGAATAGAGATGAAGAATAGAAAAGAGAAAGACCTTTGAAATCAAGAATTTGTCAGTCGCTTCAAATAAGAAAAGAAAGTTTCCATCCAAATAAAAAAAAAGGAATAAGAAAAGAAACAAATAAAAGAAGATAAGAGTTAGAACTCCAAAAAAAAAAAATAGAATCAAAGGAGTCAAAAGCCAAAGAAAAAGAAAAATATGGCTAAGGATGGAAATAAAGTGTAGAAGCGAAAGTAAGGAACAAGGTTTTCTCTAGTTATATAATACGAAAACTCTATTATCTCAGACTTGTTCTTTTTGAATATCCATTTTCTTCCTTCTTAAACCATCTCCTAACCCCCGCAACACCTAACAAAGACCTCTAGCTCAATTAGGAATAGGTTAGTGTGATAGTAAGTCGTAGATGTGTTTGATCGACTTCGGCTTTCTTGTGTGTCATTGAGATTGTAAGGTAAAGTGTGCCCATCGCCTTAATCGGAGTAGCTTAAACTTGAGCAGAAAAAAATCGAAAGTGGTTTTGTCTTAACATTTATGTGAGGACCTACTTAAGGACGCTATTCCGAGTTTCAGAAACGGACTTGCTATTGCATTTCATAGTATTACTCATTGAATATATGTTTATTGTAGATGATTGATTATTATGCATATATTAGCTTAGGTTTCGACTTGATTATTTTATATTCATTGCTAGTGAGATGTATAGTTAATTTACAGCGTGAATAAGGAAACAATAGTTTTATTTCTTAGTCGTTGTAGTATAGATGAAGTTTTTGAGTACCTTCACTGGAAAACTCTCAAGAGGCTATAACTCGTCCACTAGGGAATTCCTAGTGGTTTAAGGCCTTGTTGCATATGGTAAATGCAATCGCACTCAGGGAAACGAGAGTAGTTAGAACTCCATTTCTGGTCACTTATTCTAATTTCTCATATTTGCTTGAGGACAAGCAAAATGCTGTTTGGGGGTGGTTTGATAAGAGCCCAAAATTGTAGTTTTAACCCCTCAATAATCATACTTTTAGACCAATTATGCGAGTAATAAATAAAAGTTAATGCTGATTACGTGTTTTTATGTATTTCATGCAGTAAAGTCAATTATGTGCAGAAATATGTCACTTTGGCGAGATAAAGGAGCAAAGGTTGGTTAGGATATGAAGTTCTGTGATAAAGGCCAAGATTCAAGGAGACAAACCTTTGTAAAGCCCGGTCAAAAGCTGAAAAGTCAGCACAGGCAGAAACAGTGCACAAGTCGGCAGAACTTCCGAAGACCATATCTTTGGACTCAGACCTCGGAATTGGGCCTACCTTACATCAAAACGACCAGCTCGGAAAGAGCTTTCTAATGGTCTAAGCCTTGACAAAATCAGAGGAGCAGAAGTGGATGAAAAGTCTGCTAAACTCAGAGCCAGTTGAAACGGGCTCTGTGGACTGAAGAAATTGGGCTTTGAGCTTGATTTTCCGGCCCAAAACATGGCTCCTCAGCCCATGCATGAAATTGTGGATCTGGTCTCCTCCTTTGTATAAAATAAGACTTAGCTCTTAAGTTAGAGAAGATAGTTAGATAGTTTAGAAAAGAAAAGTAGCCATTAAAATTGCTTATAGATCTAGTTTTCAATTCAATTAGTTAAATTAATTAGTTTCAATTCATTGTTTTAGATTAATCCTTTGAATCATTGTTCTTCATTTAGTTAGATAAATAAAATAGTTATTCTGTTCATTTCGATTTTGTCATTTAAATTTGTTTAGATCTAATTTCCATTATTGTTTGTTATTCAGTTCTTAATTATTAATTAGATTTGAAGTATTGGTTAATTAAAAGTAGTAAAGTTCATATTTTTATAAATGTCATTTCGTTATTCGTATCTTGTCATTCGAATTCACGTTGTAGTATAAAACCCCACCATTGCTCTTATTAGACCTTGGATTACTAGTCAATTGTAGAAACCTTCAATACTAAGGAACTGAAAGTGGAATGAACTTTTTACTCCACTCTATTTCGATAGAATTGAGAGTATAGAAATCTTTGATAGCTTTTCATAATTTAGTTTAGTTTTCTTGCGTTTTGAGTTAAATGTTCATTTCGTAGTAAACTATTCTTTTTATGTTTATCAGTCAAAATGGGCTATCATGTCTTTGTCTTTGGGGAAGCAATGAACGTACCTCAGGTACCTTGCAGAGTGCTGACGCCAGACCCAAAATCTCAAAGAACGAATTATCCTGTTCGTTGAACATATAGCATCTACTTGTTCCCAATCGTGAAAAGTGGCCGAAAACTGTGGGAAGAATGTCCTCATTATCCGGCATGTGGTAACTAGCTAGGTGATATAATGGTGTCGAAAAAGACGAGCCCTTTTCAGGTTCTCAATTACGAGGTTCATGATGTCGAAGGATTTATGTTGCTGAGCGAGAGCATGGAAAGTCTTGAAAGCTGATTCTGAGGTAGTGGAAAAATGCCAATCCCCCATGATGTTCAGAAGGATAAACAACATGGCAGTCCCAATGTTCATTGTAATACTTGCTAGGGGAATTGTTTTGTTCGACCATCGGCTAGGTTCCTCACATTCAATGACTTGGGTGAGGCCATCGCCATAGAGTCCGACGAAATCTTCCCAAAAGTAGTGATTAAAGGAGTTCTGCATGATGTATTGAATGGTGGGGGTTGGCTGATGATAGGGAAGGTCCAAAGTCATAGCAACTGTTGGCTCGTAAAAGAGATGTCTGGTGTTACCGATATGGATTGCAAATCTGTTAAAAAAGAAACCACATGCATTATTAAATATTGTTGTATCCTCCATATTATCATAAAAATAAGCCGTTAAACCTGGAGAGTATGTCTGCTCAGGGTGCAGAATGAAGGAGGTTCAACCAACTTGGGTGATGAGGTCTCTGAAATGAAGTCCATACACAGGAGAATCCAACAAAGCCTGGAAGGATTGTTCAGGGAAGATCTTTGGCGGTGCCATTATTGGAGATGTAGAAGACGTGTGATGAAAGATACCACCTGTAGACAAAGATAAACCAAATATTAGAATACGAGGGAAATGACTAGGTAAAAACAAATGACATTGATTACAACAGGTAAATTGCACTACACTTAATTAGGATTAGTAAAAACTAAAAAAAAATAGAAAATGACAAAGAACGGAAATTTTAACGAAAATTTGCGAAATTTAATTTGGGTCATGGCCCGGGTAACGACGAGGATCCTTAGGTGGGAGAAATCAAGTTATAAGATTCTCGATGAATTCAATTCGTGCAACAGCCCATTGTAACAGGGCGCTCTGTGTCTGGTATATCTCGGATTGTTTCTCCATTATGAGATTGTGATTTGCCAAGAACTGGTTGTGGCTGTGCAAGAATTGTGCTTGTTCCTCGTCTTGTATTGTCCGAAGGTCGTGAAATTCAAGAAGACTAGTGATGATGATGTTCTGACGTGTGTATGCTGTCATTAGTCCTTGGTAAATTAAACGAAGGCCTTCCATAAGATTAAATATGTTGTGTATTGCATTTTCAGCGAAGATGTTGACAGAGGAACAAGCTTCGTCGGTTTCTGCACCGACATGGTTCTTTGTAACGTCGGGAGTCTAAAAACTGTTCATGCAGATGGAGTGAATGGTGAGAATGTTAGCTGTTTTGAGGTAGGTAGTAGGAGCAGTAATAAGAAAACCCCAACGCACCATGATAAGTGTCACAATTGTTGGCAAAGGAGCAGACTTTTTCCTGGCACGTGCGATCGCGTTCCAGAGAACTTGAATTATGCAAAAATCATTGTTTTTAGTCTGCAGGACCCAGAGTAGATGGAGGAGGGGTTTGGTTATTTTGGAAGTCTTAGATGTGCCGAGCACATTATGGACTAGCTATGGGATCATAGATAATTGGTTCTTTTGCAAGGATCGTTGATAAACAATGCGGTTTTTCCGGTTGTATTCACCATAAAGGATAGTTGCAAACATTAGATACCTTATATTGTCGAATGGTAAATCGTGAAGGTGTACCCCAGGGTTCGTTATGGGAATTTGAAGGACTTCGGAGATGATTTCCAGACTCAATTCAAGGCCAAGATTCCGCTTTACGCGGACAAAGAATTGCCCGTTTTGGAAATAACTGTGTGTATAGAAATGCAGAACCAATTATCTAGAATAAAGTACCTCCTTATGATGTAATAGAGAGAACCATCCTCGATGTAAAATTTTAGTGTCAAAATATGGATGAAATAGACAGCTCTGAAAATTTTCCATAAAGTTTTGCTTGGGCACGAAAATTCGAGGGAGGGCCATTAAAGATGGAAGAAATGGAGTGGTGAAGATAATTTAGTAAAAAAGGGAAGACTGGATTTGAGAGGTGTTTAGCCTTGCTATAAATAGGCACCAATCCGAAAGTTAAGAAAATATGGATCAAGGTGTCACAGGGTAGTTAGACCACGTGTATCTTCTAAAATAATTCTATCGAGGTGCTTGCCCAAAAGATCGTTTAAAGTAAAATCCCTGAGACTGTGAATCAAACGTGGGAAGAGATAGAATATACGAGAGAAGGTTTCACAGAGTAGTTTGACCAACTTGTATATTCATACATCAATTCAACAAGGCGTAAAAGTGGATGTAGTGTGGAGGGAAAGACTAGGGCATGCGACTACAAGGAGTGACACACTCTTCCTATTTATTTATTTATTTTTTTTTACCCCCCCCCCCCGAGCGTAAGTAGAAGAACAAGGAATACGTAAATGTAATCTCACAATAAGTTTTAACAGCATACAGGGATGTGAAAACACACCATAATGACAATCGGAAAACAACATTACGATAATAAACCTAACGAGCATGAAGACTTGAGTAGCATATTCAATTTGTTGGTACTCGAACTTTTCTAGTGCATCCATGAAACTGAAGAGTGGTAAGAACTTTAAGAAAAACGTTATTAGAATTAAAGAAAAAGTGTAGAGGGAAGAAGATGAAAGGAGTTAATGTGAAGGATGTGGTAAACTTTCTATTTATAAAAAGGAAATGGAGCCTTTTTCTAACCATTTTGATGGCAGTTTTATGACCATTTTCTGACCGATGCATATCGTTAGTTTGATGTAAAATTTGCCGTTATGTGTAACGTCAACTATATATATATATATATACTAACCATGAAGATCACCTCTATAAAATTTCACCTCATTTGATAATATTTAACTATGTCAAACAATGCTTTCAAAATCGAAAAATCTGAATCGTTAAAAAAAAATCAAATTTTATAACTACTTTTACCTAGGTTAGAGATTTCCAAATGAGATGAATTTTGTGGAGATGTTATCTATGGTATCATATCCCCAAATTATTATCACTTAATTCATCTTGTAAAGGGGTGTGATATAAACTATGGTATAAAAAGTATGGTTAATGGAACCTGATATATATATATATATATATATATATATATATTGTTGTCTTTTAAAATCCCCCTTGCATTAAGTTGTACATAAAGAGATTCGTGTTCAACCTCGGATGTTGCCTACTTGGGACACGTACGGGGCAATGGATTTGACCAGGCTAACCCCTAAAATTGGTTACTTTGAGTTCCCTTTGGGGCGGTTTGAGGATAGTTGTTTGTAATAAGGGTCATATTATTAGACCGTAGCGCGCACGGTCCAGGATTGTACCGTCCTACCCCTACACCCATAATACATAAAGGTGAAGCCACAGTCTGGCTGGATTGGGTTCGCTCTAGAGCCGACATAACAGTTATGTAAGAGTTTTGATGGTGAGTCTTTTGGACATCTAGTGTTGTTCACATTAATCTCCCTTATATAAAAAAATAAAAAAATAAAACCATTGTTTATAAATAAAACATCCCTCCTTCTTTTCAAAAACTCTTTTGGCCTTTGAGCATGACATAGATAATTGGATGACATTTTTCGTGCCGATCATTTCGGTAACTCATTTATCTAATTTGGAGTCCAAACGAGTAATGTGTGCGTTTACATTTTTTAGGTTTGATTTGGGCTTGGAAAAAAATTTGGGCCCGACCAAATCTCGTGATTCTCGGCCCATTTAAAACCCGAGACACACCTCACCACGCGTTACCATTCCCCCTTTCTTTCCCCACAAAAATGGATCTCATCCCCTCAAATTACAGTCTTGCACGAGACAGCACCAGGTTTAAATCGAGTCTCGCACGCGACCACCACAGCTCCGATTCAAATTCCGTTCCGCCACCAACTTCAAAATCTTCCCCTCATCTCAAAACAATACCCATCCTCTTCCTACAATCACCAAATGGCCAAAAACAGGCGAATCTCAGTAGAACATAATTTTGGATCCTTATTTGAAAGTGGGATGTTTGCCCCATTTTTTTATACGGAAATTTAATCTAGAGGGTGGGAGTATCTATTGTATGCCAATGGCGGTCTTTATTCGATATTTTTTGGTGTTGAATTTCTACAACAATGGTGGCTTTAATGGCAACTATTTTTGGGTCACCATCAACGACGTGCCCCGCCAAGTCACACCCGTTTTGATATCCGGGATAACGGGCATACCTTTGGTCGACCATGTGCTGACTCAGCAATAGACCGTGTATCCACGAACTTACGACCTCATGCTCGACATGCTAATCGAGAGTGATTATAATCTAGATGGGAAATACGCATATTAACATTCTGTGCGTCGGAACCAGCTGGCCGTGACTCAATGGCTAGGTCAGAATGTCATTGGCACCTCTAAGCCATCGGAGATTAACAAGACATTTCTCCACCTACTCTGGGTCCTCCAGGAGTGAAAGGGAAACTTTTGCATAATGACCTTTCTATTCGACATTATTATGAATGCCGCACTCAGGTCAACCCCTCTTGTCGTTCTTGTCACGTAAGTTATGATAAATTTGGGTTTTCTGTCTGCCACACCATTAGTTTCGATGCTGCCATATGAGAATATGACTGTTTTCAAGAAGTGCATACTATCCCCATGGGAACCCATAGCACGCATGGCAGCTGAACACGATAACGTGGCACCACCTCCCCCACCACCTCCACCCTTCTTTGATGAGGCTGCTATAAGCCATATGAGTCGTCCTATAGATGCCCTCCGCACTATGAACATTGGCATGCGAGACATGTATACTCGCCAAGTATCGATGGAACGTTACATGGGAGAATCTATGGAGGATAATTCACTAACAGACAGCATGGGCGAATTTCAGCAAGAAATGCGCACTTCCATAAATGCATTTCAGGATCATATGACTACTCACCAGAATCAGTTCCAGCAAATGCTCATGGCGAACCAACACCAGTTTCAAGATCAGGTGATGTATACTCTAGGCGATATCCAGGAGCAGTTAGCCTCCATGGGAGCTTTTACTGCACGCTGTCGCAGGACTCGGTTCTTCTTCAGCAGCTCCTGAGGATTCCCAGTAGTCGTTTTATTTTCCTGGCCTTGTATTTTATTTATGTCGGATATTTTATTTACGTAATTCTATTTAATTTTCTAGCTAAGTATGTCTTATATTTCCTGGTATTATATATATATATATATATATATATATATATATATATATATATATATATATATATATATATATATATGGGCTGGCTACATTGACATATAGAAATGACATACGAAATTGACATACGCAATCCAAAAGTGGACTTGCACACTTCTCTAAGGGCTGATTTTTGGTAGATATTATCTCCGTACCATGGATAGTATCTGCACAAAAAATCAGCTCAATCGGATGTGTCTAGTCTTGTCAAAAGAGTTAAAATTCTGGACCATCAGATAAATTTCTAATTTGAACTCAATTTTTTTGTAGGGTTAGACATGTTCAAAGGAGCTGATGTTTTGTGGAGATGATCTCCATGTTGTGGACATCACATCCCTATAAAATCAACTCCATATGTCATTTCTGTATGTCGATGTAGCCAGCCCGATATATATATATACAAGGTGAGTCTTTTAACGTTAGATCCTCAAGACGAATCCCAACCTGTGGGAGGAACGACCTTGCGAAGTATATCCCGAGCTGCTGGTGTCAAACAAGTGTATATGTTATAATAAACACCTTCACCAAGCGGCTGAAGACTAGGGCAGTTAGGGTTTTGATAATGCATACACCACCCCATTTTGCGCTCACGTCGTCAATGAGCAAAAGTACTGCGACCTTGTCCAATTCGAGAGGGGTGAGACTTTGTCCAAATGACGATTTGAACGTGGGCAGGAAGAGAGAAGAAAAGAGTGGAGAAAGAAGGAGGAGAAAGTTTTTGAACCCATCATTTACCATTAGGAACGTTTGCTCGCGTTTCAGAAGACATTTATACTCAGTTCTGAAATAGAGTTTTTGTAGACTACGGCTCCGGCGCTTGCAACCACACATTTCAAAGTACTTTTGAGATCATAAAATAAAAGATGGCCCGGCTACCAAAATGACGTACCCTCTACAGAGGAACAAGATTGAGTACGTCAAACAAAACATCTAGTCTATGTAGACAGGATCCTGAAGAAGAGTTTGTTCAACAGTTGGGGAGCGTAACTCGTGGTAATGTTTGAGGTGTTGGCCATTTACTTGAAATTTGTTGTTATCTTGTGGATTAAGCAAAAGATTGCCCCATACTGGATCACAGCTTACACAATGAAAGGACCAGACCATCGTGTTTTCAATTTACCAAGAAAAATGTGTAATATGGAGTTGTAAAGTAAAACTTTTTGGTCAATTTTGAAATCTTTACGCAAAATGTGTGTGTCGTGCACTCTTTTCATATTAGCTTTGTAGGATTTTGAGAGATCATAAGCATTACTCCAAATCTCCTCAAGCTTATTTAATTGCAGTTTTTATTTCTCGCCTGCTGCATTGATATTGTAATTGAGGCTTTTGATGGCCCATAGGGCATGATGCTCAAGTTCAACTGGTAGATGACAAGGTTTTCCAAAAATGATGCGGTAAGGAGACATCCCTATAGGTGTCTTAAAGGCCATTCGGTATGCCTACAAGGCATCCGATAAGCGGAGAGACCAATCTTTCCTTGAAGGATTGACAATTTTCTCTAGAATTGACTTTATCTCTCTGTTGGAGACTTCCACTTGGCCACTCATCTGTAGGTGATATGGAGTAGCAACTTTGTGAGTAACTCCATATTTCTTTATTAAAAACCTAAAAATTTTGTTACAAAAATGTGTACCCCCCATCACTAATGACAGCTTTGGAGACATCAAACGAGAGAAAATCACTACAGCAAAACAACACTTTTGTGACGGCTAGGAGGCGTCAGGATTATTTTTTGTGACACCTACAAGGCGTTGAAATTTAGGCCGTCGTGTTGGTGTGTCGAATATTTGTGACGCCAAACTGCCGTCACAATTGATATTTATCGACCTGACGCCGTCACTAAATATGCATTACTAACGCATAACACCGTCACTAAATGTGCATTACTAGCGCTTCTATGTCATCACTAAATTTGCATTATCGACGCCTACGCGTCAATCAATAATTATAAATTTGTTTTTTAATGCTATCGGCCTTTGTCAAAGGCGTCACAAATTATTATTTATTTTTAAAAAATATATATATTTGTTTTTGGTTTCCATCCTAATATTTATATTTTTTTCCCCCTGAAATCGCCTGCATAAATACAACCACATAAACCCCAAACACATAATATAATTAAGACTTTACAAGCAATTATACACAAAGAAAATCTTAGTAATAACCATCACCAAAATTTGACTAAGTATATATATCACTTAATGAATAACATGTAAATAAAAAGATATAGATGTATGGATATAGCATAATCTACCAACATACTATTTCAATATAATTCCTATACAACAACTCAATATCACATCTTGAGAAGCAAGAGCATAGGGTCCTTGACGATTCTCCTAGCGGTCTCGCTCTAAAACATACACACTCTGGACCAAGCTGGCAGCTACAGATCTTCGGTGATATTTATTTTTCCTTCATAAAAAGAAAAAAATTCATTTTCAACTAGATCTTAGTCAATACAAGCTAAGGAACCACTAAAACAAGCTATTGACTAGTCAATATACACAATTTTCACTAACCGTGCAGTCTCCTTGACGATTCTCCTGGCGGTCTCGCTCTAAAACATACACCCTGGACCAAGCTGGCAGCTACAGATCTTCGGTGATGTTCATTTTTCCTTCATAAAAAGAAAAAAATTTATTTCAACTAGACCTTAGTCAATACAAGCTAAGGAACCACTAAAACAAACTATTGACTAGTCAATATACACAATTTTCACTAACCGTGCAGTCGTAACATAATATGCTCTGCCACATGCATGATTTCACAAAAAAATGAAATTTACTAGCATTTAGACTGTTAAGAGTAGAACCTTTTCAGCATTCCTAAACCTCAGCTTCCAACCACAAGAGAATCAAGCTTCAAGTCATCAACTGCATCACAAAGTTTATCCCTCGGGTGAAAACACTTGTAGATACTTTCTAGCTGGGAAAGTAATGACATACCTTTCTATATTAGGGTCTCGCATACCCCATTAGCTTCATTTCTCTTCCTTAAGATTTGTGACTCAATCTCTTTCAGCTTCTCTGAGGTATCCTCAAAGGATTTTGCACAAAGAAGCCTCAATGATATAGCTAGCAGCCTTGAAAAAACTGTCCCCTAAAGAAAATTTAGATAGAAATTAATAAAATGTCAAAGAGAACCTTGGGCCTGCTAATATCCACAACTTTCCATCCTGTCAAGACCCTATTTTCACCAACTATTCGCAAAAGATTAATGGGTATCCAAAAAACTAAAGCATTATCTACAGCAATATATTGGATGTGCTAGATAAATGGTTGTTTATCCACAAACATTATAGAAATTATAACCCAAGACCAATTGTTAGATATGTAAAAAGGCTGAAAACTATGACAACATATAAATTTTTTATTTTAAGATTTCGGTCTCAAATAGAGCAAAAAACAGAAGGAAATTAGATACAACTGTGAACTACTACTAAGTCTATATAAATGAATGAATTCCATACCAGTGGCTCAAAATCATGGGTAATGAGGATATTGTTTGGACGCATATCACGGTGGACAATGCATCCTACTCTACATTCCTCATGAAGGTATCGCGAACCCTAGCAGCTCAACCGCAATTTTTGTTGTGTGACCCATTCAATCTTTTTGCCAATTACGCCCTGCATAAAACCTTTTTGTTATGGACCAATTCAAGCAATACACTGAAGCAGAACTAAGAAAGAGTGATATTCATATAACAGAGGTGACTTTTTTCCCATCGAAAGAAATCTACAAATTTTAATCAAAGATAATCATAAAATCTTTCGCCACAATTTTGAAATTGAAGGATAAGGAAAAGCTTTAGGTCCAAAAAGAATTCTCTAGTACCTCTATACTATCATATTTCTTTCTACAACAATGTAGGAGGTTTCATTCATGAACTAGTTGGGCAAATAATTATTTCTTCACATATTAGCTTTCTTGATTAACATTTGCATGTCAAATTTTTTATGAGCTAAACCACTTTACGGAGGCAGTGGTGTATGTAATCCTTAAAATTGATTAGGCATAATCATAAAACACAGTTGCTAAAATGGACTTCAAAAGTCTTACCATATAAATGAGAATCCAGTGATCCATTGCAAATATATTCATAGACCAACAATCTTATTTTGTCCTCAACACAGAACCCAATCAGCATCACAACGTTTGATTGTTGTGCAATGACTTTAAAACCTCAACTTTCGAGCAAAACTCATGATCGCCTGGGAACTAGCCAATTTATGTTGCTTCACGACTCACGCCTCGCCATCCGGTAAGACACCCCCGTGGGACAGATCCAAACCCACCTTGACCAAGAAATAGAACCGTATCCACCAACATCATATTGCCATAAGAAATAGAACCGTATAAATGAGCTCGTCATTGGATTAAAAACTAATTAGGTCAAGTTAAGTTTCGAGATAATAGTGAAATTTAATAAAGTTGTCGAGAATCTATTTACCTTTTAGAGGACTATCTAGTGCCCATGCATGCAAAGCCCTCATCCCACTCGGAGTAGGACCTATTGAAACAACGACAAGCAAAAAGAGACAATGAGTTCTATAAATGTTACATGAGTAGCGTGCTGGACCAGAGAATTCCGGTAGACCTACTTGAGTAGTGGCTTGGATCGGTTGGATTTGCAGTGGTCCCCAAAACCAAATCCATCCATAGCTCAAAACTAAATAAACACCACTCGGGGAGACTCAACCACAGAAAAAAAAAAGAAACGATTTTTATAAGCAAATATGAAGAAATAAATCACTGCAAAACTTGTTCAATCTTTTCCCACAAAGCGAAAAAAAAATTCTCCACCCAAAACCTTCTTGAACATACATATCGAACATCAATAGAAATAAAGACAACTTATTTAAGATAAAAAAGAGATGCAGTAGAGATACTTGCCTCAAATATAGGAGATTAACAGCAAGAAATGAGTCATATAACGCTTCCATAAACCTCGATCAACAAGCACCAAATAATTATCCTTTTTCTTCATAAAAAGCTTGACAGATATTTACCCCAAAACTACCTGGATTTCTGGCACGTCTCCTTAGAACTAGCTATCATGCCATATACCATCTGAAAGACTATTGAATCTAGTTTACAGGGAAAGAAATGGCATGTCAAACCGATCATTGTAGAGAAAGTTATGCCCATTATCGTAACGGTGACATAACCGGTCTTCAATTGAATTTCTCTCAGGTTCTTTACATTAGAACATGATCTGTTGGGAAGGTGTCAAAAATTCAGGATGGAGCTTGATTCTCCAATTCAAATTCACCCCCATCATTATCCTCATGTTGACACCTTTTTTTTGTTTTACCAAAAGAAAGCACTAGTTAAGCTCCAAGAGTTTCTACTTGAATTTGGACCTCCTCACAAGTAAAAACTAACTCAAAGCCCATTAATTTGTTTGCTACCAGTCCCAATCTAAAATTATTTTTCTGAAAATATGGGGTTTCACATTATATCTATCTATTATGAACGATTTGAAACCAGAATGAACAATGTAGAAGTAAAGTTCCTAAGGTTCTCCCAATGTTTAGCACTACTAGTGCAGTGGACATCTTTGTTTTACATCATCACATATTCATTTTAAATCAACGTACAACAAGGGAGGACAACAATACAAGAAACTAAGGAAACTTAAAGCATCGTAAGAACTGTAACATGTGAATTAGCTTGGTATAAAACAAATGAAAAGCTGAAAAATGAATGAGCTTGGTCCTTTAATAGCAACATATCTCTTAAATAACTCTCAAGAATTGTAAGAGTTTCACATAGAGACATCTCAATATTTTTTAAAAAAAAAAATCAACAGTTCAACCCCTACATGCAATAATATATCGAAAGTAAAAATAAAAGCTTTGCTTTTGTAGAAATATCCAGGGGAAACCTTAACAGTTCAATATGTAATTGAATGGATGATTTTGATTTTTCAAAAAAAATTAGGGGTTTTAAAATAAAGTAGAAGTATTGTAATAATGAAATTGCTCAAGGCTGCAGAATTTTTTAAATGAAAGTGGCAGAACGAGAGATAACTCACCGAATATGTTGGTGTGCAAGTGACCCCTCGCAAATGGAGCGGCGCTAAAACTAAGTACAGTATTGAGAAAGAACAAAAGGAAGAAGTAGTGTGTTAGATAGAGAAAATAAGAAGCGAAGAGAGAGACTTAATTGCTGGTGGTGGCCGACTTCTCCAAATTAGAATCAACAACAGTGGCGGAGTCAGGACAACCTTCATTCATTTTTAGGTTGAAAGGAAGAGTGGCGGAGGAGACGAGAAAGTTGGGCGAGAGAGATGACAATTAATTTTAGAGAAGTGTTTGGGTTATAAATTATTGGAGAAAACACGGTCCCTTAGTTGTAATTTTTTAGTCTTTGAGATCCTTGACGCTCTTTTTTCGTCACTTTATTTAGTAAAACTCCTTAAAATTTAAATGATATAATTATCAAATTATTGGTGACGGTTGGAGTGTTTTTGTGACGCCAATATGCCGTCACAAAAATCCTGACGCCCATTTGGCATCACAAATGAGAAAAGCCCAGTGTCACAAAAAACCTATTATGGTGTAGTGAATATTTTTTTTTTTACAAATTTCATGACAGTCTTATGGTCATTTGAGCGACATGCGAGTGCCTCAATCCATTTGGACACATAGTCCTTAGGGACTAGAATATAGAGAAAACCTTGAGAAATATGGAAGGGTCCTATAAAATTAATGCCCCAAACATAAAAAATTCCACAATTAAAATGGGATTTAGGGGCATCATATTGCGTTGGGAAATGCAACCTAGGTGCTGACAATGAATGCAAGCTTTACAATGTTCATGTGCATCGTGAAAAAAGGTAGGCCAGTAAAAACCACATTGTAAAACCTTGGCCGCAATTTTCTTCCAACTTAAATGACCACTACATGATTGTTCATGGCAAAAGGATAACACATCGGTGTGTTCTAATAAATGTAAAATGAATAGTTTACCTACGAAATGAACGATGAATTCAATCTGTAAGTAAACTAAAACTAGACTTTTACTATCTCAATTATCAAAGCTTCTACTCTCGATGCGAATTGCACTAAGTGGAGTAGGAAGTTCGTTCCACTCCTAGTTCCCTAGCATGGATTGTCTTCTAAGTCTAAGAAATCAATCTTAAGTCAATGAGAGCTTTACGAAATGTTATGCTAACAAGACGCGTTATTTTAAATAACTAGATATAATAAATAACAAGATAAAATATAAACTAAAGTTAATCTACGGCTACGAAATACGATTGTTTGAATCTAGATAAATAAATTAGAGGGGAATTGAATCCACCTCGAATCCAATTTAACGACCTAGCGTAGAATGTTGTATCTCAATTCTCACGTTCTACGGGCAGAATTTCGAAGTTCTAATCCCTAGTGTTCATGGCATTCCTACCGGATACTAACTAGCATGTGAGGTCGCCCACCCATTCTCATGGCGAAACATGACCTTCTAGAGTGGAATAGATTCTACAACCAATTCTATACTAACCACTAAGTTTTCATCAAGGCTTCATCAATCCCTCTAATGGAGGTTTTAGCCTTGATTCATCAAACTAACATTTCCCATTGAATTTAAACTAAACATAATATAAGAAATTGAGATTTACTTAATTAAACAATAATGAATCTAATTTAATGGCTGGAATGAAATAAGAACAAGAATTGAAATTAGATCTAGAATGGAAATAACCAAATTCGAAATTGACAAACTAACTATTTTATTTATCTAATCAATCAAGAACAATGATTCAAGAATTTAATCTAAAACAGGAATTGAAATGGGACTAACACTTAATTAATTAATAAAACTAGATCTAGAATTCTATATATTAATTTAGGTCTAACTAGCTACCATTAACAAAGAGTGAAGCTTTTGTTTTTATACATCAAGATCCAAAAATCGTGCATGGGCTTGGAGCCATGTTTTTGGCCAGAGAATCGGGCCCAAAACCCAATTCTTTCAAATTCAAAAGGCCTCTTCAGCTGCAGTTCGCTTCAACAGACTTTTCGTCCACTTCTGCTCCTCTGATTGGGTCAAGGCTTGGACCATTGGAAAGCTCTTTCCGAGCCGGTCGTTTTGACATAAGGTAGGCCCAATTCCGAGGTCTGAGTCTAAAGATATGGTCTTCGGAAGTTCTGTTGACTTTGTGCACTTTGTTTACCGCGTGGACTTTGACTTTTCATCTTTTGACCAGGCTTTACAAAGGCTTTGTCTTCTTGAATCTTGGCCTTTAATCACCGAACTCCTTAGTAACCAACCATTGCTCCTTTATCTCATCAAAGTGGCACATTCCTGTACATAATTGACTTTGAAGCCTGAAATACATAAAAACACGTAATCAGTCTTAACTCTTACTTATTACTCACATAATTGGTCTAAAAGTATGACTGCTAAGGGGTTAAAACTACAGTTTTGGGCTCTTATCATATTCCCAGTCAGGAATGCATCGACGATTGAGTCGGTCGGAACAATACATAAAGAGGTAGGGTCATTTTAGAAATAATATTTTACATTGGATAAGAACTTTTTACAATCAGGACGTGACCAAGAGGAAGGAACTTCCTCAGTAACTAGGTAATTAACGATATTCACGTACCATGGAGAGGAGAAAATGGAGTACAAATGCTCGTCTGGAAAGGAATCACAGATGGCGTCAAAATCACTATTAATGTCACCAACCAGCCTTGATAAATGGTCGGCCACCACATTTTTTGTTCCTTTCTTGTCTTTGATTTCCAGGGTGAATTTTTGCAAGAGAAGGATCCAATGGAACAATCTTTGTATCGTATCCTTTTTTGCGAGTAGGTATTGAAGTGTGGCATGGTCAGTATATACGATGGTTGAAGATCCAACCAGGTAAGGGTGCGTGAAACTTATCCAAAGCATAGACAATAGCTAGGAACTCTTTCTCAGTTGTCGTGTAATTACGTTGAGCATCATTAAGAGTTTTACTGGCATAGTATATGACAACGGATTTGTCATCACGTCGTTAGCCTAGTACGACACCAATAGCAAAATCGCTAGCGTCACACATCAGTTCGAATGGTTGAGACCAATCAGGGATTGAATGATAGGAGCAGTAGTCAGGGAAATTTTTAGAGTTTCAAAAGCTTGTTTGCAATTGAAATTGAAGTCGAAGACTACATCCTTAAGCATAAGATTGGTTAGGGGGTCGAGCAACTTTAGAAAAATCCTAAATGAATCGCTTGTAAAACTCAGCATGGCCTAAAAAGGCACAGATATCGCGAACTGTTCGGGGGATAGGTAGAGAAGTAATTTTAACAATTTTAGCTTTATCAATCTCTATCCCGTCTTTCGAAACAACATGACCTAGAACAATTCCTTTGGTAACCATGAAATGACACTTCTCCCAATTAAGTACTAGATTTTTCTGATTACAACGCGTTAACACTTTAGAAAAGTTGGATAGGCAGTCGTCAAAAGAGTTTCCATAAATTGAAAAGTCATCCATGAAGACTTCCATATAACGTTCCACCATATCACTGAAAATGTGAAGCATGCAGCGTTGGAAAGTACCAGGGGCATTGCAAAAACCAAAAGGCATTCGTTTGTATGCAAAGGTTCCAAAAGGACATGTGAAAGTTGTCTTCTCTTGATCAGCTGGATCGATGACAATTTAGAAGTAGCCAGAATAGCCGTCAAGAAAATAGTAGTAAGCATGACCGGCTAAAACGTTCTAGCATATGGTCAACGAATGGAAGAGGGTAGTGATCTTTATGTGTTACAGCATTAAGTTTGCGATAGTCAATGCAAATTCTCCATTTCACCAGGACGCGAGTGGAGATGAATTCATCATTTTCATTTTGCACAACTGTAATGCCGGACTTCTTTAGAACAACATGGACAGGACTAACCCAAACACTTTCAAAGATAGGATATATGATACCCGCATCAAGTAAGCGTAAAACTTCCTCTCGCACCACCTCCTTCATGGTGGCGACATTGCGGTTCCCGCGATGTCTTTGTACTGTCATCTAGATGTATACAATGCGTGCATACACTAGGGTGTATTCCTTTGATATCATCTAAGGACCAACCGATAGGGGAGCGGTGTTCACGAATGACATGAATCAAACGTGCTTCTTCGTCGGTAGTCAAGTGGGAAGAAATTATTATAAGGTGACTACCATCAGGATCGAGATGCATGTACTTCAAATAATAGGGTAGGGGTTTTAAATCCGGAGTTAGAGGATTGGAGATCAAGGATTCGTGAGGGGCCGTCTCTTTAATGGAAAATAGCGAGTCAGAATCTTCTAAATCAGTTGGTAATGCAGCAGTAGGGTCAAATAGTGGTACTGACTCTAATAATTCGTGGGCATCCTTAATGTACGAGTCATCATCAAAATCAGGATTATCAAAAGAAATAAATTGGTGTACCTTGTCTGCGGGAAAAGAGTTTGTGAAATATTCCAGTGCCAGGCTATCAACCATGCAAATCTCACCCTCAATGTCATGATCGGGAAGTTGTTTCATTAAGTTGAACACATTGACTTCTACAGAAAGGTTCCCGAAAGACATTGTCATTGAACCATCCTGACAATTTATGAGAGTGTTAGCAGTTGCAAGAAATGAACGTCCTAAAATGATAGGAATGGAGTCACAGGCAACTTCAGTATCTAGAATGACAAAATCAACAGGGTAGTAAAAATCTTGGACCATGACTAGGACGTTTTCTACTATGCCCTTTGGGTATTTGATGGAGCGATCCGCGAGTTACAAGGTCATGATGGTAGGTTTTAATTCATGAAGACATAACTACTTGAATAAGTAGTAGGGAAGTAGGTTAACACTCGCGCCTAGGTCTAAAATTGGGGTAGCGGTATACTTGTCATTAAATGTACATGGTAGAGTTGGTCAACCTGGGTCTTTGTATTTAACCACACCATTGGTAGTAGTATTGGAAGGAAATTGCTCAGTGAGGAACGCTTGTTGAGGAACATTCGTTCATCGTTTGTTGGTGCTCATGCACATAAAAAACTTGGCATACTTGGGAAAATGCTTAAGTGCATTAAGAAAAAGTAGGTTTATGGTCAACTTTTTGAAGGTTTCTCGGATCTCATCGAAATGTTCGTTAGGTTTGTTCTTTGCCAAACACGTAGGAAACGGAGCTTTTGGGCGGAATTTCGCATATAGATCACTGGCGTCTTTCCCCAGGGATGTGGTTGTAGATTTGGAAGGAACAACTTCGTTCGCTATAAATTGCGAGGTAGGAATTGGAAGGACGTCAGCCGCGTCTTTAGTCGGTTGAATGTCTGGCATACGTATGTGGTTTTCGACGGTTCGGCCAGAACGAAGGGTGGTGATGGCATTCACCTCACCCTGGCTGGGATTACTAGATCCTAGTACATTGGTAAGTTCAAAAGTAGTGTTAGTGGGCTTAGGGTTGGGAACTGCTTGGCCAGGAAACACGCCCTTTTGACTTTTATCATGTGCTAACAGCTAAAAAGATTGTTGGATAGATGCTAGAATTTGAGACTGTTGATTCATGTAATTCAGTAAAGTTTCAGCCGTTTTATCAGCTGTGGATTGTACCAGTGGGGCAGCAGGAATAAGTTCACGGTTATTGTTTATGGGTTGATTTTGGTAGCCATAACCTGGATTAGTGGGAACAAGGCTACAGTTGTTTTGGTACCCTATATTTGCGTTGTTGGGAAACTTTCTTTGCCCTTGCGGAAATTGTGGAGGATTCCCTTGATGGTAGAAATTGTAGTTTGTGTATGGTCGTACAGGAGGGTTGTTGAAACCCGGAGGAACTAGCTGTTGGGCAGGGGTAGGCCAAGCCAAATTTGGATGTTGTCGCCAAGGGGTATTAGGGATGTTGACAGCACAAGCCTCTTCTGATGGTTGGGGAAGGCACTCGTATGCCAAATGACAATAAGAATCGGAGTGCTAAGGACTTAAGCAAAGAAAACATGGGGCAGCGTTGGCGGCCATGACTTGTTTGGGTTTTTAATCATTCACTTGAATAGAAAGAGCATTAACCTTTTTGGTTAGGGACTCGATCAGAGTTTTTAATTTTGGATTGGGTTTGACCTTGAACATAGACTTAACTTTGGTAGGAGTGTCTTTAGAAGATCTGAAAGAATCTGTGTTATCCTAATGGGAATTTCATGAAGCCTGTTTCTCGAGAAAAGTGTATGCTTCAATAGTGCCTTTGTCCATGAAACAACCGCTAGTTGTGATATCTAATATTTCCTTTTGATGGTTAGAGAGACCATTAAAGAATGACCGGACAAAGACAGTAGTGTCGAATTGATGATGGGGACATTCGAGAAGCAGATCAGTAAATATGCTCCATGCTTCCGTAAAGGATTCCTGGGGATGCTAGCGAAAGAATTAAATCTTCTGAAGCATCTTTATAGTTTTCCTCTAAGTATAGAACTTTATCATGAATTTCTTATGCGAGCTTGACCCATGTCAAAGGGATTGCGGTGCTTCGCCCGCGAGCCAAACTAAAGCTTTATCAGCTAAGGTGAATGGAAACAACCTAAGCAAGACTTGTTCGTTGGTAATGGTCGGATGGTGGAAAGTGGTGGCCACTTGTTGAATCCGACAAAGGTGATTGTACGGTTTTTCATGGTCTAGACCATGGTAAACAGGTAACAACCCAAAAACGCTTGGTGGAATGCGAAAATCACCTGCAATCTCATCGAGTTTAATGCAGGAAGCAGGTCCTTCCTGTAAGGCAGTATAGAAGTCCGAAAGGGGTTTCTCGACTGTGGGATTTTCCTGGGCCATAACTATGGGAGATGATGGCAACTAAGATACTTGACGAGGTTGGTTTCCGGAGGAAGAACTATGTCTAGGGGATAACTTATGCAGTTGTTTATCGTGTTTCCAATGACGATATGTATGTTCTAATTCCATATTAGTACCAAACCGTAGTCTTATGCAAACACAAATTTTAATTCTAGGCTCATAAGGAACGAATTATGACATGAGGATTAGGAATTACGGAAGGAGAAAGATTAACCACGTCCTCCTGAGCTGTTGCTAACGTGAGCAGATAAGCTAGGATAACGAGTGAATATTCCAACAGCCAGGTCACATGAGAGAATTAAGGGAGGTTGTCCATGCTAGCACGTTCCTTAATTAGGTAACCTCAATCTTTCACGTTTGCTAGACACTGATTGAATAGGATGATGATTGATGTTGGTGTATTATGCGATTATTATTAATATGATTATGATGAAATTTTATTATTAGGATTTATTTATTTATTTTATTATTATTATTATTATTTTTTTAATTTATGTAATTAATGTATTATGGAGAAGTCAGGAAAACACAGGTAATATATCCGCGCAACCGTATATGTAGCCTAAACATGTGATTACGAAACATACAAATAAAGACAAGATATGCCAAAATAGATGACTAATCATGCAATTAGCACATGCTAGTTTTACACAGGAAGTCTACACATGCAACTCTATATTACTTATACGTGAATAGAAACACGTCCTACGCATGCAATAATATATAGTTACGCATGCATAAAATAAAACCTACACGTGCAACTATGTGCGAGCTAGGGGAATATCGAGAACGAACTCATGCAAAGTAATATCGTGTACGTGAATGGATGTAACATACACATACAAAAATAATCTAAGCAGGTGGTTTGAAATCACGCAGACATTCAAATATATTTGAATCATATTAATCATGTTAACGTCAAATGACGAACCACACATACTTAGGAAAATTTCTATCCATGCAAAGAATTCTCATGCCAACATATAATTATTCGATGTAAAATAGGTTATAGCAATCAACCAATAATTTCCTCGACAAAGTTTGAGGAGTTTAAGAATGTGAAACCTGGTGTCCCGCAACTTCACCTATTAGAATTAAACGACAGAATTAACTCCTGAGCTCATGAACGTACTGGAAGTTAGTTGAATAGGTCTAGAGAGTTCAAAATAGCACTGAGAAGGGAAGTAACTTGGGCCTGAAAACTGGAGTGCTGATACTCCAGGTTAGTCTCGCGCGCTACCTTGGAAAGTCTCGTCCGTGACTAGTTGATCAGTGCAGTACTTCAACTTCCTATGGAATTCTTAGAATGTGCTAATGATTCACAGATACCTATAAGCAGAAAAATAAAAATTGGTACAAGCAGGTAAAAGAAATGTTAGTATCGCAAAATAAATGAAAATCGAAAAGATGAGGGGGTAGGAGATGGGGGGTTGCCCAATGATGTATTCCAGCTGTTATGTTTAATGTCCGGAGTCCTTAGGTGTGAAGTGATGCCATTTGATAATCAGTCATTTAGGGTTTTATCCTTTTGAGTCCGCAGTCCAAAGTCCAAAGTCTGTAAACGTCTGATTAGTCAAGTTATCTTACTCACGTGGGTTGATAGCATACGTCGAGTAAGGGATCGTCCATACCTTAGGGCTAGGCAAGGTTCACAACTGGATTTACAGCCTTTAGTGAGTAGGATTTTACTTTGTTACTTAATTAAAACTTGGAATGCAAGTAACGTAAAATAACAACGATTAATTTCTATGTAAACTAAATAAGGATAGAGATACAGGAAAAGGGTTAATTATAATCATGCAAAGTCAGTTTTAAAAGTTAGAGTAACATATCACTACACTCTAATCCATCTCGAAGTTCATAGACAAACCTAAATGAAATGGCGTCGAAAAGTATCGATCCCTAGTGAGATGCACTCATCTCTGAGTTCATTTCACTATCATGAGGAGTTGAATTAACATTCCATCTCTAGAATATCACTTCAGCTCCTAGTTTGATTTTACATTAGTTGGACAAACCAGAGGGCTAGCGGCCACCATAGGGTCTCACACAAGACTGGACCTAGTGTTAACTGGGTATCGCTAGCGAGGCCCAGTGGAGCATCGACACTCTCAAACTTGGTCGGGACTCAATCATTTTGGGACCGGATGTATAATCTAAACCTATTTCCTAAGTAGTGATTCTAGAACACTAAATTGCAACCTGATCCTCACATGAGCATCATTAACCCTCCCCTTGGGAGGATTTTAGCTCATGGTCCTTGGATGGATTGATTGTTTTTTATGTATGCAATGAATAAGTAAAAAGAAGTGAATGAAGAACAAGAATGTAACTTGAAGAAAATAGATTTTATTGAAATGAATACTTATTGTACCAAATACAAAAGCTTGAAAGGAAAAAAAAACTACTGTATGAAAATGTAACAACAAAAAGGAAAATATGCAAGAATGAAGTCCCCCCCCCCCCCCCTCTTTCTCCAACATCAAACTATATACCCCCTCTTTGAATCTCACGTGAAGCCTTCCATTCATAAGTTTTGTCCTTTCCTATTTCTAAAAATCGATACTTTGTATTAACAAAGTTTGTCTTTTCTTCTTTCCAAACATCAAATCATGTATTAATTTCTTGTTTTGTCTTTTCTTCATTTGCAATGTGGCACACAAGTGTCTTGCCACTTGTCTATGCATGATGACTCATCATTTCTTGTGGGCCGACAGAGTGGTACCACATGCTATGTCCAGTGGCAGCTAGGAATTTGGCATTTTTACAACTTTATGTCTTTACGTAGAGCTCGTCGCCCTGGTTGTTCTGGCAGTTCACTTTCTAAAATCAACGTCCAGGTTTGGAAGATGTGAGCTTTGGAAGTTTGCTGCTTCTTTACATGTGGACCCGTTCTGCACTGATTTTGTCCCTTTGGAATCTTTGGCTCTAGTCAGGCTCTGTTAGGCTTCACTGGGGCTAAGTGGGAAGACTTCAAGTATGCACAGTATTCCCGTACTTTGATGCAAGTTTTATCATCATATTCACGTTAACTACGAAAATCTGCAAAAATACGAAAAATACAATTATTTCATGATTATTAAACACATAATTTACCAAAATGCTATATCTCTACGGGGTTTAATATTACAGTTTTGGGTGTTTATCAAAAACGTTATAACTAAAAATCATCATCTTCATATTTTTCATTTTCATCCCTCAGTAATGGATTGGGAGAGCGTGCTTTTCACCTACCAATATTTCTTGACTAACATTGCTTGTTGATCGGAAGAAGAAAAAAGACCCAAACCGTTGAGAAGGATGGGTTTTGAATGTATAGACTAGGAGGGTTAGAATGTATGGAGTATAAGAAGTTGGATAATAAGGAATAGAAGGAGCAGCAGTAATACCTTGTTCTTGTTCAACCCACTTACGATAGATAGCTACTTGCTTAGCTTCCCAAAATGTCAATTGAATACCGCTAAACTTGCTTAGATCAAGCATCATGATATCTTGTTCTTTCTGTGCTTCAAGCCTCAATATTTCGTCTTCTTTCTCCTTTTTCATTGAGAGGAGCATTTGTCATTTTTGCTCTGTTTGTTCTTGCGGATATTTTGCAGTTGTAAGTTGATTGTCTCTGACCTCCTCAAGAGTTTGTGCCATTTGATGCGCAACTTCATCGATCAACATCTCTTTTCTTAAACTTTCTTCCCTTTGGCCATTTTTCTGATCTAGGCACTTCCCTCGATGGTTGACTTTCTTCATCTAACGAAATATTGGCTATTCCAATATTGTTAGCGGTTGATCCACCACTAACATCAATACTAGAAGTGGTTCTCTGTTTTTTTGAACTACTATCACTTCTAGCTTGATAGAAGTGATTCCATTTTGGACTTAAAATTAAAATCCAATAACAATGCTCAAATTTAAATGGTTCATTTTGAACAGTTGAAAAAATAGTACGAGCTCATGACATTGTATCATCCGCATTAGTACCATTAGCATTCACTCTCAATTGTTGATCATAATAACCTTGAAATAAACTTACCGCATGTTGGATTATGTGAAAATGCGCTTGGACCGACCCACCAGTTCATGGTTGCTCTACATATATGACCAAGCTGGCTCATACGCTTGTTCATTTCATCAACTATTTTCTAAGAAAAAACATGCCTATTTTGGCCCATTCCAAAAACTGCATCTTCTGAAATAAAAATCCAACTATGACATAAAATTTCATCTTCTATGGCTGTGAAATTTTTTGAGCGATATGAACATAGGTATGCTGGCTATTTTCTTGGCTTTGGTTTTCACTATTTCTACCACCTCTATTTCCTCTACCTCTAGACCTTTGTGAATACATTTTGTGATTTTGGTGAAGAATAAAAGAAGAAAAAAGAAGATGAGTGAATTTGTGAAAAATTAGTTAAGCAACTATGCAATATATATAGGCCCAGTTCAACGGAATTAAATATATCCGTTAATATAGCAGTTACAACGGTACAAAATCGAGCCATTTGAATTTTTTATTAAAAAAAAATGCAAGACAACAAAACTTGTCCCGTCCCACTCTTTAGACGGGACAGCTTGTCCCATGCGACTCATTTATATTTTTCTCATTATTATTTTTTCGGATTTGGCAATTGTTAAAATAAAATTTGTGTTTTGGCAGCATGTTGGGCGTCAAAATTGTCAAATTCATTTCCAACTGTCACATTAGAAATGAGATTTGGCAATGCGTGTTGATGATGCTCTTAATGAACCCAAAACCAAGTAAAATCTCAAGAGTTAACTAACCCAAAACCAAGGGACGAAAACAGAGTTCAAATTAAAAGTCTCTCTCCTCTCTCTTTTCACTATTTTCCCTTCTCTTCAATAATTTGATTTTTTTTTCCGCTAATTTCAATAATTTTTTTGGGGAGGAGGGGCACCCCACTTTATGGGATTGGCACCCTTTGGCAAAAAGTAGAACAATAATGGTTATTCCTTATATATCCTTTTACACCCCATATGCCTAATAGTTCTACGACATCGAGTTGCCGCGAGATCGCACAATCCACGGCATCAGGTTACCGTTTTTTTTTTTTTCACTTCAAATTTTGCATATTGAAGGCACACGACATATGGATACCTCATTTTCTTCTTTAAAGCTTCTTTATACACTTCAAGAACAACACCAAAACCAAAAAAAAAAAAAAAAAAAAGGTACAATCGAGGCATAATTTTGCTACCTCGTGGCAAATATTTTCATATGCTTTGTAAAAAAAACTTGTGATCAAATTAATGAAGAAGAGTTTTGATATTTAACACAAGCAAAGACTCAATTTTAGTGAACACAACTATCTCGCAGCAACTAACTTTTTTTACGGTGGCTATTAAAAAAATTTTAAAACAAAAAAAGACCCATGACAACAACATTCCGTGGGATATGGGATCTCACGGCAACCCGATGTTATGGATTATGCGATCTTGAGACAATTTCTTGACGTGGGTGTTTTTTTATGTGATTAATGAAAGGGTGCCAATACCTTGGAATTGGTTAAAGGGGTGCCAATCCCATAAAGTGGGGTGTCAATACCGCGACCCTAATTTTTTATCTTGAGTTCATATATATACCTTGTTTTGGTAAACCCTATATTCCATACTAAAAATTCATTTTCATTACTGATTTTTTTTTTCTAGATTTACTCTTGAAAAAAATTTAAAAAAATGGCAAAGTGCTTGTATAAAAGTCAATTTTTCTTGAATCAAAATTAACAACTTTGAGGTGCTTGAGAGGTGACACCAAAATCTGAATTATCGTAAGAGACAAGG
This sequence comes from Coptis chinensis, assembly GCF_015680905.1. NCBI lineage: Eukaryota > Viridiplantae > Streptophyta > Magnoliopsida > Ranunculales > Ranunculaceae > Coptis > Coptis chinensis. The sequence continues at coordinate 90,303,940 of NC_141458.1, read as the reverse complement.
GAGGTGTTGCTTGGTTTGTGAGAAGGGATGGGTTGCATTATTTTGTATTCAAATTCTTAACTATTTTACAACTTAGGCACTTTAAAACACCAAATAAACTCAATGAATATTCTCATTTCTTCCACCTGAATTTGTATTTGGAATTTGTGTTCTTTGTATGGATAAGAGGATAAGAGAAGGAAAGAGTAAGAAAGTTTTATTTCTTGGAATCTTGGTAGAAGGGAAAATAGTGAAACGGGATAGAAGAGAGGAACGAAAAAGATAGATTACCTTTAATTTGGAGCCTGTTTTCTTCTCTTGGCTTTGGGCTCATTAACTCGTTAGATTTTAGTTTCTCCATAGTGCCACAACATGACTCACGACCAATCAGGTCGCGACTTTGTTAAAAATATGTGTCTTTGGGTCATGTGGGATTGTCGGCCCTTAAAATAGAAATTACTTTCGGAATCATTACAACCATAAAAATGAAGGACATAAGGGATCACTTGTGCCTCTTCTTCAGTTATTCTTATCCCATTGACGGTCGGGTAGAATGGTCACACCATTTTATACAAATGCAAAGCCACAAGTAGGAACAAGGGTTAGAAGTTTGTCGAAAGGGGGTAGTTTTATATGAGAATAGCGAGTGCTTTAATAGTAGGCAACAAGGGTAATATTTTTTTTGTATAACGTAAGACATTTACTCCAATATGGGGACCAGGTGTTGGTGATTTGGTTGTGAAATAACATAAGTTGTTTTGAATGATCACGACTCAATATTTTGCCGCTTTTAGTTAAAAAGTTTGGTGAGATCTTCGTTATCTTCTACATCCTCATTCTTCCTTCATTTTGAGGGTAAAATCCCCATTGATTAACAATGTGGGTTACGCACGGGGGGTGATCTTTCTCCATTTCTTTAGGGTAAAATCCTCCACTGATATATGGTGTGAGTGCGAGAAATTTGGAGACTTTTTCAATCCTCACGTTGCATTCCTGTTTGGGTAAAAGCTTATACTGCGAGAATATGGGTCTCTCAGAGTTTGAATGTCCTAGTGAAAGGGTGGTAGTTGAATCCCAACAACAAACATATGAAGTGCAATAGGTTGTAGCCACGACACGTATAACGGTCACAAACCAAGCAGGTTCAGTTGGTGGTGTAACAGCACACAAACCTACATATGCCGAGAAAGCAAAGAATAGTATGTCTCAAACAGTTGATCTGGCGTCCCTACCTATACCAAGCAAACGAGGTGACAATCCCTCAATAAGACTTCCAGCAAGGGCTATTGAGAAAGGACTTGAAGTATGCAAATATGCACTGGTTGCTCGGTTGGATATGGAGAACATCGTGCTGGAAAGCATAAGGCAAGAAGCTAAAGCTAATTACTGAGGTTTGAAAGATGCAGTAAAAATCTCTCCATTAGGTAAGGGATACATCATTTTACGGGTTTCAAATGAAGATGACCTCAAAAGAGTTAGTTTTGGGGGTCCTTGGTACCTTGGTAACCAGTTACTTAGGCTGTCTAATTGGACTCCAAATTTCTCACCAGAAAGCCATAGAAATTATGTTGCTCAAGTTTGGGTTAAATTCCTAGGACTCAATCTTGAATATTGGGAGGTGGAAACCTTAATGGCGATGGGTCGTACTCTTGGGTGTCCACAGAGAGTCGACAAGATTTCCCTGGAAAGGGACAGTGGCTATTATGCGAGCGTCCTAGTTGATATAGATCTCTCAAAAAACATTCTTGATAAAATTCTAGTGGAGGTTAATGATTCATTATGAATTCGGAAAGAGATAAAACTTGGTAAGATACCCAAGTTTTGCAATCACTGCAAGATTGTGGGTCATCTTGTCACTTAGTGTTGATGTTGAAGAAGGACCTAATTGGAGTTCCTAGCACAAAAGAATCAAACAAAGAAGCGGGAGGGAGAACCCGACTACCAAAGAAACAGCCGAGGCATCAAAACGGCAGAAGAAAAGGTGGAGACAAAAGAACAAACAAGCGGAGACTTCAAACACAGTAGTGACAGGTACTACTAGTGTGACCGGGGAGCTCAAATTTCTTGGTATGGGTGTGGAGTTAATGGAAGAAGCAGTAAAAAATGTTATGGCAGAATCCGACATAACCCTTTCGAATGCGGAAAATTATGTCTTTTATGATGTGGACAAGGTTGGGGATAATGAAATGCATGATAAAGGTTTTGATTTGGATGATGAAGAACCTGCAAGAGTAGAAGGCTCTGAATTAGTAGTGGTACCAGAGGATGCTCAGGTAGTGGCCATTCTTGAGCGGGGGCGAATATACACCTCGAGAAACCGGCCACATAGGTTGAGCTTGAAAATTTTTGTGCCGCTAGATTGTGAACAGGGATATGAAGAAATGGAGATTGCTGCAACAACACTTGCTCCCAGTGTACAAATACAACTTCTTAAAGAAGTCGAATAGGTGTCGAAGAGTTGGGCCAACATGACTGAACAAGAACAAGAGGAGGGTACAAGAAGAATTGGAAGACCCCCTGGCAGTAAGAATAGAAAGTACATTAGCTCTGGTGAGCATTGCACTAGAGCCAAAGTACAGGTATCAAATCCTACAAAAATTCCTTATGAAGATAATATATTGGAACGTGAGGGGAATTAAGAAGGAGAGAACTTTAATAAGAATAAAGGACATGATTCAAAAAGTGTGTCCATATGTCTTTTGTGTAGCAGAACCCAAGACTAAGCCTACTAGTAGTACATTGCCAAGTCTTGGACTAGCATATTTTGATTATCAGTTTTTCCACAATGATTCGATAGTAAAATAGGAAATATTTGGTTCTTATGGAGAAGGGCATCAATGCAACTTTAATTCGGGCATCCTCGCAAGCATAATAGTTATGGTATAAGATTGTGTTATCTCGGCTATTCATGCCAATTGCCTGATGGTTAACAGAAAAGCTTTATGGCAGGAACAATCATCTCTAAGCCCCTCTGCTCTTTGGGTTATGGCAGGAGACTTTAACATGGTTCTACAATATGCGGAAAAGAAAGGGGGATTGATTCCAAGAAGAGCCGCAATGGCGGAATTTTATGATTGGTACAATGTTTGTAACCTTCAGGAAAGTTCCTTTGTGGGCTCGAGGTATACATGGTGCAACAATCAGCATGGATAGGGAAGGATCGTGTCTAAACTAGACAGAATCTTCTTTAACCAAGCATGGCTTCACAAGTTTCTAGAGTGGAGATACAAGGTGGATAGTAGGTCAGGGTCAGATCACTCGCCTTTAATTGGAGGTAGGAGTGTAAAAAAAAATCGTTGACCCATCATCCGGTAGGGTACCTGGTCTTCACCGGCCGCCACCCAAACCCGCACCGACCCGAAAACAGACCCGCCCTGCCCCGCCACTGTTTTTACGCGGTCGAGCTATGGGTGTAGGTTCTATGCTCAAATCCGACCCGTCAAGCAGCCCGACCCGCACCGTATCAAAAGCCGTTGACCCGCACAATTTCAAGACTCTAACTCTAATATTTTTGTATTTTGTTTATATTTTGTTTTAACTTTTGTAGGAATTTGGGAGATATGAACACAAATGATCTTAGCACTTTTCAGTATTTTTAGAAATTTACTTACTACGTGCTGAAACTCAATATTTCCTTACTCACTGTTTTTTTTTTTAGAATGCCAATCTAGTTCGAGTAGGGATTTCGTTCTAACTTCTAAGACAATAATCTAAATGATCACAACTGAAATCTACACCTTGGAGAACTAAGTGAGAATGATTTGATAGATAGATTTTTTTACACAAGTTATCTAAAATTTGTAAGTTTGTTTTATAGTTTAATGAAAGAGAGAGAAAGATAAGGAAAGATTAATCCTACTCATGCAAGGCCTAGCTACAAGTCTTTTAGAAACAGGTCACTACCATCTCAAATCCCTAACATAATATACCTATCTCTAAACATATCATGCTAGCATATGGAATTGAAATGATATTTCATCTCTGAAATATCATTCCAACTCCTAGTTCTACTTTACAACAGTTGATCAGATATTTGTCAATCTCGTCATTTTGGGGACGAGGATGAAAAATAGAACCTAAGTCTTTTAAGTAGTGATTCTAGAATCTTAAATTTGTAGCCTGATCCTCACATGAGCATCATTAACCCTCCCCTTGGGAGAGTTTTAGCTCATGATCCTAGGATTTAATTAAAACTACAAGTAAGATAAGTAAAAAGAGATAGAAAGAAGAAATGAATACAAAGCCAACTAATTACCTAAGGAAAACATAAGTTTTTATTCAAGAACTAGAAGGTGTAGTCCTTCATTAATAAGTTACAAGTTTTTTTTCTTAAAACTAAAAACTAAAAACTAAAAGTAAAGACATGGAAGTAAATGAAAAGTAAGAGTTAAGGAAGTAAAAGCTAGCCAACTCCCAAAATCAGCCCCCCTTTACATAAGAGAGTTTTTTTCACTTCTCCTACGTGAAACACTCTCCTCTCATTTATTTTTCACTTATCCACAACTAACCCCCATTTGACACCTTTCATTTTTTTTAGATAATCATCACCTAAATCCAACCAACTCATTAACTTCATGCAAGGTGTCAAATTTGCACCAATTATTTGTACATTTGTCTTGACTTGCATGATGACTCATCAAATATTATGGGCCCGCCTAGTGGGTCCACGTCGCGATCCAATTGGCATCCGATCTTTTGGCATTTTACAACTTCCCACCTATGTGTAGAGTTCGTCGCACTGATCGTCGGAGCAGCTCACTCGTCGCAGTCGGAGTCCTGGTTCAAGAGATATGAGCTTCAGAAGTTTGATGCTTCTGTGCACGTAATCCGGTTTCGATTTGGATTTTTAATGCTATTTTAATCTTTGGGCTTTAGTCCAGATTTGTTGGGCTTCACATGGGCTTGATCGGAAGGCATGTGTATACTCCCTATTCAGTGTTTAAATGCTGGCTTTATCATAATTTTTACATTAGTTGCTCCAACCTGCAAAAAGCACGAAAATGTGATTATTTCATGATTATTAAGCACAAAATTGACCAAAATGTTATGTCTCTACGGGTTTTTATAATACAGTTTTGGGTGCTTATCAACAAACTTATGAGTTCAACATCAATTTCAAATATTCAAGTTTGAACATTTGGCAAATATCAAAAGTTCAAATTCAACTTTCGAATTTTGGAGAAGATGAATCATTCATCCTAGTATTAATTTCGAATTCTTTAATTTTAGTTTATATTTTATTATTTTGTACCATAGATTCTCGCTCCCATCTTCATTTTATCATGCTATGGAAAATAATCAATTTACAAATGGTAAATCACGAGAAAGAAGTTTCAAATTTGCAGATATGGTTTTGGGTTCAAGTTCAAGTTTTTTTATATTTGTTTATTTTTTATTGATTGATTCCATTTTTTTCTCTATGTTGTGAATTGGAAATATATTACTTGCAGAATTAGAAAGTTTTTTTGGGTGAAATTGGGTTAAAATGATAATTTCCACCTGACCCGGATGACCCGCCCAAAACCCGCCCCGTAAGCTGACCTAACAGGGCAGGTGATGGTACTAAAACATGACACTTCAACCTGCCCCGCCCCGCCCCGCCCCATCAGGGACCATTGGATTTATATCCCCTAGACCCACTCCGCCCCACCCCATCACTATTTGACCCACGGTTGACCCGGCCCGCCCCGTATTACACCCCTAATTGGAGGTATGGTAAAGATTCCAAGACCTTGTAATGTGCCTTTCAGATTTAACAAGGCTTGGATCACACATAAAAGTTTTTTGGATCTTATGAAGATGAGTTGGCCGCAATATATAGAAGGTACACCTATCTTCAGGGTAGGTAAAAAACTTAAGATGCTTAAAGAGGTGCTGAAAGGCTAGAATACTTCCATTTTTGGGAATATAGAGGACAACATCAGGAAAGCTAAAGAAAATTTTGCGCTAGCCCAAGAAGCAGTTGATAATAACCCTACTGATTTGAATATCCTGGATGAAATGGGAAGTAAGGAACAAGCTTTGGAGCAGGCCTACAAAACCAAGAGTGTTCATTGGAAGTTGAAAAGTAAAGTGTCCTGGCTCTCCAATAATGAAAGGAACTCGGCTTATTTTTACAGTGTATGCAACATCAAGCAAGCCAAATCTATGATAATAGAGATGAAAACAGAAGATGGAAATGTCTTGTACACCCAGCAAGATATAGCCTAGCACATTGTTCAATACTACACAGAGAAGTTCCAATACAAAGAAGTAATGATCGATGATGCCTTAATGAATCTCATACCTTTGATAGTCACTACTGAAATGAATGAGTTGCTATGTTCGATCCCTTGTGATACAGAGATCTTCAAAGCCATTAAGTGTAGTAATGCAGACAGCTCCCCAGGCCGAGATGGTTACCAAGGTTATTTTTATGTGCACTGCTCGGATACCATGAGAAAATATGTTTGTATGGCAGTCAAGTGCTTTTTCAGAGAGGCCATCATTCCAAATGGTGCAAACGCAAGTTTCATTGCCCTCATTCCGAAAGATAAAAATGCAAGTAAGTTGTCCCATTATCGGCCTATATGCATGAGTAATTTCCTCATAAATTTTTTTTCAAAGATTATGCAGATTAGGCTAAACAACTTCATCAAGGCTTTGGTTTCAAAAGAGCAAAGTGGTTTCATCAAGGGGAGAGAGCCACAATCCAGTATTGGTTTTGCTTATGAGATGATGAATGTGTTAGACAAGAAATTATCTGGTGGGAATTTTGCTTTGAAAGTTGACATATCTCAAGCCTATGATACTCTGAGCTGGGAGTTCTTAGTTGCTGTGCTTGAGAGATTTGGGTTTGCAGAGAAATGGATAAAGATGTTGATGGCATTATTGAAGACGGCTAGACTATCCGTGCTTCTAAATGGTAGGCCAGTTGGTTACATACCAGTTGGTAGGGGATTGAGGTAAGGGGATCCCTTATCCCCACTCCTGTTTGCTTTAGCGGAGGACACACTAAGTAGGGGCTTGAACAAACTCAGAGAGATAAGGAAAACTATGCCTCTAACTAGTGCTAAAGGAGTAAGTGCACCAACTCACTTACTGTATGCAGATGATATCATTATTTTCTCAAGAGGGGATCACAGAAGTGTGGCTAGCATAGCAGAATTACTAGAAAGGTACCAAGCTTCTTCAGGACAGATAATCAACAAGACAAAAAGCAAGTTGTTTCTAGGTGGTATGACTCAAGAAAGGCAAGAACAGCTCCATCAAATGTTGAACATTCAAATAGGTGCTTTATCGTAAAAGTACTTGGGTGTGCCGCTGACAGCAGGTTGAATCACTAGGACAGCAGTGACTCCTTTACTTGATAAAATTAGGAAAAGGATTACCTCATGGAAAAGCAAGCTTCTCTCCTTTCAAGGGAGATGCGTGCTTATACAGTCGAGCCTTTCTAGTATCCCAGTATACAATATGGGGGTTTACAAGTGGCCATCTAGAGTCATTAAAGAAGCAGAAGCAATACTCAGAAACTTTCTATGGTCGGGTAACCCTGCGATCAAGAAATGTGTAACTGTCTCTTGGGATAAAGTTTGCAAACCGAAGGAGGAAGGAGGGATGGGCATTAGAAGGTTACGGGAGCTAAATCTGGCATTGTTGATGAAGCTGGCTTGACATGTCAAGTACAAAAAAGATGATTTTGCTGTGTTTATGCGAAGTAAATACTATACTAGAGACAATGAACACATCGAATACTACACAAAGTCATCTATATGGCCAGGCATCAGATGGGCTCTACACGAAGTTACTTCAAGATCTTAGTGGCTTATAGGGGATGGGACCAAAGTGGACATATGGAGAGATGTTTAGGTTGGTGAGCAGTCAATCCAATAGGCTTTACAACTTTCTACAACCCAACTGAAGAATTGCAGGGCAAAACTCAGTTCGATTATTCATAATGGTGAATGGAATATACCCCCTCCACTTTTGATGTTATTGCAACAAATGGGAGTGGACACAGAGAACCTACCTGTCATAAGGCAAGATGAAAGAGATTGTAGTGTATGGAAGGAGGATCTTAAGGGGAAACTTTCAGTCTCTTCAAAGATTTCAAGTCATCCGAGGAAAAACCACGAAAAGTGGACCTGGCAAAGAACAAGTTTGGAATGAGTATGTGCATCCTCGAATCGCAGTATTGCTTTGAAGCTATGTCGGTCGAAGTGTGCGACAACAGACGCCGCCATGTAATGCTGAGGATTTCAGATGGCTTCCAAATGTTATTTAGGTTGTCGCGTAAGAAAACCTCCAAAGCACATTATATGGGATTGCGGTTTCACAAATGAATTATGGGAGTGGGTGGCAGGGCTTTTTGGATTCCAAAACTTTACAAACTTAAAGGAGGCAATATCGAGATGTAATCATAGAAGCACAATCATTGTTCATTTGTGGACTGCAGCCGTAATGGAGGGAATGGTGCTCCTTTGGAAACACAGGAACCTGGTAGTCTTCGACAACAAAAAACCACACATAATGCAGTGCAAGATAAAGCTCCGAATCCTCATCCACAATGCCTACTTCCTCTCTAAAGGAAGTATGTATGGTGCAGCAGATATGAGGATACTAGAAAAATGGGGATTACATGCAAGACATCTAAGAGCCCAAAAAATCATAAACTGTAAGTGGTATCCACCTGACCTCAACATCATTAAGATCAACATAGATGGTGCGTCCAAAGGAAATCCCGGTGAAGCTAGTTATGGTGCAATTTATAGGAATTTGAACTGCGAAATCCTACAAGTTTTGTGCAAAAAGATCGGTTTTAACACTTGCTATATAGCTGAAATCATGGTTATTCTTGAGGGTATTGAGGAGGCCGTAAGCAAGGGGTGGAATAAAATATAGGTGGAATCATACTCTACAACAGTAATCATGGTCTTTGGAGAGGATCAACTTCCTTGGTTTCTCAAACAAAGGTGGAAGAGAGTTCAAAGAAGTTTGTCTCATTGCCAGATTATAAGCATTTGGCGGGAAGCAAACTCTGCAGCTGACTTAGCCGCAAATCATGCGCTTTCACTCAATTGCCCGAATCAAGTTTTGTATGAGGGGAGACCAGACTGGCTTACTAGATGGGAATCTCCCTCGGCGACCTATTATAGGTTTGTTTAAAGGTGGTTTGGGGCTGTACAAACCCAAACCAACTCCTACAATGTAACTTGTACCTCCCTTTTACACACTAATATATTTTTGCTAACTTAGAAAAAAAAAAAAAAAAAGTCACAAGTAGTTATGAAGCCACAATCATTATCACCTACAAGCTAAAATGTGCATTCTAATTTTGTTGGTCCAAAAACTTATGAGCTATTTTCACTGAAACGATGTCCTAAGATGGGCGATCGAATGAAGACAAATAAACCCAAATAAACATGATGCTGAGACCATAAGAGCATCATCAAGGTATTGCCAAATCTCATTTCTAATGTGACAGATGGAAATGAATTTGGCAATTTTGACTCCCAACGCGCTGCCAAAACACCATTTTTATTCTAACAATTGTCAAATTCCAAACCAAAATACTGAGAAAAATATAAATGAGTCGCACGATTTGCCTTGTCCAAACAGTTGGTGATGTGTCACAATGAGTTTAAATAAATTTTAGAAACGTGACAAGTTTAAATAAATTTTTTTGTCTCCAGAAATAGAAACCAAAATTTCTCTCTTTTTGCATTGGTACGTAAAGTTAATTTAACCATTTGGATCCATCTAAATTGCTAATGTGTCACAACGAAATTTAGAAACGAGTTGATGATGCTCTAAAGGCGTAACAAGCACTATAATTATAATCCTAATTCCCAACCAATTTCACAAAGTTATAAACATGGAAGGATATTGATTTCCACCATGGAATAGAGGAGCTCAGGTTGATCTTAAGCACTACTGCTGGAGGGAATTGTTCACTGATCGAGCTAAGTCATTTAAAGCTTACCATACCTTTCAATACAAGTTGAAGCGTTGAACAACAAGCAAAGCTTTTATGTATAGTGTGGGAGTGCACGAGTGTCCCATGTAATCCACTAATCCTTGTCTGATTGACGGTTCTATGCTAGAAATTTAATTGGGGAAAATCCACATTAATTTACTTTAAAATATGAAAGTTTTGGTGAATTAAAATGAAAGTAAAATTATACAGGATTGCAAGTGCCAGCTAGCTTTTATTGATGATATTATAAGCAATGCCCAAAATATCAAATTCGGTGAATATTTCGGTGTATCCAAAATCCAACATATATCGGATATATAGGAAATATTGGATATATCCTTTTTTTTTGTGATCAGTCCAAACTATCTAAAATATCGGAAATATTGGAAATATCGGTAAAAAAATATAGTAAAATATTGGAAATATCGGATATTTATATTAAAAAATTGTCAAAAAGTCAAACGATATATATCGTAAATATCGCATATATCGATTATATTGGCAATATAAAGTTTTATATCAGAAATTTCGATATATATCAGGAAAAAAATGATTCAATATTCAGTAGATATATATCGGATATATCGATGTCGGTGTACCAAAAAACGATATATATCGGATATATCAGCGATATTTTGGGCCTTGATTATAAATCTTGGGGTTCAAACCCCACCAGCCATCCGATCGAGTTACTGATCTTCATTTCAAAAAGGTTTACCAATCCAAACAAAAATAAAAATATAGAGTATTCACTATTAGAATTTTATTCATGTACCATAAGTTGGGTTTTTCATAATAAACCTTCTTTCTTGATGTTGTTTCCTTGTTCCAATAACCATATATTATATAGGATGAATAGATTACTTAGTTTGTTTTTTATAGCGAGGATGGTTTCAAGCGGTCCTAAATGAAGAAGAATTGTGATAAAAAAAGATACTATACACTTCAAAAGAAATGTGAAAAAAAATCTTTTGAAGAAATAATTTTATTAAATATGAAAAGGACGCGTAACGGATTTTCTAATAATGAGGTAGGAATGATAGAGAATTCAGAACGTAGTCTTCCAGATCTCTTGGATTGCACGTTTTTTCTGTTCAACTTTTATATAATACTAGATTGATGCACAGACAACATGTGTTTTGCTTAAAGCATAGAAGAGCAATATCGGCAATTGACTAAAAAACAAGGGTATAATAGTCAACACAATAAATTTGCTTAAAGCATAAAAGAGTAATATCGTCAATCGACTAAAAAACAGAGGGTACAATAGTCAAAATATGGACGAAGAGACTTAGAATTACATTAAAAAAAAAAATACTATTTCACTATTGCGGGACTATAGCTGATCGAGGGTCGCGATTTTTATAATAGTTTAGATATAAGAAATCGTTTCATAATTTGAATTTAAAATAATTATTATTGTGTTTAAAGTATTGGCAGCACGATTATCTTTTATACTTTTCATATACGTACATCCTACTATCCTACCTTCTTCTATTTTATTCCAAGATTCTCAAACACCTAACGCCATTATTCATTGTTTCCATTTTAAGTACGAAGGACTTTTGCGATCTCATTGGCTATCAGCCTTTTTGTATTCCTTTGTATTCTTAAAATGGGAAGGGGTGTTTTAAAAAACAATCTTAGCTAGATTCTGATCATATCATTGTCTCCTAATGCCAGTTGTATCACAATTTGCAACATCTTGGTCATGAGAGCATCATCAATGCGTTTCTAAATTTCGTTGCGACACATTAGCAATTTAGATCGATCCAAATGGTTAAATTAATTTTACGTACCAACCCAAAAATAGAGAAATTGTGGTTTCTATTTCTGGATGGCAAAACTTGTCCCGTCCAGACAAAAAAAATTATTTAAACTTGTCGTGTTTCTAAAATTCTATTTAAACTCGTGACACATCATCAACTGTTTGGACGGGACAATTTGTCTCATGCGACTCATTTCTATTTTTCTCAGTATTTTAGGTTGGAATTTGACAATTATTAGAATAAAAATGGTGTTTTGGCAGCGCGTTGGGGGCCAAAATTGCCAAATTCATTTTCATCTGTCACATTAGAAATGAGATTTGGCAATGCGTTGATGATGCTCTGATGAGACAAAATAACATTATTAGATCATAACGACTTATAACTCCCCTAGGGTCCAGGGTTATACAATTATACTTTAAGATTTAATTTGTTAATTAAGGAGAACAACCATAGCTTTCTAAACTGTGACATAAATCCTGTTTGACATGTCTGCTCATTATGTTTATAACTTTATATATATGTTGACGAAATTTGATATTCAAGGACGATATTTGATATTCAAGGAGCGGTTCTTGGACGAAGTAGTTAATGACACCTAAACTCACTCCAGTTGTACGCCATAGCACGTATTCAAATCTAATGTTTGAAAATGGAAATTAGCAATAAGTTGGAGGGGTTCTGAACCGGTTGAGTAGTTGGTTGAAAACTTGAAACCGTTGCCCGGTTTTCCAGAAACAAAAGTGAGGGAGAGACAGGAGCATATCAAATTCTTTAAAGTTGAATTATCTTTTAGGGTGTGTTTGGCAACTATGATTTTAAGGTAGAATTTATAATATATTTCCAAAAATTAAGAATCACCAGGTTTGGCAACATTTTCTGTACTGGAATGGAAATCTCAAATACCCAAAATCAAAGAATTGTAAGTTTCTATAAGGGCAGAAACTTGAGATTTCTATATATTCAAGAATTTTAACTATTTAAAATGATATTTGTTCTTCTTTGGACCCCGATTTGTGTTGAGGACTGAATTTCCTAAAAAACAATTATTACAAGTGTGCCATTGGTTTTAAAAAATTTAAAAAAAAAATAATTATTGCAAGTATGTCATTGATTCCCAAAAAATTGAATTTGAAACCCCAAACTTAAACGACCCGACCACACCGGTCAAGAGCCCAAAAAACAGAACTTTGAATTTTTTTCAAAGTTTAAATCTCAAACGATATGGCCACACCGTCTGGACTGAGTCCAAAATGATGTGGCCATGTCGTTTGGGATTTGGACTTATAAAAAAATGGCTACACCGTTTGGACTTAGAAAAATCCCCAACGATATGGCCACACCGTTTGGACTAAGTCTCCAACGATATGGTCACACCGTTTGGACTTAATTCAAAACGATGTGGCCATGTCGTTGGGATTTGAACTTTGAAAAAAATTCAAAGTTACGTTTTTTTGGAGGCTCTTGACCGGGTGTGGCAGTCGTTTGACTAAGTCCCAAACCAGTATATACTAAAGTCGTTTGGGACTTAGTCCAAACGACTTTGGCCTCGGTCGTTTGGACTAAGTCCCAAACGGTGTGGCCAAGTCGTTTGAGACTTAGTCCAAACGACCTAGCCGAGTCGTTTAAGTTTGGGGTTTCGAATTCAATTTTTTGGGGACCAATGACATACTTGTAATAATTGTTTTTTTTTAGATTTTTTGAAACCAATGGCATATTTGTAATAATTGTTTTTTTTGTGGGAGTCCGCCAAACACAAATTAGGGTCCGGCAGTAATAGGACCCTTTAAAATTGTAAGTGTCACAGCCCGAATTTCTAAACAATAACAAAGTGAATATTTGAAATATAAATATCTCAAACATCACTAGGTTCACTTGTTTAAAACCCGGACTATGGACGGGGATACTACACATACAAAACCCTAACAGCCATGTCATAAAAGAATCAACTTAAATTAAAAATAATCCCAATAATTATCCGCCATTGCTTTATTAAGATATCATCCGTCCAAATAAAACATCAAACAAACTCTCAAAATAAAATTCCTCACTACCATGTTCTCATGCCATGCAAAAGGTAAACTACGTTATTACATCCTTCCAATAAGAATCGACCTAAAAGAAAACTAACGGATTTGCTCCGTGCACTAATCCCAATCACACGCCCGGTTCTCTCGCCTTCCACCTATGTTCCTAAGAACACACCCACGTTGCCAAAACAAAGCAAACATGGGTTGACAAAATGAAATTTTTGGGTATAAGTAGACTAACCACATATAAACATTTAAAAAATTTTCTTATCCAACTAACACTTTAACTCTATCATAACCTAATCATTCTCATTTGGGAAGAAAGGTAGTTCGATCATCTCAACCGGCATAGTTTCTTCCCAAGCAAAACTTCCATTATATTAACTCATTTTAATAACTCGTTTTAATATCTAAATACTTGAATTAATACTTACCAATATCCATTGTTGTATAAGGGTAGGATCAAGGCCCCCAAGACAAAAAAATATTATTAAGTCCTACCCTCCTGCAAAAGAAAGTTAGAACTTGTATATAACATATGTAGATATCCTATATATATTCAAAAGTAAACCCAACCACGCTCGCATAATCAAATCAATTTCTCTTATCAATTAATAAATTACTTTTCTTATACACCCACCCTTTAGTACCTACTCCACGATTTGCACTCCACACATTTGCCAAATCACACATTCCTATGTGCCTCTCTCCCACCGAATACCATAATATCATAGCCATCTCTGGGCTTTCATACACATATTTCACAGCCTCTTTGGGCACAAAAACTCAGGTCATTCATGGCACATTCAATGAATACCTTAGGTCATTCCCGCCACATTCAAAGAATACCTATCATATCACTAATGGGCCATTCATGCCACATTCAATGAATGCCCTGGGTCATTCCTGACACATTCAAGGAATACCCAATCCTATATTCCCGTACACTCAAGGAATACAACTAACCCGCAAGGCGAATACCTTAGTTCCTCTTTAGGGCAGTCCAAACAATCTGGTCATTCATGGCACATTCAATGAATACCCGGGTCATTCATGGCACATTCAATGGATACCCTTATATAACACTAACGGGCCATTTATGGCACATTCAATAAATGCCCACGTAACATATGACATCACCAGTCATAAAACTAAATTCCAAAACTTGAGGCGTGGAGAGTTCTAAAAGGGTGCGGTAAGTTTTGTTTACGCATTATTGAACTTTATTACATATATTGTTTCAGAGAACGAAGGAATATCTTGATTCAAGTAATTTTGGTTTACGCGTTATTAATTTCATGGATGTATAAGTGTCATAACGTTGTGTATCGTAAAAGACTGAAAAAAATCACAAAGCAGTAAATACACCTACACAAGTATATTTAGAAAGGTCTTAGCCTAAGTCAAACATGCTAATAGTCCTAGACTTATCCTAATAGACTGAATCATAATTTTAGGAAAAAGTCAAATTTTGGGTCAACTGGTCAAAGTCAACCCTGGTCAAAAGTCAACAGTCAACTCTGGTTAACAGTCAACATTGGTCCTCTAACCCAAAAGCCCAAAGCCTAAGGCCCATAGTCTAAACTTAAGTCAAAAATAAAAATCTAAAGTTTATCACACAAGCCCAACCCACGATTTGGGCCAAGCCCAAAGTCGAATTTTACTGTTCATCTCTTTCCTCACAAACGCCTCCACCAGCGCCTCCACATCCAGCCACCACCAATCAGCCACTCGCCACCACTAATGAACCCCGCGGTTTAATTCCTTTTTCAAACCCCTACACACCTATCCTAACAAATCGCGATTCCCTTATACTAGGAAAATCGCGATCTACGGCCATTACTAATCCTTCAAGCTTCAATCGCCCCCTCTGAACACCCAAATCAACCACCAACAATCAACATAACCCAACAACAATTTCTCAACAAAAGTCATACACAACTAACATTCAAACAACACCAAAAATCAGGACGGTTTGGGGTCTTGGTTGAACGCCATTAATGGTTGTTTCAAAGCTTCCCCTCACCCAATCAACCCAAACACCAATTCAATACCCAACTCTTCACTACCACAACCAAACATCATCAATAAAAATTCAAATTAAACAGTACTACATCACCACAAAGTTCCAACAAAACAACCATTCCAACACACAAGAAAATAGGACGTTTTGGGTTCTGAGGTTGACGCCATTAACCACCGGTGTCGAGTCTTCGACATCTAAATGCTAAAATTTGTCCTAGTTTTATTTACTGTAGTGTTTCAAAAAAATTTGTATCTAACAGCCGACAGAGTTGACAATATCACAAATATAGAAAACGGCATTACTGATATGATTAATAGAAACAAATAAAAGAAATATAAACATATTATGACTACTCACCTTTTATAAACCGAACAGCGAGAAAACCCGAAAGACCGAAGTCGACTGTTGCGTGAAACGACGATCTTCCTCGTTCAAAACCTTTTCTTTTTTCAGTAACTTTTTTTTTTTTAAAAAAAAAAAAACTCTCGCTGTGTTTTCCCCCCAGAAACTCTCGTGAGAAAACTCTATTGTCTAGTTTTTTAAAAACCTCCCCGAAAAACAAGGGTTAAAACTTATCTACTTATTTACGGGCTTTTATCCGTAACTGCTGGATATCCTATCTCTGTTTTATCTATTTCATTATTATTATTATTATTATTATTATTATCTTTATTATTATTAGGAAAAATAAAATAAAAGACGGGGTGTTATAGTAAGTCTTGAAATTATATTTTCAATTCTAATTCCTTAGGAAAACTTCCAAACATACCCTTAAGGGCATATCTAATGGAGGGTGTGAATTTACACATTCACATAAGCTCCACATGGGTGTCGATAGGACTTTACATTCTCCATTCCAATTCAATGTATAATATGCAAATAAACATTGCTTCCACCTACTTCAAAATCATGAAGCCTCACAATGGACTTCTATAGATCATTAAACACCATTTTTTTAAAAGGGAGGGGTTCTAGAGACATATTTTATCTTGACACGTAAACAAACTCAAAATCGTTAGGATATTTATAAGTTTTGGATTAGACTAATTTTTTGTAGATATAATCTCATAACTATTCTAAACATTGTCACAAATAATAAAAAAAATCAAAAAATTTAAGACTTGCCAAATATAGTATAAAAAATGGTGAAAATGAACGGTCTACAATTAGTCAAATTTTGTAAATTGTTAACTACATTTGGCAAATTTGAATTTTTTTGATTATTTGTGACAATGTTTAGAATAATTATGAGATCATATCTACAAAAAACTAGCCTAATCCACAACTTATAAATATCTTAACGATTTTGAGTTTGTTTAGGTGTCAACATAAAATATGTTACTAGAGCCCCTCCTTTTTAAAAAACAAACAAACAGTTAATTGGTGTTAATCTTTACCCTTGTGATCAACCACCGATTTTTATCACAAGCATGTGTTGGTATGCACGTGGGCTTCGCTTGGAATTTGGACACTTCCAAATTGAATTGGGGGAAACAGTAGCACCGCCTCTTGGTGGTTAAGTTTTAGGAGACCAATCCTTGTGCAACACGGTTTCGGGTTTTCTTATTGGTTTTTTCGAAACCAATTTGCATTCTAATTGCATCCCACGTCCATGCACCTCGACCTCTATAAATACCGATCTTCCTGTGTAGTTTAGGCATGCTCAAGTTTGTAAACACTAGTTTAATTTGTGAGTTTGTGAGCATTGTTTGTGATAGATAATTAATAAATTATTCGGGATTCGTTTGTGAGTGATTGTACTCTATTTGTTTTTCTTGATTAGTAAAATTCTCATCTCTTGCGTTATGGATTAGGCTAATGCCAAACTACGTAAATCTTGTCTGCTATTGGTTATTCGTTTTGTATTGATAAGTATTTTGATTAATTTGTTTTGTTGATTTCATCACCACATTCAATTTTCTTTGTCCAATTAGAGCGTGAGTACATGACTCATGTTCTATATGTTAGCGTTGTTGGTACTTCGATGTATGTGATGGTGTGTACTAAGCTGGACATTTCACTAGTTGTTAGTAGATATATGCATAACCCTGGGAAGAAACACTAGCAAGCTGTGAAATAGATTTTACGATATATTCTTGGTAATATAGATGTTGGTTTGATGTTTGAGAAAGATACTAGCCAGTTTTGTGTAGGTTAAGTGGACTCTAACTATGCATGTGATTTGGATAAGTGTTGGTCTATTACTGGGTATGTTTTTACTTTAGCTAGTACGTACCGTTTGAGTTGGAGGTATATTTTACAGTATATTGTTGCATTGTCTACGACAAAGGCAGAGTATATGGTAGTGACTGAGGCTATGGAAGAGGTTATTTGGTTAATGGGTTTATTGGATGAATTGGGTATTGTGCATGATCAGCTAGATGAGATTCATTGTGATAGCATGAGTGCTATATATGTGGCAGAGAACCAGGTTCATCATGCCCGTCCGAAGCATATTGTTGTGCGTTTTTACTTTGTCAGAGAAATTTTAGAGGAAGGTGATATATTACTAACTAAGATAGACACTAAGGAGAACCCAGCTAATATGTTAACCAAAGTGATTTATGGATAGAATTAAGTTTCAACATTGCTTGGACTTGATTCATATATTTCATTTGATATGTGTAAAGGTGCGTTTTAGTCACGACCTTACGAGTCTGGGTGATTAGGGAAGATGATGTTATGACTGAGTTCGAATGATCGAACTGCCTACATATCTAGTTCTCCAGTGAACTGAAATCAAGTCAGACGTAGTTCATATTGGAATTAAGTGATTGAATTGGAGATGGAGATAATGTGAGCATGTAGCTCCCCTCTTTGCCTCACCTTCCCATCTTGCTTTTGTAGTGGTCTTTGAGATTCTTCCCTTTCCTCTGCGCCAGGCCGGGTCCTCTTAATTGCTAGACTTCAATGAGCTTAAATGTGTGCATGGCTGTTGTTACAGAATAGCTGTAACGACTACATTTCCATCTTTGAACGTTACAAGACCTGGCTGAGGTCTTGGTATAAGCGACCTGGTTGAGGTCTTGATATGAGCGACTTGGCTGAGGTCTTGGTATAATCGACCTGGTGAGTTGTGCTGGACACGTGTATAATATACATTGGCTATGTATATTAGTCCCTCACACAACCCCCTCTTATTAGGTTGTTCTTATTTTTTAGGACAATCTAATGAGAGATTAATTCCACACGTGGGAAACACATGGGATAATGACTGAAGATGCAAGTGATGCTGCTTTGACAAGTACTGAATTGATCATAGAAGTGTAGGTCCTCAATTAGTAAGAAAGTTGTAGCTCGAGTGAGCGTTCTGCACGTTGTTGATCCTAGAAGTGTAGGTCCTCAACTTAGTGAGAAAGTTGTAGCTCGAGATAGCCTTGGAGCTCGAATGAGCATTAGAGCTCGAGTAAGCGTGTTACTCGAGTAAGCGTTATGAATTGGAGATGCAGTTGATAGCTAGCCTTGAATTGGCGTGACTATAGTTGAATCGAACTTGATCCTTATTAGCAGGGCATTGAGTTGATTGGTGGATAGCTAGCCTTTTGGGGGCGTTACAATGGTTGATAGTTAGCTTTGAATTGGCATGATTGTAGCTAGCCCCAATTTTGGAGCTTAATTGACCTGTAAAAAATGCGAGCTAGCACTAAAGAGTTAGCAAACTAATAGTAGTAATTTTGGAGATGCATGGAACATAATAACATAATTGAACATGTCTAGATGGAAATAATAAGCCCCACTCCGGAGATGGTTGTGGTTAGCCCCCCAGTTTGCATTGGAGCTTGATTGACCTGTGCTAGATCGAACTAATATCCAAAAGGAGTTAGAACAAAAGAAATGGTAATTTGGAGATAAATTGAGCATTGAGCTCAAATCGTAGCCGGATTGTACTTGTATATATGGCTGTTGCGAGCCCCCAGTTCAGAGTGTAGCTAGCCCCTAGTTCGTGCTGTAAAACAACCTGACAAAGAGCGAACTGTAGAAAATGAGATTAGTTGTATTGAAACTTAATATGGTAAAAGTGTGGCATGTAAACTATTCCGAAAACTTCAAGCTCAAAAGAGGATGAGTGGTAGCCCTTGTCAGAAATAAGGATATGATCAACGCTAGCTAGCGAAGATGCTAGTTCATAAAAGACGATAGTTTAATCGAACATTTGCACATTTGAAGGTCGATATGTAAACAAACTTTTTTGCTTCTTCTTGTGTAAAAAGGATATATAGATTTAAGTGAACTCATATTCAGCTTTGGATGACTTGCAAGGTGGTACTTAGGAGGTACTCTGTGATGATTTTGGCATTCATGTCACTGATATGGTTGCTCTCTTTTTATTATACATGTTCTCCAACTTGTACTGGATATCAAGAATTGGATATACATAATATAGTCTAACACTCATGGGGTTGTTAGCAATTAATGGAAATGAATTTATACTTATTTAAGCTAAATAAATACAAAGTATAGTGTAACGTTAACGTTCATGTCAAAGGAAGACTAATGAACAATGAAACGGTTGAAATAAAATGACTTTTCAGTCTTGTTCAAGATTTGTCATCATTAGATGGAATGCAAGCTATGAGTATCTTTAATAGAATGGCATGCACAAGGACTGATTTGTAGCAAGGCAACCTTTTGGGTTCTTGAACCACCAATCAGCTTAAATGTGAACCAACAATAGTCTGAGTGCCGAGTGATTTTTTGCTCCCAGCGAGTTTTCCTCCAAGAGCTCCAAGCGAAATTTAGACCACACACGTGTCCCCAAATTCCATCAAAATAGGGTGCGACAGCTCGCACATTTTCTTCCCAATTTGCTAAATACTATATTATCCTCACTAGAAATCAAAGAATAAAGGAACCCTTTCACACACGTTTCAGATTTTCACTTATGCCCAGTTTATTATATTTGGCTTTGGTGTCTCTCCATTGTGCACGAACATCTGGGCTTTGACTGTTCTTCTAGTTGATGCAAAAACATTTCAATGCTAGCTCTAATTCACAATTGAAATGAACCTTGCATCTAATATTACCCCAAGTCAATGTGATGAATTCAGTTTAGTAGTGTTGCTCCTGAACATACTCAACTTTTATCGACAAAACTTTACTCTAAGAAACAATAACAGACAACTGACTATGCACTATTTCTGTGTCGTTAACAATCAATTAAACTTTCAAGAAATGGGTTACACTAGAAAATCATTTGCCTAAAGTGAGAGAGTAGAGAAATACTGATGAAAGAAATCACAAGTAGAAAACGGGCTTTTCCTCTTTTTTTCCCAGTTCTTTGAGTTTTATATCTTTTGGAAATTGGAACGAGGAAAACAGTCTCAAAAACCCGCACCAAACTTTGACGTCCATGACTTTGAAAGAGTTTCTGATTTCAGTAGAGGGCAATTGCGTAAGGGAGAATTTGTGACAGTTTTCACTCCTGTTTTGTAGGAATTTAATGTAAACGTGTGTGGCCCAAATTTCGCTTGGAGCTCTTGGAGCAAAACTGGCTGGGAGCAAAAAATCACTCTCTGAGTGCCCTTACATGATCTACTGAATAAGATCAAAAGTCAATATAAGTCGATCATTTGTAAGATTCACAATGTCATAAGCTTAACACATGCATAGAAGCTCAGGTCGATCCTATATCATTGTCACACTTAAAAAATGCAAGTGTTTATATCTTTACTGGCATATGGTCCAAGGGATGAGGTCGGGTGGTGTGAAATATGTGACCAGAACTAAGCTTAAAGGTCGAGTGACAGGAATTGCACCTAATCAAATTTCAAACACATAGACTAGCTTGCCTGTTTTTAATTATGTTCTAGTGAACAAATTATCTAATGACGATCTCAAAACAAAAGTGAAAACATCTCAATTAACCGACTACTCGATTTCAATCAGATCGAATTGTTTTGAAGCAAAATCATTCAAAACTGCACAAACTCACCTCCTGGTTCGATAATATCGACTTAAATACGAATATGATATGTGGTGCAAATCCTATGTCGAATTTACACTGCTTCTAGTGTGACACAAGATGTAATTAAACTTCGAATTAACATCCATTGAATAGTTCTAACTCATAAAGGAAGACTAAACAACAAAAGTTAGAAACAAAGTGCAATAAAATTTCTTTGTTCGCAGGTCACGGGAGATCTGCTTTTAAAATAAACCGTGGTGGTAAAACCAGCAAAGGAGATGACACACAGACGAAGGTTGACCTGACAAAGAACCAATGACTAAAGATTAAGGTTATTGTTCTTATCTGATTTGAAAACTGCAAGTTCGCTGCTGTTTTAACTTTTGAGGCTACCTTTCAACGATTTGAGAGATTATTCCTAATCGATTTCCACTATGATTGATGCTCAAGTTGTGTGAAATTTGGTAGTATTTCGCTTCGATTACCTCGCTTCATAAGCTTGGAAATTGAACTCTGCAGAAATTTTGATCGAAGAAACTGAAATTGGAGAAGCTAAATTTCCAAGTAATTCAATCCACAGACGGCCCCAAAGTAAATGTGCATTTTAGTCGTCACGACTTTACGAGCCTGGGTGATTGGGGAAGATGATGTTATGACTGAGTTCGAATGATCGAACTACTTTCGTATCCAGTTTTCTGGTGAAATGGAATCAAGTCAGACATAGTTCATATTGGAATTGAGTAATTGAATTGGAGATGGAGAGAATATGAGAATGGAGCTCCCCCATTGCCTCGCCTTCCCCTCTTTTTTTTGCAGTGGTCTCTGAGACTCTTCCCTTTCCTCTACACCAGGTCGGGTCCTCCTAATTGCTAGACTTCAATGAGCTTAAATGAGTGTATGGCTGTTGTAAGGGGGATTTCCCATCATTGGATAGATGACACGTGTATGGGAAATAACCTAAGACTATAGATGTCCAAAATGAGACAAAGATCACCGGATCAGTTCTGTGAATAAGTGATCTCGTGCTTAGCACGAGTGTTTAGTGGACATGTGCCAGGCATGTGATTGACCGCCTCTAAACATAATAGTCTCCAAGTCATTAGGAACTGATATGGACAGTTCCTGAATAGAAGGAAACTGAAGAGGGCAATCTTTGATGATAAGGAAGGAATCATGATGGCATATCTTTAAGAGTTACCTTTTAGATATAATTTTCCCATATACGATGGGACATTATGATCAGCAAGGAAACCTACCTCTCATAAGATATGGTCTAGATTCAGACTTCCATAAGGAGAGAATTCCTAATAGGAAGGTAAATTCCAAAGATGGAAGGGAACTCACAAGCGGTGAGGACAGCCCTAACCCTATCACTCTCAAAGCTTTTCCTATATAAACCATAGGGATTCGCTCCTAGAAACTATACAAAATAGGGTTTGATTCTCCTAAATAAATAAGAAGATACGTAGGCAGCCGCTAAGTGGTTCAACCCTGAACTCATAATCATCTCATCACTTCTCTACTCAGTAAAAGCTTCTAGATCAAAAGGCACAGAGGAAGATCGGGGGATACTTTAAAACCCCTACATCTTGTGGCATTGCCTGTGGGGACGAAAGCAGGTAAACATTCGTTCCAAATGACTGATTTCGTTTAAAAACTCTTATTATTGTGATGGCAGGAGCAAAGAAAACAAAGGGTGGTGCAACCACGCACAGTGTCGCTGTGAGAGAAGAAGAGCATGAGATACCTGAAAGAGGGGGGGGGGGGAGAATGTCGGTCACCATGATGCGAACAACCCCCTCCAAAGACCTATAACCAGCACCAACGGACCAGCTGCTCCTAGTGTAGGTCCCAAGAATAATGCTCAAGAGGAGCGTCAAGACGGTGAGAATGTTGTCCTCACCAACCCAGAGTCTGTTTAGGCCAGCCAGGCAGTACAGGCTCTGGAATAGCAAAGAACCAATCTTGAACGAGAAGTACAACTGTTGAGGCATTTATATTAATCTGACACAGGGAAGTTGCCACTCATTGATCTTGATGATGCCGACCTTCCAGAAGGTGGTCGTGCAAGGAACCCAAGGTGTGAGGGTCTAGTTCGACGCGAGACATCTGAGTCAGAATACATTAACCTAGATGAGGACTTGGATACAACATCTGAACCAGTGTCAACTGACTAGGATCGTGATGTCAACCCTTGACACCGAAAAAGAGCTTAGATTAAGAAGCATTATACCAAAGACACTACATGGGAGTCTGAGAAGAATAACATGATCCGTCAGATGCATCGGATGACAGGCAAGGGGAGAAAAATGCAAGACTCCCTTGTTCAATCTGCCATAATTGGGCCAAGCAAATCTCCTCTCGCATCTCGAATAATGAGAAAGCCTTTGATTCGGGTTACCGCAAGTTTAGTGTCTTCAATGGCAAGTCAGATCCGGTAGATCACGTATTCAGATATCGAGCAACTATGGGACAATATGAAAGGTACGACCACGTCATGTGCCAAGAGTTGAAAGCTTCCCTGTCTGGATCTACAATCCGGTGGTACCACGGAGTTGCATGAGTGGCGATTAGGTCCTTAGAAGAAATGTTTAGGACCTTCGATATACTCATGCAACAAGCACCAACCAAAGCGGATCGACGCATTGTTCAACATTAAGAAAAAAACGGAGAAACATTGAAGTCCTACATGCAACGATTCATGGAAATTTCAATCCGTGATAGAGTTTCATACGAACGAGAATGCCATAATAGCTTTCAAATAAGGGTTGGATGAAAATAACGTCTTATTCGTATCCCTCTCCAAGAAACCACCCCGTGATTTAGAGGAACTTCTTGACAGGGTTGAGACTCATGCGGGGTGGGAGGAGGATGTCTTGAACAAACATCGGGGAAGCAAAAAAGGCTAATCAAACGACTCTTGCCCCTAAAGAAGGGAACTCTTCCTCTCAAAAACTGAAGAGAGACCGTCAACATGGCCGCTGAAGGGCTGAATCCCTATCAAAGGGACGAGTACCAGAATGTAGCCAGTAGTGTAGATGGAAAACCACAGAAGAAGCCATGTGTGGAAGGAGCTGAAGAAGCTCTTCCCTCGATGGACAGAAACTTTGCCTTTTTGAACAAAATGCCAGATAAGGTTCTGGACTAGATCAAGAATCGGAGTTACCTCAAATGGCCAGCTCCGCTTAAGCTAGACTCCCTAGGTACAAGAAACCAAAGGACCTACTGTAAGTTCAATAAGAGTAACGGTCACAACACCAGAGCCTGGAGAACCTTGAAAAATAAACTACAGGATCTGATTGAAAGGGGGTATTTAAAGGAGTTTGTAGCACATGAACAGGCGAACACAGTATAGCTTGAGGAGATCAGCACGTCAATTCAGGATCCCTGTGTATTGGATCGCTTCAATGGCGCCTCTCCGCACAAATATGATTTCCGAAAAGGCAAGCAAACAAAGTGGGTAGGTCACTAAAAAAGGTGTGTGATATCAAATGCGCATCGCCAAGAAAATGAGAATCATGAACAGCGAACTGACTATAGGTGCACAAGTTAATGCATTACCCACAAAGATCCGCTTATCCTCTTTCATCGAATTCGATTGTTGTAGCATCCAGAGCCCACATGAGGATGCACTTGTTCTAACACTTCCTTTTGGAGATTATAATTTGCATCGCATATTGGTTTATCTAGGTACCTCAGTGGATGTGTTATACTACGGTGCCTTCAAAAAGCTGCAGATTCTTAATTCTGAAATGGTTGCCACCAACTCTAACCTATATGGATTCAGAGGGGACAAAGCCCTAACAGTTGGGGAGATCCAACTACCTGTAGCTACTGGTCCGATAACACTCATTATAAATTTTGTTGTGGTAAAAGCTAATACACCCTATCACATGATCTTGGGCAGAACTTAGTTGCACAGACTCCGAGCTGTTCCCAGCACCTATCACCAATGTCCGAAGTTCCCATATAACGGGACAATTGAGACAATCAAAGGAGATCAAGTGACTGCCAAAGCATGCTACGTTCTGGCGACGAAGCAGTCCCCACTCCCTTTTGAACCAATGAAGGTCCTGCCAAATAGAAATTATAGTTTGATCCACTTCTCCCAGACCTGGTCCCAAGAGAGAAGGAGGATCCCCCCTCACTGGAGCCATTATAGGAAGTGGAAATTATGGGAGGCAGCTCGCCAAAAACCACTTTCATCGGTACCTTGTTGAGTTTCAAGAGTCGCCGCTCTAATATATTTCCTTCGAGAACACAAAGATGTGTTTGCTTGGTCATTCAAAGAAATGCCAAGAATTTACCCCCATGTGGCATGCCACCAGCTCAATGTCTGCAGTGATGCAGTAATGGTTAAGTAGAAACCTAGATAGATAGGTGCTGACAGATCCAAAGCGGTAAAAGCCGAAATTGAAAAACTAAAGGCAACTAATTTTGTCAGGGAAATCAATTTCCCCACCTGAATTTCTAACATTGTCCCAATACGTAAGAAGAATGGGTCATGGAGAATATGTATCGACTTCACGGATCTAAACCACGCATGTCTAAAAGACAGTTACCCTCTACCGCGGATTAACAAATTAGTAGATGCGACGGCTGGACATAAACTGTTATCTTTCACAGATGGGTCATCTGGCTACAACCAGGTCCCATTACATGAGGAAGACCACAAGTATGCAAGTTTCACAATCGAGGATGGCCTGTACTACTATCAGGTCATACCGTTCGGACTGAAAAATACGGGGGCCACGTACCAGCGTTTGGTGAACAAAATGTTTGAAAGATTGATAGGTGACATTGTGGAGGTGTATGTAGATGATCTCTTGATCAAGAGCCTGAAACAGGAAGATCATCTCTCCCACTTGAAACGTGCATTTGACGTTCTCTTAGAGTATCGCATGAAACTCAACCCTGTGAAATGTGGTTTCGCTATCTCATCAGGGAAGTTTTTAGGGTATCTGGTTACTAAGCAAGGAATCGAGGCAAACCCAGATCAGATCCGGGCGCTCATAGAAATGTCTTCACCTAAAAATATGAAAGAGGTTCAAAAAGTTAAAGGCCGACTAATAGCTCTGAACAGGTTCATCTCCAAGAGTTCAGATAAAGTGCAAACCCTCGTTTTCAGATTCGCAAAAGAATACCTCATTTTCATGGATATAAGAATGCCAAAAAGCATTCGATCAGCTCAAAACATACCTGGCCCACCAATCCTTTCCAAACCAGTTAAAGGAGAAGTCTTGGGTCTTTATCTCTATTCATCTGACTATGGAATCAGTTCTGTATTGATACGTGTGGATGAAAAGAAGGTTGAAAAACCTGTCTATTTCTTGAGTTTCCAAATACCCGTCTAGACCCATAGGAGTCGACCTTCAGATGGCGACTGTTTGTGGATGGATCTTCAAATGACAGAGGCGCCGGAGTGGGAGCCTTGTTAGTTACTTTTGACAACATGCGACTGGAGAAATCCATCCGATTAGGTTGGAACGCCTCTAACAATAAGGCAAAGTCTGAGGTGAAACTTGCTGGCCTCACAATGGCTCTCGACTTGGGCCTAACACACCTCACAGTTTTTAGTGACCCACAGCTGGTTGTGTTCCAAGTTGATGGAGGATATGAGGCTAGGGACGAACGGATGGCCAAATACCTGGAACTGGTGAGGGGCTTCAGGGCAAGTTTGAGAACATTCAATTTTATCAGCTGCCTCGATCCGAAAATTGGCACGCAGATGCTTTGGCGTATGTTGTCTCGATGTTGGGTAACAAATGAAGTCTCATTCCATCCCTATAGAGTTCCAAGAGAAATCCAGCATCCAGGCACTCATAGTTATAATAATTTGTGTTATTCCATCCACCACTCCAAATTGGATGGATCCATATAAGTATTACCTCAAAGACGGAACACTCCCTGATCGAGGATAAGAATGTAGCAATGCGCCCAGGTTGCAAAGATCTGAGAGATTCACCCTTGTTGAAGATGATCTGTACAAGAAGTCCTTTCTGGGACCTCATCTCAGATGTCTCTCCCTAGAGCTCGCTGAACAGGTTATGCGAGAGGTTCATGAAGGAATTTGTGGCAACCACGCTGGGGGCAGAACACTAGCTCTCAAGATCCTAAGTCAAGAATACTTTTGGCCTTATATGCAAAAGGATGCACAGGTTTTCGCCCGCACATGTGAAAAGTGTCAACGGTATGCTCCACTTATCCATGCTCCAGCAATGGAACTACACTCATTGACCAGCCCATGGCCATTTTCACAGTAAAGAACTGACATTGTAGAACCTCTACCACCTGCTCCC
This sequence comes from Coptis chinensis, assembly GCF_015680905.1. NCBI lineage: Eukaryota > Viridiplantae > Streptophyta > Magnoliopsida > Ranunculales > Ranunculaceae > Coptis > Coptis chinensis. The sequence goes on along the minus strand of NC_141458.1, from coordinate 90,275,980 downwards.
GGCGATATCAGATTCTTACTGGTCGCAATGGATTACTTCACCAAGTGGATAGAAGCAATTCCCCTGGTTTTCATTTGAGAACAGGATGTCAGAAAGTTCATTTGGAACAATATTGTCTGTAGGTTTGGCATACCCAAAGTTATCATCTCAGATAATGGGCAACAGTTCACTGGAGGATTGGTTGCTGAACTTTGTGAGGAGTTTCACATTACCCATCTGTTTTCAACTCCAAGGTATCCGTAAGACAATGGAGAGGCTGAAGCCTCTAATAGGGTTATTTTGGATAACATGAAGCGTAAATTAGATGACGCAAAAGGTTTATGGGTTGAGGAGCTACCTAAGGTCTTATGGGCATACCGAACTACACCCAGACAATCAACTAAGGAGTCTCCATTTTCACTGACCTACGGAACTGAAGCTGTCATACCTCCCAAACTGGCAGCTCCCACTCAGAAGTCCGATGTTGTGCACACCTTGGACAATGAGGAGTTGTTATGTAGAGAAATGGATCTCCTAGATGAAAAGCGAGAAGGTGCCGCACTGCGCTTAGCTGCCAACCAACAGATTCTGAAAAGATCATACGACAAGAGAGTCCAGATTCGATCTTTCAAATATGGAGATCTGGTTCTGTGCGAGATCCCAGAGCCCAACGACAAGCTTGGACCCAACTGGGAAGGACCATACATCATCGACAAGGTTGGTCGAACTGGTTTTTATTACCTATGTGATAAATGATAAAATTGAATAGTCTACCTACGAAATGAACGATGAACTCAAAACGTAAGTAAACTAAACTAATCTTATGATGCCTATATTTATCAAAGATTCTACTCTCAAGTCTATGAGATATAGTGGAGTAGAGTGATTCGTTCCACTCTTAGTCCTTCCGTATACTATGTTCTCAAGTGTAAGTACTCTCTACTTAAAGTCTAATGAGAGATTTACGAAAAAGGCAACTAGACTACGATGCAACTACCCACGAAATGCAACTAGTCGACGATGGGAATAACTAAGGGAATGCTACGTTGATTCTATGATAAGGAGTTAGAGGGGGATTGATTCCACCTTAACTCGACTTAATCCTATTAACGATTTAATCGTCAGAATCCGAATGAATCGCTTGTGAGAACAATTGGTTCTTCCTAATCCCTAATTACACATGGCATTCCTACCAATTCATAACTAGCATGTGAACGATTAAACCCATTCTCATGGTGAACTAATCGTTTCTAGAGTGGAAAGGAAATTACGACGATTCTACGATATTCGGAATCAAGCTTTCATCAAGGCTTCTCAACCCCTCTAATGGAGGTTTAGCCGAGAATCATTACTAATCATTTCCGATTACATTTAAACTAAACATGATATAAAGAATTGAAATTTACTTAATTAAACAATAATGAAATCTAATTTAATGACTCAAATGAAATAAAGACAGGAATTGAAATTAGATCTAAGAATGGAAATGACAAAATCGAAATTGATAAAAATACTACTTTATTGATCTAATCAAAATGAAGAACAAGATTCAAAGGTTTAATCTAATACAATAATTGAAATGGAACTAAACTTAATTAATCTACATGAAAAACTAGATCTAGAATTCATTAATGGAGGCTACTAATCTAATCTATTTATAGGTCTAACTATCTACCATTAACAAAGGGCTAAGATTTTGTTTTTATACATTCAGATCCAAAAATCATGCATGGGCTTGGAGCCATGTTTTGGGCCAGAGAATCAGGCACAAAACCCAATTCTTTTCAAATTCAAAAAGGCCTCTTCACCCAGAAGTTGGCTTCAACAGACTTTTCGGCCCACTTCTGCTCCTCTGATTGGGTCAAGGCTTAGACCATTGGAAAGATCTTTCCGAGCCGGTCGTTTTGAAATAAGGTAGGCCCCGGGGTGAGTCCAAAGATATGTCCTTCGGAAGTTCTGCTGACTTTGTGTGCTGTTTCGGCCCGCGTCGACTTTTCAGCTTTTGGACGGGCTTTTAGAAAGGCTTTGTCTTCGAAACTTAGCCTTTAATCACGGAACTCCTTAGTAACCGACCTTTGCTCCTTTATCTCGCTAAAGTGGCACATTTCTGCACATAATGGACTTTGAAGCCTGAAATGCATAAAAACACGTAATCAGTGTTAACTCTTAATTATTACTCACATAATTGGTCTAAAAGTATGACTGTTAAAGGGTTAAAACTACAGTTTTGGGCTCTTATCAAACCACCCCCAAACAGCATTTTGCTTGTCCTCAAGCAAAGATGAGAAATTAACATAAGTGACCAAAAATGGAGTTCTATCTACTTCTCGTTTCGCCGAGTGCGATTGCATTGACCATATGCAACAAGGCCTTAAACCACTAGGAATTCCCTAGTGGACGAGTTATAGCCTCGTGAGAGTTTTCCAGTGAAGGTACTCAAAAACTTCATCTATACTACAACGACTAAGAAATAAAACTATTGTTTCCTTATTCATGCTCCAAACTATCTATACATCTCACTAGCTATGAACAAGAATAACCAAGTCAAAAACCTAAGCTAATATATGCATAATAATCAATCATCTATAATAAACATATATACAATGAGTAATACTATGAAATGTCTAGCAGGTCCGTTTTCAGCTTCGGAATAAGCGCCCTTAAGTAGGTTCTCACAATAATAGTCATGATACAACACTGATTTTTCCACTCAAGTTTAGCTACTCTAGCAAGAAGTGGGCACACTTTACCTTACAATCTCAATGACAACAAGGAAGCCTGAGTCGATCAAACACATCTGCCACTTACTATCACACTAGCCTATTCCTAATTGAGTTAGAGGTCTTTATTAGGTGTTGCGGGGATTAGGAGATGGTTTAAGAAGGAAGGAAATGGATATTCAAAAGGACAAGTCTGAGATAATAGAGTCTTCATATTATGTAACTAGAGAAAACCTTGTTATTTACTTTTGCTTCTACACTTTGTTTCCATCCTTAGCCATATTTTTTTCTTTTTCTTTTCTCTTTTTTTTTTTCCTTTGGCTTTTGACTCCCTTTTATTCTATTTTTGGAGTTTTTATTTTATTTCTATTTTTATTTTTCTTTTCCTTGGATGGAAACTTCTTTTCTTTATTTTCTGAAGCAATTAACTAACTTTTGTTTACACAGGTTTTTCTCTTCTTCTTTCTTCCTCATTCTATTCTCAGACTTATTCTAAATTGGGTGGGTTGAATTATTATTATTATTTATTTATTTTTATTTTGTTTTGTTTTTGTAACAGGGTAAAGGATTTGTGGTTTATGGAAGGCTAAAGAAAGGCTCAGAGGGGCGACTAGCGGGAAATAATTCATAGGTTTGAATTTTTGGCTATATCGATCCAAAAAGGGCCTAAATTCTCGCTTAGGATATGGCATAGTGATCAAGCAAGTGGACGTGTGATTTCTCTATCCAGATTTTACTTCTCCCTTGTGTCATTTCTCAAATGTTTATTTCATATAAGGCTTTTTAGGCTATATTCTCACAGGATTTGTAGAATAAGTAATCTAGCCTAGATTTCAGAAACTTACTGCTAACAATCATAGATACTCATGTAATATACTTATAGATAGATGCAAATATTATTACCTACATATTAACCTAAGTTTCTAACAATTATTCTGATGCAACAGCTACGTGAGACTTCTAGATTGTTAAGAGCATGGAGAAAGAAACAATACCAATATTCCTAAGTGTATAGCATGAACTTATTTATTTATATTTTTGAATTTTTTTAAAATTTTAACTAGAGAACTAATGCATATTAACTCTATCTATATCCTAACAGATGCCTTAATTACACGTATTTCTATGCCCCCCCCCCCCCCAACAAGAAGCATGCTTTGTCCTCAAAGCATTTAAATAAAGAGGGTAGGAAAAATACCATTGAAGCGCGTGAAATTCAGGAACATCTGTAAAACAAGGTTAGAACGTACTAATATAGGAAATAAAATTGACACAACTCTATAATGAAGTTCTACCCATTATGGGGTTAACAAGAATGAAATTGCTTGGGACATAAGCAGACACTAACTAGAATGAAAACTTACCTTATCCCCCGCATTACTCGTCATCTTCCTCATTCTCTTCTTCCATAAAGAAGTGAGGTTCCTTTGCGTCCTGCCATGCCATGATAATTTGCCAGGCTTCCCGCCATTTATCATCTATTATTGCTAACCTATTAAGAGCCACTTGGTCTGACGGGGTGTAAGGTGCAACCAGATGAGGTTGTATCCTCCACCCTTGCCAAGTCATTTAGACGGAAAGATCGAATAATACTATTGGTGGGTCGCATGCGATTAATCGTGAATCCAATCGTGAAGCGTGTACAAAAAAAAGGGAAAGAAACATAGCATAATACGAGAAACTAGAACGGGCATAAGAAGGTACTTATGCCTCATGCTATGGGATCGAGCTAAACTAGACATCAAGGTTCGGGAAGGTCATGACACATACGCCCCGTGGCTAAAGCAAGGAACACGCGCAAAGTGGCATCATTCACGTAAGAAAACGCCATTCCCTAAAATGTTTAGCATGATCCAAAACATAACAGTTCCTATGTTCATGGATAGCTACCAAAGCGCGACGTTATATTCCCCTTGGTCCTCAATACGGAAAATACCCGCGCCATACGACTCATGCAAAACTTCGTAAGTGTAGACATACATATTATCGACCCAATCTAATAGCACCATGGGTCTTGTATTTCAGCGGCATAGCCAGATCCAAGAACAAATGCTAGCAAGAACCTGGTAATTTCTATTGGTTCATTATCAATGTTGATGGAGAACACTTGTTCTCCATCTGGTCTTTTGAAGAAAATGCAGTTATCGTAAAAATAAGATGCTAGAGTCGGAGAATAAAGTGCATCCGGTCTTACCATAAGCGGCTCCCAGCCAACGAATGTGATCGCTTTGCGAAACCAAGCACCATAAGTAGTGCTTTGGAACAAATCTTCGAAAGACTGTTCCGGTATCAATGTTGGAGATGTCATCTCAAAATTACGCTTTGGAATAGCTGCGAATGATCCGGATACTACGCACGAAAAACTGGAAATTTCCTGGTCCACGGAAGTCAGGGCGCGAGTGCGCTCTGATAGGGCGCGGTTGAGCTCGCTCTGAAGAAATTGAAATTTCCAGTGTTTGAGCTCGGGTTGGCTTTCAGCTTGGTATGGCGGCCTCGACAAAAACTCAGAAAAAAATATACAGAGCGCCGAGTCGCGCTCTGTAGAGAGCTGAAAGTGCTTCGGAGTTGCAGAAACTCGGAAAATGAGCCGAAACGAGGGAATCGCGGGAGTGAAAGGTGAGTGATGGAGTTTAGGTGTAGTGTGAGTTGTGAGGATAGATTGTATCAAGTTTATATAGGTTTAAAGTTGCTAAAATGGATCGGGAAGTTGCCAAAACTAATTACGGCAGTTTCCAGAAATCCTAAAATTTCCAAACCCGAAAACGGAAACAACTCATTTTCTTGATTCTAATTCAAACCCAGTATCTTTTAGGTTGATTTTATGATAGAATGTACCTATTTAATCTAGATTTCATCATACAATGATACTCAATCATAGATATGCCTAAACGGCCATATTTTCACCTTGACTCCGCAATAAATTCTAACACGAGGGTAATAAAAATAATGCTTGAATTGATAAAACCACCCCCAAACAAGTTGGGAAGGTGGGATCAATATGAAACAACCACGCATACTGAAAATAACCCCTTATATTAAAAATTTCATTCGGAGTACATTACACTACAAAATTCAAATTACGGAAATAAACTTGCATTAAAATAAATAACAATAATGAAATTACAAATAAAACATAAAACATCAAACTATACTATCCCTAGCTACTCCGAATCGGTGGCGGAGGGAACACGCCTCGAGATCGCTCTCGAAGCTCTCTGAAGAAGAAAGACATTCGCCCTTCGGCGACGACGCCGTGGCCTCGGATGGTGTGTCCTCGAAGGAGAGTCCCCGTGAGGTGGGAATCGTGGTCGATCTCGTCCGAATCGGGCGCCGAGCTTCTAGCTCGGCTCATCTGTTCCCACCTCTCATCCCTCTCTAGGTAACGGAGCTCGAAGTTGTGATGCATCGTCGTTCGTCGAGTCCGAGGTCTTCATAGATAGTGTTTTAACGCGATGCCTCGATGGATCACAGCCATGCTCGCGATCCGCCCAAAGACCTCTCCAAGGCATCCGTCAAAACAGGTCAAGTCCTCCTCATCCTCGAAGGCATGCCGATGTCCCCCAGACCTCCTCGGCATTCTCAGCTCTCCATCCTCTTCTTCTTCTTCTCTATCCTCAGCCCAATCTCCAAACCCGTTGGACACACTCCTTATAGATGCGCGGGGTTACGGTGGAGAGTGATGTATGTTCGATCGATCGCTGAGCCGCTCTCAACTTGAGCATGATCTTTGTTATCAACATAGGAGAGGGCAAATGACCTCCTTACTCCCCTAATCATGCTTCAGTAAAAACTCTAAGATGCAGAAGTCATACTTCCGCTCTGGAGTATCCATAAGATATGGAGGCAGATTCAGCCGATATCGCCGACCTTCCCCTTCCCCTCGATCGCGTTAACCAATCCCGGGTCAGAGCCCCTTTGTTGGTCCTAAGGGAAGCCTGTCGAACACAATGCGATCTTGCATTGTAGTCCCCTCCAATAACTGTCTCGTGCATCAATGGTTCTACCCCATTATGCTGGGACTCCTGCAGGGTGACATTCAGATGGGTTCTAGGCGGAATGCCTAGAATCTCACCAACAAACCGGTCGTCACTTCCTTCCGCTCTTCTTCGCCACAACAACAAAATCCTCGCCCTTCCAACTCCCTCAGTATCATAGAACCGTCGGACTAAGTCCTCATGGTAATAGGCTTCAATCGAGTACCACAAGCTATTCCAGTCTCGACTGATCATCTCGTCACCGTAAAACGGCGCGAAGTGGTCGCGGTAAAAGCTTGCTCCGCAAAATTCGGCGTTGTTGAGCCATTGGAAGTTTGGAATGTAGTGGGGGGTTTAAATGTGATGTAGTGGTGGGATTTTAATCGACTGGTTGAAGCAACAGTGGTGGTGGTGGAGTGGTGGCGGCAGCACCAAAATTTTGAATTTTCGGTGGTTTTTAGTGATGTAAATCGGTGGGAGTGGTGGTCGGTGGTGTTTGGAGTCGATTTGGGTTGGGATTTGATTTTGGGCGTGGGTTAATTCTCGTTTTCTTTTTATTTTGATTTTGTTTTTTTAGGTTTTTGGAGCTTGGCGTTAATGGCGGAATGGAGAAGAAGATCGCGAGTGCTGCTAAAGGTAAGGGCTGTCGGTGGGCGCGGGTTGGGCCCAAGCCCAAAATCGAAATTTGTGATTTTTTTTCCGATTTTTCGCAAAACTTCAAATCAAAATTGCCGCTTCGTTACCGGTCCGATTTTTGCGAATGAGATATGGAAATGATCAGGAGAGAATTTTCAATCCAATGATCCATAAAACACTCCATTCCGACCGTGGATGACATATAAGATAGTGGAAAACGCCTCAAAGTGCGTGCATGACGTACGTTATGCGAACAATTGAACTCTAAATTCATGGATTATGTCAACCCAAATCGTAATATAATAAAACGGCCTAAGCAACTCTAATGGGACATAAATATTTAGTATGGAACATTTAACACCCCCAAACAAATTTTTACAACGGCTTAGAAAATTTGTTTTTAGCAAATGGTCTTTTAAAGTCGATTTCGAGACTTCCTAGGTTACTATGCTTATTCTTTAATATATATATATATATATATATATATATTTATTTATTTATTTATTTATTTATTTATTTATTTTTAATTTTAAAAAGAAAACAATAAACAAGAAGGACATAATTCACCCCATAGAGAAACATGACTCAAAAATCCGAAAAAACATGCAAGAGTGGAAAACGTGAATTATGTTTAAACGTGGACTTAGGTTCCGATACTTACAGCCACACACTCCATAGAGAGGGCTCGGTTACCTTAATGGTGCACTCTCCAATATATATGGAAATGAAAGGAAATGCACTAAACACAAAAGTTGAGTCGTTTATAGTCAGATACTCGAGACTTTATCTAGACGTATGTATGAACATGCAGTTTATCATATATCAACAACCGAAATAATTGTGGATCATTCCATAAATAAATATCACAGAAAACATATCCAAACACAATCAAGCACCAAGATTTTCTATGACTCAACCTAGTGAAATAAAAGCGAAGTCGGATAACCCTATTATGTAACCTATCATGCACCTTATTTTTCATTTTTGAATGAGTGGGTGTTCTAGTAAATAAGGATGGAAAAGTGAATCGTTGTGGAGAATATGGTGGATATGGATAAGTTGTAGAAAGACAGCCTGTAAACAATGAGGATGTGGTTTTAGCACAAAACTCATTCATTGTGTGTGTAGGGACTGTCTCAATTCTGAAAATGAAGGTGTCAAGTGGTTTGTCCTTCTGTAGTATTTGTTTACTAGGTGGATTTAAAAAATTATGGAGCACGGGAGAAACAAAAGGATCGAGTGCAAACTCGAGATTCCTTTGAAAGGGTGGAAGGAGGGGAATCGAGGTGGATGTTGTGCAAAGTAGTTCTTGATAGGGTGATTCATCACCTTCTCGAAGAAACTCATCGAATTGCTCATCTAGATTGGTCATATCCTCGTTACTATGATAGTCATCTACATCTTTGAGAAAGTCATCTATCTCATCCTCATCCGTAATATGTGTATCGACTAGTGTAGGGATGGAAATATTAGAGTCTGAACTTCCAAAGGAAAGAAATTTGGGCATATGATTATCATGGAACGTGTTGTTGAAATAATCTCGAGCAACGCCCTCGATCATGCTAACCTCTCCATCCATAGACGAATCGGGTAACTGCGTCTTTGTTTTAAAAACATTGACTTCAACAGAAAGATGGCCAAAAGACATGGACATTGAACCATCACGGCAATTAATGAGCGCATTGGCAGTTGCCAGAAAAGGACGCCCTAAGATGATCGGGACAGAGTCGTTAACGACTTCTGTGTCGAGGATGACAAAATCGGCCGGATAGTAAAAATCTTGAATTTTTACCAGAACATTTTCGACGACACCCTTAGGATACTTAATAGACCGATCAGCTAATTGCAACGTCAATCTAGTGGGTTGCATCTCGTCTAGACCTATTTGTCTATACAAATAAAACGGGAGTAAGTTTACACTAGCCCCCAAGTCTAATAACGCGGTCGTCGTATAGGAATCTCCTAAGGTGCATTGTATAGTAGGGGATCTAATTGTGGTCCTTGTACTTAACAATTCCATTATGTTCAGATAGAGTTGGGAATTGTTCTGTTAAAAAGGCGTCTTTTGGTATATTGGTCTTACGCCTAGTAGTACACAATTCCTTAAGAAACTTAGCATGGTGTGGTAGCTTTTTTATAGCTTCGAGGAAGTGAAGGTTTATAGTTAGGTTCTTAAAAACATCCCTAATCTCCTCGTAATTTGTATCCCTAGTTAACACGGCTAATTTTTGTGGAAACGGTGGTTTCTGTCTATATTTAGTAATGGTATTACCTGGGTGTTTAACCGTGGCTTCCTGTTTCTTAGGTTTTGTTGTAAATGGTACCTCTACAGTGGTAGGCTCTTCAGTTTCTATTTCGGTATCTAGTAATATAGCAGGTGTAGGGGCTACTGGTGTGGTAACTATAGGCATAGTTACTTTGTTATCAACCACTCGCCGAATCGGAGAGTGGTGATGGCCTTTAGCTCACCTACATTTTCATATTCACTACTAGTATTATTGGTTACCTCAAAGGCTGTATTTGTTGTTTTAGGATTAGGTATTTCGTTACTTGGAAACACACCTTTGGGTTGGGCTTTATCTTGAGCCAACTGTTTGGTTAAATTATTAACGGATTGTAGAAGTTCGTTGGTTAGATTGAGCCATGGTTTGGAAAAGTTTTGGCTCACTTGTATGAAGGTGTCAAGACGATCCGGTTGTGTGGGTGTAGTAGTCACGGGTGGTGTGGATCGAACTATTTCAAGTGAATTATTTATGGGTGGATTTGGGTAGTTATTATTTGCGGACGATACCTCTACTAGCATTATAATTATTATAACTACTTTGACCTTGTGCTTGACCTTGTCGAGGTTGCACTTGGTTGTTATAATTATTAAAATTCCCCGACCGCCCCTTGTCGAGTGGGGCTTGGTTAAAGCCGCATGCGTGAGGCCTAACATATTGGTTATTGTACCCTTGAGGTGTGACGTTTTGGTTATTTCTCCAACGAAGTTGGGATTTTGTCTCCCCGGGCGTTAGGTTCACTATTAATGGAACAAGCCCGTTCATAGGCTATAGGGGATGGGAGTCGGGATGCTCGGGGCTCCAACAAAAACTACATGGATTTGAATTGACATTCATGACGGGGATTGGCTTTTGTTGTATTGAAATGGCCTCTACCTTTTTGTGAGGGATTCAATTAGAGTTTTAAGCTCGGGATCTGATTTAACCTCAAACATACCGGTAGCTTTTAATCTGTTGAAGAAGAACTAGCGAGCGGGAGTAATCGTCACTACCCCCCGGTTGTTATTTCGCTTTAGTTTGGTCCTCTAAAAATTTATAAGCCTCCAAGCTCCTTTGCTTAAGAAACTACCCCATTCATTATGTCAAGGACTTCTTTATGGTGGTGTAGAAGTCCTTTGAAAAAAGCACGAACTAACGTGTCTTTCGCTAAGTTATGATGTGGACACTCTATAAGGAGATCGGTGAAACGATTCCAAGCCTCTAAAAATGTTTCATGAGGATTTTGTCGAAAAGAAATGAATCTTGGAAAGCATCTCATCCGTCTTTAGGGGTGGGTAAAAATGTTCCATAAACAAATTGAACAAGTTTAGCCCACGAGTCCACGTAATTAGGCGTTTGGGCAGTTAACCAAGACCACTTTATCGGCTAAGGTGAAAGGGAATACCCTTAATTTAATTTGTTCCGCACCAACCGTAGGATGGTGGAATGTTGTTAGGACTTGTTCAATCCTCGCGATGTAAGCCGATAAGGTTTTTCATGGTCTAATCCATGAAAAGCGGGTAACAAATTAAAATATTTGGGGGATTCGAAATCCCGGTGGGTCCGCTAGAATGATGCACGATTTGGGGCTATCGCCTCAAGGCTTTGTAGAAGTCGAGAGAGGCCTCTCTTTTCGTCGGGCATTGGTCGTGATGTGTGTGAAATAGTAGCTAGAGGTGTAGTGGGTGGTATACTAGATAGACTTGTTTGTTGCGTTGTTGTGTAATGACGTTCGGGTGTTTTTTGTTCGCCGGACCTTAATCTCATACAAGGCTAAAACCAAACTTAGCTAAACACATCAACACTCCAAACAATTCTGATATACTAGTATAAACCTCTAACAGGAGAGCGAGGTGTGGAAGAAAGGAATACCTGATTGCGTCCTTGCTTCGCTTATGAATAGCGTCTTGTTTACACGTGTTCAGTGTATATAACAGGTTAGAACACTAAAAAATATGAAAAATCAAAGTTCGAATCAAAACTGTCGAAATCTGGAAAAATTAACAAAGGGCGCGGGTGCGCTCGGATAGGGCGCGGTCGCGCTCCGGGTAATTTTCAAATTACAGTGTTTTTAGGGTGGGTCGCGCTCGAGGTCCAGTGAGTTAATGGTCAAGGAAGATGAAGATAGCCAGCCGATTGTAATTTTTACCCGGAATTTTTCAACTCTGAAATGGACAACCACAGTATGAATCAAACAATGGTGGGTGGGTGTAATGAGACTTTAAGAACAGTACTAACATTACGAAAACAATACGAAAGTGAAACTAAGATGGCAGCGGCGCCATTTGATTAAAGATAAAATTGAATAGTCTACCTACGAAATGAACGATGAACTCAAAACGTAAGTAAACTAAACTAATCTTATGATGCCTATATTTATCAAAGATTCTACTCTCAAGTCTATGAGATATAGTGGAGTAGAGTGATTCGTTCCACTCTTAGTCCTTCCGCATGCTATGTTCTCAAGTGTAAGTACTCTCTACTTAAAGTCTAATGAGAGATTTACTGAAAAAAGGCAACTAGACTACGCGATGCAACTACCCACCTAAATGCAACTAGTCGGCGATGGGAATAACTAAGGAATGCTACGTTGATTCTATGATAAGGAGTTAGAGGGGATTGATTCCACCTTAACTCGACTTAATCCTATTAACGACGAATCGTCGTAATCCGAATTGAACTGCTTTGCAGAACAATTGGTTCTTCCTAATCCCTAATTACACATGGCATTCCTACCAATTCATAACTAGCATGTGAACGATTAAACCCATTCTCATGGTGAACTAATCGTTTCTAGAGTGGAAAGGAAATTACGACGATTCTACGATATTCAGAATCAAGCTTTCATCAAGGCTTCTCAACCCCCTCTAATGGAGGTTTAGCCGATAATCATTACGCAATCATTTCCGATTACATTTAAACTAAACATGATATAAAGAATTGAAATTTACTTAATTAAACAATAATGAAATCTAATTTAATGACTCAAATGAAATAAAGACAGGAATTGAAATTAGATCTAGGAATGGAAATGACAAAATCGAAATTGATAAAAATACTACTTTCTTAATCTAATCAAAATGAAGAACAAGATTCAAAGGTTTAATCTAATACAATAATTGAAATGGAACTAAACTTAATTAATCTACATGAAAAACTAGATCTAGAATTCATTAATGGAGGCTACTAATCTAATCTATTTCTAGGTCTAACTATCTACCATTAACAAAGGGCTAAGCTTTTGTTTTTATACATTCAGATCCAAAAATCGTGCATGGGCTTTGAGCCATGTTTTGGGCCAGAGAATCAGGCCCAAAACCCAATTCTTTCAGTCCAAAAAGGCCTCTTCAGCTATAGTTGGCTTCAACAGACTTTCCGTCCACTTCTGCTCCTCTGATTGGGTCAAGGCTTAGACCATTGAAAAGATCTTTCCGAGCCGGTCGTTTTGACATAAGGTAGGCCCCATTCCGAGGTCTGAGTCCAAAGATATGTCCTTCGGAAGTTTTGGTGACTTTGTGTGCTGTTTCGGCCCGCGTCGACTTTTCAGCTTTTGACCAGGCTTTTAGAAAGGCTTTGTCTTCTCGAAACTTGGCCTTTAATCACGGAACTCCTTAGTAACCGACCTTTGCTCCTTTATCTCGCTAAAGTGGCACATTTCTGCACATAATGGACTTTGAAGCCTGAAATGCATAAAAACACGTAATCAGTGTTAACTCTTAATTATTACTCACATAATTGGTCTAAAAGTATGACTGTTAAAGGGTTAAAACTACAGTTTTGGGCTCTTATCACTATGCACTGTAGAAGGTGACGTTCTTGTCAAACCATGGAACGCACAGCACCTTCGCAAGTACTATCAGTAAAGTTGTTATTTCATGCTTTGTTATACATTGTTCATTATCTCCAGTCATCAATAAGGTTCTTCACCTTGCAATCGAATTTATTCCTTGCACGCTCTTTATTTGTTATCCACAATGGACTAAGCCTTTAGGGAATTATTTTCTCACTATCTTTTCAAGAATATTGTATGCGAATTTTCTTTAGAACCAGTGATAATGAGTATGGGGAAGTTGAACTATATGCTAGTTCCTCTCTCATCCCCATGTAGCTGGAACTGTACATCAGTTCTTTTAAACTGCGATTATCCTCGATGGGCTAAGCCTTTAAGGAATCTGACCACACTAACTGTTCAGTAAACTGTATGCCAGTTTGACTTGGAACAAGAGATAGTGTTCTTGAGAGCCTGAACTATATGCTAGTTCCTGGAGCTTTCAAAACATCAAACATAGGGGTTGCTGGGAAGATCTGGATTGGATCCAGATCCTAGCATGCAATCATTGGCCTAGAACATCGGCATGATGGCGCTGAGGAAGACTCCCCTACTGCTGTTCTGGCGATACCCTATTTATTTTTTTAAATAAATAGGACCTGTCGTTATTAAACATAGTGTCGTGCTCATGACGCCAAGTTACTTTCACAATGACATATGTCTCTATTGCGATCAAACTCTTAATTACAGTTAACTTGAATGACTCCTATGATATCCTGATTAGATTTTGGTTATGCCCCATTTTAATCTGTTTAGCCTACTAGGGTCACCTATTATTGTTCCAAACGAACTTTGGGGGCATCAAGGGTATAACATGCATAGTAGTACATGTCATATAACATAAAATGCTTTAAATGTATGCATAAACTAGAAAAGCTGCAGAGTTTAGTAAGTAAGTAGTATGCATGCATAAACTAGAAGAGCTGCAGAGCTCAGTAAATAGTATGTGAGCAACATAGCTCAATATTACAGACCCATATAATAATTATTTAAAAATAATTGTTTTCCAAATCATGAACTGGAGAGCTAAGTCTTTACTTAGCCTATTGGGTAGGGGTAGAATCAAACTTTGGTTTACCATCAGTGCTTGCTACTGCACCATCGTCAAGAACTTCTGGTTCACTTTCAAGAACAAACTGTGTGGTTGGATTAGTTGGAATGGTTGAAGGCTAAACAGAACACTGACCTAAAGCTGGCACTAGTAAAAAAGGAAGCTCATGAACGGGAGGCATGTCATCATCGGTGTCTTTTTCAGAAGATAAGGAGGCATCAGGCATAAATTTATTTTGAATAGCAGAGATACTAATGTCCAGATGACACGTGTATGGGAAATAACCTAAGACTATAGATGTCCAGAATGAGACGAGGACCACATGATCAGTTCTGTGAATAAGTAATCTCGTGCTTAACACGAGTATTTAGTAGACATGTGCCAGGCACGTGACTGACCATCTCTAAACATAACAATTCTCCAAGTCGTTAGGAACTGATATGGATAGTTCCTAAATAGAAGGAAACTGAAGAGGGCGATCTTTGATGAGAAGGAATGAATCGTGATGGCATATCTTTAAGAGTTACCTTTTAGATAAAATCTTCCCATATACGATGGGACATAATGATTAGCAAGGAAACCTAACTCTCATAAGATATGGTCTAGATTCAGACTTCCATAAGGAGAGAATTCCTAATAGGAAGGTAGAGTCCAAAGATGGAAGGGAACTCACAAGCGGTAAGGATAGCCCTAACCCAAAGACTCTCAAAGCTTTTCCTATATAAATCATAGGGATTCGCTCTTAGGAACTATGCAAAATAGGGTTTGATTCTCCTAAATAAACAACGAGATACCTAGGCAACCGCCAGGCGCTTCAACCCTAAACTCACAATCATCTTATCACTTCTCTACTCAGTAAAAGCTTCTAGACCACAAGGTACAGAGGAAGATCAGGGGATACTCAGAAATCCCCCTACAGCTGCTGTTACAGAATAGTTGTAACGACTACATTTCCACCTTTGAGTGTTACAAGACCTGGCTGAGGTCTTGGTATAAGTGACCTGGTTAAGGTCTTGATATGAGTGACCTAGCTAAGGTCTTGGTATAATTGATGATAAGCACCCAAAACTATAATATAAAACTCCATAGAGACATAATATTTTAGTTATTTTTGTATTTAATAATAATAAATTAATGATATTTTCGTGCTTTTACATGATTAAGCAATCAACGTGAAAATGAGGATAAAAGCTAGTATTTAAGCACGAAATAGTGTGTCTATATGATGTATTTCGATTTAGCCCACGTGAAGCTCAATGAAGCCTGACTCAAGCCCAGGGAAGCAAAGAGGACAAATTCAAGTCAGAATAAGATCAAAGCGCCGGAAAAGGATCAAACTTCCGAAGCTCGTATTTGCCGAACCTGGACTCCAATGGTGGAAAATGAAACATCAGAAAGACCAGTGCGGCGAGCTCTACACATAGGTGGGACTTTGTAAAAAGTCAACTTTTGGACCAGCCACTAGTCGAGACATGAGGGACCCACTATACGGACCCACAGAATTTGGTGACCAAGTTCACACGTCAAGCTTCTGCACAATTCAAGTTGCATTGAAATGAATCAAAGACTTTTGTGCATAACTTGGCACAAAAGTCATCAAATTTAATAAGGTGAAAGTCTTGTTAATTAGGACACAAATTCCTAAGTGGTGGATTGATTAGGTGGAAAAGGATTAGGTGGCATGATTAGGTAAATACAAATCAAATTTTGGTGCAAATTCTTGACAGGTGGATACAAATTATGTGGGAAGAAAAAGACAGTCTTGATTCCACATTTAAGGGTGAAATTGAGCATTGGAAATACACGTGAAGGAATGGAGAATTAGCACTTTCATTTGCTATAAAAAGATGTCTTCAGTAACAAGGCACAACTTTTTGCTCGTAGTTTAGTTTTTTATGGAGTAGAAAGTTTCCACCTTTGTATTTTTGTTTTGGTTTTGTTAAATTATGTTAATTTTATAATATGTTTTCAATTCTAAATTATTAATTAAAGTTATTTCTAAGTTGAGTATTGCAATATTAAGTAATCTAGTAGAATTATCTTTTGTTATGTTTCTCATTTTTAGTTTAATCTAAGTTGAGTAACTTGCAAATTAAGTCACTTTGGAAAATAGGTTTAAAATATTTGTAAAATCCTGCTTACATAATTCCCTTATAGAGAAATCTTCATTTGGTTGTTAACTTGAGTTTTAGCTCTTAGGTTTAGGACGAAACCCTCACTCCAATTATATTTCAACGTGTGCATGAGTGAAGTATTTGAGTGCATGTGAAAACTTATATTTTTACATATGCAAGAGTATGATTATCAATTGGCGCCGTTACCATCCTAAATGCCTGAGAAACAGCATACCAAGTGGGAAAAGCTCCGCCCTTTCATCTCATTTCTTTCTTTTAATTTTGCATTTGGTTTTCGCTCACATTTTATACATGTTTTACTATTGATCCAAGATTTTTTTTTTTTTTTTATCATTCCAGGTTGCATACGAGTTGAAAAACCCAATATTTGAACCACTGGAAAATCACTGGAAAATTTCCAGCTCAATGCAAATAGTTGAGAGCATGCACACGCTCTAAATTGCCTTATCTAAAGCGTGCCTCGCAATCTAGTACAGTAAAAAGTCTACCCAAAAAAAATAAACAAATAAATAAATCGCGATCCGCGCCTTGTCGTGCCTATTTCATAGCGCACCCATGCTCAAATTGATACTGATCAGGTCGAGTTTTGGTGCGGACCTTCCAATTCACTTCACAGACCTAGAACAGTACTCGTATCGTGTTCCAATAGAATACGAATGTGCTTCAAGACTATTGAAGACGCTATTTACAAGCGTAGCACGGGCATTTCCAGGTTTCAACTCCTAACACTCCCGTTTCTTAATATTGCCATGTTGTATATTATTATTTGCATAATAGCCTATATATACACATGTGTGAACTTTGTTTGCATGTTTACAACATATATACGTATCAGTGGATGTTATTGCATGCTTAGCATCTATCTATATATCAGTGCACTGTTTTGTTCAATAATTTGATTTTGTCATGAAAGAGGAGAACATTCCAACGAGGGTTAAAATCTTAGTTGGGTAAGTTATTTTTAAGCCCTTCGGGGTGAAACTGCTCTCTATATGACATTCGCAATCTCACTGAGAGTATTGACGAAATCAAATTATTATGCAAAATATGTGTCGTTTAGGGTAGTATATTATTTAACATTGCATGTTTAGTTTTTATATATGTGATCCATCTTTACCTATTAGTATATATATACGTATGAGTGGTTTCGATTCGCCTATTAACGTAGATATACATATACGTAATTCATATTTGCCTATTAGCCTCCATATACTATTACTGATGTATATTTGACTGTTAATATAGAAATCTACATTGATGATACATCTTTGCCTATTAGTATATATATACGTATGAGTAGAATCTTTTCACATACTACCGTCTATAGCTGCGTATGAATGAACTATGTTTGCATGATTAGATTTTATATGCGTATATAGTAACTTACACTTGAAAAAAAATTTAAAATTAAAAAAAAAAAAAAAAATTAAAAAAATTAAAAAAAAAAAAAAAAAAAAAAAAAAAAAAAAAAAAAAAAAAAAAAAAAAAAAAAAATTGAAAACTAATAGTAATGCTAATAATAATAATAAATATTTTGTGCCTTTATCCTATGCATAATTTGTAAATAATTTTAAAAAATAAATAATAATAATTATAAATAAATTTAAAAAAAATCATAAATCATAATCATATTCCAATGGTGTCTAAAAAACTTGAAAGATTGAGGTTATCTAATTAAGGAACGTGCTTGCACGGAAAACCTCCTTCATATCTCTCATGTGACCTGACTGTTAGTTTATGCACACGTATTTCTCGCTTCACTGCTACATTAGCGAAAGCATAGGCCAACGTTGTTCACTTCTAATAATTACGTAAATGATAAAATTCATGTAAAAATAAGTTCTTTTTGTGTCTCAAATTTAATTTTATGCTTGCATGAGATAAAAGTCTGGTAATAATAAAGAATTTGAATATACTTATCGTAAGTGAAAATACGATAAGCATTTGCGTAAGTTCTCACATCAACAAAGTACTTCATCTGTTAATAGTAATCATCAGAATCCTTTGTCGCCATTAACTCCATTTGTTATGGCCGACGACCCTCCACCAGTTGAGAAGCCCCTTTCGGATTTCTATACAGCTTTATAGGAAGGACTTTCTTCCTGCATCAAAATCGAGGAGATTGCGGGTGATTTTCAAATCCCGCCCAACGTATTCGAATTGTTACCTGTTTATCATGGTTTAGACTATGAGAAACCGTACAATCACCTTCGTAGGATTCAACAAGTCGCCACCACTTTCCAACATCCATCCGTCTCTAACGAACAAGTCTTGCCAAGTTTGTTTCCTTTCACCTTACCTGATAAAGCTTCAGTTTGGCTGGCTAGCAGGTCAACTGCCACAATCCATCGACACATGGAACAAACTTGTGCAATCTTTCATGGTCAAATTCTCCACTTAGAAGAAAACTACTGAAATGCTTCTGAAAATTCAATTATGTCGCCAACATACTCATGAATCGTCTACCGAAGTGATAAGCACCCAAAAATATAATATAAACCCTATACAGATATTACATATTGGTTAATTATGTGTGTAATAAATGCAAATTAATTATATATATTTCCATGCTTTTGCAGGTTTCGACACGTAAATGATGAAATTTCAACAAAACCGGCATTTTGGCATGGAAACAAGGTGAATATGCTAATTGGAAACACAGCCTTTTTATCAATTCCAAAAGAAGCCCATTGGAAGCTGAAAAAAGGATCATAATCAAGCCCATGAAGCCTGGTCAAAATAGTCAATTCCAGGTCAACCCTAGTCAAATCTTGCATAAAAGTCAACGAAACATCAAAAAATCATATCTTTTGACTCCAAACTCCGTTTTGGGCGTGTGACCTGTCAAAACGATCAGCATGACAAGCTCTACACAATGTTATATAGGTCCTATCAATTTACTAGACTAAGAATTAAAATAGGTCCGAACCAAGACAAAGTAAAAATCCAATTACTATTCATCATGATGTCATTAAGTGGAAGTTTATGTAATCACCCACTTTCTCCACTTAATACATGCACAAACCACTCCTAATTATTTATCTTGTAATGGGAATTACTATTCACCCACTTTCTCCATTTAGATTAAATAAATTCTATTATAAAAGTAGATTAATTTGTAACCTTTGGATTTAAAATGTAAGATGTAATCTTGGCCACCCATTTCACTCCTTTAAAACTATAAATAGGAGGGGTGGTGTTCTAAATAAATTTGCCAATTTACTTGTGATTTGTGGCCTTGTAGCCCTTCACTCTCTCCTTCTTCTTCTTTATTTTCATTAGTTGTAGTTATCTCACCATAAGCTAACTCATCATTTGTGGAAGGGTTAGATAAACCCATGTCAGAATAACTCTACTAATGAAGGTGTAACTCAATTGCTTAAAATTTAACAAGTTTGATTTTTACTTCAATTACAAAATAGTTAGAAGTGGAAAACATACTAGAGGTTGAAGAAGTGTTCTAGAGATAGGGTGCTAATTTAATCTCTCATGCTAGTAGAATCTTTTTAGAGATTTAGAAATTCTTAGGGATCAAAGTTTAATTATTCACTTTGATTTGTCTATGAATCAAGGTGAATATGAAAACTAACAATTGAAATATGTCTTTCATTAATAGTAGTTTGAATCACATGGTAAATCAATCCTCCATACTTCTCTCTCTTCTATCTTCTTTAGTCATTTTAGAATAAATTTGTTATTAGTAACTTTTGTAACTTATAATTAAAATAAGTAAAGTGTAGTGTAAAAATTTCCACCTAAAGCCTTCTCTCATTTAAGGTTTCTCTTGAGTAGTCTAGCTAAGTTGTGAACCAAAAGTGCTTCAATGTTAGGCATGGGACGATTCCTTTACTCGAACTATATTTCAACATAAATCGAGGGTAAGATAATTGATATAAGTGTGAGTTGGAGTAAGTCCAATTTAATACTTATCAAATGGCACCGTTGCCATCCTAACATCTACCGAAGCACGACAACGGAGCTCGTCTACATCACGGGGAATCCCCCCTCTTCTCTCCCTTCCATTTTTTCTCTTTATTTTTTTTACTTTATTTTTGTCTACTATTCTTTTTTAACTTTTGTTTTGTTTTTGTTTTTGTCACAGGTTTTCTTATCTAGCACTATATTCCAGTCGCGGGACGCGACTAAATAGGTGGTGTGCACGAGTCCCCCAGTTTAACAATGTCGGCGCGCGACTTGTAGTAGTTGGTTTTGAGTCGCGCCTGCTACTATTATGGGGAATTAGATTCCAACGTTTGAACGTCAAGTCTTCCAAAATTCATATGATATCACTGCCTACCTGATGCAGTGAAACCTGTTCCTGGAGGGGATATTAGTGTTTCATATCTTGCGAGGAGGTTCCGAAATCATTTCTATATCTATAAGGTGGAGTTCCGGGACACTTTTCAAGTTCCGTTTTCTACCACTCCTCGACTCACTTGCTAGAGGAGTAACTTCTTGCATGATATAACTTGTTTAGACCTTGCATACGTATAGTAGTATGTATTATAATATTTGTTTGGATGATTAGGATTGCTTAGTATATTTGTATGTATGTATGGTTTGGATGTTTTGTATAAGTATTCGATTTTGTCAAGAAAGAGGAGAACATTCCAACAAGGGTTAAAATCCGAGTTGGGTAAGTTGTTTCTAAGCCCTTTGGGGCAAAGCTGCTCTCTATATGACATTCGCAATCTCAATCAGTATTGACAAAATTGAATCTTTATACAAAACATGTGTTAACTAGTGTCGTATATATTGTGTAAACAAACACATATTTCGTGAGTTGTCATATATAGCATACTTATAATTTGAGTTTTCCAAGCATATTCGTAATATGAGATTTGTTTCTACGTCGCATGTTACAATTTGTTGATTATAAGTTGTTTACATGCTACGTATTTTTGTACCTTATATAAATTGTGTTTAGTTTGAGTTGTATTGCCATATTTGTTTGTATAATTCGTTAATAGTAAAAAACTACTAAAAAAAATTCATAAAATATTTCATATTCAAACAGTGTCTAGGAAGCTTGCAAAAATTGAGGTTCTCAATCTGTCAAGTGAACTGGCTATTTGTCTATGCTAATGTAATCCTTGTTCAAATGTTATCATTAGCAGAGGCTCAAGCTTACGTTGCCCATCTTCATCCTCACGTAATTGAATTAATCACGTAAAAATTCATTCCTTGTATGCCTTAGTTTTTTTTTTTTTTGAAAGAACTAGGGGTTAAGGGGACCCCAACCTTTATTAATTCAAATTCGCAAGTACAACTTACCTTATTTATCCCCTTTGATCAGTTCACTAAGTTTTTGATCAGTTCATTCCTTGTATGCCTTAGCTAATTTTATGCTTACATGAGATTAAGGTCTGGTACTAATAAGGAACTTGAACACACATATCGTAGAAGAAAATACGATAAGCAATTACGTAAATTATCACTTCAAACAAGCTACTCCTCTGACACTAAACCTCAAAAAGTGAATCGATTAGTTGCCATTAACTCCTCTAGTTATGGCTGAAACGACTATTATAGTCGAGAAGCCCCTTTCAGACTTCTACACTACTTTAAAGGACGAACCTTCTTCCTGTATCAAACTTGCAGACCTTAATGTGGATTTTTGAATCCTGCCAAACGTCTTCAATTTGTTGCCCGTTTACCATGGGTTGGAACATGAGAAACCATATAATCATCTTCATCGGATCCAAACAGTCCTAAATACTTTCCACCATCCCAACGTTTCCTATGAACAAGTCTTGTTACGGTTGTTTCCTTTCACCTTAGCCGATAAAGCTTCAGTTTGGCTAGTAGGTACACCGCTTCATTCTTACGACACATGGGAAAAATTAGTACAATCATTCATGATTAAATTCTACACTCAGAAGAAAACCAAAGAGATGCTTCAGAAGATTCAATTCTTTCATCAACATCCTCAGGAATCCTTTATGGAAGCTTGGGAAAGATTCAATGATCTTCTTCTCGAATGTCGCCATCACCAACTCGACACTAGTGTCCTCGTTCGTTCCTTCTTTAACGGTCTTTCCGATCATTAACAAGAAACGCTCGATATCATGAACGGTGGTAATTTCTTGGATAAAGGCGCTAATGAAGCATTTAAATTCCTTGAAAAGCAAGCATCGTGAAGTACCTCTTGGGGAAACACAGATTCTTCCCATTCCTCTCACATCACCCCTCAAAAAGCCATATCTATGTTTGAAGTCAAACCTGATCCTGAATTAAAAACTTTGATCGAGTCCTTGACCAAGAAGGTAGATGCTCTTTCCATCCAAGTGAATGATACAAAACCACAACAAGTCATGAACGTCAGCAATTCCCCATGTTATCTTTGTCAGAGCCTAAACCATACTGAACTCTTTTGTCCGTTACTTTATGAATCCATGTCTCATCTTGAAGAAGTTTGTGCCTTCAACATTCCTAATGCACCATGGCAACAACATCCACATTTTTCTTGGCATAAAAACCAATAACAGCAAGGACTTCTAGGTTTCACCAATCAATCCGTTAGGCCATCTCCAAACTTCAATTCATATCAGCAAGGATATAATCAGTAATTCCAGCAAAGACAAACCCAGTTTCAGAGTTCTTCTAACTCTAATTTCAACTGCAGCCTTGTGCCCGTAAATCCTAATTTCTCAGATCAATAACCCGTCAACAACTATCGTGACCTCGTTCCTGCATCACCACCTGTGCATCCTTCAGCAGACAAGATAAGTGAGACCTTTCTGGCTTACATGGAACAACAATCTCAAATACTGACATCCATTCAACAATCCCTTCAGCTATTAGGCCAAGACAAACTCCGAAAGGCGTGTTTTATGGACAAGCGGTTCCAAATCCGAAACCCACAAACACAGCTTTTGAAGTTAGCAATACTCCAGGTACCAGTAATCCAAACCAAGGTGAAGTGAATGCTGTCTACAATCTTCAATCTGATAGAACTGTAGACAATCAAATCCTTATGCCAAATATTCACCTAACTGAAGCTGAGAAAGAAGCTGCACCTGTATTTTCAAAGGACCCTAGAAGATACACCATTCCATGCACTTTGGGAGACAAGTATACCACTATTACACTTTTAGATCTCAGAGCAAGTATCAACCTACTTCCCTATTATCTATTCCAACAGTTAGGTCTCCATGATCTCAAACCTACTACCATGAAATTGCAGTTAGCAAATCGCTCCATCAAAAAGCCCAAAGGCATTGTGAACAATGCCTTTGAAAGGTCCAAGATTTTTCTTACTCAGTTGACTTTGTCATTCTAGACACCAAAGTTGCATTCGATTCCATTCCTATCATCTTAGGGCGCCCCTTCCTCGCAACTGCAAAAGCCATCATCAATTGTTGTGATAGATCCATAATATTATCTTTTGGGAATCAATTTGTTGAGATTAACATCTTTAAGATAACCCAATCATTGGATGAAGAGACAAACATGATCGACAGTTCGAATGATGTCATAACTTCCTCATTGGTTTCAACACTAATGGTGGAAGAAGATAAGGATCACAATTTTTATGAAGACATGACAGAGGAGGAATTTCTAAACCTTTATCTAATTGATCATTCTGCTCCACCAATTGAAAATTGCATCGAGTATCTATCAGTTTCTACGGATATAGAACCCCAGGAACTAGCTAGCCATTCCAGCACATTACCATCTCTAGAAACCCTCCAGTTTTCTACCACCAAGGTTTTACATCCTCCGCCGTTTAAAAAGAACGTTGCGTTTGCACTTGTCTTTCTCACCTCTCCGGTACTTCACGAGTTTTTTAATCCTTCTAGCGAGAACGCATTACCCAAGAACGAACCATAGGAGCATTTCATTTTCAAATGTGAAATAGCTGTCGAGACCCACTCCTTCAATGAGTTTAGAGCTAAACCCACTGTCTCATTCTTTTCGTCTCCACCTTATCAAAAATATGTACCTCATGCATGTTCTTTCTGACCATTTTTTTTCTCACCATCAACTACATGGATCCCATTGCGTTTGAGAAAAACAAAAATGCACGCTCGTTTAGGTTCTTGGTCTACTAAACCTCGAAGTACCAAATCTTGGTGTTTGAATCTGTTTGGAGGTGAAAAATGTGTTAGTTGGACAGACCCACAACTTTTTCGATTGTTGATATATGATAAGTTGTGTATTGATTTTTGAGGACCCTACACGTTGAATTAAAGACTCGAGAATTTGACTTTAAACTATTCATCTTTTTCTTTCAATATACTCCATTCCACTTTTATATAAAGGGAGTGCACCATTCTGGTACCCGGGCCATCCTTTCTTTTCTTCTTTCAAAATTATCTTGGAGTGTGTGGTTCCAAGCGCCAGAGCCTTAGTCCATAACAACTCTATTTCAGAACTGAGTATAAATGTCTTCTGATAATCGAGCAAACATGAATTCTGGTACAAGATGAGTACCCAAAATTTCCCCTCCTTCCTTCTCTACTCTTTTCTACTCTCTTCCAACTGACATTCAGCTCATCATTTGGTGTAAATCTCACCCATCTCGGATAGGTCAAGGTCATAGCTCTTTTGCTCATAAACGACGTGTGCGAAGGATGGGGTGGTGTATGCGTTGTCAAATGCCTTCCTGCCCCGGTCTTCAATCGCTGGGAGATGCTTGCCAGTACAAGGTGTACACTTGTCTCACACCAACAGAATGGGATCAACTTCACTGCTATGCCATTGCTCCCACAGGATGGGAATCACTTTGAAGATCTAATGTTAAAAGACTCACCCTGTATATAATCATCTTGAGGATCTTACATTAAAAGACTCCTATTGTATATACTCATGTCTTTTACAATTCACCTTTGCACTATTGCTGCGCACAAAAAGATTTCGTGTAGGTCATCATATCTTTACCTACTAGGGACACGGGTAATGGATTCCACCTAGACCAACCCCTGATGGGGTAGTTTGAGGTTATATCCATATGTAATAAGGGCAATATTAGTCCAATGCGCTCCTCGCAAGGACCAGGACGGTGATGTACAGCCGTCCTGACCACTAGGCCCCCAAAACATAAAAGTGAAGCCACTGTCTGGCTAGATTGGGTTCGTTTATGAGCTGACATGAAAATTATCTAGGATCATCTCGATTGAAAAAGAGTTCAGTAGCCATAACAGTGATGGTAAACACGTTAATCTTCCCTTGTACAGTTGAAAAAAAAACCCCCGTTAATGATCGTTAGTTAACGTCCGTCTGCTAATGTTCGTATCTCAACGGTCTGATAACGGTCGTCTTAACGATCTGAAAATGGACACCCCAACGTCTCTCTCTTCCCTCTTATAAATTTAGGATTTTCCACCATAAATACTTCCTCCTCATCTTCATTCATATTCCCAGTTAGATTTTATGGATCCATTAGAGCGGATGTATAAACAAGGCATTGAAGATGCAAAAATTGTTTTCTGGTTCACTCTTTTCGTTTGTGTCATGTTGTTGCTCTTGCATCACATTCTAGTTAATGAACTCTAGATCTATGTAATTTTCTTTCTTTTTATCTTGTTGTGCATATGTGTGATGTGTGTAATAATTCCTCAATAATTTGTATGAGGTACGAATTATTTTGAGACGTTATCAATGTATATATTCTTGTGTGTGTATTAGCTGTATTTTTCCCTACTCATAAACCAAAAAAAAAATAATCAAATAACCTCATTGAAAATAAAAAAAATAAAAAACACAAAAACACAAAAAAATAAATAAAAATAAAATAAAATTCTACGATATTCCTCAACTCAAGTCGCGCGCGCCAATTTTTTAGTCGTGCGCTACCCTTTCAGCTCTCCAAAATTTCCACTTCCGGGGTTTGCTACATCTTTTCAGAATATGTGTGTTGGTCTAATGATAAGAGCCCAAAACTGTAGTTTTAACCCCTTAATAATCATACTGTTAGACCAATTATGTGAATAATAAGTAAGAGTTAATACTGATTACGTGTTTTTATGCATTTCAGGCTTCAAAGTCCATTATGTGCAGAAATGTGCCACTTTAGCGAGATAAAGGAGCAACAGTCAGCAGAACTTCCGAATGCCATATCTTTGGACTCAGACCTCGGAATTGGGCCTACCTTATGTCAAAACGACCGGCTCGGAAAGAGCTTTGCAATGGTCCAAGCCTTGACCCAATCAGAGGAGCAGAAGTGGACGAAAAGTCTGTGGAAGCCAACTACAGCTGAAGAGGCCTTTTTGGACTGAAAGAATTGGGTTTTGGGCCTGATTCTCTTGCCCAAAACATGGCTCCAAGCCCATGCACGATTTTTGGATCTAGAAGTATAAAAACAAAAGCTTGACTCAGTGTTAATGGCAGTTAGGTTAGGAAGCTAATGTTAATGGAGTTTAGGGTTAGAAAAAGTTAGATCTAGATTAGTTAATTACTTAGTTTTCATTCCATTAATTAGTTTCATTCTTTGTTTTAGCTTAGTTATTTAAATCATTGAATATCATTGTTATTTTTTATTAGATCAATAAAGTTAATTATCTTTATTCACAATCTTAGTTTTAAATTCAGTTTAATTTAATTATGTCTTATTGTTATTATTGTTCTTGTGTTGAGAATGGTAGTATAGAAATTTCACACCAAACACATCACTCTCACCATTGTTCCTTTTGGGTTTGATTAGTTGAATTCTATTAAGTCTTGATAGATTGAGAGTGGAACGAATTCCTTACTCATTATATTGCATGAATATGTTTTGAGAGTAAGAAGAATTGATTTAAACGTAAGAACGGTAGGATTACGTATTAGTGTTCTTGTAGCATTAATATTTAGGATTCAACTGTTTTTTCGGGTTATCAAATGGCGCCGCTGCCATCTTAATCTCGTTCAAGACAAGAATTCAATTGCTTGAATCCAAGGGGCAATCCCCCATTCTCTACCCACCCGCCCTTTTAATTTTTCATTTTGTTTCTTGATTTTGGAACTGTTTCTTTGTTTCAGGAATAGGGCTGCGGATTCACAGAGAAAAAAACACTGCGGTGAAGGTATTTCTAAATTTTCGAAAATTCTGAAAATATTCATACATAATATTTAATGTGTTATTGATTTACTAGAATATTTTCAGATTTTTCAAAGTTGGTTTACCTTGTGAAAAAATACGATCTTTATAGTGCTGCATTTCAGTTTTCACACCGTATGTTCTTGAAAAACAGACGAATAAGGTTACTTAGGGAGTTCTAAAAATTCTATAATTTTTACAGGAGTATCTATCCTAATCCAGGAGTTTGTAGTAAAAATTTGATGAGTTTTTGATTTGTTTTGACCTCCTAAATAGTAGAGTGTTTCCAGTGTGTTTCTGCAGTGTTGCAAACACTTAATATCTGGAACACCATCCAATAAGGAGAGGTTGTAGACATCCAATTGCTCTAAATTTTTTACAGGAACAACTAGAATCTGTCAGGAGTCTCCAGTAAAAATTTGGAAATTTTTGGATTTGTTTTGATGGGTTAACCATTCGGTTGTTTGTATTGTGTCCGAAAACGGTTTCGCAAACTTTGGAGGGCTGTAGAGGGACTTTCACTGCTCCGATCGATCTGAAATTTTACAGGCTACTTGATAGACGTCTTAGCAAATTACTGTAAAAAGTTCAGATTTTTTGGAGTACGATAAAAGGCCTAAAACTTGAAAACCCTGGAGCGCGCCCGCGCCCATGTTGAGCGCGACCCGCCCATATTCACTGTAATTTCAACTTACCTTGAGCGCGCCCGCGCCCAACCCGCGCCCAACAAGGAAAATTCATCCGAACAGCCCAATTTTCATAGGTAAATGCATATTTTTATTCCTTAAAGTTATTAAGTGTTTCTAACTTGTTAAATACACTTAAATCGCGTATACAAGACGCTATTCAAACGCGTAGCAAGGAGGCATTCAGGTACTCCTTCTTCCACTCCTCGCTTTTTCGTAGGAGGAGTTTTAATTCTAGTATAATCAGGCTTGTTTTTTCGTAGAAATAAATACAACACGCCTATCTAGAATTTCACACACTACACTTGCATCAATGGCTAAAGAACAAGAGACTCCTCTCTCTCGATTTTTATAAAGCCCTAAACGATGGCCCTAAGTCGCATCGTTCTTGCAAACCTAGTGGGGATTTTCGAATCCCCTAATATATTTAACTTGTTACCGGTTTTTCATGGTTTAGACCACGAGAAGCCTTACCAGCACATCGCGTGGGATAGACCAAGTTCTCACTACATTCCATCATCCTAGCGTAAGTCCGGATCAAGTTAAACTTAGGGTGTTTCCTTTCACCCTAGCCCGACAAAGGCGGGCGTCTTGGTTAACTGCCCAAACGCCAAACTCTGTGGACTCATGGGCTCAACTTGTTCAATTGTTCATGGAACAATTTTATCCACCATCGAAGACAGATGAAATGCTTCACAAAATTCATTTCTTCAGCCATAATCCTCATGAATCCTTTTCAGAGGCCCGGAATCGTTTCATCGATCTTCTCATTGAATGCCCAAGATCATAATCTTGCGAAAAGACACGCTTTGTTCGTGCTTTCTTCAAGGGGCTTTCACATTATCATAAGAAGGTTCTAGATATCATGTCCGGGGTAGTTTTCTTAGTAAAGGAGCCTTGGAGGCTTATACATTCTTAGAAGATCAATCTAAGAGGAACAACAATTGGGGAGGTAACGATTCCTCCCGGCTCCTCTCCTTCTTCTCGTGAGGTTAAACATGATCTCGAAGCTTAAAACTCTTATCGATGCCCTCACTAAAAGGTAGATGCCATCTCTGCTCAACAACAACCCACTCCGGTCATGAACATTAACTCTACTTCGTTGTAATGTCATTTGTAGTCTTGAGCATTCCGACTTCTATTGTCCTCTTGTCTCGTGCACAAACACCACCACAACCATCACACTTCAACCGCTTAACTCAACATCAAGGACAAGGGAACTTAGGTGACAGAATAGAGGTTTAGTACCCATAACCCGTAACTATCAACATCAAGACATGAACGCCAACAAGCTTTTAATTCCAATACAACCATCTACGACAAAGTAGTAGTGACCTTGTTGGAGAAACAAAATCAAATTATGCAACAAAACTCCAACTTGATGAAAGATCAAGATGATCAAAACTCTAATATGATGAAACAAACGATGCAAATGATGCATCTTTGTGCCAAAAGGTTATTGACATGTCTTCTAACCAAAATAATAACCAAACCGGGCGTGTTTCCAAGTCAAGCAATGCCTAATCCTAAGTCAACAAACACCGCCCGAAATAAAAGTATTCAGTGTAATGGTAATATAAACCAAGGGGACCTACAGGCAGTCACTACCCTTCGTTCAGGGCGAGTAGTTGATAACCAAGTGACTATGCCTAAAGATTACCCACAAACTAAAAATGAAACCATACCACATACTATAATAGAAACTGAAGACCCTACAACTGTAGAAGTACCAGTTAAACCACAACCAAAAGGGAAAACATTACAAGATCCAATAATAGAAAGTGAAGACCCTACACCTGTAGAGGTTCCAATATGGATACCTAGATGGAAAACGGATAGAGATAAAGCAAAGCCTAATAATACTTTTATCCCTTCTGTTAAAAATAGCGATAAAGCACCATATCCCCAAAGACTAGTTGTGTTTAAAAATGACGAGAATTTTGATGAGATTAGGGAAGTGTTTAAAAATTTGACTATAAACCTACCTTTTCTAGAAGCTATAAAAAGTCTACCTGGACACGCTAAGTTTCTAAAAGAGTTGTGCACCAAGAAGAGGAAAACCAACATACCCCCACTTAAGCATTCTTAACTGAACAATATCCTCTTTTTATCCGAACATAACGGAATTGTTAAGTACAAGGACCACGGGTCGCCCCATCGCATAATGCACCTTAGGTGATACCTTCATAACAACTGCTTTATTAGACCTGGGGGCGAGTGTTAACTTACTCCCTTATTATTTATATAAACAACTAGGTCTAACAAAACTTCAACCAACTAAAATGACTTTGCAGTTAGCCGATCGTTCTATTAAGTATCCCAAGGGTGTAGTTGAAAATATTCTCGTTAAAGTTCAGGATTTTTACTATCCAGCAGACTTTGTTATTCTTGACACAGAAGTTGCTCATGATTTCATTCCCATCATCTTAGGGCGTCCTTTCTTGGCAACCGCCAATGCCCAAATCAATTGTCGGGATGGCTCAATGACTCTTTCTTTTGGAAATCTTTCTGTAGAAGTTAACATGTTTAGACAAAAACAAGGACAACTAGGTTTGCTGTAGAAAGGGAAGTGAAGTCCATTGAGAGTGTTGTACCTTACATTAGTCGGTGACACTTTAGTCCCCACACTAGTAGATACCCCTCTTATGGAAGAAGACAAGGATCACAATTTCTACTCCCTAGGCGTAGATAACATCAAGGAGGATTTCCTTCGACTCTTTTGCAACCCTTCTTTTTTGCTTTCTGAAGAAGTTCTCCTATTGACATCCATTCATCTCTTGACGCCATGACGGAAGAAGAATTTTTTGCCCTTTATCCCAGTGATTCTTCTTACCCACCTATTGAGGAATGTCTTGCATATCTCAAGGCCTCTGATGATATAGACTTAAGAACACTAGTTGAACACCATTCACCCACCTCACATCCTCATGTCACTCATTCACCTTCCATCACTTAATGTTCCTCGCCCTCTACCTTTTCAAAGAACCATTAAGTTTGTACTTGACCTTGGCGTTTCTCCTATGCTTCATAACTATCTAAAACCAACTGGTGAAGAAGTAACACCCAAGGATAAGCCACCTGACACTTTTTCATTTTTTCCATTTTCCCCATTTTTTCCTTCTCACACTTATCCACATTCCAAGTATTTTCCAAAACCATTCATTTACTCAACGATCATTCACTTGGACACCTTCTTATTCAACTAAGTTAAGGTCGTAGAAAGTTTTGGAGCGTGATGATTCTGTTTGGTGGTGCATTCCATGTTAACTATTTATGGAAAGATCCACAATTGTTTAGATTATTGATATATGGGAAACCGCATGTAAATACATATATATCACTTTTAAGTCTAGGGAATCGACTTTAAAAGACCTACGTTTTAAAACAAATTTTTACAAACCTGTTTTCAAAATTTGTTTGGGGGGGTGTTTGGTTTTTCCATTCTTGATCACTCAAATTCTATTCTTACCCCCACCTCGCCCCTTGAAGAGTAGCTAGATTTCTTCTTGTTTGTTGTTTTGATGTTGTTTTTATTATTTTTAGTAGATAGGATATTACGTTGTTAAATTCGTAGTTAACTTTGAATTTGGTAGTTAAATGTTGTTTGAATTTCAATTTTAATATAATGTGGTTCTTTTCAAATTGTGCATGGATTTTATTGTTAATCCCACCTTCCGAATTGTTTGGGGGTGGTATTATTTATTATATCATGATTTGTAGAAGATCCTCCATTTTAGAGTTTGTTTTGGAGTGAAGGTTGAGAATATTGTCGTAATTGGCATACCTATGATTAGTTGTAGTGGTAGCATGATATGTAGGAGAGTTTAGAAGTTACTGTTCTAAACCAAGTTTAAAAGATACCAGGGTTGTTAGGAAATCAAAACTATGGTTAGTTTCCGCTTTCGAAGTTTGGCAGTTTTCTATTTCCGGAAATTGCCTTAAAACAATTTGGCAACTTGCCGATTCGTTTTGGAAACCCAGAACCTATTTAAACTTCCATCATACTACACTCACAACCCACACTACACCCCACAATCATCTTTCCCTTTTCACTCCAACCTTTTTTCTTGTTTTTCTTAGAAACTCACTTTCGCACCTAGAGCCCAAGGCCAAACACTGAAATCGAAAAATCTCACGCGGCCATGCTTCAAAAGAGCGACCCGCGCTCAAACTCTGTAATTCCAAAATTCAAAGAGCGACTCACGCTATCTATCTGAAGCTACCAGCACTCTCCAAGAAGCAATGTGAAATTTCGATTTTCTTAGTTTTCTTCCAGGTTTTCGCAGTTGTTCTACAGAGTAGTTTTGAGATGACACCACCTGTAGTGATTCCTGAACAGTCATTTGAAGACTTGATGGGAACCTATACCTATGGAGCATCGTTCCGCGAGCGGATCTTGTAGTTAGGATGGCGGCATCTTCGGATGAAAAGAAACCTCATATAGAAGAGGAGGATGGCGAGTAAATCTTTAAATGTCGGGGTAAGTTTTAGTTAAGTAGTGTCTGCTTATGTCCCAAGCAATTTCATTCTGTTAACCTCATAATGGGTGGAACTCTTATAGAGTTGCGTCAGTTTTTTTTTTATTTCCTATATTAGTATGTTCTCACCTTGTTTTGCAGATGTTCCAGAATTTCACGCATTTCCATGGTATTTTTCTACCCTCTTTATTTAAATGCTTTGAGGACAAAGCATGCTTTTTGTTGGGGGCATAGAAACATGTGTAATTAAGACATCTGTTAGGATATAGATATGTATAATGTGCACTTGTTTTCTAGTTAAAATTTCAAAAATTCAAAAATATAAATAAAAAGTATGCTATACACTTAGGAATATTGGTATTGTTTTCTTTCTCCATGCTCTTAACAATCTAGAAGTCTCAATGAGCTGTTGCAGATCGAATAATTGTTAGAAACTTAGGTTAATATGTAGGTAATAATCTTTGCATCTATCTATAAATTTATTACATGAGTATCTATGATTGTTAGCGATAAGTTTCTCAAATCTAGGCTAGAGTACTTATTCTACAAATCCTGTGAGAATATAGCCTAAAGCCTTATATGAGCTAAACATTTGAGAAATGACACAAGGGAGAAGTAAAACCGGATAGAGAAATCACACGCCCACTTGCTTGATCACTAAACCATATCCTAAGCGAGAATTTAGGCCCTCTTTGGATCGATATAGCGAGAAATTCAAACCTATGAATTATTTTCCGCTAGTAAGCCCCTCCTCGAGCCTTTCTTTAGCCTTCCATAAACCACAATTCCTTTACCCGTTACAAAACAAAACAAAATAAAAAATCAACCTACCTAATTTAGAATAAGTCCGAGAATAGAATGAGGGAAGAAAGAAGAAGAGAAAACCTGTGTAAACAAAAATTAGTTAGTTGCTTCGGAAAATAAAGAAAAGAAGTTTCCATCCAAAGAGAAAAGAAAAAAAAAAAAAAAAGAAAAAAAAAAAAGAAAAGAAAAGAAAAAAAAAAATAGAAATAAATAAAACTCCAAAAAAAATAGAATAAAAGGGAGTCAAAAGGCCAAAAGAAAAGAAAAAATATGGCTAAGGATGGAAACAAAGTGTAGAAGCAAAAGTAAATAACAAGGTTTTCTCTAGTTACATAATATGAAGACTCTATTATCTCAGACTTGTCCTCTAGAATATCCATTTCCTTCCTTCTTAAACCATCTCCTAATCCCCCAAGAACACCTAATAAAGACCTCTAGCTCAATTAGGAATAGGTTAGTGTGATAGTAAGTGGCAGATGTGTTTGATCGACCCGGCTTCCTTGTTGTCATTGAGAGATTAAGGTAAAGTGTGCCCACGCGACATTAATCGGAGTAGCTTAAACTTGAGTGGAAAAATCAGAGTGGTTTTGTCTTGACATTTATGTGAGGACCTACTTAAGGACGCTTATTCCGAAGTTTTTAAACGGACCGCTATTACATTTCATAGTATTACTCATTGTTATATGTTTATTTTAGATGATTGATTATTATGCATATATTAGTTTAGGGTTCTGACTGGGTTATTCTTATGTAATTGCTAGAGAGATGTATAGATAGTTGAGCATGAATAAGGAAACAATAGTTTTATTTTCTTAGTCGTCGTAGTATAGATGAAGTTTGTGAGTACCTTCACTGGAAAACTCTCACGAGGCTATAACTCGTCCACTAGGGAATTCCTAGTGGTTTAAGGCCTTGTTGCATATGGTCAATGCAATCGCACTCAAATAAACGAGATTAGGTAGAACTCCATTTTTGGTCACTTATTCTAATTTCTCATCTTTGCTGGAGGACAAGCAAAATGCTATTTGGGGTGGTTTGATAAGAGCCCAAAACTGTAGTTTTAACCCCTTAATAATCATCTTGTTAGACCAATTATGTGAATAATAAGTAAGAGTTAATACTGATTACGTGTTTTTATGCATTTCAGGGCTTCAAAGTCCATTATGTGCGTAAATGTGCCACTTTTAGCGAGATAAAGGAGCAACAGGTGAGAACTTCGAATGCCATATCTTTGGACTCAGACCTCGAATTGGGCCTACCTTATGTCAAAACGACCGGCTCGGAAAGAGCTTTGCAATGGTCCAAGCCTTGACCCAATCAGAGGAGCAGAAGTGGACGAAAAGTCTGTGGAAGCCAACTACTGGTGAAGAAGAGGCCTTTTGGATTTGAAAAGAATTGGGTTTTGGGCCTGATTCTCTTGCCCAAAACATGGCTCCAAGCCCATGCACGATTTTTGGATCTAGAAGTATAAAAACAAAAGCTTGACTCAGTGTTAATGGCAGTTAGGTTAGGAAGCTAATGTTAATGGAGTTTAGGGTTAGAAAAAGTTAGATCTAGATTAGTTAATTACTTAGTTTTCATTCCATTAATTAGTTTCATTCTTTGTTTTAGCTTAGTTATTTAAATCATTGAATATCATTGTTATTTTTTATTAGATCAATAAAGTTAATTATCTTTATTCACAATCTTAGTTTTAAATTCAGTTTAATTTAATTATGTCTTATTGTTATTATTGTTCTTGTGTTGAGAATGGTAGTATAGAAATTTCACACCAAACACATCACTCTCACCATTGTTCCTTTTGGGTTTGATTAGTTGAATTCTATTAAGTCTTGATAGATTGAGAGTGGAACGAATTCCTTACTCATTATATTGCATGAATATGTTTTGAGAGTAAGAAGAATTGATTTAAACGTAAGAACGGTAGGATTACGTATTAGTGTTCTTGTAGCATTAATATTTAGGATTCAACTGTTTTTTCGGGTTATCATCTAACTACTCTGTGAAACCGTCCTCCATATGTTCTACCTCAGTAAGAAAGCCTCGATCATCGTCTTAGGGATCTGACGTTAAACGACCTATTTTCTGAAATCCAAAGTAAAAAATACGTGTTGGTTCAACTTCATTGTGGCACCGGCCTTCCTCCGTATTTTCTAATTTTTTTGCACAACTTGTTTTTCGTCTTGGGAATCTGACGTTAAAAAACCCACTTTGAAAAATACTCACTTTCACGTGAATGCCACGTCAGAGTATTCAAGCAAAAACACATGTATTCTTTGCTTTTCGTCTTGACCTTCCCCACATAATCCGGATTTCACAACTCACTCCCATTCTCATCCACGTCTACTTATATCTTGGCTGCAAGACTCTTTCTTACAACCACCTCCCTTTCATTCCATCATACCCATCCTTCTATTTCTTTTCTACTTTCCATGGCTAATAGGCGAGTAATAGTGCCCGAGCAAGATTTTGAAAGAAATTTTCTTGAAGGCCTATTTCATCCTTTTTTCGACACTGAAATCATACATCGAGGTTGGGTGCCTCTTATGCATCATTCACAAATCACATTTTTCCGAGAGTTGGTTATGATATTCTACGAACATAGCAACTTCCATAACGGCAAATTCTTTTTCCGAAGGAATGGAAGGCAACATGAATTAACTCGAGAACTCATTTATGAGGTCATTCAAATTCCCATGACAAATCCTGAAGTTCATCTTCAAGAAACCCCTTTTGAAACTGTGCAACAACTCATGCTTTCAACAATTCGGTATGGTGAATTCCACAACAAACTTCATACTGTTCGTCACAAGTCCTTACAAAAAAATCAACTAGCTGTGGTCCACTGGTTGGCAAACAATGTCGTTGGCAACGCCAAAATATCTTAAATAAACAAAACTCTTCTCCACCTATTCTGGGTCTTACAGACTAAACGAGACGATTTTTCCATAATCCGATATCTCTAAAATTCGATTACTCATACCCGAAGTGGAGCAGCCCCTTTGCTTACCATAGTCACACGAATCATGCTGAAGTGGGAATTCTACGTTGAATATCCTCTTCTCACTCTTAAAATGGCTCGCAATATAACAATTCACTCCAACTGCTTGGACGGTTATTGGACACCATCTGCCGCAATGAACTAGGGCAATGACCAAGCTAACAACACTCTCTCTTCTGGGAATTTCTTCACTGAGGATGCCCTTGCCCACATAGTTAACCCTATGGAGGGTATTCGATTTCTTCACCAAGGTCTAAGGGCCCTCCATAATAGTCAAAACATCCTCATCGGGACATTGCTAGACCTACAAGAACGTCAGACGGTGCACAACGAGGACTATAAAGAGTTAATGCAAGCCCACACTTAGTTCTTAGGAAATCATACCCCCAACTTGGAGCATAATACTGAGATTTTTGAGAACCAGGGCAATCTACAGTAGCAAGTCCTCGGGCAAGTTGATGAACTTCACCATCTTGTGACAAGTTTCGTTCAACCTTCTACTTTTCTTACTCATCAACAAGGGCCTCCCTCTCCTCATTGTGCTCGCCACTAGACTTTGTTTTTGGGTTGTTTACTTGATTTTTCTTTCTAGGTCCATCTTTTTTGTTTTTATGTGTTATTTGGAGTGTTTTTGAGTGATAGTTCAGTTTGGTGTGTTTTTTAGGTTATAATTAAGTATATTAGTTTTATAATAATATTCTGTTCCAACATCCTATTTTACTCCCTTTGTTTATAATTATTCTTGGAAGTACAATCTAACTATCACCCATCTTCTTTCATCATTAATACAATTCTTGGATTCCAACTTTTCTTGCTTTCCCTATTCCAGCCATTGTTAGGGTTGTCAAAGGGTCGGACCAGGCCTGAAGCCCGATTGGATCCGAACCGATAAGATAGGGACTTATAACTTAAATGTTGTCCGATAAGACTATTGGGCCAGTTATGAACATACCCCCGTCCGAAAACTAACGTTATTTTTTAGTTTTTCAAATAAGTACTATTAAATTTGTAACTACTAGTATACATAAAATGTTAAGAAACTTGATGGATTAGTGTTGTAGTGCCACATATAAGGCTTGGGTTTGAGTCTTACTACACTCTATTTCAGTTTTTTTTAGAGAAATAATAAAAAAATACACTATTTCCATGTAATCTTATTGGACCTAGGCCACGCCCGAATCCGATCATGTCCAACAGGACCTAGACCGGGACTTGGACCTTCTAAATGTAAATATAATTTGGACAGAACTTGGACATAAGTGAGTCCTGTTCAAGTCCGACCCATTGACAGCCCAAGCCACTGTGTGCCTCAAGGATAATACATGTTTACTCTTAAGTGGAGAACATAATCATGAGTTTTAAGGAGTGGACTATTCGGTGCTTAAGCCAATGTAACTACCTTTTTACTTTTAATCAAATTAATTACTAGTCTATCAGGCTTAACTGTTATAAATTGCACATCTTAGATCTCATATTTCATCCCTTTCTTCACTCAAATAGAATTAATCTTCACTTTCTAAGCTCAGTTTTTGTTGCATAATTGTTCTTAAACTCCCTCTCTTACAATCTCCATCTTTTTCTCTCAAGATGTTGATAAGTGCTCAAAAAGTGCAATTTAACCCTCGATTATGCCTCTTGTTTAGCTATCTTAGTGGACTAATAGTGTTTGTAAGTTATGTTTTATGATTCTACAGGTGAAAGAGGGAGTTTTGTGGAATATTAGAGAAAAAGGGGTAAAACGGAGCAATTCGGAGCATTAAAGATCACATGGGAAGCCCGTGGACAATCATGGAGAAGGCCAAGGAATTGATGCTATTAAAGATGTGACTTGGACCTATTTTAAAGACTATTTGGAAGCCCAAGGCCAAAGGATTTGTTGCTTAGACCAAAGCCTGCAAAAAAGGATAGAGCAGAAGAGACAAAATAGACTTCCGCGTCTGGGACGCATGGATCGTGCTTCTAGACGCATTGCTCGCGTCCGAGACGCATGGATCGTGCATCCAGACTTATGAAACGACACTGTAGCCAATTCCTTCTCAGTTTTGGAGACGAAGTTGGACTCTGAAGGAAGTCTATTTGTAGTAGGAAACAAATGGCGGTTTGGAATGCTTCTAGAACTCATTGTAACCCCTATAAATAGAGGACCTAAGTGCCTCATGTAATTGGCCAATTCACTTATACTCTTGTCTCCAGAACTTGAGGCAGAGAGAGATTAATAATAAAAGATTCAGTTTTAACTAGCTGAGTCTTAATAAGTTAGTCTTTCTAGTCTTAGGTTATTTAACTCTTCTTCTTCTCGTTCTTCGTGTTCTTCCTTCTTCATGGAATGCTAATCTTCTCTTTCAAGGGAGAAGATGAAGCCGGTGCTTAAGGTTTAATGATTCATATGGTTCATGGTATTCTCCAATCAAGTTAGTTCTTTATGTTTTTAGTTATTAGTTTCATTGCCCAGACCAGGGGATGGAAGTTTAGATTAAGGTTTTTATTTATTGCAATCGAATATCATGCTAGTTTAGGGTTCTATTTATTGCAATTGAATGTTGCTAGTGACATGCTTTTATTTATTGCAATTGAATATAATGCTAAACTAGCATGATATTCTTTGGCCTTCTCCATGATTGTCCACGGGCTTCCCATGTGATCCTTAATGCTCTGAATTGCTCCGTTTTACCCCTTTTTCTCTAATATTCCACAAAACTCCCTCTTTCACCTGTAGAATCATAAAACATAACTTACAAACACTATTAGTCCCACTAAGATGGCTAAACAAGAGGCATAATCGAGAGTTAAATTGCACTTTTTAAACACTTATCACAACTCCCAACTAGCATTTTGCTAGTCTCTTAGCAAATAAGATAAAAAATAGATAAGTGATCAAAATCACATCCTAATAACAAAAATAAAATCCTAACTCATTTTTGCAGGCATCGCGATTGCATTTACCATATACAACAAGGCTTGAAACCTTTAAGTTCCCCAAAAAGGACGATTTATAGTCTCGTGAGGGTTTTCAGGTGATATACCCATAAAATCAATCAATAGCATGTTCAAGAATGATAATATTTTTCACAGAGAGAAATTCCTTACCCACTCAGTGTTTACTCCAATAGACAGTCTCCATTGTTAACTACATTGCTGCAAAGACTCATAGATTATGATGGGAGATAGTAAAAATTGACAAAATTCTCAATCAAGGCTTATGTGTGTACTTAGTCAATCTCTTATACTCTCCTATCCAAGAAACAGAATCCCTAGTTTATCTTTAGACAGATAATCTCGACTTTCAATCCTCACCGGTCATACTCTCATAAAAGAATCTCTCAGAACATGGTCTACTATTTTACCTCATGTATGTGGGGAAAAGAATAATGAATACGAACATCCCACATACTACTTTGAAAAACAGACTTCTAGATGACAGTAGTCTCATGGAAAGAATGTCAATCACATATGAAGTGTTGGGTCCTTCACTTTAGCATCCTCTCACCTATTCTAGACTTCGTATCATACTGTAGTGATAAGTCATGGGTTGTAACTTGGCTTGGATATTGCTTTATGAAGGAAAGGTAAAAAGGATTCTAAGGTTGTTTCTGAAAATACTAAGGGTTTTGCTTCATTCCTTGGAAGATTTCTTCAAATTCTGTATTGCAGAGAAAATTCTTCCTTTGTTTTAGCTTTTCCATCCATTCTGTTCATTTTTTTTTAAAGCTCAGTGGTATATCCTTGATTAGTACTAGATATGCATGTTTTCCACTAGCTTCTTTCACTTTGAACAGAATGATGGTCTTCATTGTATCTCTCTGATATTTCATTGTAATCTTCCTTTTGTGTTTTTTCTTCCTCCTTGTTCCCCTCGTATTCTCAGAAACATATGGGTATGGCTAATAAAGATTTTAGCTATACTCCTTGTTTGGAGTTGGGTAAAAGAGTAAAGGGTTTTATGAAAGAAAATGGCTTATTGTAAGGCTCAAAAAGGTTTAACATGATGGTCCTACTAGGTGGGATAAAGGCTGAATGGGTTCATTACTTGACTTATCAGTATGATACTCTGTTTTGAATAGACTACAAGACCTAATGGCTATCTCCCCAGTTGATGTCACTTCGTAATTAACCAAATCAACGAATAATGATACTATATTACAACGACATAAAGAACTGAAAGATTGAGTCACTAAGACTTGGATTTTTTGTAAGAACTCTCCAAAGAATGGGTATAAAGCTCAAGTCTCGCGAGCTAAGTTTAAAAAAATCTGCTTCCAATTTACTAGGGATTAAATCTCGCTTCTAACAAATGTACACAAAACTGACCAAGTACTATGGTGGTGCCTTGATAAAGAATTCTATCAACAAGAACTATGTCTGAGCATAATAAATAGTCTAAGTGGTAATAAAATCAATAATATCAACTA
Source organism: Coptis chinensis (assembly GCF_015680905.1). Classification (NCBI taxonomy): domain Eukaryota; kingdom Viridiplantae; phylum Streptophyta; class Magnoliopsida; order Ranunculales; family Ranunculaceae; genus Coptis; species Coptis chinensis. Next base: position 90,234,997 of record NC_141458.1, on the reverse strand, counting down.
TCTATCAAACTCAACAATAAGCAGTATAGAATCTATATCCAAGACTCATCATTAAAATTTATTTTTCTCATGCCACTGATATAGAAATAAAAATATTTTTGTTTTTGAAAACTAATTTTTGAAATTCATTTCTCAAGTACACCCTCCCCCAACTTAACATATGCATTGTTCTCAATGTATAGAAATTAAGTAAATGAAATGAATGAGAAAAAGGGAAGATGTTACCATTGATGCCAAATATCAAAATTAATCCCAAAAATAGGAACATTTCCTTTTACCAAGTTTTTTTTTTTTTTTTTGTTAGGTCTTTCTAAGTCAGATCCCTAAGACTATATATCATGCATTATCAATTTGGAGTGAGGAGATCAGATTTTCTTACCTAAATCTGGCAAATGTTTGTAGGACGAGGAGGTCTCACCTTGTGGGTTGTCAAAAATACTCCTTGATATGCTGGAAAGATTGCTTATGAAGTTGCTTCTCTACCTTGAACTATTTCAGGTCTGATGATTGTGTGATAGGCCTTGTGGTTTCTCTGTGTAGAAGATTGACGAAAATGTTTTTTTCTAACAGGACAGTAGTATCTGATGTGCCCTTTACCACCACAGTAATGATAATGGATGTCTGGCTGACTGCGCTCAAGGTGGGCGGTAGACTGGTTCACATTCTTCTCTCGTTCAGACAATGATGATGTAGAAGAAGCTTCAGCAGTGAAATTCTTCTTATCAATATGGTCCACTTTCTGCTTCAGAAGACTCATTTCAGTTTCTAGATTCTGTTGTTTTTCCAAAACTTCTTTAAGCTAATTCTCTAGCAACTAATTTTTTTGGGTAGAAGTCTGTTGTTCATCCTTAAATGTAGAGTTCATCTTCTCAAGATATGATACTCTCTCTGCCAATTTTCCATTATACTCACTTAAATCCTGAATTTTATGCAGAGATTCCAAGAACATGGCTAGCAACACCTCTGTGGTATCACAGTTTTCTGTAGATTGAGCACTCTCAATTGAATCTTCAAATGGGAAGGATTCTTGTATCATGCTATCAAGGAAGTACACCTCTCCACCTTCGGTGTCATCACAATCCTTATTCAACAGGTGAAAGATATTTATGTCCATGGACATCTTACCAAAGTTGATCTTCATTTCACCGTTGTGACAATTTATCAAAGCTTTTGCGGTAGCGAGGAAAGGTCGGCCTAGAATAATTGGAATTTTATTAAAGGTCTCCTTGGTGGCTATCACAATCAAATCCACTGGATAGTAGAAATTAGCTACTTGAACAAGAACATCCTCAACTATGCCTCTGGGAATCTTGGTAGAATGGTCAGCTAACTTCAATTTGACTTTTGTAGGCTTTAGGTTCTCCAGGCCCAACCCTCGGTACACATGATATGGCAAGAGATTAACACTAGCACCAAGGACTAAAAGAGCATTACCTGTGAATTTTTCTCCTAACTTGCATGATATTGTAGGATTTCCTGGATCTTTGAGCTTGACTGGAGCTTGCTGATGGATAATAGATGTTGTTTGTCCAGCTAGAAATGCTCGCTTTGTAACATGAGTACTTCTCTTTATGTTGCATGCATCCTTCAAGAATTTGGCATATGATGGCAACTGCTTAATTGATTTAAAAAAGGGGATATTAATGTTATCTTTCTCAAATGCTTCCTTCATCTCTAAAAATTGCTTGTCCTTTTTGCTTTGAGCAAAAAACATAGGAAAAGGTGCCTTTGGTACAAACACATCAGCATGTGTATGCTCTTCTTTCTCTTTGGCATTCTTGCATATCTTGTCTTGTTTATCTTAACAAATGGGAGTTGAAAGGATTTCTCCCACTTTCTTTCGAACTTCATTTGAAATCTTGACCGATTGCTCTGTAACAATGTCTTCATGAGAAGGTAAGTCAACCTTGTTGTCTATCTTCAATCTTGATCTGAGAGTAGTAACTGAGTTGACATGATCATGGAGGTGATCAATACTAGCAGTTGTCCCAATGTGGCATACATCTTCACTCTTCAATATTGGTTCCAAAAAGCTAGGTTGAGTGGCTTGTGTCTTTACAGACAAAGCAGTGGTGAGTTGGTCGACCTTAGCCTCTAGAGACTCCATTCTAGAACATTGACTTGCCTGAGATTGCTGGAGATTGAGCTGAGACTGTGCAAGAAGCTCTAGAACACTTTCAAACTTTTGATTTTTATGTGATAGCAAAGTAATTGCATTCTCGGGTTGGCAGTGCGGCATAATTTCTCCTAGGATCGGCACTAACTCTCCACTTGTATTGGAATTCTGCTGAGAGTATAATTGTTGTTGAGGAACCAACTATGAAGCTTGCCTTATCTGTGGAATATAACTTTGATCTTGAGAACCTGGGGGTTCAGCGTTCTGTCTCTAATAATTGCCTTGAAAGTTATTACCACCTTGGTTGGGCCTCTGAAATAAGTTTATATTGTACTCTCCAACTGATGCATGTTGATAGTAACCAGGACATTCTAGAGTTGCATGGGAAGTGTCCGAACAGACTTCATAGTATTGGCTAACTTGCATGATTGGGAGAGATTTAGCTTGAGACTTGTTGATCTTGGAGGGATTCATGGATAACTGATTGAATTTCTTACTCAAAGTTTCAATGCTAGTGGCTAGTCTAGCCAATGTAGACTTCAGTTCTTGATCTGATTGTTCATGTGCTGGGTAACCAAATTGCTTTGGCTCCCTCTCCATGCTAGCGACATCCTCTTTGCTAGTAGTCCATTGTTGTGTTTCTTCAGCTAAATTCTCGAGAAAGTTGTAAGCTTCCTCTCCATCTATTGATGTAAACTTGCCTTTGTGCATTGACTATATCATCTGCTTGTTCATCATCGAGAGTCCTCGATAGAAAAAATGAACTAGTGTGCTCTTGTCGTATCTATGATGTGGACATGAGACTAGCAGATTATTGAATTTCTCCTAGCTTTGATGATTCTTCAGTCACCTTCTTTTTGAAATTGCTAATAGCTTATTGCATGTCATCTGTCTTCTGGGGTGGGTAGAACTTGTTCATAAACTTCGTTCTTAACTTCTCCCAGGAATCTATTGAATTGATCGGTTGTGCAGTTAACCATTCAGAGGCTTTACCTTCGAGTGAGAGCGAAAAAAGAATCAACTTGATACTCTCATCTTTGATATTCTGGTTCTTGAAAGTTCTGAGGACTGATAAAAATTTGTTCATGTGAACATAAGGCTAAACATTGTCTGAACCGTTGAACTTTGGAAGCATAGAGATTAGTGATGCTCTAAGTTCAAACTAGTTGGATTCTGTCTCTGGAAAAATAATACTACTGGGTGGGTCTCCAATGATTGGCGAATAGAAATCGCTCAGCTTCTTCCTCTGATATTCTTCCATGGGTGGGATAGCTCCACCATTATTCGGTTCCGTAACACCTCCATCATTGCGTGCGGCCATTGTATCAATCTTGTCTAGTATTCTTGTGAGTCGGTTATTAAACCTTGTCCACTGTTGTGTTCTTACTGGACGACGATTGGGACGACGGGGCATACACTAGAAAATGTTATGCAAAGATGATGAAAAACTATCCTACTATGCTTGAATGCAATTAAACTAATATGCAACTATTCTAAATTATACTAATATGCAAAACTACTTTCCTTTAACTGGGTTGGGCTTTGCAGCTAGTATCTCGTCTGTTGTCTAAAGCTATCTCTTATAGGGTTATGGTGAATCACTTGGATTGCTTAAGTACCACGGCCCACAGACGATAGTCCGTTTGTCAAGATTCAGAAAATAAACACTAGAGTTTGATGTTTCACTGTGTTGGCTTACAACTTTAATTGTTGAAAAGGTCATAAATGCAATTATACTAGAAAGCAATAAAACTAAACTACGATGCAACTATACTAAGAATGAAATAAAAAGAATGAAGATTCAACTAACCTGGATGGTAGATCTTGTCTTCGAGATGTCCTTCAAGCTTCTCTCTTTCTCAAAAGGATGGATGATACGGCTAAAATTACCTCAAGATCCAAACTTCTAATCTTGAAAGAAAACATTAAATATAAACAACTTAAACCGGTAGCGGCGCCATTTGACCTTCTTCCAGGGCTACAATTAATTATATCCCTGACAGCGGCGCCATTTGACCAGCTTCTTTTTTTGTGTGAGATGGTATATGGGATGTGGATGATGTAGATAGATGATGTAGATGGATGAAGGTCGTTGAACAAAATAGAAGCATATCAAAACCTAATTATCCCTCAATAAGTAAAGGATAAGTAGGGTATCGTTCCACTTTTAAGTGTATGTTATGTGAAGGACAGGACTGGAAAGGGAGTTTAAGGGATTAAAAACTATGATTGTAGAGATTTTAGATTATAATGTTAAACTAAACTAAACTAAACTAAATTGCACATCTTAGATCTCATATTTCATCCCTTTCTTTACTCAAACAGAATTAATCTTCACTTTCTAAGCTAAGTTTTTGTTGCATAATTGTTCTTAAACTCCCTCTCTTACAAGCTCCATCTTTTTCTCTCAAGATGTCGACTCCACAAATCATTCCTGAACAATATTTCCAAGCTATGATGGACTCTCCCTCTTATGGACTTCATTGCCGACATTGGTTAGTCTTCCCTCGTTCTTCAACTTGAGCAAACTTATTCTCTGAGTTTGGCTGCATACTTTTATGCTCATATGGAAGACACAACTGCTTTCAACCGTGCACATGGTTTCTTCCTTGATGGCTTCACAGTCCGACTTGGCGATACACACCATGTTTTTCCTGAACCTCTAATAGCTATGACTATGGACTTACATTATCAAGAGCCAACCGCCACTCGGCCCTACATCTCTCAAAACACTTACAATTCCTTCTCTTGGCCTACCTTTCGCTACTCTTATGGTGCCGGGTCTCGGGGAAGAACGAAACGCACGGAGAATGACTGACCAAAACATTCCCCCTTGCAAGCATGACGATGAACGTAGGGAATGCAATGTTATTTATCCTTCTAAACATCATGGGCAATTGGCATTTTTCATCGCCAATGAGTCTTCCTACATCGCCTTCAATGCACTTGCTCAACAAAGATACATTTTTCAACATCACTCACTATATAGTTTAGAATTTGAAACGAGATAGGGACTTTAGACACTATTATTTACTTTAACCCACGCACCGCTTTAATGAAAGTCTTCTTCCCACAATTTTCGCCAATTTTACCGATTGGGTAGATTCCATGTGTCCCGCAAATAAAATAATTCGTTCTTACGGTTTGGTATGGCGATCTTTGTTCAAGGTACCTGAAGAACGGTCCTTGCTACTCGAATGGCAATAAAATGTTGCGACACTTAGACTGATCTAGAGCTACAAAATGGAGCAAACTATGGCAAGCCATTATTAACTGGCATGATGCTAAAGAGTGGCACTTCACACATGATGATCCTCGATTGGATGCGCCCTAAATTTACATGTTGGGTTGTATATATATGTATTTGGTATGTTATTCCCTTTTTGTGGTGTGATATTTGTTTGTTTCTTTGTATGTTGTTTGTTTTCTTTGCTTAGTGTGATATTTTCAAGTTTCTTTTGGTATATTGTATATTGTGTTTGAATAACATTTTGTTGTAGTTTGTTCGCTAAATCTTTGCTCAAGCTTTTCAGGTATCTTTTTCTCTCTCTTACACTTTGAGGACAAAGTGTCCTTCTGTTTGGGGGTGGTTAGAACATTTTTTTGCAAAACATTAGCATATTATTAGCTTGTTTATAGTTTTACTTTCTTTTCTTTTCAACGTATTTAATGACAAAGTCTTGTTTCCTTTTCTGTGATGAAAGTTGTTTAGAAATCTCACCGTAGCACTAGGATGAGAATTTGTTCCTTGAAACTTAGGTTAATACGTAGGCAATAGTTTTTGCATCTTTTCATGAACATTCATACAATGAGTATCATTGACCTGTATTTTAGCGATGAAGTTTCGGGACCCACGGTTAGACTACTTAATTTCAAATCTAGTGAGAATCTAGCCTAAAAGCCTCGACAGGAGTGATTTATTAGTAATGACACAGAAGAGTAGTTATTTCGAGTAGAAAAATCACATGTTTACTTACTTGATCACCATCCGAATCCTAGTAGAGAATTTAGGCTTTCTTTGGATCGATATAACCATAAATACATACCTGTACAAATTTTACTGCTAGTCGCCCCATTGAACCTTTCATTTAGCCATTTTCACTATTTTCACCAATATTTCCTTACCCATCTATTAACCCCAAAATAAAATAAACCCACCTATTTGATGAGTATGAGAAATAGGCTGAATGCAGAAAAGTGAAGAGAAAGACTTGTCCAAACAAAAATCAGTTACTTGCTTCATAAAGGAAAAAAAAAAAGAAAATAGAAATAAAACAGTTATAGTTAGAACTCCTAAAAATCAAATAAAAAAGAGTCAATAAGCCAAAAAGGGCTAAGCATGGAAAATATATTTTAGAAGCAGCAAGCAAAGGATTTCTCTAGTGTTAAAATTTTTGAAGACCCTATTCTCACATACTTATCATATTTTTGAGTTTCCATTCCATTTTCTTCTACACTACCACCTAAGCCCCATAATACCTAATAAAGACCTCTAGCTCAACTAGGAATAGGGTAGTGTGATACTAAGTAGTAGTTGTGATCGATCGACCTCGGCTCTTCTGAATGTCATTGAGTATGTGAGGAAAAGTGTGCCCACCGCATTAATCGGAGTTAGCTTAAACTTGAGTGGAAAAATTGTGAGAGAATTTGTGTTTCGACACATACCTGTGAGAACCTACTTAAGGACGCTCTCCAAAGAATCTAGAAATGGCCCTGCTTGTACAGTTCATTGTAAAAATTCACTGCATGCATGATCATATGTAAATATTTTAATTATTGTGAATTTATTAACTCAAGTTTCAATGGAATTAGTTCTTGTTCCCCGTTAATGGCATGTATAGATATATGAGATTAATTAAGGGAATAAGTCTTTGTTACTGAGTCGTTGTAGTATAAATGAAGTTTGTGAGTATCTTATCAGGAAAACTCTCACGAGGTTATAACTTCCTTTGTTAGGGAATTCCTAGTGGTTTAAAGCCTTGTTGCATATGGTTAATGCAATCGCACTCTGCGAAACGAGAATCAGCTTAGACTACACATTTTTTGCCACTTATCTATTTAGTGTCTCTTTTTTGCTTGAGGACAAGCAAAATGTTGTTTGGGGGTGGTGTGAGAAGCACCCAAAAATGTAATTATATTTCCATGCTTTTGCAGGTTTCGACATGTAAACGATGAAATTTCAACAAAATCAGCATTTTGGCATGGAAACAAGGTGAATATGCTAATTGGAAACAAAGCCTTTTTATCAAGTCCAAAAGAAGCCCATTGGAAGCTGAAAAGAGGATCATAATCAAGCCCATGAAGCCTGGTCAAAATAGTCAATTCCGGGTCAACCTTGGTCAAATCTTGCAGAAAAGTCAACGAAACTTCAAAAAATCATATCTTTTGACTCCGAACTCCATTTTGGGCGTGTGACCTATCAAAGCGATTAGCGTGACAATCTCTACACAATGGTATATAGGTTCTATCAATTTACTGGACTGGGAATTAAAATAGATCCGAACCAAGACAAAGCAAAAATCTAATTACTATTCATCATGATGTCATTAAGTGGAAGCTTATATAATCACCCACTTTCTCAACTTAATACATGCACAAACCACTCCTAATTATTTATCTTGTAATAGGAATTACTATTCACCCACTTTCTCTACTTAGATTAAATAAATTTTATTATAAAAGTAGATTAATTTGTAACCTTTGAATTTAAAATGTAAGATGTAATCTTGGCCACCCATTTCACTCCTTTAAAACTATAAATAGGAGGGGTGGTACTCTAAATAATTTATTTATGGTGGGAGACAGTATATGGTGGGAATCTCGACCCTCTCTTTTCATGAAAAAATTTGGAGAACCACTATACTACCTATTTTCGATTTGTTAACTAGATAACTATATTCTAGTAATGACCTTGTATCCCTATTTCTAATTCTGTTTTGTTACTTTGGATTCCATGTAACTCTTATTCTTTTATTAATCAATTACCTTTTTAGCACACAAAAAAATACTCTAAATAAACTTGCCAATTTACTTGTGATTTGTGGCCTTGTAGCCCTTCACTCTCTTCTTCTTCTTCTTCATTTTCATTAGTTGTAGTTATCTCACCATGAGCTAACTCATCCCTTGTGGAGGGTTAGATAAACCCATGTGAGGATAACTCTACTAATGAAGATGTAACTCAATTGCGTAAAATTTAACAAGTTTGATTTTTTACTTCAATTACAAAATAGTTAGAAGTGGAAAACAAACTAGAGGTTGAAGAAGTGCTATAGAGATAGGGTGCTAATTTAATCTCTCATGCTAGTAGAATCTCTTTAGAGATTTAGAAATTATACTAGGGATCAAAGTTTAATTATTCACTTTGATTTGTCTATGAATCAAGGTGAATATGAAAACTAACAATTCAAATATGTTTTTCATTAATAGTAGTTTGAATCACATGGTAAATTAATCCTCCAGACTTCTCTCTCTTCTATCTTCTTTAGTCATTTCAGAATAAATTTGTTATTAGTAACTTTTGTAACTTATAATTAAAAGAAGTAAAGCGTAGTATAAAAACTTCCACCTAAAGCCTTCTCTCATTTAAGGTTTCTCTTGAGTAGTCTAGTTAAGTTGTGAACCAAAAGTGCTTCAATGTTAGGCATGGGACGATTCCTTTACTCGAACTAACTATATTTCAACATGAATCGAAAGTAAGGTAATTTATATAAGTGTGAGTTGGAGTAAGTCTAATTTAATACTTATCACGAAGCATGGAGTCACTTTATTAATCTTATTTTAGAATGTCCCATCATCAACTTGACACCGTTGTCCTCGTCTGTTCATTCTTTAATGGTCTTTCCGATTATCAAAAAGAAACGTTTGATATTATGAGCGGTAGTTATTTCATGGACAAAGAGGTTCTTGAGGCATACAATTTTCTTCAAAAAAACAAGCTTTGAGAGTTACCCGTTGGGTAACACTAATACTTCAAGATCATTTTAAGATATTACTTCTAAAGTTACATCTATGTTTGAGGTAAAACCTGATCCATAATTAAAAAACTCTGATTGAGTCCCTAACCAAGAAGGTAGATGCTCTCGCAGGTTCAAGTAAACGCATCAAAACCCAAATAGGTCAATGAGCGTTAACACTTCCCCATGTTTTCTTTGCCTAAATCCGACCATCCCGATACATATTATCCCTTGTTATATGACTCCACTGCCCAAACATCTTAAGAAGCTTGTGCATTCGACATCCCTAATGCACCATGGAGACAACATCCGAATCTCACTTGGCGACCAAATATACAGCAGATGGCTCCTCCAGGTTTCACCAATCCGCCTGTTCGACCATCCACCAACTATATTCCATACCATCAAGGGAATAATCTGCAGTACCAACAAGGTCAAAATTAGGTTCTGAGCAATTCAAATCCTACCTACCAAAACAATCGTAACCTTGTTCTAATAAATCAAAGTTACGGATATCATCCTCAGTCCACCAACAATAACCATGAATTAGCTCCTGTTGCTCCTCCTATTCAACCTTCTGCTAATAAGACGACTGAGGCTTTCCTAGCATACATGAATCAACAATCTCAAATTATGACCTCTATCCAACAATCTTTTCAACTTTTGGCTCAGGATAAGAGTCAAAAGGGCGTGTTTCCTAGACAAGCAGTTCCAAACCCTAAGCCAGCAAACACTGTCTTTGAACTCAACAATGCACCAGGTACAAGTAATCCAAACCAAGGTGAGGTGAATGCAGTCACTACTCTTCGTTTTGGCAAAACCGTAGATAATCAAATACGTATGCCAACTGATCACCCAAATATAGCTGCATCTCCCAATGTACTTGTTTCTGATGTCAAACATACGCGGGAAGCACCATTTCCAACCAAGTTATCATCCACCACACGGAAATAAGCAAGTTGACGTATGCCAAATTCCAACCAAAGACACCGTTTTCCACGCGTTTGACAAAGAATAAACCTAATGAAAATTTTTGATGAGATTCGGAGAAACGTTCAAGAATTTGACCATCAACTTACCATTTCTCGAGGCCCTCAAACAATTGCCAAAACATGCAAATTTTTCTCGAAAGATATGTGCACCACCAAAAGGAGAACCAATGTTCCTCAACAAGCATTCCTCACGTAAGCGGTTCCCTTCCATTACGGATTACGCGAATGGTATTGTCAAATACAAGGACCCAAGAAAACCCACCGTTCCATGCACATTGGGGAGACAAATATACTGCTCTTGCATTACTAGACCTAGGCACAAGTGTGAACTTACTTCTATATTACCTATTCAAACAACTAGGTCTACAGAGCTTAAACCTACCACCATAACTTTGCAGTTAGGCGATCGCTCCATCAAGTATCCTAAAGGCATTGTGGAAAACGTCATTGTAAAAGTCCAAAACTTTTACTATCCTGTCGATTTTGTCATTTTGGATACAGAAGTTACCATTGACTCCATTCCGATCATCTTAGGGCCCTTTCCTCAGATTTGCAAATGCCCTCATAAACTGTAGGGATGGTTCCATGACCATGTCCTTCGGAAATCTTTCTGTCGAGATCAATGTTTTCAAGTTAATGAAACAAATTCCAGATGCTAATGGTGAGATTAGCATGGTTGATAGCCTCACGCAATGGTATTTAACCAAATCTTTTCCTAATGATGAAGTGCACTAATTTCTTTCTTTTGGTACTTCAAAATTTGATGTTGACTCATACACTAAGGACATCACCACGTTATTAGAGTTAGTACCACTTTTTGACTCTATTATTACATTGTCTGGCGATTTTAAGGAGCATCAATCCATCTTCTCTGCTGAAGACAACTTTTCTCAAGAATCTTTGATTCCCACTCCTCCCACTCCTGATTTAAAGCCTCTTCCTTCGGATTTAAAGTACGTACATCTAGATCCAGATGGCATGCACCCAATTATCATTTCATCCAAGTTGACTGTCGATCAGGAAGGCTATTTAATTCATGTCATTCAAGAACATCGTTCTACGCTCAGATGGTCTTTAGATGATATCAAGGGCATTGACCCTAACGTGTGCACCCATCGCATACATCTTAAAGAAAAGAGCAACGACATCGCGTGAATCGCAACATCGTCCCGAACCCCGCCATGAAGGATGTGGTGTGGAGGAAGTTTTAAGATTACTTGATGCTGATATTATATACCCTATCTCTCGATAGTGTTTAGGTGAGTGCAGTCCACGTTGTCGAAATAGTTTAGCATTACGCAGCGAAATAAAAATATGAATGCATCTCCACTCGTATCCCGATGAAATGGATAATTTGCATTGATTATAGCAAACTTAATGTGGTAACACGTAAAGATCACTTCCTCTTCCCTTCGTTGACGGATGCTTGAACGTTTAGCCGGTCATGCATATTATTGTTTTCTTGATGGATATTCGGGCTATTTTCAAATTATCATTGATCCTGGCGATCAAGAAAAAACAACGTTCACTTGTCTCTTTGGCACCTTTGCATATAAATGAATGCATTTTGGCCTTTGTAATGACCCTGGTACATTCCAACGTTGTATGCTTCACATTTTCAGTGATATGGTTGAACGTTTTATAGAAGTTTTCATGGAAGATTTCTCCATATATGGTAACTCATTCAATAAATGTCTATCAGATCTTTTTCAGGTTTTTGCACGTTGTGAAGAGAAAAATCTAGTCCTTAACTGGAAAAAATGTCATTTTATGGTTACCAAAGGAATCATTCTAGGACATATTATTTCAAAAGATGGAATAGAGGTTGATAAAGCAAAGATTGATAAGATTTCATCCTCCCTATCCCACCTAATCGGTTCGTGACATCAATGCCTTCGTAGGCCATACCGACTCTATAGAGATTCATTCAAGATTTCTCAAAGGTTACTAGACCTTTAACCAATCTCCTAATTAAGGATGACATATTCGATTTCAATTTCAATTGCAAACAAGCATTTGAAACTCTGAAAATCTCGACTATCGCTCTAATCATTCAACCACAGTTGGTCTAAACCGTTTGAACTTATGCGGTGACGCTAGCAACTATGCGATTGAGCATTACTAGGTCAACGGGGGAGACAACAAACCCATTGTCATTTAATACGCTAGTAAAACTCTTAATGAAGCTCAACGTGGAACTATACCACCACCGGTGAAAGAGTTCCTAGCTGCGGTATATTCTTGGATAAGTTTCATCCATACCTAGTTGGTTCTTCGACAATTGTCTACAATGACCATGCGGCACTTCATTACCTACTCGCGAAAAAGGATGCTAAATAGAGATTAATCCAATGGATCCTTCTCTTGCAAGAGTTTACTTTGGAAATTATAGATAAAAAAGGTTGCGAGAATGTTGTTGCTGACTATTTATCAAGGCTCGTCAGTGATGTTGATAATGATTCAAACCCATCTGCGATTTTCTTCCCTGATGAGCACTTGTACTCAATTTTTTCCTCTCCTTGGTACGCTGATATAGTGAACTACCCTGTTATTGAGGAAGTTCCTTCCTCTTGGTCTCGTGCTGACCAAAAAAAATTATTTTCCACTATGAAATATTATTTCTAAGATGACCTTAACTCTTCAAGTATTGTTCGGACCAACTCATACCGTTGCATTCGATTGGGAACATAATGATGTAACGTGTTATCCTTACGCCATGAACAATCTTGTGGTGGTCATTTCAATTGGTAGAAAACTGCAACATAGGTTTTACAATGTGGCTTTTACTGGCCCACACTATTTAGAGATGCACATGAGCATTGCAAAGCATGCGTTCGATGCCAGCAACTAGGTCGCATTACTCAACGCAATATGGTGCCCTTAAATCCAATTCTATTTGTGGAAATTTTCGATGTCGGGGGAATCAATTTCATGGGTCCCTTCCCAAATTCTCATGGCTTTCTCTACATCCTGGTAGCTGTTGACTACGTGTCAAAATAGATTGAGGCAATACCATGTCATGCTAATGACCATAAGACTGTAGTAATTTTTGTAAAAGAAAATATTTTCTCTCATTTTGGTATCCCCAGAGCTATTATCAGTGATGGGGAAAAACATTTTTGTAATAAAATTTTTGAGTCATTAGTAAATAAATATGGAGTTACCCACAAGGTGGCAACTCCGTATCATCCTCAGACCAGTGGCTAAGTGGAAGTATCTAATAGAAAGATAAAGTCTATTTTGGAGAAAATAGTTAATCCATCTAGGAAAGACTGGTCTCTCCGATTATCCGATGCCTTGTGGGTATATAAAACGGCCTTTCAAACACCTATAGAGATGTCTCCTTACCACCTCGTTTTAGGAAAACCTTGTCATCTGTCGGATGAACTTAAGCATCGTGCTCTATGGGCCATCAAAAGCCTCAATTATAATATCAATGCGGTAGGTGAAAAGAGGAAATTGCAAATCAATAAGCTTGAGGAAATTCGGAGTGATGCATATGATCTCTCGAAATCCTATAAAGCCAACATGAAAAGAGTGCATGACAAGCACATTTTACGAAAAGATTTCAAAATTGGTCAAAATATTTTGCTTTGCACCTCAAGATTACACATTTTTCTAGGAAAATTGAAAACACGATGGTCGGGTCCTTCCATTGTCTCTGTTGTAACCCCTTATGGGGCAATCTCTTTGAAAAATTTAAACGATAACAACGAATTTCAAGTAAATGGTCAATGTCTCAAATATTACAACGAGTTATGGTCTCCGATGATGTTGACAAGACTCTTTCTACAAGATCCAATTTACACCGACCGATCAATTTTCTTGTGTACTTCCTTTTCATGTGTTTTAAAAGGGAGTACACCATTTTGGTAGTTAGGCCCCTCTTTTCTTTTCTTCTCTCATATCACTTGAGTGTGTGGTTGCTAGCACGGAACCATAGTCCACAACAACTATTTTGAGGCGGAATATAAATGTCTTCGATAATCGAGTAAACGTGTCGTCTGGTAAACGATGGGTACCAAAAATTTCCCCTCCTTCCTTCTATTCCCTTTTCTACTATCTGCCTCACGGACTTTAGCTAATCATTTGGTGTAAGTCTCACTCATCACAAATAGATAATGGTCATTGTACTTTTGCTCGTAAACGACGTGATCGAAGGATGGGGTGGTGTATGCATTGTCAAACACCTTTCTGTCCCGGTCTTAAATTCCTATATGATACTTGCCGGTATAAGTTATACTTTTTTCTAACACCGGTGAGTAGGATAAACTTCATCATCAGCCATTATTGCTCCACAGGTTGGGAACCGTCTTGAGGATCTAACATTAAAAACTCATAATCATCTTGAAGATCTTACGTTAAAAAGACTCAACATGTATATACTGCATTGTCTTTTCACATTTTCCTTTTGCACTACTAGTGTGCACAAAGAGATTCGTGGTTCAACCTCGGATGATGTTGCCGGGCTTTCGGGATTACCGCAATGGATGCCACGAGGCCAACCCTTAGTTGTTCACTATTTGATTTTGTTTCGGGCGGTTTGAGGATATACCATATGTAATAAGGGTAATATTATTAGACCGTTGCACCCTCGCCGCGGTCAGGATGGTACCGGCCCTACACCCTCGGCCCCCAAAACATAAAGTTTAAGCCAGTCCTAGCCGGAATGGGTTAGCTCTAGATCGACATGACGGTTGCACGGGATTTTATGTGGAGAGTCTTCGCCATCGGCAAATTGCTAACTGCGTTAATCTTCCCTTGTACATTTGTATATAGTTCCAAAAAAAAAATCGACCCGATCCAAGTCCTGTACTTGAGTTTTGTTTAGCCCACACGATCTCTACTATTCTGCATGCTTTTCGGGCTTGGACCAAAAAATTTCACCAGGATCCGTCCACGAAGCTTGAGCTTTTTAGCCCACGCGATCTCTACTATTCGCACACTTTCCCCAGCGGTCATATCTCTACCTATAAATATCGACCCCTCCCCCCCCTCACACTATTTCAATTCACTCATCCCATTCTCTATCTCTCAACAAATTAATTCTTCAACATTCTACTCTCTTTCAGTTTCGTTCATGGATCCGATTGAAAATTTTGAAAAGCAGCAACGTGACGATGCATCCAAGGATTTTTCATGATGGGTGCTTATCGCTATCATGCTTTTGATTATGCATAACATCCTTCAAAAATATCTAGATCTAGGTAACATTATCTTTTTCTTTTTTCTTTAATTTTTTGTACATTAGCATGGTGTGTTAAATAATTCTCACACATTTGTAATGGGTTTATGTATTAAAATGGAGAAATTGCCTATGTTATGTTTGTATGTATTATTTGTATTTTTGCTTCTTCATAAACAGAAAAAGTAAAATAAAATAAAATAAAAATATAAAAAAATAGAACACCCATAAAAATAAATAAAAAATTCACAAAAACAAAACAAGGTCAAATCATTATGTCGCGCACACCACTCTGTAAGCTCTAACCAGCTTCCATTATTGAAGTTTGCTCCAAAAATTTAGAATTTACGTGTAGGTCTAACTACCCTGTGGCCCTTTCCTCCATATGTTCTATCTATTTGCATGCCTCAATAACAGTCTTAGGAAGTGACTTTACATGCCCTATTTGACAAATCAAAATAGAAAAATAATGATTAGTCTAACTGCCCTCTAAAACCTTCCTCGAGTATTTTCTAATACTTATGAACACCTCTTAATTCTCTCGAGAATCGATGTTAAAAGACCCACAGTGGAAATTCTCATTTGAATGTGCTACAACATAAATGTGATAATGATAAGAGCACATATTTTATACGTGTTTTTCCCATATATTAATTCGGATCTAACCCACTTGCCATCCTGATCCGTAAATGTTCATATCTTGGCTATAAATCTCTTCCTTTCACCCATCTTCATTTCACTCATTCTTCACTATTCTTACCTCACTTATACTTTCAAATGGATCAACTAAGAGAAAAATAGTGCTTTCGAGAAAAATTATTTGAAATTTTTTTTTCATGAAGCGCCTATTTTCTCCATATCGATTCGCATCATCCTTAGCGACAAAGAATTGGCCGTTTGGAAATAACAGGTTTTATAAAACGACAAGACCAATTCTGCGGAATAAAAAAACATATGATAAGAGAGGTACCATCTCTCGACATTAATATTTCTATGTCAAAAGGGATGAAAAAAGACCATTTGAAATTACACCGTAAAATTTTGCTCGGGCTTATGAAACTTCAGTGAGGAGCCGTTAAAGATAATTGGTGAAGAAAAAATTTGGAAAAAGGGAAGTTAGATTTTTGAGGTGTCATCCTTGTTATAAATGAACACCAGTCAAAATGTAAAAAATACGAATCGGTGTCCGGGGTAGTTAGACCATGTGTATCTTCTAAGATATGCACAAAAGTGGATGTAGTGTGGATGAGAAAAGAATAGGGGCATGTGACAGGAGTGCCCCGCTTTTTTTTTTTTCTTACAGTAAATAGCATAAGTAGAAGGACAAAGGAAAATGTAGATATACTATCCGCGATAAGATGTAAGAGCATTGCGGTATGGAAACCGCGACATAATGTCACGAGGGAATGAAATACAAACCTAAATATTAGATAGAACTATATGCCACATTAACAACATTACTATAATGAAACAAACAAGCATGAAAACTTGATTAGCATATTCAATTTGCGGCTTTCAAACTTTTCCTGAGGGCATCCATGAAGCTTGAAATTTGGAGTGGACTAAAAAGCGATTTTACTAGGAGAATAAAATTGTAGAGGAAGAAGAATATGAAAATAGGTAGATATGGAGAGGTGTTGAACTTATTTATAGAAAGAAATTTTTTTCGTTTTTGACCGTTTTTGACCCGTTTTTTGTCGCGTTTTTCATGACCCCGTTTTTTGACCGATTTTTAAATCTTATCGATTTCATGACTGGATTTTGACGTTTTTGAATCTTGCGATTTCATGACGTTTTTAAAGCGTTAGTTCACGGTAACATTGCTGTTGGTGTGACATCTAAAATATATATATACATATATAATTTGTTATTTATATAAATTATTATTACTAATGTTATTATATATGTTCCTACCCATATAATATAATATTAGACATAACCTAATATATTAGGGCAGAAAATTTTAGGAAATAACCTACTATTAAAATGGAAATGCAAACCACGTAAATCAATGACATAAATATTATACAAGGCGGAAAAATAAACTAGATATTGATGATCTCGAGTTTTGAGAGGAAGAATCCTTAAGGGCTTTGCCGAGAACAAGAACCGGGAGTCCTGCTGACGTCGTGCGGTCTGAACTTTCAGGTGGTACTTTGCTGCTCTGGATATCACCGGAGTATCCATCACACGAGCACTGGCCCGATCTTTGGCTGCGCCATGAACATTAAGCTAGAACTGGATTACGGCCAGCGTAAGCATATGGTCCTAAAATGTAGTCATGGAAGCTCTCATTTCTGTGGAATGGCCCGTGTTGTCATCGTGGGCTAAATGGCGGTGGTCCATCTCGATCGCAACTGGCCCAGTGCGTTTCATTGATACTGGCGGTGTGCATGTCTCTCCAGGCAGTACGTTCCCGCGACGCATAAGACCTACATGGGGTGGGTGATCTTACTGTGACGATGCCGTCAAAGTAAGGTGGGTGAGATGAGCCTCATGGCGTCTTTCGGCAGCCGCGGTGCTATGGGTTCCCAGTGCAGTATGCATTCTTGAAGACAAGCATATTCTCGTATTGTGGTATAGGGGAGTAATGGGGTGTGGATAAACTGAAGGTATCATAACTTGTGTTACGAATAACAAGAGAGTGTCTAAAAGCGGCATGTGTAATAATATCAAAAGAAAGGTAACGATCTGAGAGTTACCCTTTCAGCTCTGGGGGATCGAGGAGAAGGTGGAGGAAGATCTTGTTGATGTCGAGGGTTGGACCACGAATCATGTGCAAAACTTAATGCAAAGGGGAAAAGGCGACAATATAAACATATCTCTGAGGTGAGTCACTTTTAGCGTCGGATCCTCAAGACGAGTTGAATCTTTAGCGTCAGATTCTCAAGGCGGTCGGAGTCTTTTAGCGTCGATTCTCGAACAAATCGACTTACTTGTGGGAGAAAGCTAGTGATGATGAAGATTATCTTCTTGACTGGTGTCAAACAAAAGTATACGCCCAAAAGCCCATTTGGTATCGGGTTCGGAAGTCAAAGCCTGGAAGCCGAGGAAAAGTGTTTGACAATGCATACACCAGCCCGTCGCCAGCCGCGTCGTTTATGAGCAAAAGTACTCTGACCATTCCCACTATTTGTGATGAGTGAGACTTTTTGACCCAAATGATTAGCTGAAGTTAGCGGTGAAGTAGAAAAGGGAAGAAAAGGAAGGAGGTGAAATTTTAGGTACCGTCGTTTATTGAAAAGCGTTTTGCTGGGTGTTGCGAGAAACATTTATACTTTCCAGTTCAATTAGAGTTTTAAAACTGGACTAAGGTTACGGCTTGCAACCACACACTTCAAAAGAACTATGGAGATCATAAGATAGAAGATGGCGGTACCAAATGCGGCGTACCCTCCTGTATGAAACAAAGTTGAATCAGCATGAAGCGAAACATCTGCAATGTGTAGGCCGATCTGAAGAAGTTTCCAGGCATTCAACAGCGTCGTTGGTAATGTTTTTAGGCATTGTCCATTGACTTGAAGTCATTATCTTGTGGATTAAGCAAATGGGTGCCCATAATGTTTCCGCGGTACGACCTGATGAAAGGACCGGACCATAGTGTTTCAATTTACGGGGAAAAATGTGTAATCACGGGTTAATGCCGTGAAAACTTTTGGCCCGATTTTTAAAATCCTTACTACGCCAAAATGTGCTTGTCATGCACTTCTTTTCATATTAGCTTTGTGGGATTTGAGATCATAAGCATCACTCGAATCTCGGTCAAGCCGTTTAATTAGGTTTTTTGCTTCTCCTGCCTCGATGATATTGTAATTGTAGGAGTCTTTTGATGAAGCGATAAGCGCAAAGTGTATTGTTATGAACCCGTTGAGACATATAAATTTGGTTCATTATGTGTTTAATAATCATGAAATAAATATGTTTTCATACTTTTGGGGTATTTTGGTAAACATGGAAATATTGGTTAAACTGCAATAAAAGCAATTTAGGAACGGCGTATATATGAATTTTCTCAAATCCGTAGAAGCATCGTACTTCCAAAGCTCCTACCTCTCGAACCGGGGACTCGAATCGACAAGAGAGCTGCTTTCGATAATCGAAGGCGATGAACTCTACCTAATAAGCGGGTTAATAAAACTTGCCGAAATCACCGGGGCCTTAGCCCGGGACATGGACCCATTATCTTTGAGGGCCACAAGATTGGATAGTCATCAATCATGGAGCATGTCAAGACAAAGATAACAAATTATTGGTGCAAAGTTGACACCTTGCATGTAATAAATTAGATTAGGTGTTAATAGTGAAAAAGGCAAGGTGTCACTTTGTTTTAATGTGGTAGATAAAAATGAATCAATGTGGTTTGATAATTCACGTGGGAGGAAATGAGATTTCTCTCAAATGGAGAAGAAATTAGACAAATGGGGGATACTCCATTTACTCCCTTGACTTATTTTCCTCGCATGACATTATTTTAGTTCCTTAGTGAAAATGAGAAGTAAGTTTTTTTGATTTTATTTTGCAAAAGCTTGTAATAGTTTTAATGGAGAACACTTTGTTCTTCTAGAAATAATAGAAGTGAGTTTGGTTGTTGTTAATTCTTCTCTCTCTCTCTCTTTTCTCTTTGGAGTTTTATTAGTTCATAAGTCCTTGTCCCGAGGATCATGAGCTAACTTCCCTTTGGGGAGTTAATCCAACTCGTGTGAGGGAAAACATTGGTTGTGAGTTTGGTAGGTTTTAGGATGAACAACTAACACTACATCCTATCCCAAAATGATAGTTGGTGTAGTGTCTAGTTAGAAATCAAACAATGAGCTTAGAGATAAGTCATTGTTTGGTTTCACTGCTAACATGTATGAGCTCTTGAAGTGAGCCATGCATCTTGGGGATCAATTTATTTTTCCATTAGGGACTTGTCTATGAGTCTAGGAAGAATCAAAACATTTTTCAAATAAACAACTAATGATAGTTTCACATGAGGAGGATTAACTCTCCACTTTCTTTTTAGTAATTTGAATTTTGTTTAAGTGCATGTTTTCAAATCTTAAATTTTCTTAATGTTTAATGTTTGTTATGAAAAAATCTAGCATTATAACCTTACTCCTTAGTTCCTTTTTTGTAACATCCATTTGTAGTTGTTTCTATACTTTAGGTAGTTCGAATCCTTATTCTAACTTCTACTCAACGAAGATCGTGGAGTAAAGGTACGCGGATTTAACTTACATTAAACTTAGAGTTCAAATCTCTAAGTAGTATTCTCCAAGCTAATATCAAATGGCTGGCAAGCTGTTCTAAAGCCATAGAACTTGGGCTACAAAGATCGAAAGTTGCATCAAGGGGGAACCCCCATCTCTTTTCTTTCTTTACGCTTGGTTGTTTTACGTTTTTTTCATTTTTTTAGTATTTTTTGCCTCATGAACAACCTTTTAATCGCTAAAAAAAATTCGTTCACCGCCAGGGTTCCAAAAGTTAGGACTGGGAAACATCATTTTAGCAAATTATAAGACTTATTGAAAATTACCGAAGTCATTTTGAAAAAAAAAAGACCAAAGCGTCTTGGGTGGAGTCGCGGCGCTGAGACCAGCGTCCTCGGGTGAATTTCTTCGTTATTGCTCATTTTTCAGCCACACGGCATCATCTCGATCCACCTTGATCCTTTTCGTGCCTAAATATTTGGTCCAAGCATCGAAAAATTCGATAATCCTTTGGGATTAATCGCGTAATGACGGATCAAGCGTCTGTTTTCAATATCTTTGGCAACAGCGGAAGCTTCAAAGTTTCAAATTTCAGTATTATTGTAATTTATTTATATTATTATTATTATGTTTTTTCTGCATGTATGCCATATGTATATAGTATTAGGAAAAATTTATGGATTATTATTTAAGCTTTAGCCTCGAATTATGCATGAATCAAATTAATTATCACAGGTAAATATTTATATCACGATTACTGCGGACATGAATTGCATATGAATGTATATTTACATATTAATGGTATTGTATTGCATGGGTATATGTCTTTCGCATTATAAATGTTGCTTGTTAAATGTTTGATATTTCTCTCATATATCATTAACGGTATTGTCTAATATGTCGATTTTGTCAAAGAAAGGGAGAACATTCAGCGAGGTTAAAATCTTAGTTGGGTAAGTTGTTTCTAAACCCCTGGGGTAAAAGGCTGCTCTCTATGGGACATTAATCTCAATGAGTATTGTCGAAATCGATTTATTATGCAATACAAAGAGTCATATTTTAGTTTAGGTATAAAACTTTGCATGTTTAGTTTTGTCATCTATTCTGGCATGTGTATCTTGTATTAGGTATGCTAATGTATTTAGATAGGTATGGTGATTCAAATTAAGCATTCTTGTTGATATACATTTACGTTAATATCGATTTACAAATTAGCGCACATATCACGTATTCTTGATGTATATTTGCCCTGTGCGATATGGAAATATTTATCGATGACCTAAGTTTGCTATTAAGATAGCTATCGTGTATGAAAATACCTTCACATGCTCTTGCACTCTAGTATTGTATGAGTAGATCGTGTTTTGTATGTTTGTATTTTTAAACCTTGCATAAATCTTAAAAAAAAAAATTAAATTAAATAAATTAAATTAAATTAAATTAAAATTAATTTAATACCACCTTTGCATAAATTTTAATTCCATAAATCTTAATCATATTCCAATGGTGTCTAGGAAACTTGAAAGATTGAGGTTACTTAATTAGAACGGAGTGCTTTGCACGCGAAAATCCTCCTCATATCTATCTTTGTGACCCGGTCGTTGGTTTATGCACACGTATTCCTAGCTTCACTTCTTACGTTAGCGGCCGGCTTAGGCATATGTTGTTCAACCCTAATGCTTAAGATAATAATAAAATTCGAGTCCTCATAATTCCTTCCGTAAGTTAGATCTAATTTTATGCTTGCATGAGATTAAAGTCCAGTTCCACTAAAGAAATTGAACAAAACCTATCGTCGAAAAAATCGATAAGAAATTGCGTAAGTTCTCACATAAAAATTGTCTTCTTACGCTAATTACCTTCATCCGCGATCCTTCGCCGCCATCAACTTCGTCATTATGGTAGACGATCCTCCACCCGTTGAAGAAGCCCTTTTCGACTTCTATCTTTGCATTCTGAGGAAGGACCTTCTTCCTCATTAAACTTGAGGACATTGTCGGTGATTTTAAGTATCCCACCAAACGTCTTCGGTTTGTTACCAATATATCATGGTTTGGAGCGAAAAAACCGCAATCATCTTCGTGACTTCCAACAAGTGGCAACAACATTTCATCATCGGTGATCTCTAAGGAACAACTCTTGCCGCTTTGTTTCCATTCACTTTAGCGAAAAGCATCAATCGGCTAGCGGGACAACAATCACGATCCATAGACACATGGAATAAACTAGTTCAAGCTTTTATGTTCAGTTTACACTCGAAGAAAAAAACCGAAATCTTGAAAAATTCAATTCTTCCGTTAAAATCCTCATGAATCCTTTTACGGAAGCGTGGAGTCGTTTTCTTACGATCTTACGTTAGAATGTCCTCACCACTAGAAAAAAAGTCGTTCTTGTTCGCTTCATTAATGGTGCAATGCGATCATCAAAAAGAAACTCTTGATATAATGAACGGAGGTTGCTTCATGGACAAAGAGCTCTTGAAGCTTATACTTTTCTTGAAAAACAAGCGAAAAAAAGGTACACCTTCGGGTAACACCGGAGCCGTCTAGATCATCAAAGGATCATTACAAAAGCCACATCTATTTTTGAGGTAAAACCCGATCTGAAATAAAAAATTTGATAGAATCCCTAACTAAAAAGTAGATGCCCTTGCAGTTCAAATAAGCGATCAACTACCAAAACCGGTCATGAGCGTTGACACCACTCCTTGTGTCCTTTGTCTTAGTCGATCATCCCGATGCATATTGTCCTTTGTTATATGTTTCCCCTTTCAACAAAGCGGAGGAGGCATGTGCATTCAACATTCCCAATGCACCGTGGAGACAACATCCGAATTTCTCTTTGGCGTCAAAATAACCAACAAATGGGGGCTCCTCTGCTTTTGGCTAATCAACCTGTTAGACCTACCCGATAATTTTATTCCATACCGCCAAGGAAATAATCAACCAATACCAACAAGGTCGATTTCAAAATAATTCTAATGCTAATTATCGGACCAACCGCGACCTTGTTCCAAATTAATCCAAATCCCAACTATAATCAACAACTTCTAAGCAATAATCGAACTACTACCCGTTGCACAACCTGCGCCCAACCATTCACGGATAGGACAAATGAGACTTTCCTAGGCTTACATGAACCAAGGTCTCAAATTTTAGCGTCTATCCAACAATCACTTCGACAATTAGCGAAAAAAAAGTCGAGAAAGGCGTGTTTCTGCCTGGCGGTTCAAACCACTAAACCGGCAAACCCGCGACCTTTGGTGACCCGATGCCCACGCATACAAGCACCACCAAACCAAGGTGAGGTGCATGCAATCACTACTCTACGATCTGAAAAAAAGCGTGGAACAATCGATCATTATGCGGATAATCAACCAAAAGAACAGGGGTTCCAAGGAATCTATTTCTAATAATGAACCTACGGGAAGATTCCCCGGATACAACAAAGTCAACACCTCAGATGTAGGAAACAAGCAAGTAGACCCCTTTGCCAAATTCCGCCTAAGGCACTTTTTCGGCCGCTTTAGCAAAGAATAAACCTCGATGACAATTTTGTCGTGAAATTCGAGAGACTTTTCAAAATTTAACAATAAACTTACCTTTTTTCGATGCCTTAAAATTATTACCAAAACATGCAAAATTTACGAAAAGATATGTGCACCACAAAAAAAGAACTAATGTTCCTCAACAAAGCGTTCCTCATCTGAGCGGTTTCCTCCATTCACAGAACCACAATGGTATAGTAAAATACAAAGACCACTGGTAGACCAACGGTTCCATGCACCTTAGGTGACAAATACACGACTCTTTGCTTTCTACTAGACCTAGGAGCTGAGTGTGAACTTACTTCCATATTATTTATTTAAACAACTAGGTCTTCATGAACTTAAACCTACCACCATGACTCTACGGTTAGCGGTCGTTCCATAAAGTATCCAAAAGGAATTGTGGAAAACGCCCCTTGTAAAAGTCCAAGATTTCTTCTATCCCGTAGACTTTGTTATTTTGGATCTGAGGTTGCATGTGATTCCATTCCTATCATCTTAGGGCGTCCGTTCCTTGCCCTTTGCTAATGCTCTTATTAATTGTCGAGATGGTTCCATGACCATGTCGCCGAAATCTTTCGGTCGAGGTGAATGTGTTCAAGTTGATGAAACAACTTCGAGCGACATTGATGGTGAGGGGTTAGCGGGGTTGACAAAGATTCCATTCCAGTATTTTACAAACTCTTTTCCTCAAGATGAAGTGTACCGATTTCTTTCCTTTTAGCGACTGAAGTTTGAGGGCGATGATTATACCTGCTAAGTAAATGAGTTATTAGAGTCGGCACCATTATTTGACCCTACAACAACATGTCAAGTAACCTGGATGATCATCAATCGTTTACTACATGGATGATGATCTTCCTCAAGAATCTTTAATACCAGCTCAGCCCCTACGAATTAAAACCACTTCGCCGGAATTAAAATAATGCATACTTGATCTTGATGGTGGTCACCCGGTTATTATTTCTTCAAAATTAACCGGCGATCGAAGCTTCGTTTAATTAATGTCATTCAACAACATGGATTACGCTATTGGATGGTCCCTAGATGACATTAAAGGCATTGAACCTAATGTGTGCACCCATCGCATACACCGAAGAAAATGCAAAGACGTCGCGTGAACCACTGGTTCTAAACCCTACCATGAAAGATGTGGTCAGAGGAAGTGTTAAAATTACTAGATGCGGTATTATTTACCCTATCTCCGATAGTGTTTGGGTGAGTCCCTGCATTAACGTAGTTCCAAAGAAATCTGGCATTACCGGTTTGTGCAAAATGATAAAGATGAATGCATTTCGCCGCGTATCCCGATAAAATGGCGAATATGCATTGAATGCCGCCACTGTGAAATCACTTTCCACTTCCATTCATCGAGATCGATTTCCAACGCGTTAGCCGTCATGCTTATTAGCGTTTTTGATGGTTATTCCTTGCTTTCTTGATGGTTATTCGGTTATTTTCAGATAGTCATAACGACCACCTCAGTCCATTTGGTACATTTGCATATGTTTGGTGCCTTTTGCATATAGGCGAATGCACTTTTGGCCTTTGCAAATTCCTTTTCACGCCACGCATGCTTCATATTTTCGCGATATGGTTGAACGGTTTATGGAGGTATTCATGGGCGACTTCTCAATTTATGGAGATTCTTTCGATAGCTGTTTATCAAATCTTGAAAAGTATTTACACGTTGTGAAGAGAAAACCTTGTTCTTAATTGGGAAAAAATGTCATTTCATGGTTTACTAAAGGAATAGTTTTAGGACATATCGTTTCAAAGGACGGAATCGAAGTCGACAAAAGCTAAGATAGAAAAAATTGCTTCACTTCCTATACCAAAAAACAGCCGAGACATTCGCGCATTCTTAGGACACGCAAGTTTCTATAGGAGATTTATTCAAGATTTCTCAAAGGTTGCTAGACCTTTAACCAATCCTGCTTAAAGATGCCGCTTTTGATTTCAATTTCCAGTTGCAAACAAGCCTTTGAGGGTATTAAAACCGCATTAACTACCGCTCCATAATTCACCACTGATTGGTCTAAACCTTTTGAATTAATGTGTGACGCGGCGACTATGCTATTGGAGTCTGCACTTAGGGCAACGCCAGAAGATAAGCCGCTTGTCATTTACTATCGCGAGTAAAACCATTAATGAAGCTCAATAAACTATACCACCACCGAAAGAGTTTCTCGCCCGTTGTATATGCGTTAGATAAGTTTCGATCCTTACCTAGTGGGTTCTCCAACTATTGTCTACTAATCGACCATGCGCGCACTTCGTTATCTATTAGTAAAAAAGATGCAAAACAAAGGTTGATCCGATGGATTCTCCTTTTGCAAGAGTTTACTCGAAATTAGAGATAAAAAGGTAAGCGAAAATGTGGTTGCAGACCATTTATCAAGACTTGTCGGTGATGTTGATCGCGATCGAACCTATCGTGATTCCTTTCGGATGAACACTTGTACTCTATTTTTCGTCCCCCTTGTACCGGGACATAGTAAACTACTTAGTTCTGAGGAAGTTCCTTTATCTTGGTCTCGTAATGACCGGAAAAAAGTTTTTATCCACCGTGAAATTCTATTTCGGGATGATCCCTACTCTTCAAGTATTGTTCGGACCAACTAATCCGCCCGTTGCATTCCGGTGGGGAACACTGACGATGTGTTATCCTTCTGCCATGAACAATCTTGTGGTGGTCATTTTAGTGGTAAGAAAACTGCGGCCAAGGTTCTACAATGTGGTTTTTATTGGCCAACACTGTTTAGAGATGCACATGAGCATTGCAAAGCATGCAATCGCTGCCAATGAATTAAGTCGCATTACTCAACGTAATATGATGCCCTTAAATCCAATTCTAATTGTGGAAATCTTTGATGTATGGGGCATCGACTTCATGGGTCCATTTCCAAATTCTCATGGCTTCCTATACATACTTGTAGCAGTTGACTATGTGTCAAAATGGATTGAGGCATTGGCATGTCGTCTTAACGATCATAAAACGCGGTGGTTTTGTTTGTAAAGAAAATATTTTCTCGATTTGGTGTTCCAAAGCTATAATTAGTGATGGGGAAAACATTTACGCAATAAAATTTTTGAATCATTAGTAAAGAAATATGGAGTCACGACAAAGTGGCAACTCCTCGTATCATCCTCAAACCGATGGTCAGTAAAGTCTCTAATCGAGAAATAAAATCCATTTTGGAAAAAAACGTCAATCCTTCTAGGAAAGACTGGTTCTACGATTATCGATGCCTTGTGGGCATCTGAAGGAATAGCTTTTAAGACACCTATAGGGATGTGCCTCCGTATCGCCTCGTTTTTGGAAAACCTTGTCATCTGCCGGTTGAACTTGAGCACCGTGCTCATGGGCCATCAAAAGCCTCAATTATAACAACAACATGGCTAAAAAGAAAATTGCGATTAAATGAGCTTAAGGAAATTGAAGTGATGCATGATCTCTCCGAAATCTATAAAGCCAACATGAAAAGAGTGCATGACAAGCACATATTGCGAAAAGTTCAAAAGTCGGGTCAAAAAGTTTTGATGTACAACTCAAGATTACATATTTTTCGGGGAAAATTAAAAACTTCGATGGTCCGGTCCTTTCATTTCTCTCTGTTGTCACCCCTTATGGGGCTATCTCTGTGAACAACGAAAATGATGGTAGCGAATTCCAAGTAAATGGCGGTAGCGCAAACATTATCATGAGTTAAAGCTCTCGGATGTCGAAGAGACTCTTCTCGATGATCCGATCTACCGGACTAATAGATTGCTTGGTGTTTCTTCTTTCCATGTATTTAAAACAGGGAAAAGTATGCCATTAGGGTAGCCGGGCCTCTTCTATTTTCTTTCTAAAATTCGCTTAGAGTGTGTGGTTGCAAGCGCCAGGAACCTTAGTCCGCGAAAACTCTACTTGGCCCTGTATAAATGTCTTCTCGATAATCGAAAGCAAACGTGCCTCAAAGAAAACAATGGGTACCAAAATTTCAACTCCTTCTTTCTCCTCCGCTTTTCTATTCTCTTTCCTCCTAACTCCAACTCGTCATTTGGTCCAAATCTCACCCATCTCAATTGGTAATGGTGCGTAGTACTTTTGTTTTTTGCGGCGGCGAAAAGGATGGGGTGGTGTATGAACCGTCAAACTCCTTTCTGTCGGTCTTGATCTTTTATCCGGAAGATGAGCGGGTATAAGGTATATTATTGTCCGACACCAGCCAACAGATAAACTTAAATCGTCGTCCGCTGCTCCCCGAGGTTGGGATTCGCCTTGAGGATCGGCGTTAAAAGACTCACATTCACGTCTTGAGGATCGGCGTTAAAAGACTCACATTTGCTTGAGGATCTTGTTAAAAGACTCGGCGTTAAAATCGGCGTTAAAAGACAACATGTATATACACGTTTTGTGTTATTAGCACCCAACATGGTGCCCAAAGAGAGTCGTGATATGCACCATCGGATATTTCATAGTTAAATGCGGCAATGGATTCCCCAGCCAACCCCATTCCGTTTTCTATGTGATTTGTTTGGGCGGTTTGAGGCTATACCATATGTACTAAGGGTAATATTATTATTAGACCATTGCACATTGGTCGAGGATGAATACCGATCCTAAACCCCAGGCCCCAAACATAAAGGATAAACCACAATCACGGCTGGATTAAGGTTCACCCGGAGTTCCACATGAAAGTTGCCTGAGTTAAGCTGTTTGTGATGTGTTGTTTTATTTGGATTTCCGGTGTTGTTGACACGTTCTTCTCGACTTGTACATTTGTATATAAAGGATAAATAAATAAAAACCAAAGATTGTTTAAAAAAAAAAAAAAAAAATTTTGAATGTGATTTTTCATATTCTAGTGGATGGCATTTTAATACTTGATCGTTTGATATCTCATCCGCTAAATTCGGAGTTGAAAACGAATCAAATTTCCACGTTTGAAATTTCGGAACTTTTCGGGACATAAGAGGAATTTCTGTAATTCATTTGTACTTGGGCCAAAATTTTGACCCGACCCAAAAACCCAAGATCCGGGTACAAAGCCCACGCGCGGGGCACCCACGCGTCCACCCCCCTCATTTCTTCTTCCACAAAAAACGGATCTTGGTCCCTCACCATCCACTCAGCACGGCATACCAAATAGAGAATTCGACCGGCGCCGGCTGCCAAACTCCACCAACCTCAACCCCTTCCTCCGTACAACACCACCTCCTCCACCTCCTCTTGATATTTGCACCATCAAAATCTAAATTATACGCGCCATGGCATACGAAGGCGAATTACGGTCGAGAGAAATTTCAAAATCTACATAATTAGGGATGTTTCACCCATTTTTGATGAGGAAATTGAAAGTAGAGAGTGGGAATATCTATTGCATCGAATCCCAGCTCAATATTCCGAAGAATTGGTGTTGAAATTTTATAATAATGGAGGTTTCTGGGTGGCGAATTTTGGATTACGGCCGGATGGGATGGAACGTGAACTCACGGCGGAGTTGATTTCAATCTGCAGCCTTCCGATTAACTCGATAGCCCCATTTACCCGTTATTGTCCGAGTATCCGACCACGAGGATTTGATGTTTGACACGCTTCTTGGGGAGTACAACAGCGGCTCGAATCAAGGCGTGTACCGAAGATTCGCCGGGCGTAACCAATTAGCCGTCACTTTCGATGGTTGCCATTGGAATCGTTGGAACTTCAAAGGCGTCGACGTGAACAAGACTTTCTTGCACCCTCATGGATCCTACGGAGAGGAAGCACACTTTTCTGTATGGTCCACTTCGGGCCATATTCTTCACGACCCGGCGTCAAATAGGTCAGCTCTTCTTGCTGTACTTGTTACTCGGCTTATGCTTAACTTAGGGTTCGATCTGCTACTCCTTTCATTGAAACAAGGTCTTTTCGAGAATTTTGGAATTTTTGAGACTTGTGTTTTAGACCATTGGGACCCAGTGGTAGCTAGAGATGACATTGAGCATGATAACGTACCTCCTCCTCCGCCTTCACCACTGGACTGTTTTAATGAAGATACCATCTACCGAATCAATACTCCCCATGGATGCCTTGGGAACATGAATTCTAGTATCGCAGCGGGGATGTTTCTTCGCCAAGAAGAGATGATTACTTCCCCGAATGAATTCGGTAAGAAATGAGAAATCGCCAAGGCCAATTCCTGAGACCCATGATGGCTAATCAGCAGCAATTCAAGATCGGTTACTTTCTGATCTATAGGCCACATTCCCCCCGGTCATTTCGGCTGAAGTTAGGTAAAGTGGTAGAAGGCGTAGAAACCGGGTTCATCTTACGCTAACCCTGAGGATTCCCAAGAGTCGCTATTTTCTTTGGTTTAGAAATGACTATGTCATTTATTTCCCAATGCATTGCATTTTTATTTTTTAGTGCTAAATTATTATATATCGGTTGATTTCTCATAATTTTGTATCTCCGCAACGGTTTAAATGAGAAATTATTTATGTTATCTTGAATATAGTACTTTCAAAAATATGAGTTTGCTCCTTGATTCATTGGGCCTACTCTCAAAAGCCCCCAACGGTCGTAACCCAACGGACTGATCCAAACGGTCACATGCCCAACGGTCGAAAACCAAGTTATAAATACAACTCTCCTTTCCTCTTTCACTCATTCCTTCTCAATCTTCACAACTTCTTCTTCACAAATTTTCAATTTCTTGACAATAATGAATAAACTAGAACGATGGGAAAAGGAGCAACGAGAATGGGCTATCACATTAATCGTGATAACAGTGTTTATCATTATTCTCTTGTCACTCATGCATAACTTGATCCAGAACATCTAGATCTATGTAACCGTCCCTTTTTTTTTTTCTGTTTTTTCATTTTGTATATTAGTATGGTGTGTTAAATAATTCTCACACATTTGTACGGGTTACGTATTAAATGGAGAAGTTCCGTATTAATTAGTTGTGTATATTAGTTGTCTTTTCCTCTCTAATAAAAATATATATATATATATAACAATAAAAATAAAAAATAAAAAATAAATAAAAAATAAAATAAAAAATAAATAAAAATTAAAAAAATAAAAAATAAAAAATAAAAATGTTAATAAGTAAATAAATAAACAAACCATAACAAAGAAAGGCCATCCGAACTCACCAAAATAATTAATGGATACACATAGTGTTAAGAGAAAATCGTGCACTTACAAAGGTACACATAACACTTGTCACACATGCATTTCGATTATTCTATCCATATTCTATTATCGAAGTTATGATCATCATTTCTGAAATTACGTGTAGTCTAACTACCCCAGCAATGAAACTTTCCTCCGTATTTTCTAAACATTAAACCATCTCATTAATTGTATTTGGATATCCGACATGACAAAAAGACTTCTTGTGGATCCCCATGATGCCGTTCATAATCACATGGGTCATTAAATACACTTGGACTCAGTTGGTATAGCCTCATAGATTGCCTATAAATCTCTTCTTTTTAAAGCCATTCTTATTCATACAATTTTCACTATCCTTCCTCAAAGAATGGCTCAACCAAGAAAAATAACGGCAGAGAAAGACTACCTAAAAACTTTTCGAAGAAGGCGGTTTTCTCCTTATTTTGACACTGAAATCATCGTCGAGGATGGGCGCCTCTTCTATATCATTCAACGACTAGTTATTCAGAATTGGTTTTGATGTTCTACCAATTTAGCGGTTATGAAGATGGAAAATTCTACTTCAATGCCTATGGACAACGATTGGAATTGAATAAGGAAATGATCTCCGACATACTTCAAATCCCACTAAAATCCCAAGAGTCCCTTTTTCAAGAGTCATCATTCGATTCCGCAAAAACTTTACTGCGAGCTACCGTATCTCATGGCGACGTCAAACATACACATCACATGGTTCTTCAACGCTCTTTGAAACAGAATCAACGTGTTGTCCTCCACTGGTTAGGACATAATGTGGTAGGTACATCACACCAATCTGAAGTCACAAAGCCTCAACTTCACCTACTTTGGATTTTGCAAACTCAAAGAGATGACTTTTGTCTTATCCAACACCTCTGGCTCGTAATCACCAAGAAAACAAGACGGTCAGCAGTTCTACCCACTTTGGTTACGCAGATTATGATTCGTTGGGGTTATCCAATAATATCTCCAGAGACACCCGCTTCAAAGAGCATATA
Source organism: Coptis chinensis (assembly GCF_015680905.1). Lineage (NCBI taxonomy): Eukaryota > Viridiplantae > Streptophyta > Magnoliopsida > Ranunculales > Ranunculaceae > Coptis > Coptis chinensis. The sequence goes on along the minus strand of NC_141458.1, from coordinate 90,202,843 downwards.
TAAAGGTACTTCAAACGGACTACTCTGTTGGTTTTGGACCCCCGATGCTCGATAGATGAAAGCGTAACACCTCAAGCTCAAATTCGGCGGTTTATTTGATGAAAATGCCATCTTTGAATATTATTAATCCCATGGAATGCATTAAACTTCTTCATCGGGGTTTGAGGGAACTACACGCGTCGAATATCATCATCACAACTCTTCAGGATTTCCAAGATCGTCAAGCAACGCATGATGTTGAACAGGAGGAGATCTTGGAAAATCATTCTCAATTCTTGCAAAATCATGCTCTCCTAATGGAAAATCAAACTGTACTCTCTGCCAGCCAAGGGGACATTCAGATGCAGCTCGGCCAACAAATAGATGACCTAAACAGTCTGGTGCAAAATATGCATCTTCTAGATCAATATCAGAATCCATGATATTACTAAGTCAATAAGTATATAATCATATATGTTATTACATTTTTCCGTCGTACTATGTATTTTATCTTATCTTTTTGTTTTATTTTGTATGAAATGCTTAGTAGGATTGTCATCATTTCCATTGTGACTAATATAATTTTAACATGTGCTACAGGAGGGTCTATTTTCTTACATACTCATTTTTCCATCCAGTTGCCGTACCTAGTTTATTACTTCATCCACTATGGCATCTTCATCATCCATGGTCCCTCCCAAAATCATTCCTGAGCAATCCTTTCAGTCTATGATGGATTCCAATGCCTATGGCCATCTCTTCCATGATTACATCACAAACATTGGGTGGTCTTCCCTAATTCTTCAACGACCAAACTTATTCTCCTAGTTTGGCTGCATACTTTATGCTAATATGGATGACACACCAGCATTCAACCATCGCGCATGGTTTCTACTTAGACGGATTCACAATCCGAGTTGGTGACACACCTCATATCTTTTATGAACAACAACTTGCTCTAACTTTGGACCTTCCATATCACTTAACCCGGCCGCATCTTGGCGGTTACATCTTTCATAATTCTTACCGGATTTCCTTTCAGTGGCAAGCGTTTCGCGACTCTTATGGTGATGGTCTTGAGATCAAACGAGAAGGAGATGGCCATGTGCCATGGCGCAACATCACCATTCCATTAGCAAGCATGACCATGAACATGGGGACTGCCATGTTATTTGTACTCCTAAACATTATGGGAGATTGGCATTTTCTACTTGCCAATGAAGGCTTCGTTAAGTATTGATTCAGTGCACTAGCTCAGGGTCATGCTTTATTTAACATTTTAGGTTGTGTTGTCTCCAGCCTGAAACGAGCTCGCACTTTTCAGGATAAGTATATACTTTTACCGACCCGCAGCTTAATCATGAAGACACATTTCCCACAGTTTGCGGCTACTTTTCATGATCGGGTCAAGGTGGATTCCATGTGCCCGAAGAAACGAGAATCATTAAGCTCATTAAAGGTTTTAATTCAATGGAAAGCGTCCCATTCGATACTTTGAGGCATGTTCGATGTTACCCAAAGGACGAAAAGATGAAGACCAATTTGAGAGAATCAGGAGACAAAGAATGGGCAGAAATTTGGCGGACTATTATCTATTGGTGCCGATGCTAAGGAAATGCATTTCCTTAAAGAGGGCCGCCGAACGCTTCCGTCTGTTGGATGGTAAACTTGAGTTTGCCATTGTACATATATCTAGCTAAACCTTACGTTTGGTGTGCTATTGTTTTTCATGTTTAGAGTATCTTTGTGGTTTATTATATCATGTGCTATGTTTAGTGTGCTATTGAACATTTTCTTGTTCTTTCGAATAATATATTATGATCTCCAACCTCTCGTTCCGGCAATCTAGCCTAATTTTGCTCCACGGTTCTCGGGTACTTTCTCTCTTTTTAATTATTGATCCTTAGAGGACTAAGCATCATTCCGTTTGGGGTGCTTTAAACCTATAGCAAGAATTAGGCATCTTGTAGCCTATATATAGTTTTTATTTTCATATTAATAATTGTACTTAGTGACAAAGTCTTGTTTCCTTTTCAATGATGAAAATTGTCTAGAAATCTCACATTAGTATCCTAATTAGGATTTGTTTTAAGAAACTTTAGATAATCGTCTGCTGATAGTTTATACATCTTTTCATGAATATTCATGTAATCGTATCATTGATTGTACATAGCGGTAAGTTTAAAACAACGGTTAGTTACTTAAACTATAAACCCCTGTGGAGAATCTAACCAAAAGCCTTGATATGAGTGATTTGTGTGTGATGACACGAGGAGTAGTTTTTCGATTAGAGGAAATTACGATCTACTTACTTGATCACCACCAACCCTAGGCTTAGAATTTAGGCCTTCTTTTTGGATCGACATAGCTAAAAATTCTTACATTTACAAATTTTACCGCTAGTCACTCCATTGAACCGTTCATCAAACCTTTCACTTTCACCAAAAATTCCTTACCCATTTATTAAACCAAATAAAAGAACCTACCTAAGTGATGAGTATGAGAAATAGGATGAAATGTGGAAAGAATAAAGAGAAAGACTTGTCCCAAATATAAGTCAGTTACTTGCTTCAGAAAAGGAAAATAGAATCATGTTCTTAAGCTTTATTAAAAAAAAAAAAAAAAAAAAAAAAAAAAAAAAAAATTAGTATCCAGAGGCTTAAGAACAAGGTTGGAAAAACTCAGTTAGAAGAAGGAAAGGAAACAAGGATTTCTCTAGTGTAAATATATGAAGACCCTATTCTCTCATACTCGTAAATTTTGATTATCCATTTCCATTTTCTTGTACACTATCACCTAAGCCCCACAATACCTAATAAAGACCTCTAGCTCAATTAGGAGTAGGGTGGTGTGATAATAAGTAGTAGACGTGATTGATCGACATCGGCTCCTCCTCGACCATTGAGATGTAAGGAAACGTGTGCCCACCTGCATTAATCGAGTTAACAAAACCTGAGTGGAAAAATTTTGAGTGAATATGTGTTTTGACACATACCTGTGAAACCCATTTAGGTATGCTCTCCAAGGATCCAGAAACAACCCTGCTAGTATATTTCAATGAAAAGTTCACTGCATGAATAATCATATGTAGATGTTTTAATTATTGAATACATATTGACTTGAGTTTCAAATAAATAAATCCTCGTTCCTCGCTAAGGAGATGTATGGATATCTCGAGATTAATTTAGGAAACAAGTTTCACATCGAAGTCGTTGTAGTATAAATAAAGTTTGTGAGTATCTTTTCTGAAAACTCTCACGAGGCTATAACTCGTCCCACTAGGGAATTCCTAGTGGTTTAAGGCCTTGTTGCGTATGGTCAATGCAATCGCACTGCTGTAAGCGAAATTAGTTTAGGACTACACATTTTTGGCCACTTATCTATTTTAGTGTCTCTTCTTTGCTTGAGGACAAGCAAAGTGCTTGAGGACAAGCAAAGTGCTGTTTGGGGGTAGTGTGATAAGCACCCAAAAGTGTATTATGAAACCCCATTGAGACATATAAATTTGGTTAATTATGTGTTTAATAATCATGAAATAAATATGTTTTCATACTTTTCTGCGGTATTTGCGATAAACATGGAAATATTGGTTAAACTGCAATAAAGCACGAGGAACGGCGATATATGAATTCTCCCAAATCCACGTTGAATCATCAAACTTCCAAAGCTCCTACCTCTCGAACCCGGGACTCGAATCGCGACAAAGAGAGTGCTTTCGGACAATCGAGGCGATGAACTCTACGAATAGGCGGGAAGTTGTAAAAGCGCCCCAAAATACCGGATGCCATTTGGATCACGCACATGGACCCACTAAAGCGGGGCCACAAGATTGGATGAGTCATCAATCATGGAGCATGTCAAGACAAAGATAACAAATTATTGGTGCAAAGTTAACACCTTGCATGTAATAAATTAGATTAGGTGTTAATAGTGAAAAAAAAAGGCAAGGTGTCATTTTGTTTTAATGTGGTAGATAAAATGAATCAATGTGGTTTGATAATTCACGTGGAGGAAATGAGATTTCTCTCAAATGGAGAAGAAATTAGACAAATGTGGGGACACTCCAATTACTCCCTTGACTTATTTTCCTCACATGACATTATTTTAGTTCCTTAGTGAAAATGAGAAGTTAGTTTTTGATTTTATTGAAAAAAAAAATAATAGTTTTAATGGAGGAACACTTGTTCTTCTAAGAAATAATAGAAGTGAGTTGGTTGTGGATTTTCTTCTCTCTCTCTCTCTTTTTCTCTTTTGAGTTTTCATTAGTTCATAAGTCCTTGTCCCAAGGATCATGAGCTAACTTCCCTTTTAGGGAGTTAATCCAACTCATGTGAGGGAAAACATTGGTTGTGAGTTTGGTAGGTTTTTAGGATGAACAACTAACACTACATCCCATCCCAAAATGATAGTTGGTGTAGTGTCTAGTTAGGAATCAAACAATGAGCTTAGAGATAAGTCATTGTTTGGTTTCACTTGCTAGCATGTATGAGCTCTTAAGTGAGCCATGCATGCTAGGGATCAATTCTATTTTTCCATTAGGGACTTGTCTATGAGTCTAGGAAGAATCAAAACATTTTTCAAATAAACAACTAATGATAGTTTCACATGAGGAGGATTAACTCTCCACCTTTCTTTTTAGTAAATTGTATTTTGTTTAAGTGCATGATTTCAAACTTAAATGTTTTGCTTTAATGTTTGTTAGGAAGAAACCTAGTATTATAACCTTACTCCTTAGTTCCTTTATTGTAACATCCAATTTGTAGTTGTTCTATACTTTAGGTAGTTCGAATCCTTATTCTAACTCTACTCAACGAAGATCGTGAGTAAGGTACCTTGAGTGCTTTTACATCAAACTTAGAGAGTTCAAATCTCTAAGTAGTATTCTCCAAGCATATATCACTTAACAAATGGGAGTTGAAAGGATTTCTCCCACTTTCTTTTGAACTTCATTTGAAATCTTGACCGATTGCTCTGTAACAATGTCATCATGAGAAGGTAAGTCAACCTTGTTGTCTATCTTCAATCCTGATCTGAGAGTAGTAACTGAGCTGACATGATCATGGAGGTGATCAGTACTAGCAGTTGTCCCAATGTGGCATACATCTTCACTCTTCAATATTGGTTCCAATAAGCTAGGTTGAGTGGCTTGTGTCTTTACAGACAAAGCAGTGGTGAGTTGGTCGACCTTAGCCTCTAGAGACTCCATTCTAGAACATTGACTTGCCTGAGATTGTTGGAGATTGAGCTGAGACTGTGCAAGAAGCTCTAGAACACTTTCAAACTTTTGATTTTTCTGTGATAGCAAAGTAATTGCATTCTCCCGGTTGGCAGGTACGGCATAATTTCTCCTAGGATCAGGCACTAACTCTCCACTTGTATTGGAATTCTGCTGAGAGTATAATTGTTGTTGAGGAACCAACTATGAAGCTTGACTTATCTGTGGAATATAACTTTGATCTTGAGAACCTGAGGGTCCAGCGTTCTGTCTCTAATAATTGCCTTGAAAGTTATTACCACCTTGGTTGGGCCTCTGAAATAAGTTTATATTGTACTCTCCAACTGATGTATGTTGATAGTAACCAGGACATTCTAGAGTTGCATGGGAAGTGTCCGAACAGACTTCATAGTATTGGCTAGCTTGCATGACTGGGAGAGATTTAGCTTGAGACTTGTTGATCTTGGAGGGATTCATGGATAACTGATTGAATTTCTTACTCAAAGTTTCAATGCTAGTGGCTAGTCTAGCCAATGTAGACTTCAGTTCTTGATCTGATTGTTCATGTGCTGGGTAACCAAATTGCTTTGGCTCCCTCTCCATGCTAGCGACATCCTCTTTGCTAGTAGTCCATTGTTGTGTTTCTTCAGCTAAATTCTCGAGAAAGTGGTAAGCTTCCTCTCCATCTATTGATGTAAACTTGCCTTTGTGCATTGACTATATCATCTGCTTGTTCATCATCGAGAGTCCTCGATAGAAAAAATGAGCTAGTGTGCTCTTGTCGTATCCATGATGTGGACATGAGACTAGCAGATTATTGAATTTCTCCCAGCTTTGATGATTCTTCAGTCACCTTCTTTTTGAAATTGCTGATAGCTTACTGCATGGCATCTGTCTTCTGGGGTGGGTAGAACTTGTTCATAAACTTCGTTCTTAACTTCTCCCAGGAATCTATTGAATTGATCAGTTGTGCAGTTAACCATTCAGAGGCTTTACCTTCGAGTGAGAGCGGAAAAAGAATCAACTTGATACTCTCATCTTTGATATTCTGGTTCTTGAAAGTTCTGAGGACTAATAGAAATTTGTTCATGTGAACATAAGGCTAAACATTGTCTGAACCGTTGAACTTTGGAAGCATAAAGATTAGTGATGCTCTAAGTACAAACTGGTTGGATTCTGTCTCTGGAAAAACAATACTACTGGGTGGGTCTCCAATGATTGGCGAATAGAAATCGCTCAGCTTCTTCCTCTGATATTCTTCCATGGGTGGGATAGCTCCACCATTATTCGGTTCCGTAACACCTCCATCATTGCGTGCGGCCATTGTATCAATCTTGTCTAGTATTCTTGTGAGTCGGTTATTAAACCTTGTCCACTGTTGTGTTCTTACTGGACGACGATTGGGACGACGGGGCATACACTAGAAAATGTTATACAAAGATGATGAAAAACTATCCTACTATGCTTGAATGCAATTAAACTAATATGCAACTATTCTAAATTATACTAATATGCAAAACTACTTTCCTTTAACTGGGTTGGGCTTTGCAGCTAGTATCTCGTCCGTTGTCTAAAGCTATCTCTTATAGGGTTATGGTGAATCACTTGGATTGCTTAAGTACCACGGCCCACAGACGATAGTCCGTTTGTCAAGATTCAGAAAATAAACACTAGAGTTTGATGTTTCACTGTGTTGGCTTACAACTTTAATTGTTGAAAAGGTCATAAATGCAATTATACTAGAAAGCAATAAAACTAAACTACGATGCAACTATACTAAGAATGAAATAAAAAGAATGAAGATTCAACTAACCTAGATGGTAGATCTTGTCTTCGAGATGTCCTTCAAGCTTCTCTCTTTCTCAAAAGGATGGATGATACGGCTAAAATTACCTCAAGATCCAAACTTCTAATCTTGAAAGAAAACATTAAATATAAACAACTTAAAACGGTAGCGGCGCCATTTGACCTTCTTCCAGGGCTACAATTAATTATATCCCCGACAGCGGCACCATTTGACCAACTTCTTTTTTTGTGTGAGATGGTATATGGGATGTGGATGATGTAGATAGATGATGTAGATGGATGATGGTCGTTGAACAAAATAGAAGCATATCAAAACCTAATTATCCCTCAATAAGTAAAGGATGAGTAGGGTATCGTTCCACTTTTAAGTGTATGTTATGTGAAAGACAGGACTGGAAAGGGAGTTTAAGGGATTAAAAACTATGATTGTAGAGATTTTAGATTATAATGTTAAACTAAACTAAACTAAACTAAATTGCACATCTTAGATCTCATATTTCATCCCTTTCTTTACTCAAACAGAATTAATCTTCACTTTCTAAGCTAAGTTTTTGTTGCATAATTGTTCTTAAACTCCCTCTCTTACAAGCTCCATCTTTTTCTCTCAAGATGTCGACTCCACAAATCATTCCTGAACAATATTTCCAAGCTATGATGGACTCTCCCTCTTATGGACTTCATTGCCGACATTGGTTAGTATTCCCTCGTTCTTCAACTTGAGCAAACTTATTCTCTGAGTTTGGCTGCATACTTTTATGCTCATATGGAAGACACAACTGCTTTCAACCGTGCACATGGTTTCTTCCTTGATGGCTTCACAGTCCGACTTGGCGATACACACCATGTTTTTCCTGAACCTCTAATAGCTATGACTATGGACTTACATTATCAAGAGCCAACCGCCACTCGGCCCTACATCTCTCAAAACACTTACAATTCCTTCTCTTGGCCTACCTTTTGCTACTCTTATGGTGCTGGTCTCTGCAGGAAGAACGAAACTGCACCTGGACAATGACCTGACCAAAACATTCCCCTTGCAAGCATGACGATGAACGTAGGGAATGCAATGTTATTTATCCTTCTAAACATCATGGGCGATTGGCATTTTTCTACTGCCAATGAGTCTTCCTACATCGTCTTCAATGCACTTGCTCAACAACATACATTTTTCAACATCACTCACTATATAGTTTAGAATTTGAAATGAGATAGGGACTTTCGACACTATTATTTACTTTTACCCGTCACTGCCAGCCGCTTAATGAAAGTCTTCTTCCCACAGTTTTCGGCCAATTTTACTGATTGGGGTAGATTCCATGTGTCCTGCAAATAAAATAATTCGTTCTTTACGGTTTCAGGTATGGCGATGCTGTTCAAGGTACCTGAAGAACGGTCCTTGCTACTCGAATGGCAATAAAATGTTGCGACACTTAGACCGATCTGGAGCTACAAAATGGAGCAAACTATGGCAAGCCATTATTAACTGGCATGATGCTAAAGAGTGGCACTTCACACATGATGATCCTCGATTGGATGCGCCCTAAATTTACATGTTGGGTTGTATATATATGTATTTGGTATGTTATTCCCTTTTTGTGGTGTGATATTTGTTTGTTTCTTTGTATGTTGTTTGTTTTCTTTGCTTAGTATGATATTTTCAAGTTTCTTTTGGTATATTGTATATTGTCTTTGAATAACATTTTGTTGTAGTTTGTTCGCTAAATCTTTGCTCAAGCTTTTCAGGTATCTTTTTCTCTCTCTTACACTTTGAGGACAAAGTGTCCTTCTGTTTGGGGGTGGTTAGAACATTTTTTTGCAAAACATTAGCATATTATTAGCTTGTTTATAGTTTTACTTTCTTTTCTTTTTAACGTATTTAATGACAAAGTCTTGTTTCCTTTTCTGTGATTAAAGTTGTTTAGAAATCTCACCTTAGCACTAGGATGAGAATTTGTTCCTTGAAACTTAGGTTAATACGTAGGCAATAGTTTTTGCATCTTTTCATGAACATTCATGCAATGACTATCATTGACTGTACTTAGTAGTAAGTTTCTGGGACCCACGGTTAGACTACTTAATTTCAAATCTAGTGAGAATCTAGCCTAAAAGCCTCGACAGGAGTGATTTATTAGTAATGACACAGAAGAGTAGTTATTTCGAGTAGAAAAATCACATGTTTACTTACTTGATCACAATCCGAATCCTAGAAGAGAATTTAGGCTTTATTTGGATCGATATAACCATAAATACATACATGTACAAATTTTACTGCTAGTCGCCCCATTGAACCTTTCATTTAGCCATTTTCGCTATTTTCACCAATATTTCCTTACCCATCTATTAACCCCAAAATAAAATAAACCCACCTATTTGATGAGTATGAGAAATAGGTTTGAATCTGCAGAAAAGTGAAGAGAAAGACTTGTCCAAACAAAAATCAGTTACTTGCTTCATAAAGGAAAAAAAAAAAGAAAATAGAAATAAAACAGTTATAGTTAGAACTCCCAAAAATCAAATAAAAAAGAGTCAATAAGCCAAAAAGGGCTAAGCATGGAAAATATATTTTAGAAGCAGCAAGCAAAGGATTTCTCTAGTGTTAAAATTTTTGAAGACCCTATTCTCACATACTTATCATATTTTTGATTTTCCATTCCATTTTCTTCTACACTACCACCTAAGCCCCATAATACCTAATAAAGACCTCTAGCTCAACTAGGAATAGGGTAGTGTGATACTAAGTAGTAGTTGTGATCGATCGACCTCGGCTCTTCTGAATGTCATTGAGTATGTGAGGAAAAGTGTGCCCACTGCACACTGGAGTTAGCGAAACTTGAGTGGAAAAATTGTGAGAGAATTTGTGTTTCGACACATACCTGTGAGAACCTACTTAAGGACGCTCTCCAAAGAATCTAGAAATGGCCCTGCTTGTACAGCTCATTGTAAAAATTCACTGCATGCATGATCATATGTAAATATTTTAATTATTGTGAATTTATTAACTCAAGTTTCAATGGAATTAGTTCTTGTTCCCCGTTAATGTCATGTATAGATATATGAGATTAATTAAGGGAATAAGTCTTTGTTACTGAGTCGTTGTAGTATAAATGAAGTTTGTGAGTATCTTATCAGGAAAACTCTCACGAGGTTATAACTCGTCCGCTAGGGAATTCCTAGTGGTTTAAAGCCTTGTTGCATATGGTTAATGCAATCGCACTCTGCGAAACGAGAATCAGCTTAGACTACACATTTTTTGCCACTTATCTATTTAGTGTCTCTTTTTTGCTTGAGGACAAGCAAAATGTTGTTTGGGGGTGGTGTGAGAAGCACCCAAAAATGTAATTATATTTCCATGCTTTTGCAGGTTTCGACATGTAAACGATGAAATTTCAACAAAATCAGCATTTTGGCATGGAAACAAGGTGAATATGCTAATTGGAAACAAAGCCTTTTTATCAAGTCCAAAAGAAGCCCATTGGAAGCTGAAAAGAGGATCATAATCAAGCCCATGAAGCCTGGTCAAAATAGTCAATTCCGGGTCAACCTTGGTCAAATCTTGCAGAAAAGTCAACGAAACTTCAAAAAATCATATCTTTTTACTCTGAACTCCGTTTTGGGCGTGTGACCTATCAAAGCGATTAGCGTGACAATCTCTACACAATGGTATATAGGTTCTATCAATTTACTAGACTAGGAATTAAAATAGATCCGAACCAAGACAAAGCAAAAATCTAATTACTATTCATCATGATGTCATTAAGTGGAAGCTTATATAATCACCCACTTTCTCAACTTAATACATGCACAAACCACTCCTAATTATTTATCTTGTAATAGGAATTACTATTCACCCACTTTCTCTACTTAGATTAAATAAATTTTATTATAAAAGTAGATTAATTTGTAACCTTTGAATTTAAAATGTAAGATGTAATCTTGGCCACCCATTTCACTCCTTTAAAACTATAAATAGGAGGGGTGGTACTCTAAATAATTTATTTATGGTGGGAGACAGTATATGGTGGGAATCTCGACCCTCTTTCATGAAAAATTTGGAGAACCACTATACTACCTATTTTCGATTTGTTAACTAGATAACTATATTCTAGTAATGACCTTGTATCCCTATTTCTAATTCTGTTTTGTTACTTTGGATTCCATGTAACTCTTATTCTTTTATTAATCAATTACCTTTAGCACACAAAAAAATACTCTAAATAAACTTGCCAATTTACTTGTGATTTGTGGCCTTGTAGCCCTTCACTCTCTTCTTCTTCTTCTTCTTCTTCATTTTCATTAGTTGTAGTTATCTCACCATGAGCTAACTCATCCCTTGCGGAGGGTTAGATAAACCCATGTGAGGATAACTCTACTAATGAAGATGTAACTCAATTGCGTAAAATTTAACAAGTTTGATTTTTTACTTCAATTACAAAATAGTTAAAAGTGGAAAACAAACTAGAGGTTGAAGAAGTGCTATAGAGATAGGGTGCTAATTTAATCTCTCATGCTAGTAGAATCTCTTTAGAGATTTAGAAATTATACTAGGGATCAAAGTTTAATTATTCACTTTGATTTGTCTATGAATCAAGGTGAATATGAAAACTAACAATTCAAATATGTTTTTCATTAATAGTAGTTTGAATCACATGGTAAATTAATCCTCTAGACTTCTCTCTCTTCTATCTTCTTTAGTCATTTCAGAATAAATTTGTTATTAGTAACTTTTGTAACTTATAATTAAAAGAAGTAAAGCGTAGTGTAAAAACTTCCACCTAAAGCCTTCTCTCATTTAAGGTTTCTCTTGGGTAGTCTAGTTAAGTTGTGAACCAAAAGTGCTTCAATGTTAGGCATGGGACGATTCCTTTACTCGAACTATATTTCAACATGAATCGAAAGTAAGGTAATTTATATAAGTGTAAGTTGGAGTAAGTCTAATTTAATACTTATCACGAAGCATGGAGTCACTTTATTAATCTTATTTTAGAATGTCCCATCATCAACTTGACACCGTTGTCCTCGTCTGTTCATTCTTTAATGGTCTTTCCGATTATCAAAAAGAAACGTTTGATATTATAAATGGTAGTTATTTCATGGACAAAGAGGTTACTGAGGCATACAATTTTCTTCAAAAACAAGCTTTGAGAGTTACCCATTGGGGTAACACTAATACTTCAAGATCATTTTAAGATATTACTTCTAAAGTTACATCTATCTTTGAGGTAAAACCTGATCCATAATTAAAAACTCTGATTGAGTCCCTAACCAAGAAGGTAGATGCTCTCGCAGTTCAAGTAAACGATCAAAAACCCAAATAGGTCAATGAACGTTAACACTTCCCCATGTTTTCTTTGCCTAAATCCTGACCATCCTGATACATATTATCCCTTGTTATATGACTCCACTGCCCAAACATCTTAAGAAGCTTGTGCATTCGACATCCCTAATGCACCATGGAGACAACATCCGAATCTTACTTGGCGACCAAATATACAGCAGATGGCTCCTCCAGGTTTCACCAATCCGCCTGTTCGACCATCCACCAACTATATTCCATACCATCAAGGGAATAATCTGCAGTACCAACAAGGTCAAAATTAGGTTCTGAGCAATTCAAATCCTACCTACCAAAACAATCGTAACCTTGTTCTAATAAATCAAAGTTACGGATATCATCCTCAGTCCACCAACAATAACCATGAATTAGCTCCTGTTGCTCCTCCTGTTCAACCTTCTGCTAATAAGACGACTGAGGCTTTCCTAGCATACATGAATCAACAATCTCAAATTATGACGTCTATCCAACAATCTTTTCAACTTTTGGTTCAGGATAAGAGTCAAAAGGGCGTGTTTCCTAGACAAGCAGTTCCAAACCCTAAGCCAGCAAACACTGCCTTTGAACTCAACAATACACCAGCTACAAGTAATCCAAACCAAGGTGAGGTGAATGCAGTCACTACTCTTCGTTTTGGCAAAACCGTAGATAATCAAATACGTATGCCAACTGATCACCCAAATATAGCTGCATCTCCTAATGTACTTGTTTCTGATGTTAAACATACGCGGGAAGCACCATTTCCAACCAAGTTATCATCCACCACACCTGGAAATAAGCAAGTTGATCTGTATGCCAAATTCCAACCAAAGACACCGTTTTCTACACGTTTGACAAAGAATAAACCTAATGAAAATTTTGATGAGATTCGAGAAACGTTCAAGAATTTGACCATCAACTTACCATTTCTCGAGGCCCTCAAACAATTGCCAAAACATGCAAATTTTCTGAAAGATATGTGCACCACCAAAAGGAGAACCAATGTTCCTCAACAAGCATTCCTCACAGAACGGTTCCCTTCCATTATGGACACGAATGGTATTGTCAAATACAAGGACCCAAGAAAACCCACCGTTCCATGCACATTGGGAGACAAATATACTGCTACTGCATTACTAGACCTAGGCACAAGTGTGAACTTACTTCTATATTACCTATTCAAACAACTAGGTCTACAGAGCTTAAACCTACCACCATAACTTTGCAGTTAGGCGATCGCTCCATCAAGTATCCTAAAGGCATTGTGGAAAACGTCATTGTAAAAGTCCAAAACTTTTACTATCCTGTCGATTTTGTCATTTTGGATACAGAAGTTACCATTGACTCCATTCCGATCATCTTAGGGCGTCCTTTCCTTGCAACTGCAAATGCCCTCATAAACTGTAGGGATGGTTCCATGACCATGTCCTTCGGAAATCTTTCTGTCGAGGTCAATGTTTTCAAGTTAATGAAACAAATTCCAGATGCTAATGGTGAGATTAGCATGGTTGATAGCCTCACGCAATGGTATTTCACCAAATCTTTTCCTAATGATGAAGTGCACTAATTTCTTTCTTTTGGTACTTCAAAATTTGATGTTGACTCATACACTAAGGACATCACCACGTTATTAGAGTTAGTACCACTTTTTGACTCTATTATTACATTGTCTGGCGATTTTAAGGAGCATCAATCCATCTTCTCTGCTGAAGACAACTTTCTCAAGAATCTTTGATTCCCACTCCTCCCACTCCTGATTTAAAGCCTCTTCCTTCGGATTTAAAGTACGTACATCTAGATCCAGATGGCATGCACCCAATTATCATTTCATCCAAGTTGACTGTCGATCAGGAAGGCTATTTAATTCATGTCATTCAAGAACATCGTTCTACGCTCAGATGGTCTTTAGATGATATCAAGGGCATTGACCCTAACGTGTGCACCTATCGCATACATCTTAAAGAAAGAGCAACGACATCGCGTGAATCGCAACATCGTCTGAACCCCGCCATGAAGGATGTGGTGTGGGAGGAAGTTTTAAGATTACTTGATGCTGATATTATATACCCTATCTCTGATAGTGTTTAGGTGAGTGCAGTCCACGTTGTCCCGAAATAGTTTAGCATTACAGTTGTGCGAAATAAAAAATATGAATGCATCTCCACTCGTATCCCAGTGAAATGGATAATTTGCATTGACTATCTCAAACTTAATGTGGTAACACGTAAAGATCACTTCCCTCTTCCCTTCGTTGACCAGATGCTTGAACGTTTAGCGGGTCATGCATATTATTGTTTTCTTGATGGATATTCAGGCTATTTTCAAATTATCATTGATCTTGCTGATCAAGAAAAAACAACGTTCACTTGTCTCTTTGGCACCTTTGCATATAAATGAATGCATTTTGGCCTTTGTAATGACCCTGGTACATTCCAACGTTGTATGCTTCACATTTTCAGTGATATGGTTGAACGTTTTATAGAAGTTTTCATGGAAGATTTCTCCATATATGGTAACTCATTCAATAAATGTCTATCAGATCTTTTTCAGGTTTTTGCACGTTGTGAAGAGAAAAATCTAGTCCTTAACTGGAAAAAATGTCATTTTATGGTTACCAAATGAATCATTCTAGGACATATTATTTCAAAAGATGGAATAGAGGTTGATAAAGCAAAGATTGATAAGATTTCATCCCTCCCTATCCCACGAACGGTTCGTGACATCAATGCCTTCGTAGGCCATACTGGACTCTATAGGAGATTCATTCAAGATTTCTCAAAGGTTACTAGACCTTTAACCAATCTCCTAATTAAGGATGACATATTCGATTTCAATTTCAATTGCAAACAAGCATTTGAAACTCTGAAAATCTCTCTGACTACTGCTCTAATCATTCAACCACCAGATTGGTCTAAACCGTTTGAACTTATGTGTGACGCTAGCAACTATGCGATTGGAGCAGTACTAGGTCAACGGCGAGACAACAAACCCATTGTCATTTACTACGCTAGTAAAACTCTTAATGAAGCTCAACGTAACTATACCACCACTGAGAAAGAGTTCCTAGCTATAGTATATTCCTTGGATAAGTTTCATCCATACCTAGTTGGTTCTTCGACAATTGTCTACAATGACCATGCGGCACTTCATTACCTACTCGCGAAAAAGGATGCTAAATAGAGATTAATCCAATGGATCCTTCTCTTGCAAGAGTTTACTTTGGAAATTATAGATAAAAAAGGTTGCGAGAATGTTGTTGCTGACTATTTATCAAGGCTCGTCAGTGATGTTGATAATGATTCAAACCCATCTGCGATTCCTTCCTTGATGAGCACTTGTACTCAATTTTTTCCTCTCCTTGGTACGCTGATATAGTGAACTACCTTGTTATTGAGGAAGTTCCTTCCTCTTGGTCTCATGCTGACCAAAAAAAATTATTTTCCACTATGAAATATTATTTCTAAGATGACCCTAACTCTTCAAGTATTGTTCAGACCAACTCATACGCCGTTGCATTTCCGATTGGGAACATAATGATGTACGTGTTATCCTTCTGCCATGAACAATCTTGTGGTGGTCATTTCAGTGGTAGAAAACTGCAACATAGGTTTTACAATGTGGCTTTTACTGGCCCACACTATTTAGAGATGCACATGAGCATTGCAAAGCATGCGTTCGATGCCAGCAACTAGGTCGCATTACTCAACGCAATATGATGCCCTTAAATCCAATTCTATTTGTGGAAATTTTCGATGTCAGGGGAATCGATTTCATGGGTCCCTTCCCAAATTCTCATGGCTTTCTCTACATCTTGGTAGCTGTTGACTACGTGTCAAAATAGATTGAGGCAATACCATGTCATGCTAATGACCATAAGACTGTAGTAATTTTTGTAAAAGAAAATATTTTCTCTCATTTTGGTATCCCCAGAGCTATTATCAGTGATGGGGAAAAACATTTTTGTAATA
Source organism: Coptis chinensis (assembly GCF_015680905.1). Taxonomy (NCBI): domain Eukaryota; kingdom Viridiplantae; phylum Streptophyta; class Magnoliopsida; order Ranunculales; family Ranunculaceae; genus Coptis; species Coptis chinensis. Next base: position 90,186,564 of record NC_141458.1, on the reverse strand, counting down.
AAATTTTTGAGTCATTAGTAAATAAATATGGAGTTACCCACAAAGTGGCAACTCCGTATCATCCTCAGACCAGTGGCTAAGTGGAAGTATCTAATAGAAAGATAAAGTCTATTTTGGAGAAAATAGTTAATCCATCTAGGAAAGACTGGTCTCTCCGATTATCCGATGCCTTGTGGGTATATAAAATGGCCTTTCAAACACCTATAGAGATGTCTCCTTACCACCTCGTTTTAGGAAAACCTTGTCATCTGCCGGATGAACTTAAGCATCGTGCTCTATGGGCCATCAAAAGCCTCAATTATAATATCAATGCGGTAGGTGAAAAGAGGAAATTGCAAATCAATAAGCTTGATGAAATTCGGAGTGATGCATATGATCTCTCGAAATCCTATAAAGCCAACATGAAAAGAGTGCACGACAAGCACATTTTACGAAAAGATTTCAAAATTGGTCAAAATATTTTGCTTTTCACCTCAAGATTACACATTTTTCTAGGAAAATTGAAAACACGATGGTCGGGTCCTTTCATTGTCTCTGTTGTAACCCCTTATGGGGCAATCTCTTTGAAAAATTTAAACGATAACAACGAATTTCAAGTAAATGGTCAATGTCTCAAATATTACAACGAGTTATGGTCTCCAGATGTTGACAAGACTCTTCTACAAGATCCAGTCTACACCGACTGATCAATTTTCTTGGTGTACTTCCTTTCATGTGTTTTAAAAAGGGAGTACACCATTTTGGTAGTTGGGCCCTCTTTTCTTTTCTTCTCTCATATCACTTGGAGTGTGTGGTTGCTAGCACCGGAACCATAGTCCACAACAACTATTTCAGAACTGAATATAAATGTCTTCTGATAATCGAGTAAACGTGTCGTCTGGTAAACGATGGGTACCAAAAATTTCCCCTCCTTCCTTCTATTCCCTTTTCTACTATCTGCCTCACGGACTTTAGCTAATCATTTGGTGTAAGTCTCACTTATCACAAATAGATAATGGTCATTGTACTTTTGCTCGTAAACGACGTGATCTAAGGATGGGGTGGTGTATGCATTGTCAAACACCTTTCTGTCCCGGTCTTAAATTCCTATATGATACTTGCCGGTATAAGTTATACTTTTTTCTAACACCAGCTGAGTAGGATAAACTTCATCACCGCGCCATTGCTCCCACGGGTTGGGAACCGTCTTGAGGATCTAACATTAAAAAACTCATAATCATCTTGAAGATCTTACGTTAAAAGACTCAACATGTATATACTCGTGTCTTTCACATTTTCCTTTTGCACTACTAGTGTGCACAAAGAGATTCGTGTTCAACCTCAGATGTTGCCTACTCAGGACACGGGCAATGGATGCCACCAGGCCAACCCTTAGTTGTTCACTATTTGATTTTGTTTCGGGTAGTTTGAGGATATACCATATGTAATAAGGGTAATATTATTAGACCGTTGCACCCCTCGCACGGTCAAGGATGGTACCGTCCTACACCCTCGGCCCCCAAAACATAAAGTTTAAGCCACAGTCTAGCTGGAATGGGTTAGCTCTAGATCTGACATGACAGTTGCCTGGGATTTTATGTGGAGAGTCTTCTGGCCATCCAGTATTGCTAACACATTAATCTTCCCTTGTACATTTGTATATAGTTCCAAAAAAAAAAACGACCCGATCCAAGTCCTGTACTTGAGTTTTGTTTAGCCCACACGATCTCTACTATTCTGCATGCTTTTCGGGCTTGGACCAAAAATTTCGACCAGATCCACGTCACGAGCTTGAGCTTTTTAGCCCACGCGATCTCTACTATTCCACACACTTTCCCCAACGGTCATATCTCTACCTATAAATATCGACCCCCCCCCCCCCCTCACACTATTTCAATTCACTCATCCCATTCTCTATCTCTCAACAAATTAATTCTTCAACATTCTACTCTCTTTCAGTTTCGTTCATGGATCCGATTGAAAATTTTGAAAAGCAGCAACGTGACGATGCATCCAAGGTTTTCATGATAGGGGTGTTTATCGCTATCATGCTTTTGATTATGCATAACATCCTTCAAAATATCTAGATCTAGGTAAAATTATCTTTCTTTTTCTTTAATATTTTCGTACATTAGCATGGTGTGTTAAATAATTCTCACACATTTGTACGGTTTATGTATTAAATGGAGAAATTGCCTATGTTATGTTTGTATGTATTATTTGTATTTTTACTTCTTCATAAACAGAAAAAGTAAAATAAAATAAAATAAAAATATAAAAAAAATAGAACACCCATAAAAATAAATAAAAAATTCACAAAAACAAAACAAGGTCAAATCATTATGTCGCGCACACCACTTTGTAAGCTCTAACCAGCTTCCATTATTGAAGTTTGCTCCAAAAATTTAGAATTTACGTGTAGGTCTAACTACCCTGTGGCCCTTTCCTCCATATGTTCTATCTATTTGCATGCCTCAATAACAGTCTTAGGGAAGTGACTTTACATGCCCTATTTGACAAATCAAAATAGAAAATACGTATTAGTCTAACTGCCCTCTAAAACCTTCCTCCGTATTTTCTAATACTTATGAACACCTCTTAATTCTCTCGAGAATCTGATGTTAAAAGACCCACCAGGGAAATTCTCATTTGAATGTGCTACAACATAAATGTGATACGATAAGAGCACATATTTTATTTGTGTTTTTCCCATATATTAATTCTGGATCTAACTGCACTTGCCATCCTGATCCGTAAATGTTCATATCTTGGCTATAAATCTCTTCCTTTCACCCATCTTCATTTCACTCATTCTTCACTATTCTTACCTCACTTATACTTTCAAATGGATCAACTAAAAAAATAGTGCTCGAGAAAAATTATTTAAATTTTTTTCATGAAGGCCTATTTTCTCCATATTTTAACACATAAATTGTACGTCAAGGATGGATGCCTCTTCTATATCATTCGGCAGCTGCTTATTCCAAAGAATTGGTTTTGATGTTCTACCAATTTAGCGAACCTACCCATGGTAAATTCTATTTCCATTCCCATGGACAACGTTTTGAATTGACTAGGGAAATCATCTCCGAAATCCTTCAAATTCCAATGATAAACCCGGTGATGCATTTTCAGGAATCACCATTTGATATCGTCAAACAACTACTGAATGCCACTATATCTCGTGGCGAACTCGAAAACAAAAACCACGTAGTTCTTCAGCGTTCTTTGAAACAGAATCAATGAACCGTGCTTCACTGGTTATGACACAATGTGATGGGAACATCCCAAACATCTGAAGTGACCAAACCTCTTCTCCACCTACTCTGGGTTATGCAGACTCAAAGGGATAAATTTTGCATAATCCAATATCTCTATAACTCGATCACCAGGCCTAAAAAACGATTAACACATTTGCCTACTCTAGTCACGAAAATTATGTTGCATTGGGGTTATCAAGTTGTTTATCCATAAATACCTCTTCAAATAGCTGGCCTTACTATAATTCACGCAGTGTATGCCGCTGGTTTTTGAACTCCAGATACTCCAATGAACCTGACAGAGGAACAAGAAGACCAAAACCCATACTTTGAAAATTTCTTTAATGAAAATGCCCTTTAATCCTATGAAGGGCATTCATTTTCTTCACCAAGGCTTGCGAGCCCTACACGCCCGTCAGGAAGTCATCTTTACAAGTCTGCTGGAATTACAGGAAGTTCAGGCAATACATTAAGTGGCACAAGAAGAATTCTTGCAAAACCACTCACAGTTTTTGGAAAATCACAATATCATAATGAATAACCAAAGCGATTTTTCCACACACCAGGTTGAACTTCAACAGCAGCTCATCCAGCAAGTTAATCACCTCAACAATCTTGTAAATGAACTGCTTCCATTTAGTCATCCTCATCATTAACAAAGCCCTGGATTTTGTTCCACCTTTAAAAATTAGGTTTTTAGGTTATGTTTATCTCTTAGTCAACCTCTTTTGTCTTTTTATGTTTTCTCTTGTTAAACAGTGGTTAAGGATAGTGCATCGTTAGGTTGTAATAATTCTTGTTGTTATTAATAAACCATCATTTCAAGACCAATTTTAAACTATTGTTTTAAATTTGTTTGCAGGAGGGCCTTATCTTTTTCCATACTCTTCCATCCATTGCGACAAACTTTATTCAACTTTATCAGCAGGCATGGAGAACATATTTGATTCCCATGCAGTGGGACCTTATCGTTGTTTCACGCAAGGCGACTATTTACTTTTGGACTTCTCACCACACTGATTGATAGTCTGTCAGGATTCCCTACTATAAATCACATCTCTCTACTCCAACAAGGATCATCTTCATCAAGCATGGAAGCTCCAAAAATCATTCCTGAGCAATCTTTCTAGGCTATGATGGACTCCCCAGCTTATGGCCTTTACTTCCGTGACTACATCACCAACATTGGGTGGTCTTCCCTACTTCTTTCACCGAACCAAACTTATTCTCCAAGTTTGGTTACATACTTTTATGCAAATATGGAAGACACACAAGCATTCAACCATGAACACAGTTTCGTCCTAGATGGGTTCATAATCACAGTTGGGGACACACAACATATTTTCTCTAAGACAACGATTGCCCTAAATTTGGATCTGCCTTATCACCAGCCAGTAACAACATGGTCATACATTAGCCAGAATTCATACCGATCATTTTCATGGCCTCATTTTCGCTAGACATAAGGTGATGATCTAGCATGAATAAACGAAGCAGCACCTGGCAGATGGCCAGAAATCGCCATTTCCTTAGCGAGCATGACCATGAATGTGAGAAATACGATGTTGTTTGTACTTCTAAACATTATAAGAGATTGACATTTTTCTATTGCCAATGACACTGCATGTGTAGTTTTCAATGCTCTTGCTAAAGGTCATACACTCTTTGATATAACAAACTGTGTTATCTCTAATTTGGAAAGAGCTCACAATTTTCAGCACGAATATTTGCTTTTACCTGTAACTTCATGCAGAATTATGAGGACACAATTCCCACAGTTTTTGGTAACTCTCAACGACTGGGTTCAAGTAGATTCTATGTGCTCTGCGAACAAAATTATTCGTTCATTAAGATTTTGGGCATGGCGACGACCGTCACGGTACCTGAGGTACTTCCGCTATTTCCCTGACGACGAAGATATGTTAGCACATTTGAATGAATCAGGGGGCACCACAATGGAGCACCATTTGGAAAACCATTATATATTGACGTGATGCTAAGGAAATGCATTTCACTCGAGAGGATGAGAGAAAGCCAATACCTAGTGATTGGTAAAATTTGAGTCGGACAATGTATATATATGTAACTGTATATAGTTGTGTTTGGTGTGCTATCATTATCCTTTTTATATAATATATTTAGTTATAACACATTTATGTTGCAAATGTCCAGTCCTAATTTTGCTCACATTTCTCAGGTAGTTTATTTCTCTTAATACTTCGAGGACTAAGCATCATTCTGTTTGGGGGTACTTTAACCCTGTAGCAAAAATTAGGCAACTTGTGGGTTGTATATAGTTTTTATTCTAAATAAATGTACTTTGTGAAAAAATCTTGTTTCATGATGAAAATTGTCTAGAAATCTCACATTAGCATTCAAAATAGGATTTGTTCTTAAGAAACTGAAGATAATACGTATACAATAGTTTTTACATCTTTTCTTGAGCATTCATGCACTAAGTATCATTGAATGTACATAGCAGTAAGTTTCTGAAATCCACGGTTAGTTTACTTAAATTACCAATCCTGTGAGAATCTAACCAAAAAGCCTCGATATGTGTGAATTATGAGTATAACACATAAGAGTAGTTTTTCCGAGTAAAGAAAATCACGCGTCTACTTACTTGATCACTATCCGAATCCTATGCAAGAATTTAGGCTTTCTTTGGATCGACATAGCCAAAAATTCATACCTGTATAATTTACCGCTAATCGCCCCACTGAACCTTTTATAAAACATTTCACTTTCACCAAAAATTCTTTACCCATTGATAAGTGCTCAAAAAGTGCTATTTAACCCTCGATTATGCCTCTTGTTTAGCCATCTTAGTGGACTAATAGTGTTTGTAAGTTATATTTTATGATTCTACACGTGAAAAAGAGAGTTTTGTAGAATATTAGAGAAAAGGGGTAAAACGGAGCAATTTGGAGCATTAAAGATCATATGGGAAGCTCGTGGACAATCATGGAGAAGGCCAAGGAATTTGAGCTATTAAAGATGCGACTTGGACCTATTTTAAAGCCTATTTGGAAGCCCAAGGCCAAAGGATTCGTTGCTTGGACCAAAGCCCACAAAAGAGGATAGAAGGATAGAGCAGAAGAGACAAAATAGGCGTAGACGCATGGATCGAGCGTCCAAACGCATTGATCGCGTCTGAGACACATGAATAGGACTATAGCCAATTTCTTCTCCATTTTGGAGACGAAGTTGGACTCTGAAAAAAGTCTATTTGTATTAGGAAACAAATGACGATTTGGAATGCTTCTAGAGCTCATTGTAACCTCTATAAATAGAGGACCTAAGTGCCTCATGTAATTTGCCAATTCACTTATATTCTTGTCTCCAGAACTTGAGGCAGAAAGAGATTAATAATAAAAGATCGGTTTTAACTAGCTGAGTCTTAATAAATTAGTCTTTCTAGTCTTATGTTCTTCAACTCTTCTTCTTCTCGTTCTTCGTGTTCTTCCTTCTTTATGGAAGGCTAATCTTCTCCTTCAAGGGAGTAGATGAAGCCAGTGCTTAAGGTTTAATGATTCTTCTAGTTCATGGTGTTCTTCAATCAGGTTAGTTCTTTATGTTTTTAGTTATTAGGTCCATTGCCCAGACCAGGGGATGGAAGTATAGATTAAGATTTTTATTTATTGCAATTGAATATTTGCTAGTGACATGCTTTTATTTATTGCAATTGAATATAATGCTAGAATAGGGTTTTATTTATTGTAATTGAATATTATACTATTGTTCTCTACTTTTCTTCTAGTTGTGTAGTGTTTTAGAGTAAGAGAAGTATTCCTTGTGTTTGCCTTAGATGGTGATTCATTGAATAGGTACCCAAGCTCACATAAAAGGAAATAAGATATTAGTAACATGAACATAGGAACAACCTTAAGTAGAGTTATTCGCTAACGATGTTTCGTCCAAGAAGGCATCGGCACTCGCTGGATTGCCTAATTGTAGTCTACTTGTAAGAACAACCATGAAGCAGAAGGTCATAAATCAAAAGTATTGGTGGATTTTAATCTCTTGAATTCTCTCTCTTATAAATTCTCAATAGTTTAGTTTAGTTTAGTTTAGCATTAGAATCTACAATATCTATAATAATAGTTTTTAATCCCTCAAATCCCTTTTTCCAGTCCTGTCCTTCATATAAACATACACTTAAAAGTGGAACGATACCCTACTCATCCTTTACTTATTGAGGGATAATTAGGTTTTGATACGCTTCTATTTTGTTCAGCAACCATCATCTATCTACATCATCCATATACCATCTCATCTCATACACAAAAAGAAGCTTGTCAAATGGTGCCGCTGCCATTTTAAGTTGTTTATGTTTAACATTTTCTTCCAAGATTAGAATTTTGGATCTTGAGGTAATTTTAACCGCATCATCCATCCTTTTGAGAAAGAAAGAAGCTTGAAGGACATCTTGAAGACAATATCTACCATCCATGTTAGTCGAATCTTCATTCTTTTTATTTCATTCTTAGTATAGTTGCATCGTAGTTTAGTTTTATTGCTTTCTTAGTATAGTTGCATCGTAGTTTAGTTTTATTACTTTCTAGTATAATTGCATTTAGGACCTTTTCAACAATTGAAGTTGTAAGCCAACATAGCGAAACATCAAACTCTAGTGTTTTTTGTCTAAATATTGACAAACCGACTATCGTCTGTGGGTCGTGGTACTTAAGCAATCCAAGTGATTCACCATAACCCTAAAAGAGACAGCTTTAGACAACGGGCGAGATACTAGCGGCAAAGCCTAACCCAGTTGAAGGAAAGTAGTTTTGCATTTTATTATAACTTAGAATAGTTGCATATTAGTTTAATTGCATTCAAGCATAGTAGGATAGTTTTCATCATCTTTGCATAGCAAGAATACTAAACAGGATTGATACAATGTCCGAACGCAATGATGGAGGTGTTACGGAAATGAATAATCCTAAAGCTATCCCACCCATGCAAGCACAACAAAGGAAGAAGCTGAGCAATTTCTATTCGCCAATCATTGGAGACCCACCCAGCAGTATTGTTTTTCCAGAGACAGAAGCTAACTAGTTTGAACTTAGAGCATCGGAATCTCTATGCTTCCAAAGTTCAATGGTTCGCATAATGTTCAGCATATGTTCACATGAACAAATTTCTATCCATCCCCCAGAACATTCAAGAACCAAAATATCAAAGATGAGAGTATCAAGTTGATTCTTTTTCCGCTCTCACTCGAAGGTAAAGCCTCTGAATGGTTAACCGCCTGGTACCGATCAATTCAATACACAACCGAGAGAAGTTGAGAACAAAGTTTATGAACAAGTTCTACCTACCCCGCCATGCCATCATGCCAGCCAGTTTCATCGCAATTTCAAAGGGAAGGTGGAAGAAGAATATCATCAAAGTTGGGAGAAATTTAATAATCTGCTAGTCTCATGTCCACATCATGGTTATGATAAGAGCACACCGCTCATTTTTTTTTTCGAGGACTTTTTACTATGAACAAGCGGATGATACGGTCGATGCATGCACAAAGGCAAGTTTACATCAATGGATGGAGAGGAAGCTTACAACTTTCTCGAGAATTTAGCTGAAGAAACACAACAATGGACTACTAGCAATGAGGATGTCGGTAGCATGGAGGGGGAGCCAAAGCAATTTGGTTACCAAGCACATGAACAATCAGATCAAGAACTGAAGTCTACATTGGCCAGCCTGGCCACCAGCATTGAAACTTTAAGTAAGAAATTCAATCAGTTCTCTATGAATCCATCCAAGATCAACAAGTCTCAAGCTAAATCTCTCCTAGTCATGCAAGCTAACCGATACTGTGAAGTTTGTTCAGACACTTCCCATGCAACTCTAGAGTGTCCTGGTTACTATCAACATGCATTAGTTGGAGAATATAATGTGAACTCATTTCAGAGGCCCAACCAATGTGGTAATAACTTTCAAGGTAATTATTGGAGACAGAACACTAGACCCCCAGGTTCTCAAGATCAAAGTTATATTCCACAGACAAGTCAAGCTTCACAGTTGGTTCCTTAACAACAATTATACTCCAATGATTCCAAATACAAGTGGAAGAGTTAGTGCCCGATACTTAGGAGAAATTATGCCGCACTTGCCAACCTGGAGAATGCTATTACTTTGCTATCACAGAAAAATCAGAAGTTTGAAAGTGTTCTAGAGCTTCTTGCACAGTCTCAGCTCAATCTCCAGCAATCTCAGGCAAGTCAATGTTCTAGAATGGAGTCTCTAGAAGCTAAGGTCGACCAACTCACTACTGCTTTGTCTATAAAGACACAAGCCACTCAACCTAGCTTATTAGAACCGATTTCGATGAGTTAAGATGTATGCCACATTGGGACAACTTCTAATACTGATCACCTCCATGATCGTCACTCGCCATTACTACTCGGGTCGAGATTGAAGATAGACAACAAGGTTGACGTACCCTCTCATGATGACATTGCTACAAAGCAATCGGTCAAGATTTCAAATGAAGCTCAAAAGAAAGTGGGGGAAATCTTTTCCACTCCTAATTGTCAAGATGAACAAGACAAGATATGTAAGAATGCCAAAGAGAAAGAAGAGCAGACACATGCTGATGTGTTTGTACCAAAGGCACCTTTTCCTATGTTTTATGCTCAAAGCAAAATGGACAAGCAATTTTTAGAGATGAAGGAGGCATTTGAGAAAGATAACATCAATATCCCATTTCTCAAAGCGATCAAGCAGTTGCCATCGTATGCCCAATTCTTGAAGGATGCATGCAACATAAAGAGAAGTACTCATTCCAAAGCCAAAGCAAATTTGGACAAACAACATCTATTATCCATCGAAGCTCCAAATAAGCTCAAAGATCTAGGAAGTCCTACAATATCATGCAAGATAGGAGAAAAATTCACAGGTAATGCTCATTTAGACCTTGGTGCTAGTGTTAATCTCTTGCCATATCATGTGTACCAAGCATTGGGTCTGGAGAGCCTAAAGCCTACAAAAGTCAAATTGAAGTTAGCTGACCGTTCTACCAAGATTCCCAGAGGCATAGTTGAGGATGTTCTATTTCAAGTAGCCGATTTCTACTATCTAGTGGATTTCATTGTGATAGACACCCAGGAGGCCTTTGATAAAATTCCAATTATTCTAGGCCGACCTTTCCTCGCTACCGCAAAAGCTTTGATAAATTGTCACAATGGTGAAATGAAGATCAACGTTGGTAAGATGTCCATGGACATAAATATCTTTCACCTATTGCATAAGGATTGTGATGAAAACGAAGGTCGAGAGGTGTATTTCCTTGATAGCATAATACAAGAATCCTTCCCATTCGAAGATATAATTGAGAGTGCTCAATCTATAGAAAACTGTGATGAACCTGAGAACCCCACCACAGAGGCGTTCCTAGCCATGTTCTTGGAATCTCTGCAAAAAATATTGGATTTAAGTGAGCAGAATGGAAAACTGATAGAGGGAATATCATATCTTGAGAAGATGAACTCTACATTTAAGGATGAACAACAAACTTCTAACCAGAAAAATCAGTTTCTAGAGAATTAGCTTAAAGAAGTTTTGGAAAAACAACAGAATCTAGAAACTGAAATGAGTCTTCTGAAGCAGAAAGTGGACAATATTGATAAGAAGAATTGCACTCCTGAAGCTTCTTCTACACCATCATTGTCTGAACGAGAGATGTGTACCAGTCTACCACCCACCTTGAGCGTAGTCAGCCAGACATCCATTGTCATTATTGTGGTGGTAAAGGGCACATTAGATACTATTGTCCTGTTAAAAAGAAAGATTTTCATCAATCTTCTACACAGAGGAACCATAAGGCCTATCACACAATCATCAGACCTGAAATAGTTCAAGGTAGAGAAGCAACTTCACCAGCAATCTTTCCGGCATATCAAGAAGTATTTTTGACAACCCACAAGATGAGACCTCCTCGTCCTCCAAACATTCGTCTAATTTGGGTAAGAAAATCTGATCTCCTCACTCCAAATTGATAATGCATGATATATAGTCTTAGGGATCTGACATATAAAGACCTAACAAAAAAAAAAAAAAAACTTGGTAAAAGGAAATGTTCTTATTTTTTGGATTAATTTTGATATTCGACATCAATAGTAACATCTTCTCTTTTTCTCATTCATTTCATTTACTTAATTTCTATACATTGAGGACAATGCATATGTTAAGTTGGGGGAGGGTGTACTTGAGAAATGAATTTCAAAAATTAGTTTTCAAAACAAAAAATATTTTTGTTTCTATATCAATAGAAGATGAGAAAAAATGAATTTTAATGATGAGTCTGGGATATAGATTCTATACTGCTTAGTGTTGAGTTTGATAGATAGTTAATATTGTTGATTTCATTACCGCTTAGACTATTTATTATGCTCAGACATAGTTCTTGTTGATAGAATTCTTTATCAAGGCACCACCATAGTACTTGGTCAGTTTTGTGTACTTTTGCTAGAAAAGAAATTTAAACCCCTATTAAACTGGAAGTAGAATTTTTAGACTTAGCCCGTAAGACTTGAACTTTATACCCATTCTTTGGAGAGTTCTTACGAAAAATCCGAGTCTTAGTGACTCAACATCTTTTAGTTATTTATGTTGTTGTAATATAGTCTCATTATTTGTTGATTTGGTTAATCACGAAGTGACATCAACTGGGGAGATAGCCATTAGGTTTTGTAGTCTATTCGAAGCAGAGTATCATACTGATAAGTCAAGTAGTGAACCCATTCAGCATTTATCCCACCTAGTAGGACCATCATGTTAAACCCTTTTGAGCCTTACAATAAGCCATTTTCTTTCATAAAACCCTTTACCCTTTACCCAACTCCAGACAAGGAGTATAGCCAAAATCTTTATCAGCCATACCCATATGTTTATGAGAATACGAGGGGCACAAAGCGGAAGAAATAGCACAAAAGGAAGATTAAAAGGAAATACCATAGAGATACAATGAAGACCATCATTCTGTTCTAAGTGAAAGAAGCTAGTGGAAAACAAGCATATCCAGTACTAATCAAGGATATACCAAAAAAAAAAAAAAAAAAATGAACAGAATGGATGGAAAAGCTAAGACAAAGGAAGAGTTTTCTCTACAATATAGAATTTGAAGAAATCTTCCAAAGGAAGAAGCAAAACTCTTAGTGTTTTTCATAAACAACATTTGAATCCTTTTTACCTTTCTTTCATAAACCAATACCCAAGCCAAGTTACAACCCATGACTTATCACTACAGTATGGTAAAAAGCCTAGAATAGGTAAGAGGAAGCTAAAGTGAAGGACCCGACACTTCATATGTGATTGACATTCTTTCCATGAGACTAATTTCATCCATAAGTCCGTTTTTCAAGGTAGTATGTGGGATGTTCGTATTCATTATTCTTTTCCCCACATACATGAGGTAAAATAGTAGACCATCTTCTGAGAGATTCTTTTCTAAGAGTATGACCGATGAGGATTGAAAGTCGAGATTATCTACCTATGGTAAACTAGGGATTCCGTTTCTTAGATAGGAAAGTATAGGAGATTGACTGAGTACACAAATAAGCCTTGATTGAGAATTTTGTCAATTTTTACTATCTCCCATCATAATTTATGAGTCTTTATAGCAATGTAGTTAGCAATGGAGACTATCTGTTGGAGTAAGCACTAAGTGGGTAAGGAATTTCTCTCTCTGAAAAATACTATCATTCTTGAACATGCTATTGATTGATTTTGTGGGTATATCACCTGAAAACCATCACGAGACTATAACTCGTCCTTTTTGGGGAACTTAAAGGTTTAAAGTCTGCATATGGTAAATGCAATTGCAATGCCTGCGAAAATGAGTTAGGTTTTATTTTTTGTTATTAGGATGTGATTTTGATCACTTATCTATTTTTTTTTTATCTTATTTCCTAAGAGACTAGCAAAAGGCTAGTTGGGAGTTGTGATAAGTGCTCAAAAAATGCTATTTAACTCTCGATTATGCCTCTTGTTTAGCCATCTTAGTGGACTAATAGTGTTTGTAAGTTATGTTTTATGATTCTACACGTGAAAAAGAGAGTTTTGTAGAATATTATAGAAAAAGGGGTAAAACGGAGCAATTCGGAGCATTAAAGATCACATGGGAAGCTCGTGGACAATCATGGAGAAGGCCAAGGAATTGGAGCTATTAAAGATGCGACTTGGACCTATTTTAAACCCTATTTGGAAGCCCAAGGCCAAAAGATTCGTTGCTTAGACCAAAGCCCGCAAAAGAGGATAGAAGGATAGAGTAGAAAAGACAAAATAGGCTTACGTGTCTGGGACGCATGGATCGAGCGTCCAGACGCATTGATCCCATCTGAGATGCATGAGTAGTGCTTCCAGATGCATGGATCCACACTGTAGCCAATTTCTTCTCCGTTTTGGAGACGAAGTTGGACTCTGAAAGAAGTATATTTGTATTAGGAAACAAATGACGGTTTGGAATGCTTCTAGAGCTCATTGTAACCTCTATAAATAGAGGACCTAAGTGCCTCATGTAATTTGCCAATTCACTTATATTCTTGTCTCCATAACTTGAGGCAGAGAGAGATTAATAATAAAAGATCGGTTTTAACTAGGTGAGTCTTAATAAATTAGTTTTTCTAGTATTATGTTCTTCGACTCTTTTTCTTCTCGTTTTATGTGTTTTTCCTTCTTTATGAAAGGCTAATCTTCTCCTTCAAGGAAGGAGATGAAGCCAGTGCTTAAGGTTTAATGATTCTTCTGGTTCATGGTATTCTTCAATCAAGTTAGTTCTTTATGTTTTTAGTTATTAGTTCCATTGCCCAGACCAGGGGATGGAAGTATAGATTAAGGTTTTTATTTATTTCAATCGAATATCATGCTAGTTTAGGGTTTTATTTATTGCAATTGAATATTTGCTAGTGACATGCTTTTATTCATTGTAATTGAATATAATGCTAGAATTGGGTTTTATTTATTGTAATTGAATATTATACTATTGTTCTCTACTTTTCTTCTAGTTGTGTAGTGTTTTAGAGTAAGGAAAGTATTCCATGTGTTTGCTTTAGATGGTGATTCATTGAATAACTACCCAAGCTCACATAAAAGGAAAGAAGATATTAGTAACATGAACATAGGAACAACCTTAAGTAGAGTTATTCGTTAACGATGTTTCGTCCAAGAGGGCATCGGCACTCGCTCGATTGCCTAATTGTAGTCTACTTGTAAGAACAACCATGAAGCAGAAGGTCATAGATCAAAAGTAATTGTAGATTCTAATCTCTTGAATTCCCTCTCTTATAAATTCTCAATAGTTTAGTTTAGTTTAGTTTAGTTTAGTTTAGTTTAGCATTAGAATCTACAATATCTATAATAATAGTTTTCAATCCCTCAAACCCCCTTTCTAGTCATGTCTTTCATATAAACATACACTTAAAAGTGGAACGATACCCTACTTATCCTTTACTTATTAAGGGATAATTAGGTTTTGATACGCTTCTATTTTGTTCAACGGCCATCATCTATCTAACATCATCCATATACCATCTCATCTCATACATAAAAAGAAGCTTGTCACCCATCTATTAAACCCCAAATAAAATAACCCTACCTAAAGGATAAGTATGAGAAATAGGATGAAATGTGAAAAAAAAAAATACTTGTCCCAATTCAAAATCAGTTACTTGCTTCATAAAGAAAAATAAAAATCAAAGAAAAATATAAATATGTTTCCAAAAAGTCAAAAGAAAAATTAAAGTTTGAACTCCAAAAAATCAAATCAAAAGGAGTCCAAAAGATTTAAAGTTCCAAGTATATATAGACACCCATGTGAGAAGCAGGAAAATAAAATAAGGATTTCTCTATTGTAAATATCTTGAAGATCTTATTCTCTCATAGAGTTTATGACTATTTAGTACCATACATTTTCATTTTTTTTTCATAAATAGTACCGTACTTTTTTTCTCGCTTATTAGTACCCCCAAACTCTCAATTTGTTTCAATTTATTACCTCAGTCCCTTTTCCGTCTCAATCTGTCTAATTTCACTAATGGCGAGCTCATGTGAATAGTCAATTTGAGCTTGGTTTCTCTAATTAGCAAGGCTAAATAACCCAATTAGGTATGTGGACACATTACAAACGCATGGAAAGGCAATGGGATTCAATTAATTTGTGTCCACATAACTAATTAATCGGGTTATTTAGCCTCACTAATTAGAGAAACCAAGCACACGCCATTAGCGAAATTAGATGGATTGAGACAGAAAAACGACTGAAGTACTAATTGAAACAAATTGAGAGTTCGTGTTCGGGTACCACTTAGGAAAAAAAATGAAAGTACGTGGTACTAAATAGTTATAAACTCTTCTCTCATACTTGTCATTTTGTATTATCCATTCAATTTTCTTCTACACTACCACCTAAGCCCCATAACACCTAATAAAGACATAGCTCGATTAGGAGTAGGATGGTGTGATAATAAGTAGCAGACGTGATCGATCGACTTCGGCTCCTCTGACTGTCATTGAGATGTGAGGAAAAGTGTGCCACTGCACACTGGAGTTAGTGAAATTATGAGCAAATTTGTGTTTCGACAGATACCTGTGAGAACCTATTTAAGGATGCTCTCCAAAGGATCCAGAAACGGCCATGCTTGTACATTTCAATGTAAAATTCACTGTATGCTTGTTCATATGTAGATGTTTTAATTATTATGTGCATATTAACTTGAGTTTTATAGGAATTAATCCTCGTTCCCCACTAATAAGATGTACAAATATCTGAGATTAATTAAGGGAACAAGCTTTTGTTGCTAAGTCATTGTAGTATAAGTATAAATGAAGTTTGTGAATATCTTATCTGGAAAACTCTCACGAGGCTATAACTCGGTCAATAGGGAATTCCTAGTGGGTTAAAGTATTGTTGCATATGGTCAATGCAATCGCACTTTGTGAAATGAGAATTAGTTTGGACTACACATTTTTTGCCACTTATCTGTTTTAATGTCTCTTCTTTACTTGAGGACAAGCAAAGTACTGTTTGGGGTGGTGTGATAAGCACCCAAAACTGTAATATAAAACCCCGTATAGACATAATATTTTGGTTAATTATGTGTTTAATAATAATAAATTAATGATATTTTTTTGCTTTTATAAAATTAAGCAATCAACGTGAAAATAAGGATAAAAGTCAGTATTTAAGCACGGAATAGTGTGTCTAGATGATATATTTCGATTTAGCCCATGTGAAGCTCAATGAAGCCGACTAAAGCCCAGGGAAGCAAAAAGGACAAATTCAAGTCAAAACAAGATCAAAGTGCCGGAAAAGCATTAAACTTTTGAAGCCCGTATTTGCTAAACCTGGACTCTAATGGCGGAAAATGAACCATCAGAAAGATCAGTGCAGTGAGCTCTACACATAGGAAGGACTTTGTAAAAAGTCAACTTTTGGACCCACCACTGGTCGAGACTTGAGGGACCCACTATGCGAACCCACAGAATTTGGTGACCAAACTCACACGTCAAGCTTCTGCACAATTCAAGTTGCATTGAAATGAATCAAAGACTTTTGTGCATAACTTGGCACAAAAGTCATCAAATTTAATAAGGTGGCTTCAAAGTCTTGTTAATTAGGACACAAAGTCCTAAGTGGTGGCTTGATTAGGTGGAAAAGGATTAGGTGGCATGATTAGGTAAATACAAATCAAATTTTGGTGCAAATTTTTGACAAGTGGATACAATTTATGTAAGAAGAAAAAGAAAGTCTTGATTCCACATTTAAGGGTGCAGTTGAGCGTTGAAAATACACGTGAAGGAAAAGAGAATTAGCATTCTCATTTGCTATAAAAAGATGTCTTCAGTAGCAAGACACAACTTTTGCTCCGTAGTTTAGTTTTGTTCTGGAGTAGAAAGTTTCCACCTTTGTATTTTTGTTTTGGTTTTGTTAAGTTAATTTTATAATATGTTTTCAATTCTAAGTTATTAATTAAAGTCATTTCTAAGTTGAGTATTGCAATATTAAGTAAACTAGTAGAATTCTCTTTTCTTATGTTTCTCATTTTTAGTTTAATCTAAGTTGAGTAACTTGCAAATTAAGTCACTTTGGAAAATAGGTTTAAAATTTTTTGTAAAATCCTGCTTACATAATTCCCTTATAGAGAAATCTTCATTTCGTTGTTAACTTGAGTTCTAGCTCTTAGGTTTGGGACAAAACCCTCACTCCAATTATATTTCAACGTGCACGTGAGTGAAGTATTTGATTGGTTGTATTTGAGTGCATGTGAAAACTTATATTTTTACATATACAAGAGAACGATTATCAATCGACCTGGTGAGTTGTGTTGGGCACGTGTATTATATACATTCATTGTGTATATTAGTCCCTCACAAGATGATTGACCCCTAAAGGGCCTTAATGAACTATGATCGGTTCAATCCTTTTACAAGGATACGTAGGCAGCGACTACATGGTACAATTGTTTGGTCTTTTAGGACATTTGCTCTTTATTGTTGGGTCCTTTCGGCATTTGTGCTCAAAAGGAGCTTTGTTATTCGGTTCATCAGCTCAAATTTGGAGAAATATTCACAGAGGTACATAATTGTTGGTATGCATGTAGGCTTCGCTTGGAATTTGGAAGTTTCCAAATTGAATTGGGAGAAACAATAGCACCGCCTCTTGGTGGTTTAGTTGTTGGAAACCATTCCTTGTGCAACACGGTTTCAGGTTTCCTTATTGGTTTTTTAGAAACTAATTTGCATTCTAATTGCATCCCACGTCAATGCACCTCAACCTCTATAAATATTGATCTTCTTGTGTAGTTTAGACATGCTCAAGTTTGTAAACATTAGTTTAATTTGTGAGTTTGTGAGCTTCGTTTGTGAGAGATAATTAGTGAATTATTCGGAATTCGTTTGTGAGTGATTGTACTTTATTTGTTTCTCTCTTGATTAGTAAAGGTCCCCTTTTTTGCTTGCTAGATCAGGCTATTACCAAACCACGTAAATCTCGTCTCCACTTCTATTGATTATTCGCTTTGCATTGGTAAGTATTGATTAATTTGTTTTTTCGATTCATCACCACATTCAATCTTCTTTGTACAATTGGCACGTTCCCACATTCGGTTCCACAACAGCATGTGGTGTGGATGGGAACATACTTTTTACTAATTATTATCCCAATTCACTGATGATAACAAAACTTTGCCAGAATTCAACTACAAGGACAAGGGAAATTATAGTGTAACACATGGTGTTACGTTCAAACTATAACACAATCAAATAGCATGTTGCCAGTCGGAAATTGTTAAGGGATACTGGTAAAACTTGTTATTTCTTTACTATAGTCAAAATAACTAGACAAGAAAAAACCCACAAAAGGGATTAGTCCCCAATTTTCATCTTTTCTTCCTTCTCTCAAACTTAAACCCAACAAAAATAAGCTCTCAATCATAAAAGAAAATGAAAGGTTGATATTTAACGTTCTAATTGAATTCTTTATGAAAATTACTTCCTAGTTTTTTCAACAAGCATGAGATACCATGGAGATGGGAAAATTTCATATAATCATATTCATTCTAATCTCAATCAAAACTCTCAGAGAAACATAAGCACCACACAAATAGGTGAAATAGGTATCTGTTAGGAAACCTATACTAAGTAGTACTTTAGTTAGTAATAGACTTCTATTTTGTTTAGACTTTGTTAATTTAGTTGCTTATAAAATAACTAAGATGTAATTCTGCTTTGGTATCGATCAATTTTAATAAGAAAGTTTAGGTGGTTTGGTCTCCAATCAAAGGATCAATTAGGTGGTTTATCTCCAATCAAAAGATTAATTAGGGTTCTTCATCAAATTGAGTTAAGAACCATAACATCTAATATCAGAGCCATTCTTTTTTAGGTACAAATTTTTTCCCCCTCTCTTCCACACAATGGTGCAAGTTAATGTTAAAGAGGTTAACGAACGTGTCGATGCGATCGAAGGAACATTGGATCAGCTACATGCCGGATTCAACACCAACTTGCATAATCTAAGCAATGAGCTGAAGGCAATTACTGATACTATAGGTACGCACAATGATCAACTTACTCAATTAAACCAATGTGTGAACTCTCTTGTGGCTCTTTTAACCACTCCAGCAACCGTTCAAATTCTTACCAATCTACCGACCATCGTTCCTACCAATCCAACGACTATTCAAGATGGTGAACTACGCCAAGAAGTTCCTCGAGTTCCTCTTGTTCTTCCCCAGGGTGTCACTCAAGTACAAGGTGTTCAATTACAAGGACGTACACTTCGAATCGATTTTCCTCAATTTGACGGTAAAAATCTTAAAGATTGGGTTTTCTGAGTGGAACAATATCAACAAGTTCATGGCCTCCTGGCTGCTCAATCAATTGCTTCCAATTGCTTCCATTCATTTAGTCGGTGATGTGGTGGCTTGGTATCGGTGGATGCGACACTCTATTGGCCCTATGACTTGGTCAAAATTTTCTCATGCATTTTGTGTTCATTTTGGGGATTTCAAAAATCTAGACCCTGGTGGCTCTCTTTTTAAACTTCGCCAAACAAGTACCGTTTCGCGAGTTTCAACAGGAGTATGAACACTTGGCTAATTTGGTTCCTGGTTTACCCAAATCTCATCTGATTAGCATGTTTATTTCTGGTTTACATGATGACATTTGAGCTAGTATGTGAAAACTTCGGCCCTTAATGCTCACCGAAGCTTTTGAGTTTGCTCTTGCCAAGGAGGAAGAACTTGCTGCTCTCCACGAATTTTCTATTTTCCATGCTCCTCCTAGTCTTCAATCTTTGAAGTCTGCATCCACTTCATCAAAAACAAAACTTCCAGGTTTTAAACATCTTCCTTGGGCTGAATTACAGGAATGCCGCTCTAAAGGCTTATGTTTTAATTGTGATGAACTTTATAAACCAGGACATCAATGCAAGATTAATCAAGTTTTGCTTATGGATGTTGATGAATCTCTTTTTGTGGATGATATGCCTATTGATGATTCCATTGAGTCCAATTCTGAGATTTCTTTACATGCTCTTACTGGTCAAACTCGGCCACAAACTATGCGTATTACTGGCACTTTGAAAAATAGACCTATCATTGTTCTTATTGATTCTAGTTCAACTCACAATTTTTTTCACCCATCATTGGTTAAACGTTGTGGCTACTCTATTGAATGTAATAACTTTATTCGTGTTATGGTTGCCGATGATGGATTTTTAACTAGTGTTGGCAAGTGTAATAATGTTCCAGTCACTTTGCAAGGTTGTTCTTTCTCTGTTGATTTTTTCTTTTTGGTTGTGAGTGGGTGTGATGTCGTTTTGGGTGCTCAATGGGTCAGTTCCTTGGGGATGATTTCTTGGGATTTTACTAATCTCATTATGAAGTTTACCAAGGATGCTCACGAGTTTACTTTGGTTGGAGATAACTCCCCTTCTTTGATGCTTGTTGACAGTCCTTCAATGCATCGTTTAATCGAACACGAGCGTCATGGTGTCCTCTTTCAGCTATCTCTACCATCCGATTCTTCTACAGTTCCTATCCCTTCAACAATTAGTACAGTTCTCTTTCACTTTACAGATGTGTTTAGCTCACCAACTGGGTTGCCACCGCAACATTGTCATGATCATCATATTCCACTATTGCCTGGTTCCATTCCTATTAATGTGGGGCTTTATCGCTATCCACACTTTCAAAAGTCTGAGATTGAACACGTTGTTAATGAATGACTTGTTGCTGGCCTTATTTGCCCTAGTTGCAGTCCATATTCATCTCCTGTTTTGTTGGTTCGGAAAAAAGATAGCTCGTGGCGCATGTGTATTGATTATTGTTCCCTTAATCTACAAACGATTAAAGACAGATTTCCAATTCCCGTGGTTGATGAGTTACTTGATGAATTGCATGGTGCTATAATTTTTACTAAATTGGATCTTCGTTATGGGTTTGGTAAATTCTTGTACATGGACCTGATATTCCTAAAACAACATTTCGCACTGATAATGGTCACTATGAATTTCTCATTATGCCTTTTGGCCTATCCAATGCACCGGCTACATTCCATAGTTTGATGAATGATATTTTTTGTCCCTACTTGCGCAAGTTTGTCATTGTTTTCTTTGTTGACATTCTGGTTTACAGTTCTTCCCTATCCGATCATATTCAACATCTTTAAGTTGTTCTTGGTATCCTACAGAGCCACAAGTTATTTGTCAAGGAATCCGAGTGTTCTTTTGGTCAACCTTCAGTTGCTTATCTGGGCCACATTATTTCTGTTGAGGGTGTTGTCATCGAAATGATAAGATTCAATGTATTGCTGATTGGACTTTACCTTCTTCTTTAAAGGCTTTGCGTGGGTTTTTAGGCTTCATAGGTTACTATCGAAAATTTGTAAAAGACTATGGGACACTTGCTAAACCACTTACCCAATTGCTCAAGAAAGACTCTTTTGTATGGACTGACGAAGCCATTGAGGCTTTTACTTTTCTCAAATCCGCTTTGACATCCACCCCTGTGCTTGCTTTGCCCAATTTTTCCGACGCGTTGTATATTGAATATGATGCTTCAGGAGGTGATTTAGGAGCTGTTCTCATGCAGGCTGGTCGTCCTCTAGCTTATTTCAGTAGGCCACTTTCTGGTAAAAATCTCAATCTTTCGATTTATGACAAAGAGATGCATGCCATTGTATCCGCAATTCACCACTAGTGGCGCCCTTACTTGCTAAGACGACACTTCAAAATCTTTACTGATCATCGAAGTATCAAATATTTTCTTGAACAACCACTTTCGTCTTTAGAGCAACAAAAGTGGTTATCTAAACTCATAGGCTATGATTAATTATGAGATAATCTATCACAAAGGGTTAGAAAACAAGGCTATTAATGCCCTTTCTCGATTGCATGAACATGGCAATCTCTCTATTATTTCTTCTCCAGTTTTTACAGGCATTGACGACATTGTTCGCGAGTGTCATAACCACCCTTCTCTCTATGCCATTATCTACCGTCTTCAACATTCTTCTACTCCAGACAAGTATTACACTTATACCAATAGTGTTCTTTTCTATAAAGGACAGATTGTTGTTGTGTCTAATTCCCTTTGGTGTTCTAAACTTTTACAATAATTTCATGCTACTCCAACTGGGGGTCATTCAGGATTTTTGCGTACTTACAAACGACTTCATCATAATTTTTATTGGTTGGGTATGAAAACTGCAGTCAAGGATTTTATTGCACATTGTGATGTATGTCAACGTAATAAAGCTGAAGCGATTGCTCTTTCAGGTCTTCTTCAACCACTACCCATTCCCGATGATGTCTATTTGGACTTATCTATGGACTTCATTGATGGATTGCCCCATTCTCAACGCAAAACTTCAATTTTGGTTGTGGTGGATCGTTTATCCAAATATGCTCATTTCAGCAATTTCTCATCCTTATACTCGGCCCTTTCAAAGTTTTGTGCATGACATTGCAAATTTCATGCCTCGTTCTATAGTGTTTTATGGACCCAATTTTCATTAGCAATTTCTTTTTCACCCCGCAAGGCACTCTCTGTCGTAGTTCTCGCTTATCAAGTTGGCCAAACCGGTTACCAATCGCACCCTTAAATGTTATCTGTGTTGCTTTGCAGGAGACCAACCTTCTACTTGGACACATTGGTTACCATGGGCTGAATGGTGGTATAACACTTCTTATCACTCTACTATAAGGATGACTCCTTTTCAAGTTGTTTATAGTCATGTCCCCACCTAGATATCTTCAATACCACCACCACTCCATGATGTTGATATCGTGATACCACTTTCGTGATCATACTTTCAAAATTCTAAAAGATCATTTGCAAAAGTCTCAAAGTCGAATGAAGTTTTATGCTGATTCGAAATGCACCGAGCATTCCTTCGGGTTTGGTGATTGGGTCTTTTTCCGATTGCAACCTTACCGTCGGTTACAACTCTCAAAGTCGAATGAAGTTTTATGTTGATTCGAAACGCATCGAGCGTTCCTTCGGGGTTGGTGATTGGGTCATTCTCCTATTGTAACCTTACCGTCAGGTTACAACAGCTTCTCAAACTTTTTGGAAGCTTTCACCAAGGTTTTATGGTCCTTTTAGAATTCTTGAACGCATTGGTCCCGAAGCGTACAAGTTGGATCTCCCATCTGGTTGTCGAATCCATCCAGTCTTCCATGTCTCATCCTTAAAGATTAAGTTAGGCATTCATGTCACACTAGATTCACATCTTCCACCACTTGATGATTCTACCACTTGGGTACTTGACAGACTATTGGACCGTGGCCTATTCAAGAAGAATAATCGTGCTATTACTCGCCTATGTATTCAATGGAAGGGTCACTCAAAAGAGGAGGCTACATGGGAGGAGTATACTGAATTCTGTGCTCGTTTTCTAGATTTTCCAACTTGAGGACAAGCTGTATTTGAAGGCCGAGGGAATGTTAGGAAACCTATACTAGGTAGTACTTTAGTTAGTAATAGACTTCTATTTTAATTAGACTCTGTTAATTTAGTAACTTATAAAAGAACTAAGATGTAATTCTGCTTTGGTATCTATCAATTTTAATAACAAAGTTTAGGTGGTTTATCTCCAATCAAAAGATTACTTAGGGTTCTTCATCAAATTGAGTTAAGAACCATACACTATCATTCTCTTCACCCAAAGAGTAACCATTACAAACTAATAATTTTTTATTAGAAGGAAGCCAATAGCTAATAACAGTAGCGTTCAAGTAAAGAAGGGAATCTGAAAGTGTTAATTTCTTGTTGGAGGTTCAAGTGTCACCACTAAAGATTAGAGCAAGATTAGCAAAGAATCCTTCAATCTTTTTCTCTTTTTCATTTTTTTTTTGTTTTGCTTCCATTCGTTTTGTCCTCCCCTAACCCCTATACTATCGCCTTTCTTTTTCATCAATTGTATCAAAAATCTGGTTGAACCTTGCTACAAGTTTTGTTAACACGTGTTTTGTCTTCCTTAGCTTGTGACGCTAGAACGACTCTAAGGACAATGTTAAAGTGCGAACAGTCTGAACTCTGAAGTACTTATTCAATTTTTGGACCAGAATTTAGACATTTGACGTCAAATGCTCCATTTGGTAAAAGGTAGTTTCTCCTCAAATTTTAAGAAATATAATGCCAACGACAACGACAGCATACATTTTTCAGACTTGTTTCTTGCCGAAATAACTTTTTTGTAAGATTTCAAAAGGGTCCTGTATTGGGCACTCATCAAAGCCCAGGCCCAACAACCAATCCAACCGGTATCGCCATAACGAACCCCTCGGGCGACCTCACCATATAGTTTGAGTGTACCAAACGACCTCACCATGTTGTTTGAGTGTACACTCAAGTGATCTGTCGTGTCGTTTGAGACAAAACTCTTGGTTTTTTGCTAGACGATATGACTGGGTCGTTTGGGCAGTCTCCAATACAACATGGCGTGGTCGTTTGGGGACTCTCTTGGGTGACATGGCGGGGTCATTTGGACTTAAAAATTTTGGTTTGTTTGTCACGGTGTTAATTTTAAAAATCAACTTCCACTTAATCAACCCAAACTCAAACTCAAACTCGAAAACGACTTCATCAAGCTTTGGCAAACTCGAACTCAAGTTTAATCAACCCAATCTTCCACCCAAACTCCAAAAAAAACATCAAGTTTGAAATCATCAAGTTTAATCAACCCAATCTTCCACCCCAATCAAATTTAATCAACCCAATCTTCCACCCAATCAAATTTAACCAACCTAATCAAGTTTAATCAACCCAACCAAGTTTAAGTATATACTCAAACGGGACACGACTCGAATTGGGTGAAATTGCCAACTTCAATTCCCATTGTTGATCCACAACTCAACACTCGAAGTATGAACACGATAGAAAACTCGAAGTTTTTTTTTTTTTTTTTCAGTCTCACGAGTGAGGTGATACCAGCTATAAAAGGTTTGAAAAAAAAAATGGTAGCATGTATGCGTTGAGAGGGGGGGGTATTGCGCTATTGTTGTTGGACTTAGTTGTCGGGCTTGGGCCGGAGGCTGCCCAATGCAATTTGATGAGTGCCCGATTAAATCGCCTTTCAAAATCAAAAGATTTCAACTATAGTACCTAGATCAGATGATGGCTGGCTAATCACAATTGGAAACACTAAGTGAAAATTTAGTTAAAAAATTTTTGTTATGATCTTCCAAAATCTATATGTACAAACATTTTGACTGGGCATGTAAAAGTTGAGCTAATTATAATCTGAGTCCAACCCCAAGACAAAAGTCAAGTTTTGATTTTTAGATCACTTGATTCAAAAAGTATGGCAAGGGATTGGGTTGTCGTCGGGTTGTATTCAGGTCATGTGTGAGGAGAGCAAATCCAAACTTGACCTAATTACTATTCCTGTCGAGATTATGGGACTCAAATCCGACACGCCTGTATGATGGGCTACCCAACAATTCAATTTTGAATCGAGTTTAACAAATAACTCGAATGCAAAATTTCTAGTATTTCACAATTTTGTTTCACAAAACAATACACAAGTCTAACAAATAAACATTTATTAAACCTCAAAAAACAACATCCGCACTCAATTACACAACAATAAAAATAGAATAATAGAATATTCATTTTTTTTTTTGTATTTTTTATACTATAAAAGTTTAGAGGTTATAGCTAGTCTCAACCTGCTTTAATCAACTCCTTAAATACAAGGTTCATCTCTTGTCAATTACAAAAATCTCATGAAGAATAGTAGTAGGATCAAGAAAGGGAATAAAGCGTATTACATGGTCGCAAAAGGACCTACATAGTTTTTAAAGATAGATAACGACCTGCTTGATTACACTCCCTGAAAAATGAGTGAAATAGCGATACTCAAAGAATTGACATGCTATTCCTACGAAGGATACAATATTATAGCAATACCAAGGGCTGGTCTCAATACCCTTAGTAATGTTAATGGCTCTAAGTGAGTCAAGTTTTACTTTAATCCTGTGGATACCCATTGCCCTTAAGCGCATTTAGTTCTTGGAAGATGATAGAGGCAAAAGTATAGCTACATGTGTTAGGGAAAACGATACCAATTGATCCCCACTAAGATAGTTTGTACTTGGACAATCTTCTACTCGAATTGAAAATCTAAAATTTAACTATAACCAATAACCATAACCTAAACTATGGATATATATAATTATAACAAACAAGCAATAAAAATATAAAGCAAGTAAAACATACCACAACACAAAAAGATGTACCGTGGTTCGGCCAATGATGCCTACTTCCACAAAAGCTAATCCTTTTATAAGTATGGGAAGAAAGATTACAATCACTCCTCTCAAGTCTCTCCACCATACTAGATCACTCCTCTCTCCTTACAAGCTTTTCTTTTTGCAAGGGTTTTCTCTCAATTTTGATTGCTCATTGTAAAGTGTGTCCACTACACACTGGAGTAGCGAAACTTGAGTGAAAAAATCAGAGTGTTTTTGTCTTGACATTTATGTGAGGACCTACTTAAGGACGTTATTCCAAAGTTTCAGAAACGGGCTTGTTACTACATTTCGTAGCATTGCTCATTGTATATATGTTTATTCGTAGATGATTTATTATTATGCATATATTAGCTTAGGTTCCGACTTGATTATTCTGTATTCATTGCTAGTGAGATGTATAGATATCTGAGAATAAGTAAGAAAACAATAGTTTTATTTTGTAGTCGTTGTAATATAGATGAAGTTTGTGAGTACCTTCACTGGAAAACTCTCACGAGGCTATAACTCGTCAACTAGGGAATTCCTAGTGGTTTAAAGCCTTGTTGCATATGGTCAATGCAATCGCACTCAGCGAAACGAGATTAGTTAGAACTCCATTTTTGGTCACTTATTCTAATTTCTCATATTTGCTTGAGGACAAGAAAAATGTTGTTTGAGGGTGGTTTGATAAGAGCCCAAAACTGTAGTTTTAACCCCTTGACAATATTACTTTTTGACCAATTATGTAATTAATTAGTAAGAGTTAGTATTGTTATCGTGTTCTTATGTATTTCAGGCATTGGAGTCGAATATGTACAGAAATGCACCCCTTTTGCAAGATAATGGAGTAAGGGTTGGTTGCTAAGAAGTTCTATGATTAAAGGCCAAGATTCAAGGAGAAAAAGCCTTTTTAAAGCCCGGTCAAAGCTGAAAAGTCAAAGTCAACGCGGGCAGAAATAGCGCACCAAAGTCAGCAGAACTTTCAAAGTCGTATCTTTGGACTTATACCTTAGAATTGGACCCACCTTATGTCAAAACGACAGACTCGGAACGAGATTTCTAATGGTCCAAGCCTTGACCCAATCAAAGGTGCACAAGTGGACTAAAAGGCTATTGAAGTCATTTCTAGCTTCAAACCCATTTTTGGACTGAAATAATGAGGTTTTGGGCTCGATTTTCTGGCCCAAAATATGGTTCATCAACCCATGCACGAATTTGTGGATCTAGTCTCTTCCATATGAAGAGACAAAGACTTAGCTCTTAAATTAGTTAGTTTGGATCTAGTTATTTTTCATAGAATTAGTTTTTAGAACAAGAAATTAGCTTGTAGAATCAATAACTTAGTTTTTATCTAGTGAATTATCAATAAATTAGTTAGAACAGTAAATTTAGTTTCTAGAATCCATTACTTAGTTCATTTCGATCATTTAGTTTGTCTTAAATTGATAAATTAGTTATTCATAATCTTAGTTTTAATTTCAGTATTTATTCATTTTGAATCATCATACTATTGTTTAATTAGATTAATAAAGTTTAATACTTATTCAATAATGACTTGTTCTATTTGTTCTTGTGTTAGAAATGATAGTGTAATGATTCAAGGTTAAAACCTCCATTAGAGGGGTTTGAGGAAATCTTGATGAAACTTGATTTCGATTAGCGTAGAAATGGTCGTAGTAATCTATTCCATTCTAGAAAGTAATTAGTTCTCTATGAGAATGGGTTTGATTGTTTCACATGTTGATTGTTAGTTGGTAGAGATTACCATGAACGATTAGGGATTAGATAGACCCAATTGTTATGCGAAAACATAGCAATTCGGATTACGGCAATTCTTCGTTAGTTTATTAAGTCGAATTAAGGTGAAATCAAATCCCCCTAATTCCTCCCCATATTGTCAAGTTAGTATTTCCGTAGTTTGATTTATATCATCTTGATTGTTGATTCACCATCATAGTTAAATTTCAATTCCATTACTCCCACGACTTTGTTAGCTTACACGAACTAGGAAACTTTACATCTAAACGAGCTAGGAGTGGAACGAATTCTCTGCTCCAATTATATTGAACTATAACGAGAGTAGATAACTTTGATTTATAAGCAAGAAAATAGTTTTAGTTTTACTTACATTTGAGTTTCATCACTTATTCGTAGGTAAAACTATCGTTTTCCCTTTTATCAGTGTGTTACCATTCCGACGGTAGCATAACAAACATCAAACTTACCTTTCGGTAAGACTCTGGTCATCATATCCGACCCATTCTTGTCGGTATGGATCTTCTCAATGCACAAATGCTTGTCTTCGAGAACTTTTCTAATCC
The DNA here is from genome assembly GCF_015680905.1 of Coptis chinensis. NCBI lineage: Eukaryota > Viridiplantae > Streptophyta > Magnoliopsida > Ranunculales > Ranunculaceae > Coptis > Coptis chinensis. The sequence continues at coordinate 90,157,765 of NC_141458.1, read as the reverse complement.
AATGATAACGCACATGTATGTGCTTGGATCTAGAATAAAAACTCGGATTCTTGCTCAAATGGATAGCACTATGACTGTCACACAGAACTACAAATTGTTTATGCTTTAGCCCTAGTTCATCGAAGAACCTCTTCATCCATAGCATAGTGGCTGCAATATACTCGACTTCTGTAGTGGAGAGGGCAACACACTTTTGCCAAGAAACTCCTCCCCCTGCAAAAGTAAACAGATAATCGGAGGTAGACTTCATAGAGTCAACATCTCCTGCCATGTTTGCATATGTGTAGCCTTCAAGTAAGCTTTTACTCCCACCAAAATACAAACACGCTTTGGAAGTGCCCTTGAGATATCTCAATATCCACTTAACACCTTCCCAATGCTCTTTACCCAGATTTGATAGAAAATGACTTACAACACCAACGACGAAAGCAATATCTGGTCTAGTACACACCATTACATACATCAAGCTGCCCATTGCGGATGCATAAGGAATCTTTTCCATTTGACTCTGCTCATACTCACCCTTTGTACACATATCTTTGGTCATGCGGAATTGGCCACCAAGCGGACAACTGACTAGCTTCGCTTGATCCATATTGAATCTCTTCAACAACTTTTCAATGTAACTTTCTTGAGAAAGCCACAACTTTCCACTCTTTTTGTCACGAGTGATCTGCATACCAAGTATCTGCTTTCATCTCAAAGGACTTACTCAAGTCTTTCTTCAGCTTGGATATCTTGTTGATGTTTTGGCCAACTATCAACATATCATCCACATACAACAAGAACACTATGAAATCCCTATCTGGAAATTTCTGAACAAACACACAATGATCGAAAGCGAACTTCATGTAACCATTCTTTACCATAAAAGAATCAAACTTTATGTACCACTGTCTCGGTGCCTGCTTCAACCCATACAAACTCTTTATCAGCTTGCATACTAGGTGCTCCTTGCTTTTGACCTCAAACCCTTCTGGTTGGTCCATGTAGACATATGTTTTCAAGCTCTCCATGAAGAAAAGTTGTCTTAACATCTAGTTGCTCAACCTCTAGGTTCATACTTGTGGTCAGACCCAAAACCACCCTGATAAAAGTCATCTTAACCACAGGAGAGAAAATTTCATCAAAGTCAATACCTTTCCTTTGATTGAATCCCTTCACAATAAGGCGAGCTTTGTGCCTTAGTTTTGGATTATTCTCTTCATGCTTGACTTTGAAGATCCACTTATTCTTGAGAACTTTTCTTCCTTTCGATTTCTCAACTAAGTCATAAGTGTGATTCTTATGCAAAGAATCCATCTCATCATGCATGGCCTTCAACCATTTCTCTTTGTCTGTACCTTCAAGAGCCTCTTGATAGTACATAGGTTCTCCACCATCAAATAGTGAAACATACATATATGGTGGATACCTAGTTGAAGCTTGTATCTCTCTTTCAGACCTCCTTACCCTATCTTCTTGTGCCTCAGGACGATGCACTTCTTCTTGCTCAGGTGGTGGTTCATGCACTTCATCTGCATTTTCTATATCAATAGATTCTATCCCATCATGAGGAATAGGATCATCATCATAAGCTTTAAACCCATGGTTCTCTGCATTCTCAATACCTTATGCACGTTTCATAGTAGGAACTTCTGGTTCTGAATCAACAAGATCATTAATGAAAGCTTCTAGCTTCTCACCATCCTCAAAGTTTGCTATGGTTTGGTCTTCCAAGAACACAACATCTCAACTTTTACGTTCTTGTTAATCAAATCATAAAGTTTGTAGCCAAACTTCTCATCCCCATAACCCAGAAAAATGTATTGCTTGGCTTTCTCATCAAGTTTGGATCTCTCATCCTTAGGGATATGAACAAATACCCTGCACCCAAATACCCTCAAGTATCCATAATCAACATCTCTGCCTGACCATACTCTCTCTGGATAATCACTATTCAGAGGTTTCAAAGGCGATAGGTTGATCACATGTACGGTTGTGCGCATTATTTCTACCCAGTAACTTCTAGGTATCTTAGAGTGAGACAGCTTGCATCTCATCCTCTCTACAATGGTTTGGTTCATCCTCTCAGCTATACCATTATATTGTGGAGTCTTGGGAACAGTCTGCTCATGACAAATCCTATGACTCTTGCAATACTTTTCAAATGGCCCAATGTACTCACCCCCATTATCTGAGCGAATACACTTCAAAGGCTTCCCTGTCTCTCTTTCCACCATGATATGGAAAGTCTTGAACACGCCAAGTACTTTATCCTTGGTCTTCAGACTATATGCTCATATCTTTCTTAACGCATCATTAATGAAAGTCAAGAAGTACAAAGCTCCCCCATGGGACTTTCATAGGACCACATAAATCTGTGTGTACAAGCTCAAGACATTGTCCTTTCTGTAAGAGGGGAATCTTTGGAAAGACACTCTATGTTGCTTTCTTACCAAACAGTGAGTACATCTATTTAAATGCGTACCTTTGATGTTTGGCAAGGCCTTTTTCTTGGCAAGAACTTCCATGTCTTTTTTTCCCACATGACACAATCTCTTATGCCAAAGTTCGGAGGAAACTTCTTCTTGTGCCGCACTTAACTCTGCTTTACACAAACTAGTCTGTGTCATGTATAGCGAGCAAGTTTTCTTCCTTTTGGCTACTACAATAGAACCTTTGCTCAGTTTTCATACCCCATTACCAAATGAGTTTTGAAAGCCATCATCATCTAACTTCCCAGTGGAAATTAGGCTTTAGCCGAATGTCAGAGACATGTCTTACATCCTTGAGTGTCAAGGTATAGCCGACATTGGTTTCTACATGAACATCCCTAATGCCTATAATCTTTGAGACTTCATTGTTGTTCCCATCTTAACCTCACCAAAATCACCCGATTTGTAGGTAGTGAAGAAACTCTTATGGGGTGTGACGTGGTAGGAAGCACCTATATCTACCACCCACTCTGTACCCTGGCATGAAGTGCTCAAGCATAACTCATCATAGTATAACACAATTCCTACTTCACCTTCTAAAGCGATGTTTGTGGCGTCTCTACCTGTGGTACTTTCTTTAAACTCTAACTTGTCTTCATGTACGATACTAATCTTCTTGTCCCTCTTCAATTCTATGCATTCATACTTGAAATGGCCATGGATACCGCAATGATTACACGACAAGTCTTTCTTAAGAGATCTGCTCGCACTCCTAGATTTTCTTTTGTCATCACCTCTAAAATGAGATAGTTTTCTGCTTTTTCCTCTCTCTTGCTTTTCTGTAACAAGGATCTGTGAGTGACAGGAGTTATTTTGTGCGTCCTTTCTTATCTTCTCATAGAGGTTTTCTAATGTTTTCCACAGGTTAAAAGCGGTGGTCTCTTTGGATACAAGGCGGATTACATTGTTGTCAATCCGTTGTCTAATGCACCTAATAGCTTTTCCATCAAGCGTTTTCCACTCAGCCATGGCAATTGCGTCTAATTTTACTACTCCATTTTCAATGGGTTGTGTCAAGTCCTTGCAATAGAGTAAGTCTTCCATCTTGACTTTCCAAATAGTGTAGTTAGCTCTATTCAGACTAGTCATACGAGTGTTTATAGAATGGTCCATCTCCACAAGCTATTTCAACTCAAACCTTCTCTCAGGAATTTTTTCAAACACCTTATGGGCAAGGTTTGAATAACAACCTTGTTGGGCTTAATCCAACCTGGCTCTGATACCACTTGTTAGGGAAAACAATACCAATCAATCCCCACTAAGATAGCTTGTACTTTGACAATCTTCTACTCCAATCGAAAATCTAAACTTTAACTACAACCAACAACCACAACCTAAACTATGGATATAACTATCACAAACAAACAATAAAAATATAAAGCAAGTAAAACATACCACAACACAAAGATGTACCGTGGTTCAACCAATGATGCCTACTTCCACAATAGCTAATCCTTTTATAAATATGAGAAGAAAGATTACAATCACTCGTCTCAAGTCTCTCCACCTTACTAGATCACTCCTCTCTCCTTACAAGCTTTTCTCTTTGCAAAGGTTTTGATTGCTCTCAAAATTGGGTTTCTATTCAAGACCTTTTTTTTTCCAAATCTTAACTTCTGTTTTTATAGTAATCTGAAATTTCGGAGCATCTACAAAATTTCGGTTTAATACCGTGGAGAAAAATCGAACTTCGACTTATTCAAGCATGGCGCGCCCGGCCCGCCTCGCTTAGGCAAATCACGCTACAGCTCACCCTCTTATTTTCCCAGCTCAAAAAGTCTAATAACTTTGTTTTGTGAGAGGCTGAAAAAAAAAACTATCTTCTTTTTCATAGCAAGGGCGCGGGCACGCCTTAGGCAAGGCCAATCTAAGCGCATGCGCGCACTCAGACTTCTTCACATGAATAGTACCAATTTCTCTACTCTTCCTCATCCTCATGTGAGGGATAAATCCAACAATATGCATATACAGTAATCACATTACCATTTGTGATTAATGTTTGAGTTCTTAAGAGTACGTGCATAGCCAATTAGCCATTACCTTCTGAGTGGATAGAATCATCAGTATTTAGCATAATTGTTTAACCTTAAGGCATATATTGTTGAACACTCATTTGACTTGTATATCTAACATTCCATTTCTAATATATAATTATATTTAACCGATCAAAATAATATTATTATTAATTATTATTATTTTCCAAATTTTAAGGCAATATAATGTCAGAAGACAGAATGACAAATAAATTGAAAACAGCTAAATCATAAAAAAAAAAAAAAATGAAAGTCTAAGATACTTGATAAATGTAATGTAATAGCCATATTCATGACCACTGACATTATAGGTAGAAAAGGCCCAAAAGTATGACACTTAAAGAAAATGAAAGCACAAGAATAATACCCAAAAAGGAGTGAGAGAGAAAGAGAGAAGTGGATCTTGTATGGTATTTGGCCAAATAGATGGGCCCAATATCATACAGGTCCAATGACATTGACCTAAAGAGGGAGAGGTAGGAGAAAAAGATAGAGGAGGCTAGAAAAAAGGAGGGAGAAAGAGAGGAAAAGAGGAGAACTACGGCGCAGCTTGATCCCCCGAGAAGGGGGTACATAGGCTACCCAAATGGGTTTAGCTGATCGATTCAAATCATGAGTATCTCTCATCTTCAACATGAAACAGAGGAGTTGAGACTTGTAAGTTTAAAGGGTATGAAAAGAGTTCATACAAATGGCACCGTCTGTGGGGATCGAACCCACGACCACGTGACCTTTTGAAAAGAGATCGAACCTTGTGTGGGATAGGAGTCGCGAACCCTTGAGTCCAAACAACGCATGTGGGGCAGGCAGAGCTGTCCCGGACCCTCGTGTCAGAAGCCTTGAGCGGGATAGGAGCAGCGAACCCTCGTGTCCAAACAACGCATGTGGGGCAGGCAGAATTGTCCTGGACCCTTGGGTCTAAAGCTTTGAGCGGGATAGGATCTGCAAACCCTCATGTCCAAACAACCCGTGTGGGGCAGGAAAAGCTATCCCAGACCCTCGTGTCCGAAACCTTGAGTGGGATAGGAGCCATGGACCCTTGTGTCTGAAACCTTAAGCGGGATAGGAGTCGCGGACCCCTTGTGTCCAAACAACGTGTGTGTGGTAGGCAAAGCTGTCCCAGACCCTCGTGTCCGAAGCCTTGAGTGAGATAGGATCCGCAGAACCTCGTGTCTAAACAACACGTGTGGGGCAAATAGAGATGTCCCGGACCTCGTGTCTGAAACCTTAAGCGAGATAGGATTCACGGACCCTCGTGTCCAAACAACGCGTGTGGGGCAGGCAGAGCTATCCCGAACCCTCATGTCTGAAACCTTGAGTGGGATAGGATTCACGGACCCTCGTGTCCAAACAACGCATGTGGGGCAAGCAGAGCTCTCCCGGATCCTCATGTCTGAAACCTTGAGTGGGATAGGAGCCGCAAACCCTGTGTCCAAACAACGCATGTGGGGCAGGCAAAGCTGTCTCAAACCCTCGTGTCCGAAGCCTTGAGTGGGATAAGAGTTGCGGACCCTTGTGTCCAAACAACGCGTGTAGGGCAGGTAGAGCTATCCCAAACCCTCGTGTCTAAAATTTTTAGCGGGATAGGACCCGCGGACTCTTGTGCCCGAAACCTTGAGCAGGATAGGAGTTGTAGACTCTTGTGTCCAAACAATGCATTAGGGGCAAGCAGAGCTGTCTCGGACCATTGTGTCCGAAGCCTTGAGCGGGATAGGAGCCACGGACCCTTGTTTCCAAACAATACATCTGGGGCAGGTAGAGATGTCCTGGACCCTCGTGTCCAAAGCCTTGAGCAGGATAGGATCCACGGACCCTCATCTCTAAACAAATTGTTTTATGTTATGAGTTATCACTGTTAATATTTTTTGCAAGAAGAGGACATGAATAGCTTGGTATATGTTCATGTTACCTCTTAACTACTACGATGCGAAATTCATCATATGTTGAATGCCTTGTGTTGTCAAAAATGGATATGTATATTTGTTTTCTTTGTCTAAGTAGTCTTATTAGAACATGTTCTAAGACTAGGGGCAGGCCAAGCTATCTCCAAATACGCTTCGTGCTATCCATTGAGAGCGGGTGGGGTGAGCCATCCGCAAACCCTTGTGTCCAAATCAAACTTTGGGGCAGGCTGAGTTGTCTCTGAATACGCTTCACGCTATCTATCGTCTGGACCTTCTAACAAATTTATTTCTTAGTCTCTTTGTGGCTTTGATAATTTTTCTATTGTGAACTATCAGACAATCCATTTTTATGCATGATAATGGATTACCTAAATAACACTCGCATTTTAATTTATACACAAAGAGAACCTAGTATGGAGCTGAACTGGCACATACGAATGAGCGTGGACAGGCGGAGCCATCCGCGGACCCACGTGTCCAAATAGAACTTAGGGGCAGGTTGAGCTGTCTCTGGATATGATTTGTGTTATCCGAATGAGTGAAGGGGGGATGAGCCCTCCGTAGACCCTCGTGTCCGAATCAAACATCGAGCAGGCTGAGTTGTCCTTGGATATGCTCCGCACTATCCAAATGAGTGCAAGGGTGGATGAGCCCTCCATGGACACTCATGGCCAAATTAAACACGGGGCAGGCTGAGCTGTTCCCGGATGCGCTTTCTAAATGAAAGCAGAGGGGTTTAAGAGGACCCTTCACGGATATGCTATTGCATTTTTTGAGACAGAGCGGAGGGGTTCGAGAAAACCTTTCACGGATATGCCAGTGGGCTATCCGATTGAGTGCAGGGGGATGAGCCCTTTGTAAATACGTTGTTGAGTTTTATGAGGGAGAACGGAAGGGATGAGACCCTTCATGACAAGATATAGGAGTTTATGAATGAGCGCGGGGGGATGAGTCCTCCGTGGACCCTCGTGTCTGAATCAAACATGGGGCAGGCTAAGTTGTCCTTGGATATGTTTCGCGCTATTTGAATGAGTGCGAGGGGGATGAGCCCTCCGCAGACCCTTGTGTCCAAATCAAACATGGGGCATGCAGGCTGAGCTCTTGGATGTGCTTTCCGAATGAAACCAGAGGGGTTTGAGAAGACCCTTCGCAAATATATTGTTGCACTTTTCGAGACAGAGCGGAGGGGTTCGAGAAGATCTTCCACGGATATGCTAGTAGGCTATCTATATGAGTGAGGGGGGATGAGCCCTTCACAAATACGTTGTTGAGTTTAATGACTGAGAACGGAGAGGCTGAGACCCTTCGTGACAAGATATGGAGTTTACGAATGAGAGCGGATGGATTCGAGAAGACCCTTTGCGGACCCTCGAGTCTAAATCAAACTGGGGGCAAGTTGAGTAGTCCCTAAATATATTTCTTGCTATCTGAATGGGTGCGGGTGAGAGGAGCCATCCGTGGACCCTCTTGTCCAAAACAAATATGGGTTGGACACCCCATTAAACTGTCACATAGGTTGGACACTCCTTTAAACTTATACAGGCTAAAAACTACAAAGGATGAGTTGATAACTATTAAGGTGAGCCAAAATGACATAAATCGAGACAATTATTAGACGTTTTGAAGTGGCACACCTCCATTAAAAACTGTTTTCAAAATTTTTTATATCACAGAGCTAGTGTCAGAGGAATACACAAAAACATGAGATCAAGTCATACGATACCTTGAAGGTTTAGAATTCAAGTACGAGTATAGGAGACGTCAAGGTCTTCTCGGGTCCACTGTCTTCATCGACGGACTCGAGAGGGGGCATCCATAGTAGCCATATTCATGACCACTGACATCACAGGTAGAAAAGGCCCAAGAGTATAACACTTAGAGAAAATGAAAGCACAAGAATAATACCCAAAAAGGACAGAGAGAGATAAGTGGACCTTGTATGGTATTGGACCCAATATCATACAAGTCCAATGACATTGACCTAAAGAGGGAGATGAAGGAGAAAAAGAGAGAGGCGGCTAAAAAAGAGGAGGGAGAGAGAGTGAAAAAGGAGAACTATGATGCGTAGCTTCATCCCCCGAGAAGGGGGTACGTAGGCAACCCAAATGGATTCAGTTAATCAATTCATATCATGAGTATCTCTCATATTCGGCATGAAACAGAGGAGTTGAGATTTGTAAGTTTAGAGGGTATGAAACGGGTTAGTTCATACATGTAAGTAAACAAGTTACATAGGTATGTAGCCGGCAATGATGACTTGATGTCTCGATCTCCCTGACCCGACAACTAAACGGGTTGCGGCTGGGTTAGTTGAGTTAATTTCTTGAACCTGAGCGCAATTGTGCAATGAGTACGGCATGTCAATCCTTAATTGACCCTTTATTGACCCAAATTCAATTATGGCCAACCCAAATTCAATATTGGTGTGTCAAATTCGTGTTGGGTTACCAAGTCGTGTCCAAAACTACAATCCCTAACATAAAGTACTCAAATCCACTGCCCAAAAAAAAAATGAATGTCGGATGGTTGGTATACCACGTCCTATGCTTGCTCAACTTGAAGCACCACCATCACTCATGCCACAAGTACCTTCTGATGATATCCCCATCCGGGCCATTACAGCGTCATCCCTTGACGAGATTTTGCTAGTCTTACGTACATTTTTACACAATGAAAATTATATCCTATTCTTGTCATCTTGGTTTCTCTTGTGCTTTGAAGGCGGCTCTTTCTGGTGTTGTTGCTGAACCTACATCCATCATCCCATCAGTTCGTCAATTATTGCTCCCATGTTGCACTTTTCAAGTTTTCCAACCTGCAAAGTCATAATGAGCGTCGTTCTGGCACTAGGAGGTTTCTTCAGCAGAAACAAGTTCTTCGAGCATTAACTACTTGGACCCTCGTGGCCAAATCAAACATGGGGCAGGCTGAGCTATTCCCGGATGAGCTTTCTGAATGAAAGCAGCGGGGTTTGAGATGACCCTTCATAGATATGTTATTACGTTTTTCGAGACAGAGCGGAAGGGTTCGAGAAAACCTTTCACGGATATGCCAGTGGGCTATCCGAATGAGTGCAGGGGGATGAGCCCTTTGGAAATACATTGTTGAGTTTTATGAGGGAGAACGGAAGGGATGAGACCCTTCATGACAAGATATGGAGTTTATGAATGAGTGCGGGGGGATGAGTCCTCCGTGGACCCTCGTATCCGAATCAAACATGGGGCAGGCTAAGCTGTCCTTGGATATGTTTTGACGCTGTTTGAATGAGTGCAAGGGGGATGAGCCCTCCACAGACCCTTGTGTCCAAATCAAACATGGGGCATGCAGGCTGAGCTGTTCCCAGATGTGCTTTCCGAATGAAAGCAGAGGGGTTTGAGAAGACCCTTCGTGGATATACTTGATAGGGTTATATACTAAAAGCATTACTTTTGTATTAACTCTAATTCTTTATATTTTGAATGAGAATCATATGGACAAATGTTATGCATATTATATATGTTATTAGTTATATGCATGTGTCTAATACTTTATGTTGTAGATAATATGGTGTGTGGTGACACACAAAAGATCATATCATCAGTACCTTATAAATTATAAGTAAACGTTCACAACCTAGATGGATTTGGACAAACCATTGGAACGGTTGTAGTATAATCTGGTATTAGTCTATCCTAACTATAAGATTATACTAGTACACTTTGTGTGTGTATTGAACAGGACCAAGTGAGGTTGTTTCTCTTTATACTGACTATATAAGAGAACAAACGCCTCTGTTATTATGGATGCTTGTCCTCTTAATCTGGATATAATAACGAGCACTTACGTGCATTGTATATTTCTTTAAATCATCAATGAGTGAGATTCATTTGTGAATCAACAAACTCGATGGATTGGATAATGACATTTTATGTAAGGTGTGTTGTTGATTATAGAAGGAATCTGTATCCCGCAAGAAGTCGGGCTGATGATGTCTCCTTGAGGAGCTCATAAGGATTTTCATGTAAACCCTGCAGGTGGATTTGATCCGACATGACAATGAGGTTGAGTGGTACTACTCAAGGACATAAGAAGTTGATTAATGTAGTTGTCAGTAACTTGACTTAATCAACGGGCATTCGATATCTTAAACACGGGGAGATCAACGAGCATATAATATGGAGCCCGTAAACGCTGACACGTAATTTGGGATTAGGGCGGTAGTGCAACAATGGCCTTTAGTAGAATAAGTCATTTGTTGACGAACTTGGGCCGTGTGCTCTGGGCAAAGCATAGGAAGCCCGAACCCGTCAGGAGGCCCAACCCTAATTTCTCCTCATGGTCCCTATTGTAGCCTATAACAAGAACCTCTTTCTCTGGCCTTTACACTTAGCTCTCAAGGTTTTACTCAAGCAAAAACATATCTAAAAATTCGGTTCTAAGGTTGTGAGAGAGAAAGAAGAGGTTAAAAGATTGTTGCCCACACAATGTCCACTTTGTGCATGGGAATACAACAGAAGATCAAAAGGTTGTTGATTTCATAGCTATTGGATTCTCAGAGATACCAAGAAGCTGATCTAAAAGGTAAATTTCTAACCAAACCGTGACACCCCTTATTCCACTGCGCGTGGGTTGGACACCCCCTTAAACTGTCACATAGGTTTGACACTCCTTTAAACTTGTATAGGCTAAAAACTACAAAGGATGAGTTGATAAACTATTAATGTGAGCAAAAATGACATAAATCGAGACATATTCAAATTATTAGACGTTTCGAAGTGGCACACCTTCACTAAAAACTGTTTTCAAAAGTTTTTATATCACAGAGCTAGTGTTAGAGGAATACACAAAAACATGAGATCAAGTCATATGATACCTCGAAGGTTTAGAATTCAAGTACGAATATAGGAGACGTCAAGGTCTTCTCGGGTCCACCGTCTTCATCGACGGACTCGAGAGGGGGCATCCGTAGTAGCCATATTCATTACCACTGACATCACAGGTAGAAGAGGCCCAAGAGTATAACACTTAGAGAAAATGAAAGCATAAGAATAATACCCAAAAAGGAGAGAGAGAGAGGGAGGGAGATAAGTGGACCTTGTATGGTATTGGACCCAATATCATACAAGTCAAATGACATTGACCTAAAGAGGGAGATGAAGGAGAAAAAGAGAGAGGTGGCTAGAAAAGAGGAGGGAGAGAGAGTGAAAAAAGAGAACTATGACGCAGCTTGATCCCCCGAGAAAGGGGTACGTAGGGAACCCAAATGGATTCAGCTGATCGATTCAAATCATGAGTATCTCTCATATTCGGCATGAAACAGAGGAGTTGAGATTTGTAAGTTTAGAGGGTATGAAAAGGGTTAGTTCATACATGTAAGTAAAAGTTACACAGGTATGTAGCCGCCAAAGATGACTTGATGTCTCGATCTGCTTGACCCGACAACTAAATGGGTATAGTTGCGGCTGGGTTAGTTGAGTTAATTTCTTGAACCCGAGCGCAATTGTGTAATGAGTACGGCACGTCAATCCTTAATTGACCCTTTATTTACCCAAATTCAATTATGGCCAACCCAAATTCAATATTGGTATGTCAAATTCGTGTTGGGTTACCAAGTCGTGTCCAAAACTACCACCCCTAACATAAAGTACTCAAATCGACTGCCCAAAAAAAAAAATTAATGTCGGATGGTTGGTATACCACATCCTATGCTTGCTCAATTTGAAGCACCACCATCACTCATGCCACAAGTACCTTCTGATGATATCCCCATCCAGGCCATTACAGCGTCATCCCGTGGTGAGATTTTGCTAGTCTTACGTACCTTTTTACACAATGAAAAGTATATCCTGTTCTTGTCGTCTTGGTTTCTCTTGTGCTTTGAAGGCGGCTTTTTCTAGTGCTGTTGCTGAACCTACATCCATCATCCCATCAGTTTGTCAATTATTGCTCCTATGTTGCACTTTGCAAGTTTTCCAACCTGCAAAGTCGTAATGAGCGTCGTTCTGGCACTAGGAGGTTTCTTCAGCAAAAACAAGTTCTCCAAGCATTAATTACTTGGAATGAATCCGGTGGTATTTTTTAGTTTTTAAAGTCAGTTCTGGGTTCCTCTATACCGCCTCTACGACAACAACCTTCTTCCAACTATAATATGCGTCAGTGTTTGCAAAAAATCTCTGATGTGCATGATAAGCACCAAAAATTGTAATATTAAACCCCGAGAGACATAGCATTTTAGTCAATTATGTGTTTAATAATCATGTAATAATTATATTTTCTTACTTTTGCAGGTTTCCACAGTTAACGTGAATATAATAATAAAACATCCATTAAAGTACAGGAATATTGAAATTCTTGAAGTCTTCCCACTCAGCCCCAGTGAAGCCCAACAAAGCCTAACTAGAGCCGAAGTTTCCAAAATAACAAAACCAGTGCGGAACGGGTCCACATGTAAAGAAGCAGCAAACTTCCAGAGCTCACATCTTTCAAACCTGGATGTCAATGTTGGCTAATGAACTGCTAGAGCAACCACGGCTACAAACTCTACGCAAAGACAGAAAGTTGTAAAAACGCCAAAATCGGCACTGCCACACACACCATGTGAACCCACTCTGTGGGCCCAAAAGGCATGACGAGTCAGCATAGGCAGGTGGCAAGTAATGGTCACAATTTTGTGCCACCTTGCAAAAGGAAAAGACATGTACCAATTCAATGTTTTGAATTGAATTGGGCAAAAAGACAAAACCAAACATAAATTTTGGTTTGATATAGGACAAGAAGACAAAAACTAAAGTAAAACAGTTCAAGACTAAAGTTTTGAATGTCTCAATTTGAGAAAAGGACAAAACCAAATTAAATGGTTTCACGAGGGGAGACCATCCTATATATATGTGAGGGTGGTCTTTAATATTTCTTCTTCAACCTTTACACTTTAGCTGTTACTTATTAGTTAGTTTAGTTTTAGCAGATAGTTTAGCTTTCCATTATGCAGTTTCATTCCGTCAATTTCTCCTTCCAATAGGTTAGCAGCTTCAATACTGTAAGTCTTTCTTCTTAATAAAAGTCATTTCTTTTCAAGTATTAATTCATACTCTGCATTTACTTATTTATTGTATACAGCAAGTTTAATTATTCCTTCAATGACCATGAGCTAATCCCCACCCTCGGGAGGAGGGTTATGATGCTCGTGTGAGAATCCAGATTGACACTTTAATGTTCTAAAATCACTAATTAAAAATTAGGTGTAAATTATACATCCGGTCCCAAAATGATTGAGATTGTACAAGTTTGGAGTGTTGATGCTCCAGAACAGTCTCGCGAGATACCCAAAATGTCTCGCGCGCGACTCTATGGTGTCAGATAGTTCTCTAATTTGTCCAGCTGATGTAGAATCGAACCAGGAGCTGAAATGATATTTCATAGATGAAATATTAGTTCAACTCCTTATGCTAGTAAGATGTGCTCAGAGATGCGTGTATTTCGCTAGGGATCAATACTCGACGTCATCTCGGGTTTGTCTATGAACTCGAGATGGATTAGAGCTGTAGTGATGTGGTAGTATAAACTGTTGAAAATGATTCTTGCATGAGTACGATTAACCCTCTCCCTGTTTCTCTATCTTTGTTTATTTACATAGAAATCATCGTTATTAATTTACGTTACTTGCATTACCGTTAATTTACTTAAACCAAACTAAATAACCTAAAATCCTACTCACCAAAAGTTGTAAATCCAGTTGTAACCCTTACCAAGCCCTAAGGTTTGGCAATCCCTTACTCGATCTATCCTACCAAACCCACGTGAGTAAGGTAGCTTGACTAAATGGACGACTATACGGACTTTGGACTTTGGACTTTGATCTTTGAACTATGGACCTCGGAGTTAAGAATAAAACCATAACATGAAATTTATCGGTTTATCAGTGCACTTTTCAGCGACAATGAAAGATTTGCCTTCTTCAGGGGTAGCCCTTAATACACCGGAGCCTCGGGTTATGCTGGAGATGAAGCACCCAAGGCGACCACCACCTTACAAACCAACCACTCCTCTAGATGGGCCTCCTTTGCCAATTAATTAAGAAAGATGTGGTATTGACATGCATTAGGTCATTTCCAAAAGGGACGTCTTGTGGTCGAGATGGTCTTCGTGCTCAACACTTGTTGGATGCTATGAGTGGTGCTACTTCTGCTGTTGGTACAGACCTTTTGGAAGTCGTGACGCTAGTGGTGAACTTATGGTTAGAAGATCAGTGTCCACATGCATTGGCTGAATTCGTGGCTAGTGGATCGCTCACGCGACTCTTAAAGCTGGATAACATCATTCGTCCTATAGCAATAGGAATGACAGAGAGCAGGTTGCGACAGCGTTACAAATTATCCATGAAGTACGGCCGTCATTAGGACTTGTCCTTAATGAGACCAAGACAAAGATCTTTTGGCCATCGATGGACCCACGACGCTCTAATCCTGCTCTTTCCCCTGCTAGTATATCTCGGCCGCAGCTTAGGGTCAGATTACTTAGAGGAGTAGTCAGCATAGACCAGTGTTCTAAAAAATGCTAGGCGGTAGTCGTGCGGTGAGAGAGCGGCAGAGCACCTAGGCCTTCTAGGCAGTGCATAGACAGGCTAGGCGCTAGGCGTTTTTTTTTTTCCTAATATATCTTTTAATATATATATAGTAATACACACCTATATTACAATAAATGAAGAAAATCATTTACCATAACTCAAAAAATAAACACAAACAAATATAATTATTACAAAAATGCGTAATAGTTGAAGAATATCGACTTCATATAATTTACATTAGACTTTAGTCTTTTAAACTCATTCAAATCTTAAGCCTACACGGGCCTTTAATTTTCGACATTTAATCATTCAAAAAAAAAAAAAAAAAAACTTGACTAGACCGCCTAGAAGCCGATTAGTCCGCCTAACCTGCCTAATCGGTCCACTAATTTTTTAAACGACTTGGGCCTAGGCGAGTCGGTTAGGCACCGCGTAACGCCTAGAGACTGCTTAGGCGGCCGTGGCCACCTAGACCGATTTTTAGAACACTGGCATGGACACATCCTTTATCTCTGGTCTCATTCGTAAGCGTGTTGAGAAAAGTCTTAAGCTGCTGAATACACTAGCAGCAGATAGAAAGACCCACAGTGTGAACTAACACTTTTATGAGCACGTGTAGGGTTACCTAAGTTGATATTTGCTCTACATACTTGTCCACCTGCTCACTTTAGGGAAGCAGCAAGCATGTTTGACCATGGTCTTCAATTTGCTATTGAGGGCATTGTTGTTTATGATGGACCTAGCTTAAATGATATCTAGTGGCGTTTGTCAACCCTCCCTCTCTGTCTTGGTGGTCTTGGTATATGTTGTGCAGAGGATGTCATCAGATTATCTTTTGTGGCTTCACAGATTCAAACCGAAGAGCTCCAAACCCACATTCTTAGATGTCGTAGCACTACACCTATGGTTAATGTTTTTGACAGCACTACTGCTAAAATGCATATGCACCTTCCTGATTTTAACCTCGGTATTCTAACCTCAGAGGCTGCCGCCCCTAGTAAGCCACAGAATGTCTTGGTGAAAACCTACTAAAACCTACTATAGTAATATTATTATAGGACTTGAGAGGGAATTTGACTTGTCAAATCATCAGAAAGCTGTCATTAGCTGCCTACTGTCTGGACATGCCAAAGACTTCCTTTTTGCTATTCCTATGGATCATCTTGGGCAGCGTATGTCATCGGTTGAGTATCAATCTATCCTTCGTTACCGCCTCATGATCTTTTGATCCCAAAGAAGTAGGTCAACGCTTCACCCTGCAGATATCTTGATATATAACTGGTCTGATGGAAAACATGCATGTGTGGATGTCATAGGGGTATCTCTTTTTGTTGGTTTTGTTAATAGAGTTTTTGGAGTAGAGCAAACAACTATTAGTGCTGCTAAAGCGAAAGCGGAAAACAAGAAAGAGCTTGTATATGTAATCAACATTGTTTCATCACGTTTGCATTTGATATATTTGGTTTTTTGGCACCAGATGCTGTTGAGTTGCTTAGGAGGGTGCAAAAAATGTTAGACAACAATGTGATGACAGTTGGTTCCCATGAATATGTGTTTAAAAGGATTGATTTTGCTATTCAGAAGGGACTAGCGATACAATTTGTAGCACACCTGACTTCTTAATCATTTATTTGATTTATTTTTCATATCAATAAATATATTTTTTGTTAAAAAAAAAGGAAAGAAAAGAACGGATGAATTTTAAGTAAACCTAGTAACATTCCAGATAACAGGCCCATACAATTACTAGGAAATGGCCCAGTAACTTTGTAAACTTGCTTACCAAAACAAATTGTAAACTCAATTAACTGTTACATTGACGACACGCTTCTACCAGCGAGGATTTTGTCCTGGGCCGTATGGTGGGCACTTTCATTTCAATTCTTCTTCAAATAACTGAAATAAGTATATCTGCCAGTCACAGTGCCCATGCACGGTCCAGTACTATTATTGGTTGACATACACCACACATAAATCCAAGGTTTACTAGACAAGCAACCCAGAAGGCTTGCAATAAATCGATATATAGACCGAAAGAGATAGATTGAAAATGGGATGGAAGCAGTACGTGATTGATAACTTTGTGGGGATGGTCGTCCTTCTTCCTTCAACATATCTAACCTAGCTAGTGTGTACTAGTTTAACTGTGACCAATCAACGTCGCCTTTTGTCCATTTCATCAAGTTGGGGTCCATGCACATGCAGCTATCTCCAAAATTTATTTATCGCAAAAAAAAAAAGCTATATATCTCTAAAAGAAATGTATGGAGATCGAGTGGGAGACTATTAACACGTGGTGCTCATACCTAATGGGTGTATCAAGTACTATCATTTCAACCCCAACCAACTTCATAGGTCACATATACATCAGAAGTTATTGTCTGTCCATCTTGAGACAACATTCATCCAGCTCAAGCGGTCAAGCCTTTAGACGTCCCCATATTGGAATTTATTCGAAGCATGTAGACGCCCTATAATCTTCTTTTTTACAAGTAAAACTTTATTAAGAAAAAGGGAAAGATACAAAGTACATAAAGCACCACATCACTGGTCTGGTGATGGAGTTTCCCACCAAAACCAGGAGATTACATTTCATAAACAAAGCCAGGGTAGCAGAATCACGGCTTATGACATAACAAAACAAAAACCACCCACAGAACATACCCAATAATCTATGTATATTTTCTTTTTTGATGCTCTATATTCTACGTGTATATAGCTGAGTTGATGAGGTCGATCATATATATATAGGTAATGAAGAAACGCTACGATGTCAACAAAATATACGCATAATATGGTGGATGGTGGCATTGGTGGGTGGTAAATAATTGGCTCTACTTCTCTAGGCCATGGTCGAATGTGTATTACATGCATGTAATTGATTATTATAAGCTATACAATATATAAATGTAAAAAAATTAAAAAAAAAAACAAAACAAAACAAAACTTAAACGAGTTGAGTAAAAAATAATAATAGTAATAAATAATCTAAAATACTTTAAAGAATGCGGTTGTTATCTACAGTCCCGCAACAGTACTTTAATATTTTTTTAGATAACTCTTGGTCTCTTCAACCATTTTATTTGGACGGAACTGTCCATATCCATTTGATTAAATTACAAAATATCCCATCAAAATATTAAAGTAAATTTGTAATAATAATAAAGACAATTATGTCATTTAGACTCAACACACTTTTTCCACACCACATATCAACTACTAAACATCATGTGCAGAGCACATGCATCATGCTAGTAAAAATGCATCATGCTAGTAAAAATAAAGCAAGAAGAGCTTCTGGATCAATTATTCAATTATGTAACCGATTAATAAACTTTAAAAATACAATGCGGTACGGTAGGGACGCAGGTAGGGTCATATATTTAGAGGTTTCGTTTCTCAAACATTTTAAAATATATCGCAAAACGTTCCTGTCTTCAGATTCATGGGGTCTCCTGATTTACACATGCAACCTAAAACTATACATATGTTATTATTATTATTATAGTTTAATTTGCCGACCTAATTACTGTTCATCATTAGCTAATTTTGTCATCCCTTCCCGTCTCCAACTTGGACGATATTTTACTATATATATAGAAGTCAAAAGGTGAAATTGTACAGGAAATGTCTAAACGGATCCATTGACGAGAATTCATATTTGTCAGGGAAAAAGTGATATTCTTAAAAGATCGATAAACGCGAAAAATGTTATATATACAGTGCAGAAACAGTGTTCTAAAGCAATCTAGATTACAACTATGGGAGTGAAAAGCAGATCATAGACTTTCTCTTTTCATTTTTTTCGACTTTTTATCTGGTGGTCTTCGTCGCTTCTTTTATTGTACATTGGAAATGCTTAAAGATTATTAAAATCAATGAAAAGTTCACTGGCAGGCAAGACAACTTGGTTCTTTTATTTTGATACTGTAAGGTATGACCAATGCCACATTGCAACAATGTGTTTGATATAGTTCGTCCCACGTCACGTCGGTAAAAGAATTGTAAACGCCTTCTATATATAACACAATGTATAAAAGAATTCTTTGATCAGATGCACTTCTTGCCAATTTGTTTGTTTGAGTTGAAATGTTAAATGTTCCAAAGTATAACACCATGCAAAAGAGAAATATCCTTCATATTCTAAAAGTTCCTTTAACAGCTGATCGAAATCCTGGAAATTGCTACATATAATTTTCCTTTAGGAAATTAGGTGCACACGTGGTAATGCAAACCATATAGGCGTTGGATAAGTTGCCCTCGGTTACGTTGCTTTGTTTTGTACAAGTAACTGTGTCGTCGAATTTGAGCTAATCAAGCCGAGTTTTATTATACTCAAGCTAAGTTCGTTTATGTTTATTAAGTGAGTTTTGAAATAAGTTCAAGCTTAGCTCATATATTAAATGAACGAGCCCGAGCTGAGTTTTTAGCGAGCCAAGCTTTACATTGCGAATATGTTTATCGAGTCGAACACCCAAAAATATCGAAAACACCTAAAACATTGACTAGA
The DNA here is from genome assembly GCF_015680905.1 of Coptis chinensis. Classification (NCBI taxonomy): domain Eukaryota; kingdom Viridiplantae; phylum Streptophyta; class Magnoliopsida; order Ranunculales; family Ranunculaceae; genus Coptis; species Coptis chinensis. The sequence goes on along the minus strand of NC_141458.1, from coordinate 90,138,299 downwards.
TTGAAATGAACAAAAACAAACGAGGATGGAATATTAGATTACGGCAAGTCTTCACAAAAATTAGTATGTATCTAAATCTAAAGCCCAACCCAATTGCCCAAAAGTTTCTCTTGAAATCTAACAACCCAGCAATAAACAAAAGAACCCGGCGATATCTCTTGAATAGAAATACAAACGATAAACATACTAAAGAACAACCCGGCGATATCGCTTGCTGGAAGTCTTGATTCTTCATTCCTCACTAACAACTCTAATTGCCTAATTCTAATCCACGTTCTTCACTCATTCTACTATTCATTCTCCTCGGGTAATTTATTAAATATGTTTTTTTTTTCCTTTGTTTTTTAAAATATGAAATGTTGATGGTTAATTGGTTTTTCTTTTCCTTTAATTTGTTTTTTATTTTAATGTTTCAGACGTCTAAAATGCCAAAGGGAGTGCGAAAGATAAATTCATTCTTTAAACCAAAATAAACCGAGACATCCAATGTTGCTAGAACTATTGAAAAGGATGATCAAGGCATTCAAAGCTCCAAAAAGTTGAGCCCATTGAACAACTTTGTCCCAATCATCAAGAGATTGAACCCATTAGACAAGTTTGTCCCAACTCTCAAGAGATTGAATCTAGCAAAACCGGTGTTAATAATTCTTTGATACGTGATCCGGGGTTACACTGTGAAATAAGTAAATATCCTATTAATCAGCGTGATGAGATCCGATGAGCTTATGTCACATTAGGGCCACTTCATTCTAGACTTGACAAATATCCGCCCACCATTGATGGAAAACAAAACCGGTATTTTAATAGTCATTGTTTGATGATTTTCCTTTGCTAGAATATTCTGAAAAAAAAAAGATAGTGTTTTCTGTTTTATTTGTTTTGTCTTTAGTTCTAGTATTCTAATTTTGGAAGAGAGTTCATTGTGGAGTTAAATGTGAATTTTTGCAACATGTTAAATTCCATTGTTCCGCTCATATGTCTACTGTAACTGTTTGTGAGGATCTAGTGAATTCATCTCGGCATATTGATAATTAATCTTTTAAATGCCCAATACAAACAGGAGGTAGTGAATAATAGGTTTATGTTGAAAACTATTTTACGGACTCTTCAATGGCTTGTATTACAAGATTGTGCACTTAGAGGACATGATGAATCAATCAAGTCAAGTAATCATGGAAACTTTCTTGAATTTATTGAGTTCTTAGATGAATTGGATTCTAAAATTGATCGTGTTTTAGATAATGCTTCCGAAAAAGCTACATATACTTCTCTGAATATTCAAAAAGAGTTTTTGAATATTATTAGTGATCATGTGAGGGGTAAGATTCGCATGAAAGTTGGAGATGCTAACTTTTGTATTCTTGTTGATGAATCACAAGATGTTTCAAATAAAGAACAAATGACTCTTGTATTAAGATTTGCCGATTATGATGGTTTTGTACGTGAACGGTTTTTAGATGTTGTCTGCATTGATGACACTTGTTCACAAACTCTCAAGAATGAAATATGTGATATTCTTGTTCGGAACAATCTCTTTGTTGATAATATGAGGGGTCAAGGGTATGATGGTACTAGCAACATGCGGGGTGCTTGGAATGGATTGCAAGCTTTATTTCTTAGGGAGTGCTCTAGTGCGTATTACATGCATTGTTTCGCTCATCGTTTACAATTAGCATTGGTTGCAACTGCTAAAAATATATAAGATATTTGGTTATTTTTTTCGAAGTTAGGCACAATTGTCAATTATTTTAAGGCTTCTCTTAAGTGCCAAGCTAAGTTACAAGTTGTTCAAGTCAAAGAAATTCAAAAATTGATTGATTGTGATGAACTGGAGACACGAAGGGGGGGAGATAAGATTATGACATTGCAGAGAGTTGGGTCTACTCATTGGAGCTCCCATCTACTATCTATATACTAAAGCAGAGACCTCTAATAGAGGATTTTCTCTCTCCTATGTGGCACTCTAATATGAGAGTTAGTTTTTTTTTTCTCTTATGTGAAACTCTAATATGAAAGATAATCTTTTCTAATAGCCTACGTACATAGAATCTCTTTGAAGAGTTTGAGTGTATTTCTAATTCTTATATTTGGAGAGTTGAAGTGTATTACAGCTTCTTACATATTTGATCAGATAAACAAAATTGCTAAAAAATAGGTGATTTATAAAAGGTAATTTCCTATTACGAATCAAATATTTTTAGTGTTCCAATTCTTATATATTTGATCAAATAAAAAAAATTGCTAAAAATATGTGATTTGTAGAAACTAATTCTCTATTACAAATCATACAATTTTAATAAGCACCGACTTATTTCGAATATATCCTTAACACTGCCACATAGTTAAAAACAATTATACAAAAAATAACATCACAAAATATATAATGGAAAATTTAAAAAAAAAAATAACGGCAAAACAATAATGACAAATATTTTAAAAAATATATAATACTGAATGAAACTAATGTAAAAAAACAATTAATGGGGAACCGAAAGCTGGATGCAAATGCATCAAACTATAACCTCAAATAATATTTAACAGAAAATCGAAACCTGGATGCAAATGCAAGTATTAAATTAATCTTAAAAAGTAATCTACTATCTATATACTAAAGTAGAGACCTCTAATTGAGGATTTTCTCTTTCCTATGTGGCACTCTAATATGAGAGAGTTAGTTTTCTCTCTCCTATGTGACACTCTAATATGAAAGATAGTATTTTCTAATAGCCTACAATCTCACATACATAGAACCTCTTAGGAGAGTTTGAGTGTATTTCTAATTATTATATTTGGAGAGTTTGAGTGTATTTCCAATTCTTACATATTTGATCAAATAAAAAAAATTGCTAAAAAATAGGTGATTTGTAAAAGGTAATTTTCTATTACGAATCAAACACTTTTAGTGTTCCAATTCTTATATATTTGAACAAATAAAAAAAATTGCTAAAAAATATGTAATTTGTATAAACTAATTCCCTACTACAAATCATACAATTTTAATGTCTATGATAAAACACCGACTTATTTCGAATATATCCTTAACACGGCCTCAAAACATAGTTAAAAACAATTATACAAAAAATAACATCACAAAATATATAATATAAAATGAAAAAAAAAAAAAAAAAAAAAAAAAAAAAAAAAAAAAAAAAAACGGCAAAGCAATAATGACAAATATTTTAAAATATATATAATACTGAATGAAACTAACGTAAAAAAAAAATTAATGGGGAACCGAAAACTAGATGCAAATGTATCGAATTAACCTCAAATAATATTTAACGGAAAATCAGAAACTGGATACAAATACAAACATTAAACTAATCTTAAAGAGTAATTAATAGAAAATTGGAATATATATGGATACAACTGTATTAAACTAACCTCAAAGAATAATTAACGGAAAATCAAAACTTTGATGCAAATACATCAAACTAACATAAAAAAATAATTGTCGGCAAATCGGAAACTGGATGCAAATGCATTGAGCTAACCCTCAAAGATTAAATTAATAGGAAATCAGAAACTAGATGCAACTGCATTGAATTAACATAAAAGAAAAATTAATTATTAATTGGAAACATGATGCAAATGCGTGGAACTAATATTAAAAAATAATTAATGGGAAATCGGAAACCGGATGGAACTGCACTGAACTAATCTCAAAAAATAAAATGGATGCAAATGCATTGAACTAACCTCAAGAAATAATTAATAGAAAATAGGAAACTGAATGCAAATTCATTGAACTAATCTCAAACAATAATTAATGAGAAATCGGAAACTAGATGCAAATATAACTTTATCAAATAATAAACGAGAAATCATAAACTGGATGCAAATGCATTAAACTAATCTCACAGAATAATTAATGAGAAATCAGAAACTGGATGCAAATGCATTGAACTGACCTCAAAGAACAATTAATAGGGAATTGGAAATTGGATGCAAATGTATTGAACTAATCGAAAAGAATAATTAACGAGAAATCAGAAACTGGATGCAACTGCATTGAACTGATCTCAAAAAATAAATAACGAGAATTAGAAATTGGATGCAACTGTATTGAACTAACCTCAAAATATAAATAACAGGAAATAAGAAACTAGATGCAAATGCATTGAACTAACCTCAAAACATAGTTGGGTTATATGTTGTGGGAATGTCTCGATAAATATAGTTTTGCATTTAAAATGATGTTTACCTTATCTCTTTCCGTATGATTGGGAACTCTTTGCTATTCAAGTAGCTACAATATATATTAACTTCACCTTATTAGGCAATCTCACAAAACTTCAATCAAACTTTTATTATTAAACAACAAAATGAAGTTGAAGGGTTTTATTAAAGGTACATGAGTTATTTTTTTTAATGGAGAATGAGGTTTTCACGTTATAAGAAATTTGGTTAAGTGATCAATATAATATTAATATATAATAGTTTTGCATATTTGCAAATATTTTTCAAAATAATTAATATAACAACACCCGTTCGTAGATAATCTTTGAAGATTCTACATAGTAAGTCATGCATAATTTAAAGAATAATTAATGGGAAATCGGGAACTGGATAATCTTCAATGATCCCACATAGTAAATCAAACATAATTTACTTTTTATGTCATGTTTGCAAGGACACTACAGATGGATCAGTAGAAGTTTGTATTATACACCACATTGGATAATTAAAAGAAAATCGGAAATTGGATTCAAATGCATAACTGAGCTCAAAGAGTAATTAACGGGAAATTGGAAACTTTATGCAAATGCAATAAACTAAACTAAAAAAGTAATTAACTAGAAATTGAAAACTGGGTGCAATTGCATTAAACTAACGTCAGATAATAACTAAAGGGAAATTAGAAATTGTATGCAAATCCTTGAAAAATATTTAACGGGAAATCGGAAACGGTATGCAAATACATCAAACAAACCTCGATAATAATTAATGGGCGAGAAATCGAAACTGGATGCAAATACATTGAACTAAACTCAAAAAATAATTAACATAAAATAAAAAACCGAATGCAACTGCATTAAACTAACCTCATAGAATAATTGGTGGGAAATCGAAAACTAAATGCAAATGCATTGAAATAATCTCAAAAAATAATTAACGGGAAATCAGAAACCAGATATAATTGCATCGAACTAACCTCAAAGCATAAATAATCAGAGACTAGATGCAGATGTATTGAACTAACCTTAAAGAGTTATTAACGGGAAATCGAAAACTGGATCCAAATGCAATGAACTAATCTCAAAGACTAATTAACGAAACACTGAAAAATGGATGAAACTACACTGAACTAACATAAATGAATAATTATCGAAAAATTATAAATTTGATGTAACTGCATTTAACTAACCTCAAAAAATAATTAACGGGAAATCAAAAACTTGATGCAAATGCATTGAACTAACCTCAAATAACAATTAACATAAATTCGGAAATTGGATGCAACTGCATTGAACTAACCTCAAAGAATAATTAACAGAAAACCAAAAACTAGATGCAACTGCATTAAACTAACCTCAAAGAATAATTAACAGAAAACCAAAAACTAGATGCAACTGCATTAAACTAAAATAAGATATTAACTAATGGGAAATCAGAAATTGGATGCAAATGCATTGAAATATCCTAAAAAAATAGTTAACTGGAAATCGGAAGTCGAATGTAACTACATCGCACTGACCTCAAAGCATAAATATCCGCTTTTTTAGCCTTCTCACATGAGTAATTACGAGTAATTAGGAACCCAAAATGAAAGTGAGTTTAAAAAAACAGACTCTTACATGTATGCAAACTGTATAGAAATTGTAAACTATCGAACTAACCTAGAAAAACAATTAACATGAAATCAGAAACTGGATGCAGATGTATTGAACTAACCTCAAAGAGTAATTAACGAGAGATTAGAACCTGGATGCAAATGCAATAAACTAATCTCAAATACTAATCAACGAAACATCAAAAACTGGATGCAACTGTACTGAATTAACCTTAATGAATAAGTAACGGGATATCATAAAATGGATGCAATTGCACTGAACTAACCTTAAATAATAATTGATGGGAAATCGGAAACTTGATGCAACTGCATTGAACTAACCTCAAAGAATAATTAATGAGAATTTGAAAACTGGATGCAACGTACTACATTAAACTAACCTCAAAGAATAATTAATGAAAAATCATAAACTTGATGCAAATGCATTCAACTAATAACCCTAAAATATATTTGTATTATATGTAGGGAGAATAAATGTCTCGACAAATATAGTTTTGCATTTTAAGTAGTGTTTATCATACTTCTTTTATTGTGATTGGGAATGCCTTGCTATTCAAGTAGCTTCAATATTATCTTCACCAAATTGGACATTCTAAAAAAACTTCAATCAAACTTCTATTGTTAAAACTAACAATGAAAAGAAGTCGATGAGTTTTATCAAGGTTTGATGCTTCATTTTTATAGAGAGTGGTGCAAGAAATTTAATTGAGTAATTAATATAATTTTCATATCTCATAGCTATGCATAGTTGCTAATATTTTTTAGAATAATTTAATATAACGGCACCTGTTCGTAGGACACGTTCATGTGATAAATCTTTTCAAGTGGGAGTAGTGTATTCTTTGAGGATATGGAAACAATTAATCTGTTTTAGTAATTTGTACACATTAGTACGTAAGCTGAGCGGTGATGATTTACCGTTAAATCACCATAAATCTAATAAAACTATTATACAAGCTAGATCGAGTTTAAGATAATTCAATTTGAAAATTACGGATTAATATCCTAAACCACAAAGTGAAGAGGCTATCTTAATTTGATCCCTTAGTTTCCAAATACTTATACACCATAATCGCTGCTCGACTATCTCAATTTGATCCCTTAGTTTCCAAGTACTTATGCACCATAATCGTTGCTCATTAACGTATTTCGGTTTATTTTCAATAAAAATATATTTTGATTCGAAAATTTGCTGCTAAATCACCATAAATCTAAAAAAACTATTATACAAGCTAGATCGAGTTTAAGATAATTTTATTTGAAAATTATTGATTAATATCATAAACCATAAAGTGAAGATGCTATCTCAATTTGATCTTTTAGTTTCTAAGTACTTATGCACCATAATCGCTGCTCATTAACATATTTCGATTTATTTTCAATAAAAATATATTCTGATTCGAAAATTTGTGTGAGACATTTTATAAAGCCTTTTCAGCACACTAAATATTTAATGAATCCCGGGCGTATGCCCGGGTCCAAAATCTAGTTTTCTATCTGTAAAAGAGTTTGATAGTTTCATTTAGTGCACTTTCTCGTGTTCTTGAGAACAACACAAAAAACGGATCAACTAATTCTTATCGGGAGGAAGCTAAGGGTGCTCCTATTGCACTTAGATCATTTGAGTTTGTTTTCATGTTACATTGGCTACGTAAGACTAAAGGAATCACTGACATACTTTGCAAAGCTCTTCAAGATCAACCTCAAGACATTATTAACGCTATGCATCTAGTCTCCACCACAAATGTACTCCTTCAAACCTGAGAGACGATGGTTGGAGCACTTTTTTTTGTGAAGTTGACTTGTTTTGCAAGAAGAATAGCATTGATATGCCTGATATGGATGCACGTTATACGATGGGCACGGATCGTTCTTGTTAACAACATAATTGCATAACGTTTGAGCATTGGTATCACGTTGATATATATATAACAATGCCATAGATTTTCAATTAATGGAGTTGAAAAGTAGATTCATTGAGGAAATAATAGAGATTTTTACTCTTCGCTTTGCTTTGACCGCTAAAGATGCTTTCAAATCATTTAGGATTGATAATATTTGCAGTCTTGCTGAGAGATTTTACTTTCGAGATTTCAGTGATCAAGAGATACTTATATTGAGAACTCAGTTGCAGCATTATGAGATTGATGTTTGTTGTAATTCGGTTTTCTATAATATGTCCACAATGTCTAAGTTGTGTAGAAGATTAGTTGAAACTGGAAAGTCAAAGTCCTACTACTTGATTGGTAGATTGGTTTATATTGTACTTACTCTTCCCATATCTATAGCAACTACAGAAAGGGTGTTCCCAGCCTTGAAACCTATCAAAACACAACTGCGAAACAAGATGCATGGATGATGAGTTTCTTACAGATTCAATGGTCATATACATTGAAAGAGATTTTGCTAATAATATTGATCTAGATTTGGTAATAGATGATTTTGACGCCTGCAAAACCCGTAAAATACCGTTTATGTAGTTTTGCTTTTTAAATAGATTTGTAGTCGAACTTGACCAGATATTTTGATGAATTAGTATATATATTTGGCTACTTATGAATTCTTGTGTTTCAGTTGTTTCTTTGGAATGTGTCTATTATTTTTCTTTGTTTAAGATTCTGGCTATCATTATTTAGCCTGGAAAGAGTTAAAATGCTGGATCCGTCCCTGACAACAGTGTAACTTTAGATGTACCTTTAGCTACATCTATTGTTATATTATTTGAAGTTACATCCAAAGTGACATTTTCATTGAGAAACTATTTTTCGCTCAAGGGAGTCACTTCCACTAAGTTACTAGTATGCGAACCGAGCTTCGAACTGCTTTTTCAAAAGTAGTCGGTGCACACGTGGTATTTTAAGAAAATTTTGCTCACGGATCATTCTAAGTTGATGCTTAATAGCTTCATGTATATATATGATATATGTATATGCTCTGTAAGACCAGGTCACTTATCTTCAAGTGAGCAATTATTATATACGCTACCCTGTCCCATGGTATATGTTTGGGCTGGAGGATTGAGATTTAATTCGGACTAAAGCTTCTTTTCCATGGGACTATTGACCTGAAGTGTCACTACATAACACAGAATATCCCCCTAGTCATGCAATTTAAAAGATTGATTCAGATAGCTTAGAAGCTATAAGGTTAAGGTAAATTCAGGATCCAACTGCAAACTTTAGGAAAAGCCCATTTTGCCTCAATGCAACACAACAATCCATTTTATTGTCAGATTTCTAAATGGATTCATAGATAATTGTCTGAAATAACTCTGGTTCACAATCGTTTTTAGATAAGACAACGCTCTTTAATACCAAAAGGAATGATGTTCTAGTTATATATATATATTTAAATTAGATGAGCCTCCCCTATGTAATTACAATTAGAATCCAAAGAAACCATGCTAATTATTGATCTCGAATGACGGGTTTCAAGACTTCAGGAAAAAAAAAACCTCGATGCATAGCACGGTTTGCATACTTGTACACTACTATGACACTCATTCGCAAGGCATAAGCTCTAGTTGATCTCTGTTGTGGCATTCCCATATGCTTCCTAATTCCTATATGTTTCCATATTCTCTATACCATTCCCTCTTTTTTCTTCCCACTCCCTCACCGGTCCCTTCTGTAAGTAAACATCTTTTCCTACTTAGGTTAGCTCTACTTCCTAGCTAGGTCGGTCATCTATCTGGAATTCCATCTCTTGTTTGGTTTACGGTACCGGTTTCAGTTCCTTTGTTCAAATCAATATCTATGTCAGGCATCCCTTCCCGGTTGTCCTGTCCTGCTCAATCCGTTGTTCTTTTGTCTGAGGCAAAGGCGAACCCCTCAAACAGAAGTGCCTAAAACAGAAGAGTCGCAGCCCTCTCAGCTTCCCTCAACAAAAAAGATAAGAAAAGAAATGACTTAAGTAATGATACAATGCTCGGGAAGTCAAGCAGCAACACTCAGAGCATGATGCACAGAGAAGAAGTAGAAGATAAGTATCCTTCCGCGGCAATGGATAGAGAACAAATATGTGATAGACAAATCAAACAACATCTCCATAATAACTACAAATTGCCACTTTGAAAATAAATAAAACACAAAATTTCTAGAAATAAAAAATATTTGAGCACGATAAAAAAAACAAAAGTGTTCGTTTCACTGAATTGAATCATCTGAGAAGCATACCACTCAGTATATAGTTTTGTCCTAGATGCAAGATTTAGGTCTACCATAGGGTTTTGCCAACATAGATTGTTCTGCTATTATATGAACCCATTAAAAGAATAAACATGATTATTTTTTCAACTACTAACAATGCCTTGTTCTGATCCTTTTAAAATACATGCATCCCATAAAAAGATTGGTGCTAATCTTGCTTAGTCTATGGTCAGCACCATGCCCATCACTCTATGACCACAAAATGATTTCCTAAAATAGTCTATGGAATAGTTCTAACCCCAGAAAATGTTGGTTAAAGACACTATACTTTCAGCTTTGAGCGTGAGCCCCTTCCCGCATAGTGGAGCCAGTGACACTGCTTGCAGGAGCAATGCTATTATCTCCATTTCTTTTAGCTCCATAAGGCAGGTGTTGCATACATTTTCAGAGGTGGTTGGGCCTGCATCTGAAGATGAGTCATACCATAGGCAGTTGCACCCAAATCAAGAAATTGCCTTCTGAAGAGTATAGTTCATTTAACCAATTGCAGGTCGACTCAGTAAAGAATGGTTTTACTTGTAAAGCATAATGTAATGTCAAAGCTTAGTTCATTGCAAACTAAGCCTTGGCATTACGACTATGGTTGACATTGATACTCCTTTACTCGGGGACATAAACACACTTGTTTGTACATCACTATGGGGCTTTGTATGAAGAAAACAAAGTAAGCAGAATTTAGTGAGTGGTTTATCTGTGGATATCTTCCTAGGAATTAGCATGCTTGAAACTTATTGTTTTATGTATACATTATTGTTATCTTTTCTTTTCTTGCAGATCATTCTGAATTTGAATGGCTGATGGAAAAGCTGCAAGTTGCTGCTCAGACAAACCAAAATTCTGACAGAGACATGGAGTCAATTGGTATATCTGGCGAGGCAGAGGACAACTCTCCTAAAACAAATGTTGGGCTTGTCATTGTTCCTGATTCTGTTTCTATATTCAAATATGGTATCGCAACATTAACATACTGATCGATCACACATACTTGAACGAAATCCTCGAATATTTAGAATTTAGAGTAACATATTTAAAATCCAAGTCCTACTTCCTAGTTAATATTGTGTTATATCAAGAACATGAGTCATTCTGTTGACAAATTCTAATCATACCTTATGTTTTATAGTAAATAATACGCATCAAACTTTAATAATAATAATAATAATATAATAAAATTCTAACCTTATATGACTCTTTCTCCAATCTATCATTATTCGCCAGCAACCCACTCTTGATACTGCTTCAAAAAAACTGTATACCTCTCAAATAATATATATATATATATATATATATATATATACATTGAGGAATTGGTGTTTGATTTCGATTGCAAGAGAACACCAGTGTTTGATTTCGATGGCAAGACATAAAGGGTGTGGAGTTGGTGTGGAGTTGGACATTGAGGAATTAGTATTTGATTTCGATTGCAAGAGAACATCAATGTTTGATTACGATTGCAAAACATAAAGGAGGAATGGATAAATAATAACAAAAAAAAAAAGGAGGAATGACTAAATAATAACAAAAGAGATATTGCAATTTGCCTATTCGAAAGTTGAGGAGGCTTCCGAAAGACCTGCCTATCATATAGTGTAGAGATATCCAAAGTGACCCTCCGATTGGGAATGCTCTTAACCAAAGAGGATACAAAAAAAAGTTGTGTAGTTTTATTCGGGCTTCAATTCAACAAAGTCAGATATACTCATATACATCGTATTTTGTTGGGTTTGATCCTTTTAATTGGGCTTTTCGTTTAATTGTTATGTTTAATTATTATGCTAAGAAGACATAACTCACACGGTCACACACTCACACTCATAGCATAAACGCCGCAGAAAGTTAACAATTGTAGTATCCGTACGGAGGTCCGAATAAGTGTCAGCGGCACATCAATCTTGTTCATGATATGACGGCTTCTGTACAGTCGTGACACGTCATCACGAAACAAAAAGTCCGACATTAACTTATGACAGCGTAGGTCAAGTGGGTACCATTTTAAAATAGCTGGTGGTCTGCGTCAAATTGTTAAAAGTCTCAATATTTCTCTCTTAAAAGTTTCGTGTGACATTTTCGAAAAAGACAGCCATGGCATGGAGCGACTAGAAAGAGACATGCCAGCGCCTTACCATTTATGGTACTCAGAGGCTCAGAGACTAAAGTATCCAATGTCGGTAAATATATGCAACATTTCGGGATTTAGGAAATCCATATAAATAGTTCGATATGAATCTATCAGGGGGTAACCAGTCTTTTTTTTTTGTACACCACAACCTTAGCTACGTCACACGTTTTACTTTATATTATTTGTAGCGTACGTAGATTTTTTTCTTATAAAATGTTATGCATAATTTTGTGGTCATGTCACAAATTGTCGTTTAACACCGCCAGCTAATAGATCATGCTGCATCATTGTTCCTATGCTATGGTACCTATTCTAAATCAGTAATTATTTATTTATTTCTTCTGGGAATATAATACGTTTACCACTTATTCTACAACTTTAGACTGCTTTACTAATTAACAATCAGCTAACTTCCACAGACTTCATACTACAAGTAGTAAACAATTAAGGTTATTAAAAGTGCCCCAGATATTTTTTGGCCCTTTAAGTAGTGTTTAATCTGTTAAATATTAGCACGAAGATCTCAAAAGGAGATCATCTTACTCTTCGAAGACAATAAGTTGCATCGATATCATGGACTAACTATTTATCCTCAATTGATTAAAAAAGATAGATTCGATTGACAATGACATTCTTTTATAATTAATCTTCAAGTAAAGTATCATAGTAAAAATCATTATGGGCCCAATTTTCAATTCCAGAATATTTTGTAGTGATGTGTATACGTAACAGTGTGTTTTTTTTTTCGATCAGGTACACGTAGCAGTGTGGTGGCACTATATGGAGCCTGTTGAAGTAGATAGGGCGCCTATATTTTGTGTGGGTTATATATAGGCGTGTGCCTATCGTGTCAGTATGTTAGAGTGTCATAACGGACGGTGTTTAATATTTTATCTTTTCTAATGTATTAGACTCAAGTGGATATATATAAATGCATATTGGGTAGAGACTCTAACCCTAATTTTTCTACATTCATTCTTCTTTTTATCCTCCATTCCATCCACTAACACTTTCTTTGATCTTGATATTATGATGTTGTTATGACTCTCCTAGCATCTCACAACATGGTATCATCAGAGCATTAAGTTAGAGATCCATTAAAAGACCTATGAAAAAATAAATCAAGTTTAAAGTTTAAAGCTTGAGTCTTGCTTTCTTTCAAACTCATTGTCTCGCTTCCGCACAATTATATATCTCTTAGTATTGAAGTTTGTTTTATAATGACTTAAGTACAAGTTGTTCCAAAGACCGATGAGTTTGGAAACACATTTGTTTTCTCTGTTGGTATGACTTCTGTGAAATTGGAGGGTGTTGTCAATTACCTTCAATGGACATAAACAATTACCGTATGCTTTACTGGTAAATATAAGGAAACACATCTTACAAATCCACCCGTTGCCACAGATGAGAAATCAATTCAAAGACGACTTGGACAAAAGATGATGCCTTGGTTAAGAACTTTCTGTGAAATACTATGAAAAAATATGTATGCAATATTGTTAGTTTTTTTAAGACTTCTAAGGAAATCTGGAAGTATCTACAAGAATCATATTCTCAATTTCAAAATACATTTCGTATCTTTGAGTTGTATGAATATATATTTGATCTGAATCAAGGAGATATGTCTATTTCTGAGTATTATAATTCTCTTCAAAGTAAGTAGGAAAAATTAAATATTTATTATCTGTTGACTACATATATCATTCAATTGAAGAAACAAAGAAAGAATTTCGTGTCTCTAAATTCCTATCTGGTCTACGTCCTGAGTTTGCTAATGTGAAAACTCAAGTGCAAGCCGAATCAAAACTCCTAACTTTATCTGAAGCTTAGTATCGTATTTCTCCTCCTTCAAAGAGCACCGACAGTGCAGCCTTATTAGTTCATCCAAGAAACAACAATAATAACTTCTCTTTTGCTTGAGGTAGTGGAAGTAGAGGTGGCAAAACTAGTTGTTGACGTGGCCACATTATGGGCAACTGCCCCCATGTGATCATTGTGGGCAAACAAATCATGGTTTTGATTTTTGTTGGGAAGCATTTAGACAATCATCACCATCCAAAGCCAACAATGCTACAGTTTCTTATCGTAAGAAGACCTTGCAACCTTAATAAAGAAGAACACGCTATTCTAGCCAGTCCTTCAAGTTCGTCCAATGCTCCCACTGCAACTCTAGCCGAATAAGGTAACACATGTTTTCATACCAGTAGAACCGACTCTTGGGTCATTGACTCAACAACTTCTGATCATATGACAAGTAACCCCGAGTTGTTTTTTATTTTGATTACACCAGTAAAACATCATATGTTATATTAGCAAATGGTGCAAAAACTAATATAATTGGTCGAGGCACCATTCAACTAACTCGTCATGTGTCTATTGTCTCTGTCTTGCTTGTTCAAAAATTTCATTTAATCTCTTATCCGTTCATAGTCTCACACAATTACTTAATTGTAATGTCATATTTTCCTCCACTCATGTTGTTTTTCAAGATCTGTAGTCAAAGGAACTAGTTGGTGGGGGTTATGGGCGAGGCGACATCTATTACTTTCAAAATGATTTTGGGCAACATCAACAAAAATAGGCCCTTATAGTCTTTGTCTCTTCTACTCTATGGCATAGGCGGCTCGGTCATCTCCTTCTGAAATGTCTACGTTGTTTAGTTCCTAGTATTCCTTCCAGTGCATATTCAGTCATTACAGTGAAGTTTGTGAGTTAGCTAAACTTCATCGTGCTACTTACAAAACTAATTTAAACAATTGTTCAAGTGATAATTTTCAATTAGTTTATTCCGATGTTTGGGGAACCACTGGCCTTTTGGGATCCAAGTATTTTATTACTTTTATTGATTATTTCTCTCTTGTTTGTTGGATTTATATAATAGAGAATCGTTCTCAATTAAGTCTTTCTGTTTTCCAAAAAATTTATGCCGAAATCACTAATCAATACTCTACAAAGTTGAAAGTTTTTAGGAGTGATAATGCCAAAGATTATGATTCTACTATGTTTAAACATTTCTTTGATGAACACAATATTACTAATCAAACCTCTTGTGTTGACCACAACAAAATGAGGTTGCTGAGAGAAAGAACCGTTCTCTTTTTGAAGTTGCCCGTAGTTTAATGTTTCAAAGCAATCTTCCAAATTTTTATTGAGTAGAGGCAATCCTTACTACCACATATTTGATTAATGGAATGCCTTCTTCAGTGTTAGGTGGAAAAACTCATTTGTTTGTCATCTTTCCTAGTCAACCATCTTTTCCACTTACTCTTAAGGTTTTTAGCCGGGTGTCTTTGTTTTGTTAATAATCTTCAACCTGTCATGATAAATTAGACCCACGTGCTACTAAGTGTGTCTTTCTTGGGTATTCTCGTACACGGAAGGGTTATAAGTGTTACAGTTCTCACCTTCAAAAAAAAATTTGTTTGTATTGATGTGACCTTCTTTAAGGATGTACCACATTATTCTCTCGAGGGACAAGTATCTAAAGAACTTTTTGAGGAAGCAGTGAATTCTCCTAGTCTATCTATAACTCCAATACTGGAAGAGAACACTGTCGACATTCCAGGGGGCAGAACTTACGCACAATGGGCGTGCACCTATGACTAAATCACAATATGATTTGTGCACGTCTATAGATGAAGCCCAACTAGATCAAGTGTCGTTGCCTCAACCTACTCAAATGCCCCCTCCTATTGATCTTCCTGCTCCTCTTTCTGAGCTTGACATTCCTATTACTCTCAGCAAGGTTGAATGTCCTCCCAGTAGCACATGTATTCCTCGTAGGTATGCTCAGTTTCTATTTCTCAACTTATTTCACATGATCATTTACCACTGCCTGTTAAGGCATTTGCTACCTCATTGTTATCTGTATTTGTGCTTACTAACTACAGGGATGCTTTATCCCATCCTGGCTGGAAGCAAGCTATGGAAAAGGAGTTGAGTGCATTGTATTATAATCAGACTTGGGTACTTACTCATCTTCCCCCTGGGAAGAAAGTGGTCGATTGTAAGTGAGTTTTCACAGTCAAGCACAATTCCGAGATGGGACTGTCTCTCATTTAAAAGCTCGATTGGTTACTAAAGGTTTCACTCAGACATATGGTATTGATTCCTTTGAGACTTTTTCCCATGTCACGAAGTTAGATTATGTGCGTATTGTTATCTCTATTGCAGTTAATCATAACTGGCCACTATACCAGTTAGATGTGAAGAACACATTTTTGCTCGGTGACCTACAGGAAGAAATATATATGGTGTAGCCTCCTAGTTTTATTGTTCAAGGGGGGAAAGTATGTCACTTATAGAAGTCTCTGTATGGGCTCAAGCAGTCTCCTAGAGCTTGGTTTACAAAATCCAGTCAAGTGGTAATGGCTAATGACATAACTCGATGTGAGTATGATCACTCTATATTTTACAAGAAGACCGAGCAAGGCATCGTTATCTTAATTGTGTATGTCGCTGATATTGTTGACACTGGTTCTGACAAACAAGACATTGCTCATCTCAAAGTTAATCTCTCAAAGAATTTTCAAACCAAAGACATTGGAGAGTTGAAGTACTTCTTAGGCATTGAAGTCACAAGGTATCATGGTGAAATTCATCTTTCACAGCGAAAGTATGTACTAGACTTGCTAGTGAGAATGGTAATTTATGAGCACGTCTAGTGGAGACTCTTATAGATCCGAACAACAAACTCCAGTTAGATGTGGGAGAGTTGTATGCAAATGTTGAGGGATATCGTCGATTGGTAGGAAAACTAATCCATGCTACTATCATTCGTTCAAATATTTCTTTTGCAGTAAGTGTAATATCTTAGTTTATGCATGCGCCTAGAGTTTCTCATTTTCAGGCTGTTATTCGCATTGTGCATAGGGCTGGGAATGGTACGAGTTTCAACCCAAATCTGACCATATCCGAATCCAATTTATCCAACCCGAATAGCTGGAAACCCGAACCATTTTAACAAGATTCATATTTTGATGCCTAAAATTAATTTATATCTTACATTTATATATAAGAATCATTAAAATAGTGTATTCTTTTGTGTTTTTTAATGGATATGGATATCCAAAATCCAACCCAAAACCAGATATGGTAAAGAGTTTTAAGTGAGAATCCGACCCAAACCCGCACCATTTCCAGCCTTAATTATACGATACTTGAATGGTTCTCCATGACGTAGACATGTCTATCCCTCAAATGGTAACCTTGCTGTTGTTGGATATGCATATGTTTATTATGCAGGCCATTTTTTGATAGAAGATTTATTACTGGGTATTGTACCTTTCTGGGAGGTAACTTGGTTACATGAAAAAACAAAAAGCAAACAGTTATGGCAAAGTCAAGTGCACAGGTCGAGTATAGGGTTATGGCTCAGGGCACTGGTGAGTTAATGTGGATACGCAACCTGTTACACGAGTTGGGTTTCTTGATAAGTTCTCAAAAAATGTATTTTAACCCTCGATTATACCTTTTGTTTGTCCTTCTTAGTGGACTAATGATGATTGTAAGTTATGTTTTATAAGTTTACAAGTGAAAGAGAGTTTTGCAAAATATTAGAGTTAAAGGGGCAAAAATGAGCTATTTGAAACATTAAAAAAATCATATGGAGCTCATGAACTATTATGAAAAAAGCCCAAGGTTTATAAACATATGAACTTGGACTTGTTTTAAAGCTTATTTAAGAACCCAAGACAATGGACTCATTGATTGGATAAACGCCTGCAAATATGGACCTTTTTAGAAGCCTTATTATATGCCAAAGACATTGAAGAGGAATTCGACCACAAATACTCCATCAAACATTGCATTGTCATATACCGTAGCATAGATCTTGTGGTGGTGATTGCTTCGATGGGTCACATGTCTCAAATGGATTTATGGTTCAAATGATACAGAGTTTACAAGATTTGCATCCCGCGCTGGAAAAGGCAATGCGTCCCAGATGCACGAATCATGCATCCTAGACGCACGAAAATAGCAAAACCCTAATTTTGGATCAAACAAAGGTTAAGGTCGGTTGGGACTTGGTCAAGGTCGATGGAATAGGTAATTGGACCTAAAAGCCCATGTTTTAGATGTTTCTAGAGCTCACTGTAACCCATATATAAGGAGCACCTTAGTGCTTGTTGTAATTGTCAATTCACATTATTTTTGTCTCCAAAACTTGAGGCAAAGAAAGGTTAATAATAAAAATTCAGTTTTCATTAGCCAAGTTTTAATAAATTAATATCCCTTGTCTTATGTTCTTATTTTCTTGCTTTTCGTCTTCTATATATGGAAGGTTAATCTTCTCCTCCAAAGAAGGAGATGCACCCAGTGTTTAGGGTTTGGTGATTATTTTGATTCATGATGTTCTCCAATCAGATTAATTCTTATATTTGTTAGTTATTAGTCTCATTGCCTACACCGGGAGATGGAAGTAATAGATTAGGGTTTTTATTTATTACAATTGAAAATCATGCTAGTTTAGGGTTTTATTTATTGTAATTGAATATTATGCTAGTGACATGCTTTTATTTATTGCAATTGAATATAATGTTATATTAGAGTTTTATTTATTGTAATTGAATATTGTACTACTATTATGTGTTTTACTTCTAGTTGTGTAGTGTTCTAGAGTAAGTGAAATATTCTTTGTGTTTTTCTTATATGGTGATTTATTGAATGGTTACCTAAGCTCACATAAAAAATATATATATATATATATTATAACACATACATAGGAATAACATATAATTAGAAATAATTGGTTAACGATGTTTCACCCAATAAGGCATCAATACTTGCTTGATTGTCTGATTGTAGTCTACTTGTAAGAACAACATGAAGCAAAAGATCATTAAATCAAATAAAGCATTGGTGGATTTGATTATCTTGAATTCTCTATCATATTCTCTCTTTCCAATTTTTTAGTATTAGTATTATTATTAATTAGTTAGTTTAGTTTAATTTACAATCTCTTAATAAAATAGTTTTTAATCCCTTAACACCCCTTTCCACTCTCGTCTTTCATAAGTTGTACAAATAAAAAACGGATTGATACCCTACTCATCCTTTACTTTAGAGGGATATTTATGTTTCAATCTTGTGTGGTTTTCACCAACGACATCCATTATCCATATTCTCTTCCTATCTTCATTCCATCCATAAAAACCACGCTTGTCATTTCTTAGTACAGATGCATATACCACTGTATTGTGATAATCAGACAGCCATTCATATTGCCTGTAACCCAGTATTTCATGAGAGAACTAAGCACATTGAAGTGGATTGTCATTATGTCAGGCACAAAGTTGAAGTAAATAAAATATATACTCCTCATGTAACATCTAATAATCAGTTGGCAGATATCTTCACCAAACCACTGTTTCGTCATGTATCTACTCGTTTTTGCAGCAAGCTAGGCATGAGTGATATATATGCTCCAACTTGAAGGAAGGTGTTGAAGTATATAGGCGGGTGCCTACCTTGTGTGGGTTATATATAGGGTGTTTAGTATTTTTCCTTTTCTAATGTATTAGACTCAAGTATATTTAGATGCATCTCGGATAGATTATGTTATGAACTCTAACCCTAATTTTCCTACCTCCATTCTTCTTCTTCTCCATCCCATCCACTAACACTTTCTCTGATCTTGATACTATAATGTTGTTAAGACTCTCCTAGCATCTCACAACAGAATCATGCATCGATTGATCATTCATATTTTTTTCCTTTATTTCTTGAGTAGGTTGTTGTGTGTCTCTACAATGGTTGTTTAGTTTATAACTATTTAGTCCTACAAACTTTCATTTTTCTTCCTAAAGGGTACCCGAACTTTTTTCTCGCTTATCAGTACCACGAACTTCCAATTCGGTACATTTATATATTATCATACCAAAATGTCCTTATGTCTTTAATTTCCAAATTGTCAATCCATCACTTAAGTTACTATAGTCATCTAACCCATCCTAATATAGTGAATTAGTGAATCCGATTGTGATTATATGTCTTATTTGTCCACCTCCCCACCTTCTTTTAGTTAAAAAAACATTTTGGTTGGTAGTGGCAGGGTTGGAGGTGGTGGTAGGAGTGGATGAAGAAGATACACTTAGCAACAAATTATAAAAAAATAATAGGTAGGGGCATTTTGGTAAGATAATGTCTAAATGTATCAAATTGGAAGTTCGTGGTACTGATAGGTGAGAAAAACAATCCGAGTACCATTTAGGGGAAAAAAAAATAAAAGTTTGTGGTATTTTATCAGACCCCAAATGTGTTTTTTATTACCTTTACAATACTGCAAATATGTCCTTCTTATGCTCAATGAACAAATAACTTATAACTTTTACTGTCATTTGCAGGTTATAGGCCTTTCCGGACCACTTATTGTAAAATATGCATTTTAGCACCAAAAGAAGTTCTATTAACGCTTGTTATGAAGACTCTATCTTGCCGAAGAAAATGCTAAAAAGTCAAAGTCAAAATCAAAATCAACGATCAGCGGTCAAAGACCCAAACCTAAAAGACTGAAGCTTATGGCCTTGACTCAAAAGTAGTCTTGCATAACCAAAGCTTGTTTAAGAAGAAAACCAAAAGCAAAAGTAAAAAAGCATTAAGCATAAAGGAAAAAACAACTCATGAGGTGTCTTGCATCTAGAGAAAGCATAAAACAAACTCATGAGGTGGCTTAAATCCAAGGGAGGAGGGCAAATATGTAATTTGGAAAAGGTGTAGTATATAAACCAAAATATGATAGGAGAGAGAGCACCTAGACTTAATCTATGGTCATGTAGAAGTAGCGTAGATTTTCATTTCAAGTCATTCACTTTCAAGTTTTTATTTGTTTTATTTTCTCTTTTGTTCTTTATCAAGTTTTCAATTCAAGTTGTTATTCAAGTTTTTCAATACAAGTTTTCATTCAAGTTCTTGTATTTTTTCCAATCTCTACTCAATGCTTTTCATTCAAAACCAAGTTTCATTTCATTAATTTCATTCAAGTCATCATTTCAATACAAGTCATTTCCTTTTAACAAACAAATCAAGTTATGAACTTTAAAGAATCAACTACCTTTCCCCCTTCATCCATCTTCAACATTCAATGGTGAACCTCACAACCCACTCATACTATTAACAAACATTAAAATGGCGCCGCCGTCATGGATTGGAAGATATTGGATTCATGGTTGAGCTCTAAGGAGGGAAGCAACATTCTACCACTTTCATTTTTTTGTTTTTATTTTATTTTCATCATTTTATTTTGTTTATTTTCAATACTGATATACTGTGTTTTGAATCCAGGTACATTGTTGAACAGTTGGAGAGAAGTTGGAGCCGCTGAAGGAAACCGGGACCTATTCACCAGAACCGGAGGGGCGACCGCATGTTAACTAGCCTGTGACCACGCGTTGACCAGCCCACGACCGCCGATCCACCTCCAACAACAGTGACATGGTTTTTTGACAACCAGGTCTACTTGATCTCGTGGTTTCAACTACGGATCCAAATTTTGTTATAGAGTAGTGTACATTAGTAAACCTTGTTATGATAAATATAAAATAAAAATTAAAAATGAAAATATATAAAAAAAAAATTAGTTAATATTAATTACGTTATATTAGGATGAGTTGACTACTTGGTTGAAGTTGTGCAACTTACCAAGAATTAGAGTTTTCATTGCCTTGGGAAGTTCATGTGTGCGAGGCAAGTCATGTATCATATGCTCGCATACTTTGAATCAACTTGTTATTCAACACTCTAATTACAATTTTCTTTAGCTAATTGTATTAGTATATTAGTATTAGTTTTACTTTTATGTTTTGGGCCCTTGAAGGCAAAGTTGTATAATTATTAAAACCCGGACTGTGGGATTTTTAAGTAGGCTTTTTGTAACCTAAAATAGGAAACACTCGAACTGTTTAGCCTGATTCTCATATCACGCGCCAACCAACATCGCATCCATCTCAAGCAGCTTGTAAGCACGACTTGATAGGTAAGCTCTCACCACTCCTCGAAGCCCCTGTAGGAGCATACCTTGAGTGTTACAAGCATGCTTACATGATTGTTTGAGTTAAATTTTCACACTGTATTTTCAATTCATGTATAAGGCTAAACCCAAGCCAAATAACAACCATTGGGAGGTCATTACCCAATGTAGATAATCAGACGTTGCTTGTTACTTGAGGCTCAGACGAACAAACAAATTAAAATCAATCAACTAGAGCCTAAAGTAGTCATGCTCCTCTAGAAAAAGACAAAATATAGCCACGAGAATTTAGAGTAATTAATTACCATATTCTGGTGGACCAACTACTTTCCTCACTCCCCTCCCCCAGATTCACCATGAGTGAGTTTCTTGGTGTTGTGATAAGTGCTCAAAAAGTGCATTTTAACCCTCGATTATACCTCTTGTTTAGCCATTTTAGTGGACTAATAGTGCTTGTAAGTTATGTTTTATGATTCTACAGGTGAAAAAGAGAGTTTTGTAGAATATTAGAGAAAAAGGGTTTCAGAGCATTGTGGATCACATGGGAAACCTGTGGACAATCATGGAAAAGGCCAAGGAATTGAAGCTATGAAAGATGCGACTTGGACCTATTTTAAAGCCTATTTGGAAGCCTAAGGCAAAATGATTCGTTGCTTTGACCAAAGCCCACAAAAGAGGAAAGAATGATGGTGCAAAAGAGAAAAATAAACTCTCGCGTCTGGGACACAAGGATCATGCGTCCAGACACGAGGCTCGCGTCTAAAACGCAAGGATCGTGTGTCCAGATGCATGAACCAACACTGTAGCCACTTCTTTCACAGTTTTGGAAACGAAGTTGGACTCTCAAAGAAGTTGATTTGTATTAGGAAACAAACCATAATTTGAGATGCTATCAGAACTCATTGTAACCCCTATAAATAGAGAACCTAAGTGCCTCATGAAACTTGCCAATTCACTTACATTCTTGTCTCCAAAACTTGAGGTAGAGAGAGATTAATAATAAAATATTCGGTTTTAACTAGTCGAGTCTTAATAAATTAGTCTTTCTAGTCTTAAGTTCTTCAACTCTTTTTCTTCTCGTTATTCATGTTATTCCTTCTTTATGGAAGGCTAATATTCTTCTTCAAGGGAGAAGATGAAGCCGGTGCTTAGGGTTCGTTGATTCTTTTGGTTCATGGTATTCTCCAATCAGGTTAGTTTTTTTATGTTTTTAGTTATTAGTTCCATTGCCCAGACCAGGGGATGGAAGTATGGATTAAGGTTTTTTATTTATTGCAATCGAATATCATGCTAGTTTAGGGTTTTATTTATTGTAATTGAATATTTGCTAGTGACATATTTTTATTTATTGCAATTGAATATAATGCTAGAATAGGGTTTTATTTATTGTAATTGAATATTATACTATTATTTTCTACTTTTCTTCTAGTTGTGTAGTGTTTTAGAGTAAAGAAAATATTCCTTATGTTTGCCTTAGATGGTGATTCATTGAATAGCTGTCCAAGCTCACATAAAAGGAAAGAAGATATTAATAGCATAAATATAGGAACAATCTTAAGTAGAGTTATTCGTTAACGATGTTTCGTCCAAGAGGGCATCGACACTCGCTCGATTGCCTAATTGTAGTCTACTTGTGAGAACAACTATGAAGCAAAAGGTCACAAATCAAAGGTATCGGTGGATTCTAATCTCTTGAACTCCCTCTCCTATAAATTCTCAATAGTTTATTTAGTTTAGTTTAGTTTAGCATTAGAATCTACAATATCTATAATCATAGTTTTTAATCCTTCAAACCCCCTTTCCAGTCCTGTCTTTCACATAACATACACTTAAAAGTGGAACGATATCCCACTCATCCTTTACTCATTGAGAAATAATTAGGTTTTGATACACTTCTGTTTTGTTCAACGACCATCATCCATATACCATCTCTTACACAAAAAGGAGTCATACACAAAAAGAGCGCGTGTTATCAACCATCTTAGAAGGTGAAAGACGAGAGATAGGAGTTTGTATAGGACGACGTGCTCACACATGAGTAAGTTTTATGCCCGCTAAACCTTGTAGTGCCTGAACGAAGTATCATGCACTCTAGCAAGACTAGCAAAATTACCTAAAAATGCGCAAACGTTG
This sequence comes from Coptis chinensis, assembly GCF_015680905.1. Lineage (NCBI taxonomy): Eukaryota > Viridiplantae > Streptophyta > Magnoliopsida > Ranunculales > Ranunculaceae > Coptis > Coptis chinensis. Next base: position 90,114,078 of record NC_141458.1, on the reverse strand, counting down.
CAGTGGATGCTTAAACAATCGAAATTTGTTTTTGCAATTTGGAGTTTTGAAAATGTTTTCTTGGTCTATAATTTACTATGCCCTATTCAAACGAACAGTTAGGTGCGAAACTAGGTGCAATCTACTACACGGCTCAGAAGAGTAAGTAATCACTTCACCAAGTGGTGTGCTAGTCCCCAACTAGCCTTTTGCTAGTCTCTTAGCAAATAAGATAAAAAGAGATAAGTGATCAAAATCACATCCTAATAACAAAAATAAAATCCTAACTCACTTTCGCAGGCATCACGATTGTATTTACCATATGCAATAAGGTTTTAAACCTTTAAGTTCCCCAAAAATGACGAGTTATAGTCTCGTGAGGGTTTTCAGGTGATATACCCACAAAATCAATCCATAGCATGTTCAAGAATGATAGTATTTTTCAGAGAGAGAAATTCCTTATCCACTTAGTGCTTACTTCACCAGACGGTCTCCATTGCTAACTACATTGCTGCAAAGACTCATAGATTATGATGGGAGATAGTAAAAATTGAAAAATTCTCAATCAAGGCTTATGTGTGTACTTAGTCAATCTCCTATACTCTCCTATCTAAGAAACAGAATCCCTAATTTACCATAGGCAGATAATCTCGACTTTCAATCCTTACCGGTCATACTCTCATAAAAGAATCTCTCAGAAGATGGTCTACTATTTTACCTCATGTATGTGGGGAAAAAAATAATGATTACGAGCATCCCACATACTACCTTGAAAAATGGACTTCTAGATGAAAGTAGTCTCATGGAAAGAATGTCAAACACGTATGAAGTGTCGGGTCCTTCACTTTAGCATCCTCTCACCTATTCTAGACTATGTACCATATTGTAGTGATAAGTTATGGGTTGTAACTTGGCTTGGGTATTGGTTTATGAAGGAAAGGTAAAAAAGATTCAAAGGCTGTTTCTGAAAACACTAAGGGTTTTGCTTCTTTCTTTGGAAGATTTCTTCAAATCCTGTATTGCAGAGAAAATTATTCCTTTGTTTTAGCTTTTCCATTCATTTTGTTCAACTTTTTTTTCTTTTTCTTTTTCTTTAGCTCAGTGGTATATCCTTGATTAGTACTGGATATGCTTGTTTTCCACAAGCTTTTTTCACTTAGAACATAATGATGGTCTTCATTGTATCTCTCTGATGTTTCCTTGTAATCTTCTTTTTGTGCTCTTTCTTCCTCCTTGTGCCCCTCGTATTCTTAGAAACATATGGGTATGGCTGATAAAAATTTTGGGTTGTACTCTTTGTCTAGAGTTGGGTAAAGGATAAAAGGTTTTGAAAGGAATAGCTTGATGTAAGTCTCAAATGATGGTCCTACTAAGTGGGATAAAGGCCGAATGGGTTCACTACTTGACTTATCAGTATGATACTCTATTTCGAATAGACTATAAGACCTAATGGCTATCTCCCCAAGTTGATGTCACTTCGTGATTAACCAAATCAACGAATAATGAGACTATATTATAACAACATAAAGAACTGAAAGATGTTGAGTCACTAAGACTCGGATTTTTTCATAAGAACTCTCCAAATAATGGGTATAAAGCTCAAGTCTCACGGGCAAAGTCTAAAAAAATCTACTTTTAGTTTACTAGGGGTTAAATCTCTCTTCTAGCAAAAGTACACAAAACTGACCAAGTACTATGGTGGTGCCTTGATAAAAAAGTCTATCAACAAGAACTATGTCCGAGCATAATAAATAGTCTTAGCGGTAATGAAATCAATAATATCAACTATCTATCAAGCTCAACATTAAGCAGTATAGAATCTATATCACAGACTCATAATTAAAATTCATTTTTCTCATGCTACTGCTATAGAAACAAAAATATTTTTATTTTTGAAAATTAATTTTTGAAATTCATTTCTCAAGTACACTCTCCCCCAACTTAACATATGCATTTTCCTCAATGTATAGAAATTAAGTAAATGAAATGAATGAGAAAAAGGGAAGATGTTACCATTGATGCCGAATTACATGATTCTTTCTCTGTCAAATAAAGGTTAAGCTCACAAAAATAGAGAAAATCATGTATAATTAGTCCAAATCAAAATTAATCCAAAACATAAGGACATTTCCCTTTACCAAGATTTTTTTTGTTAGGACTTTTTAAGTCAGATCCCTAAGACTATATATTATATCATGTATTATCAATTTGGAGTGAGGAGATCAGATATTCTTACCCAAATCTGATGAATGCTTGGAGGACGAGGATGTCTCACCTTGTAGGTCGTCAAAAATACTCCTTGATATGCTAGAAAGATTGTTGGTGAAGTTGCTTCTCTATCTTGAACTATTTCAAGTCTAATGATTGTGTGATAGGCATTGTGGTTCCTCTGTGTAGAAGATTGACAAAAATCTTTCTTTCTAACAGGACAATAATATCTGATGAGCCCTCTACCACCACAGTAATGATAATGGATGTCTGGCTGACTGCGCTCAAGGTGGGTGGTAGACTGGTTCGCATACATCTCTTGTTCAAACAATGATGGTGTAGAATAAGCTTCAAAAGTGTAATGCTTCTTATCAATATGGCCCATTTTCTGCTTCAGAAGACTCATTTCAGTTTCTAGATTCTGTTGTTTTTCCAAAACTTCTTTAAGCTGATTTTCTAGTAACTGATTTTTTTGGGAAGAAGTTTGTTGTTCATCCTTAAATGTAGAATCTTCTCAAGATATGATACTCTCTCGGCCAATTTTCCATTCTGCTCACTTAAATCCTGAATTTTCTGCAGAGATTCCAAGAACAAGGCTAGCAACGCCTCTGTGGTGTGGTTCTTAGGTTCATCACAGTTTTCTGTAGATTGAGCATTCTCAATTATATCTTCAAATGGGAAGAATTCTTGTATCATGTTATCAAGGAAGTACACCTCTCCACCTTCGGCGTCATCACAATCCTTATGCAACAGGTGAAAGATGTTTATGTTCATGGACATCTTACCAAAGTTGATCTTCATTTCACCGTTGTGACAATTTATCAAAGCTTTTGCGGTAGCGAGGAAAGGTCGGCTTAGAATAATTGGCATTTTATCAAAGGCCTCCTGGGTGTCTATCACAATGAAATCCACTAGATAATAGAAATCGGCTACTTGAACAAGAACATCCTCAACTATGCCTCTGGGAATCTTGGTAAAATGGTCAGCCAACTTCAATTTGACTTTTGTAGGCTTTAGGTTCTCCAGGCCCAACGCTTGGTACACATGATATGGCAAGAGATTAACACTAGCACCAAGGTCTAAAGGAGCATTACCTGTGAATTTTTCTCCTATCTTGCATGATATTGTAGGACTTCCTGGATCTTTGAGCTTGACTGGAGCTTGTTGATGGATAATAGATGTTGTTTGTCCAGCTAGAAACGCTCGCTTTGGAACATTAGTACTTCTCTTTATGTTGCATGCATCCTTCAAGAATTGGGCATACGATGGCAACTGCTTGATCGCTTTGAGAAATGGGATATTGATGTTATCTTTCTCAAATGCCTCCTTCATCTCTAAAAATTGCTTGTCCTTTTTGCTTTGAGCATAAAACATAGGAAAAGGTGCCTTTGGTACAAACACATCAGCATGTGTCTGCTCTTCTTTCTCTTTGGCATTCTTGCATATCTTGTCTTGTTCATCTTGACAATTAGGAGTAGAAAGGATTTCCCCCACTTTCTTTTGAGCTTCATTTGAAATCTTGACCGATTGCTCTGTAGCAATGTCATCATGAGAGGGTACGTCAACCTTGTTGTCTATCTTCAATCCTGATCTGAGAGTAGTAACTGAGCTGACCTGATCATAAAGGTGATCAGTATTAGAAGTTGTCCCAATGTGGCATACATCTTCACTCATCGAAATCGGTTCCAATAAGCTAGGTTGAGTGGCTTGTGTCTTTACAGACAAAGCAGTAGTGAGTTGATCGACCTTAGCTTCTAGAGACTCCATTCTAGAACATTGACTTGCCTGAGATTGCTGGAGATTGAGTTGAGACTGTGCAATAATAATAAGCTCTAGAACACTTTCAAACTTCTAATTTTTCTATGATAGCAAAGTAATAGCATTCTCCAGGTTGGCAGGTGCGGCATAATTTCTCATAGGATTAGGCACTAACTCTCCACTTGTATTGGAATTCTGTTAAGAGTATAATTGTTGTTAAGGAACCAACTGTGAAGCTTGACTTGTCTGTGGAATATAACTTTGATCTTGAGAACCTGGGGGTCTAGTGTTCTGTCTCCAATAATTCCGTTGAAAGTTATTACCATCTTGGTTGAGCCTCTGAAATGAGTTCATATTGTACTCTCCAACTGATGCATGTTGATAGTAACCATGACATTCTAGAGTTGCATGAGAAGTGTCCGAACAGACTTTGCAGTATCGGCTAGCTTGCATGACTGGGAGAGATATAGCTTGAGACTTGTTGATCTTGGAAGGATTCATGGAGAACTAGTTGAATTTCTTCCTCAGAGTTTCAATGCTGGTGGCCAGGCTGGCCAATGTAGACTTCAGTTCTTGATCTGATTGTTCATGTGCTTGGTAACCAAATTGCTTTGGCTCCCCTTCCATTCTAGATACATCCTCGTTGCTAGTAGTCCATTGTTGTGTTTCTTCAGCTAAATTCTTGAGAAAGTTGTAAGCTTTCCATCCATTGATTGTATCATCTACTTGTTTATCATCGAGAGTCCTCGATAGAAAAAATGAGCCAGTATGCTTTTGTCGTATCCATGATGTGGACACGAGACTAGCAGATTGTTGAATCGCTCCCAACTATAATGATATTCTTTAGTCGTTTTTCCTTTGAAATTGTTGATAGCTTGCTACATGGCATCAGTCTTTTGGGGTGGGTAAAACTTGTTCATAAACTTCGTTCTCAACTTCTCCCAGTTGTCTATTGAATTGATCGGCTGTGTAGTTAACCATTCAGATGCTTTACCTTCAAGTGAGAGTGGAAAAAGAATCAACTTGATACTCTCATCTTTGATATTCTAGTTCTTGAAAGTTCTGAGGAGTGATAGAAATTTGTTCATGTGAACATATGGCTGAACATTGTCTGAACCATTGAACTTTGGAAGCATAGAGATTACTGATGCTCTAAGTTCAAACTGGTTAGATTCTGTCTCTGGAAAAACAATATTGCTAGGTGGGTCTCCAATGATTGGCGAATAGAAATCGCTCAGCTTCTTCCTCTGTTGTGTTTGCATGGGTGGGATAGCTTCAGGATTATTCAGGTCCACAACACCTCCATCATTGCGTGCGGCCATTGTATCAATCTCGTCTAGTATTCTTGTGAGTCATTTGTTAAACCTTGTCCACTATTGTGTTCTTACCGGACGACGATTAGGATGACGGGGCATACACTAGAAAATGCTATACAAAGATGACGAAAAACTATCCTACTTTGCTTGAATGCAATTAAACTAATATGCAACTATTCTAAGTTATACTAAAATGCAATTATGCTAATTTTTTGGATTTTTTTTAAAATAAATAAAAATAAAACTACTTTCCTTCAACTGGGTTGGGCTTTGCAGCTAGTATCTCGCCCGTTGTCTAAAGCTGTCTCTTCTAGGGTTATGGTGAATCACTTGGATTGCTTAAATACCACTGCCCACAAATGATAGTCTGTTTGTCAAGATTCAGACAAGAAACACTAGAGTTTGATGTTTCACTGTTGATAAACATAAAATTGAATAGTTTACCTACGAAATGAACAATGAACTCAAAACGTAAGTAAACTAAAACTTTCTACGTGTCTATATTTATCAAAGTTTCTACTCTCAATTCTATCGAAATAGAGTGGAGTAACAAATTCGTTCCACTCCTAGTTCTCTAGCATGGAATGTTTCCTAGTCTAATTAATCGGTCTTAAGTCTAATGAGAGTTTTACGAGGGGGAATTATACTACGATGCAATATGAAAAGCAATATGTTGAATGTCACTACGAAATATATGGAAATACTAATGTTCTTGAATCTAGATAAATAATTAGAGGGGAATTGAATCCACCTCGAATCCAACTTAATCACCTAGAATGATCTGTTGTAATCCAATTCTTACGTTCTTACGGTAAGAATTGCTTGTTCTAATCCCTAATTAACATGGCATTTCTACCAATTATAACTAGCATGTGAGGTCGTCCACCCATTCTCATGGCAAAACACGACCTTCTAGAATGGAATAGACTCTACAATGCTTCTACACTTATACAACTAAGTTTTCATCAAGGCTTCATCAACCCCTCTAATGGAGGTTTTAGCCTTGATTCATCAAACCATCATTTCCCATTGAAATTGAATACAACATATTACAAAGATTATAATTTTATGAAATTTAACTAAACAATAATCGAAATCTAATTAATAACTAAGAATTGAATGATAACAAGAATTGAAATTATATCTAATAAATTGTAAATGACAAAAATCGAAATTGACAAGAATAACTATTTTATTTATCTAATCAATAAAGAACAATGATTTAAAGTTTTAATCTAAAACAGGGAATGAAATTCTAAAACTGAGATCTAAAACTAATTAATGGAGGCTACTAATCTAATTTCTAATCTAGGTCTAACTATCTACCATTAACAAAGAGTGAAGCTTTGGTTTTTATACATTCAGATCCAAAAATCGTGCATGGGCTTGGAGTCATATTTTGGGCCAGAGAATCAGGCCCAAAACCCAATTCTTTCAATCCAAAAAGGCCTTTTCAGCTGCAGTTGACTTCGACAGACTTTTCGTCCACTTTTGCTCCTCTGATTGGGTCAAGGCTTGGACCATTGGAAAGCTCTTTCCGATCCGGTCGTTTTGACATAAGGTAGGCCCAATTCCGAGGTCTGAGTCCAAAGATATGGTCTTCGGAAGTTCTGTTGACTTTGTACACTATTTCTGCCCGCGTGGACTTTGACTTTCCATCTTTTGACCGGGCTTTACAGAGGCTTTGTCTTCTTGAAAATTGGTCTTTAATCACAGAACTCCTTAGCAACCGACCTTTGCTCCTTTATTTCGCTAAAGTGGCACATTTATGCACATAATGGACTTTGAAGCCCGAAAATGCATAAAACATGTAATCGATATTAACTCTTACTTATTATTCACATAATTGGTCTAAAAGTACGATTGTTAAGGGGTTAAAACTACAGTTTTAGGCTCTTATCAAACCACCCCCAAACAGCATTTTGCTTGTCCTCAAGCAAATATGAGAAATTAGAATAAGTGACCAAAAATGGAGTTCTAACTATTCTCGTTTTGCTGAGTGCGATTGCATTGATCATATGCACTAAGGCCTAAACCACTAGGAATTCCCTAGTGGACGAAGTTATAGCCTCGTGAGAGTTTTCCAAAATGAAGGTACTCACAAACTTCATCTATACTACAACGACTAAGAAAATAAAACTATTGTTTCCTTATCCATGCTCTAAATTAACTATTCCTCTCACTAGCTATGAACAAGAATAACCAAGTCAAAAACCTAAGCTAATATATGCATAATAATAAATCATCTACAATAAACATATATACAATGAGTACTACTATGAAATGCAATAGCGGTCCGTTTCTGAAACTTCGAATATCGTCCCCAAGTAGGTTCTCACAATAATAGTCAAGATACAACACTCGATTTTTCCACTCAAGTTTCTCTACTCTAGTGCTTGATGGGCACACTTTACCTTACAATCTCAATGACACACAAGGAAGCCGAAGTTGATCAAACACATCGCCACTTACTATCCCACTAACCTATTCCTAATTGAGCTAGAGGTCTTTATTAGGTGTTCGGGGATTAGGAGATGGTTTAAGAAGAAAGAAATGGATATTCAAAAGGGACAAGTCTGAGATAATAGAGTCTTCATATTATGTAACTAGAGAAAACCTTGTTATTTACTTTTGCTTCTACACTTTGTTTCCATCCTTAGCCATATTTTTTTTCCCTTTTTCTTTGGCTTTTGACTCCTTTTATTCTATTTTTTTTTGGAGTTTTTATTTTATTTCTATTTTTATTTTTCTTTTCTTTGGATGGAAACTTCTTTTCTTTATTTTCTGAAGCAATTAACTAACTTTTTGTTTACCGGTTTTTTTCTTCTTCTTTCTTCCTTATTCTATTCTCGGACTTATCTAAATTGGGTAGGTTGATTTTTTTTGTTTTGTAACAGGGGTAAAGGATTTGTGGTTTATGAAAGGGCTAATAAAAAGCTCAGTGGGGTGACTAGCGGAAAATATACTTAGGTCGGAATTTTTAGCTATATCGATCCAAAAAGGGCCTAAATTCTCTCTTAGGACATGGTATAGTGGTCAAGCAAGTGGACGTGTGATTTCTCTATTCGGAATATACTTCTCCCTTTGTGTCATTTCTCAAATGTTTCACTCATATAAGGCTTTAGTCTATATTCTCACAGGATTTGTAGAATAAGTACTCTAGCCTAGATTTCTAAACTTGTCGCCAAACAATCATAGATACTCATGTAATATATTTATAGATAGATGCAACGATTATTACCTACATATTAACCTAAGTTTCTAAAAACTATTCTAATGCAAAAGCTACGGAGACTTCTAGATTATTAAGAACATAGAGAAAGAAACAATACCAATATTCCTAAGTGTATAGCATAAACTTTTTTTTTATTTTTATTTTTTTTTTTTTAAGACAAATAATAATGAATATACAACCTAATATGTGCTTAACATTTACATCGTGTTTCTATACCACCCCCAACAATTTTGGGAGAAGGGGGTTCATGAAACAATTCAATAGCACAATTAAATTATGTAACTAACTAATTTTTATAATTTTTTATATTTTATAAATAAAAGTCGTAATTTACATCCTAAAAGTGTCTAATTTTTGCAAATGTTTCTATCCCACCCCAAAACAATCGAACGCTTTGTCCTCAAAGTGTAAAGAGATAAGGAAAAGAATTTACCACCATAGAAACGTGGCAAAAATTGGCGCACTGTAATAGAAATATTGTAAAGATGATACGATAATATGAAGCACAATTAAACTGCTACGTACTAAATAACACAAACTCTACTGGAGTAAACATTACAGGCTTAGGGTGGCAACATGATTTGAATTGAATACCAAAATACGCCACCCCCAAACAAAATTGGAAAACTCTTTTTAAGTTTGAAAATTTTGTTTGGCCTATACTCCATAACGTTGGTATTGTATGAAAACTTTGGTCTTTTAAAGTCAGATTCCCGAGACTTGCTAGATTACTATTTTTATAGCTTTAAACTTTTTTACTTTTTATGAATTAGGTTTAATATAAAGGAAAACAATAAGCAGTAAAGACATAATTCACATCATAGAGAAACATGACTCAAAAACCAAGAAAACATGCAAGAGTGGAAAACGTGAATTATGTGAACCGTGGATTTAGGATCCGGTACTTGCAACCACACACTCCATAAGGAGGGCCCGGTTACCTGAATGGTGCATTCACCAATATATGGAAATGAAAGGAAATGCACCAAACACACAAATTGAGTCGTTTATAGTTAGATACTCGAGACTTTATCTAAATATATGTATGAATATGCAGTTTATCATATATCAACAATCGAAATAGTTGTGGATCGTTCCATAAATAAATATCACAGAAAAAACATATCCAAACACAATCAAGCACCAAGATTTCCTACGACGCAGCCTAGTGGAATGAAAGCCGAGTCGGATAGACCTATAACATAACCGAAAGCATGCACCTTATGTTTCATCTTTTGAACGAGAGGGTGTCCTAGTGAATAAGTGTGGAAAAGTGAATGGTTGTGTAAGATATGGTGGATTGGGATAAGTTTTAGAGAAAAGCATGGAAAAATGAGGATGTGGGTTTAGCACAAAACTCATTCATGGTGTAGTTAGGGGACTGCCTCAAGTCCGAAAATGAAGGTGTCAAGTGGTTTATCCTTGGGAAGTATTTGTTTACTAGGTGGATTAAAAAATCATGAAGCACAGGGAGAAACTAAAGGATTGAGTGCAAACTCAAGGTTCCTTTGAAAAGGTGGAGGGTGGGGAATATTGGTGATGGAAGGTGAATGATTCTCGCCTAGAGCTCTCAAGTCCATATCATCGAAATCTTGATATATGTAAGACATTCCTCAATAGGTGGGTCAAAAGGATCACTGGGATAGAGATTGAAAAATTCATCTTCCGTCATTGCATCAAGGGATGAATGGTTGTTGGCAAGGGGGGACTCGTGAAGTGGTAAAGAAGCAGTGCAAAAGAGTTGCAGGAATTCTTCATCGATTTCGTCTACTACCAGGGAGTCATTGTTAAAGTCGGAATTTCCGAAGGAAAGGAATTTGTTAATCTATTTCTCCGGAAACATGTTTTTGAAGTAATCTTGAGCTAAGCTCTCAATCATGCTAACCTCGCCATTTGTAGATGAATCGATATCGTGGTCCTCGCTTTGAAAACATTTACCTCAACAGAAAGATGGCCAAAGGACAAGGACATCCGAACCATCGCGGCAGTTTATGAGCCGCGTTGGCGAGCCAAGAAGGGACGCCTAAAATGATAGGTACAGAGTCGTTAGTGACTTCGTATGTCGAGGATAACAAAGTCGGCTGGATAGTAAAAATTTTGGACTTTAACTAGCACGTTTTCAACCACACCCTTAGGATACTTAATAGACCGATCGCCTAATTGCAATGTCATTTTAGTAGGTTGCATCTCCTCTAGACCTATTTGTTTATACAAATAAAACGGGAGTAAGTTAACACTAGCCCCCGTGTCTAGTAAATGCTAGCCGTCGTGGTGAGAATCTCCTAAGGTGCATTGTACAAGATAGGATCTAACGTGGTCCCTTGTACTTAACAATTCCATTATTTTCGGATAAAGTTGGGAACCGCTTAGGTTAGAAAGGCATCTTTAGGTATGTTAGTCTTACGCCTAGTAGTGCACAACTCCTTAAGAAACTTAGCGTGGTTAGGTAGCTTTTTATAGCTTCGAGAAAAGGAAGGTTTATCGTTAGATTTTTGAAAACGTTCCTAATCTCCTCAAAGTTAGTATCCCCGGTTAGCATGGCTAATTTCAAGGAACGGTGGTTTCGCTCTATATTTAGCGTATGACTTCGACTTGATGTGTAACCTTGGCTTTCTGTTTCTTAGGTTGTGGTTTAACCGGGTACCTCTACGCTGGTAGGTTCTTCGTTTCTATTTCGCATCTAGTTCGATATCCGGTGTAGGAGTATCTTGATGGGGTAACTATAGGCATAGTTACTTTGTTATCAACCACTCTTCCGAACGGAGAGTGGTGATGGCATTTAGCTCACCTACGGTTGTAGTTTCCGCACTAGTATTACCGCCTCACCTCAAAGGCCGTGGTTTTTGTTCGGGTTAGGGTTGGGTATCGCTTGGCGAAACACGCCTTTGGTTGGAGCTTTCTCTTGGGCCAACCTGTTGGTTTAAATTATTAACGGATTGTAGAATGTGTTGGTTAAATTGAGCCCCGGTTTGGAAAAGTTGTTGGCTCACTTGTATGAAGGTGTCAAGACGATCCGGTTGTGTGGGTGTAGTAGTCACGGGTGGTGTGACTGGAACTATCTCGCGTTGATTATTTATGGGCGGATTATGATAGTTATTATTTACCGGAACGATACCTCTATTAGCATTATAATTATTATAACTACATTGACCTTGTGCTTGACTTTGTCGAGGTTGCACTTGGTTGTTATAATTATTATAATTACCCTGATCCTGTCCTTGTTGTGGTGGAGCTTGGTTATAATTGTGCATTGGCCTAATATATTGATTATTGTACCCTGTAGGTGTGACTTGTTGGTTATTTCTCCAATCGAAGTTGGGATTTTGTCTCCAAGGGGTGTTAGGTTCACTATTAATGGAACAAGAATGTTCATAGGCTATAGGACGACGGGGAGTCGGGATGCTCGGGACTCCAAATGAAAACTACATGGATTTGAATTTACATTCATGACAGAGGGGATAGGCTTTTGTTGTACGAAATGGGCTCTACCTTTTTTGTGAGGGATTCAATTAGAGTTTTAAGCTCAGGATCTGATTTAACCTCAAACATACCGTAGCCTTTTATTGTTGAAGAAGAACTAGCGCCGCGGGGATATCATCATTACCCCCAATTGTTATTACGTTTAGTTTGATCTTCTAAAATTTTATATGCCTCGAGGCTCCTTTACTTAGGAAACTACCCCATTCATTATGTCTAGGACTTCTTTATGGTGGTGTAGAAGTCCTTTGAAAAAGGCACGAACTAACGTGTCTTTTTGCTAGGTGATGGTGTGGACACTCTATAAGGAGATCGGTGAAACGATTCCAAGCCTCCAAAATGATTCATGAGGATTCCGCCGAAAGAAGTGAATCTTGGAAAGAATTTCATCCGCCTTTAGGGGTGGGTAAAATGTTCCATAAACAAATTGAACAAGTTTGGCCCACGAGTCCACGAAATTAGGCGCGAGGGGAGTTAACCAAGACCTTTTATCGCTAAAGGTGAAAGGGAATACCCTCAATTTAATTTGTTCCGCACCAACCGTAGGATGGTGGAATGTTGTAAGGACTTGTTCAATCCTACACACATCTTTGATAAGGTTTTTCATGGTCTAAACCATGAAAAGCGGGTAACAAATTAAATATATTTGGGGATCTGGAAATCCCCCGGGTCTACTAGAACGATGCAAGATTTAGGGCTATCGCCAAGGCTTTATAAAAGTCCGAGAGAGAGTCTCTTTTCTTCACCATAATAATAGGTGGTGGTGTGTGTGAAATAGTAGCTAGAGGTGTAGTGGGTGGGAAACTAGATAGACTTGTTTGTTGACGTTGCCGTGTAATTACGTTAGTTGTTTTTCTTCGACCAGACCTTAATCTCATGCAAGACTAAGTCGAACTTAACTAAACATGTAACACTCCAAACAATTCTGATATACTAGTAGAAACCTCTAACTGGAGATGCGAGGTGTGGAAGAAAGGAATACCTGATTGCGTCCTTGCTTCGCTTATGAATAGCGTCTTGTTTACGCGTGTTTAGTGTAAATAACAAGTTAGAACACTGAAAAACTTCAAAAAATCGAAGTTCGAAACAAACCTGTGAAAATCCGACAAAATCACCGTGAGCGCTGGTGCGCCACATCACATAGAGCGTAACTTTGAACTTGAAATTCCAGTGTTTAAGGGCGGTCGCTCCACATGTTCCAAGTCGCTTAGTGTTCCAAGAACTTAACTTAGGGTCGCTTCGGTATGGGGCGGGTCGCTCCGGTGTACCAGACTATAGGCGCGTAAAAGCTCCTTATAAGCCTTGGTCGCTTCGGTGTAATTTTGTCACGGAATTTTTCAAAGCTGAAACGGATAACCACAGTATGAATCAAACAAGGGTGGGTGGGTTTAATGGGACTTAAAAATGACTAATTCTACTATGAAAAGAATGCTAAAGTGCAACTAAGATGGCAGCGGCGCCATTTGATAAACATAAAATTGAATAGTTTACCTACGAAATGAACAATGAACTCAAAACATAAGTAAACTAAAACTTTCTACGTGTCTATATTTATCAAAGTTTCTACTCTCAATTCTATCGAAATAGAGTGGAGTAACAAATTCGTTCCACTCCTAGTTCTCTAGCATGGAATGTTTCCTAGTATAATTAATCGGTCTTAAGTCTAATGAGAGTTTTACGAGGGGGAATTATACTACGATGCAATATGAAAAGCAATATGTTGAATGTCACTACGAAATATATGGAAATACTAATGTTCTTGAATCTAGATAAAGAATTAGAAGGGAATTGAATCCACCTCGAATCCAACTTAATCACCTAGAATAGACTGTTGTAATCCAATTCTTACGTTCTTACAGTAAAAATTGCTCGTTCTAATCCCTAATTAACATGGCATTTCTACCAATTATAACTAGCATGTGAGGTCGTCCACCCATTCTCATGGCGAAACATGACCTTCTAGAATGGAATAGACTCTACAACGCTTCTACACTTATACAACTAAGTTTTCATCAAGGCTTCATCAACCCCTCTAATGGAGGTTTTAGCCTTGATTCATCAAACCATCATTTCCCATTGAAATTGAATACAACATATTACAAAGATTCTAACTTTATGAAATTTAACTAAACAATAATCAAAATCTAATTAATAACTAAGAATTGAATGATAACAAGAATTGAAATTATATCTAATAAATTGTAAATGACAAAAATCGAAATTGACAAGAATAACTATTTTATTTATCTAATCAATAAAGAACAATGATTTAAAGTTTTAATCTAAAACAGGGAATGAAATTCTAAAACTAAGATCTAAAACTAATTAATGGAGGCTACTAATCTAATTTCTAATCTAGGTCTAACTATCTACCATTAACAAAGAGTGAAGCTTTGGTTTTTATACATTCAGATCCAAAAATCGTGCATGGGCTTGGAGCCATGTTTTGGGCCAGAGAATCAGGCCCAAAACCCAATTCTTTCAGTCCAAAAAGGCCTCTTCAGCTGCAGTTGACTTCGATAGATTTTTTGTCCACTTTTGCTCCTCTGATTGGGTCATGGCTTAAACCATTGGAAAGTTCTTTCCGAGCCGGTCGTTTTGACATAAGGTAGGCCCAATTCCAAGGTCTGAGTCCAAAGATATGGTCTTCGAAGTTCTCATAACTTTGTACATTTTTTTTTCCCCGTGGACTTTGACTTTCCATCTTTTGACCGGGCTTTACAGAGGCTTTGTCTTCTTGAAAATTGGTCTTTAATCACAGAACTCCTTAGCAACCGACCTTTGCTCCTTTATCTCGCTAAAGTGGCACATTTATGCACATAATGGACTTTGAAGCCTGAAATGCATAAAAACATGTAATCAGTATTAACTCTTACTTATTATTCACATAATTAGGTCTAAAAGTACTATTGTTAAGGGGTTAAAACTACAGTTTTGGGCTCTTATCAACTGTGTTGGCTTGCAACTTTAATTGTTGAAAAGATCCTAAATGCAATTATACTAGAAAGCAATAAAACTAAACTACGATGCAACTATATTAAGAATGAAATAAAAAGAATGAAGATTCGATTAACCTGGATGGTAGAACTTGACTTCGAGATGTCCTTCAAGCTTCTCTCTTTCTCCAAAGGATGGATGATGTGGCTAAAATTATGTCAAGATCCAAAGTTCTAATCTTGAAAGAAAATGTTAAACATAAATAACTTAAAACGGTAGCAGCGCCATTTGACACACGCTCTTTTTGTGTATGACTCCTTTTTGTGTAAGAGATGGTATATGGATGATGGTTGTTGAACAAAACAGAAGCGTATCAAAATCTAATTATCCCTCAATGAGTAAAGGATGAGTAGGATATCGTTCCATTTTTAAGTGTATGTTATGTGAAAGACCGGACTGGAAAGGGGGTTTGAGGGATTAAAAACTATGATTATAGATATTGTAGATTCTAATGCTAAACTAAACTAAACTAAATAAACTATTAAGAATTTATAGGAGAGGGAATTCAAGAGATTAGAATCCACCGATACCTTTGATCTGTGACCTTTTCCTTCAGGTTGTTCTCACAAGTAGACTACAATTAGGCAATCGAGTGAGTGTCGATGCCCTCTTGGACGAAACATTGTTAACGAATAACTCTACTTAAGGTTGTTCCTATGTTTATGCTATTAATATCTTCTTTCCTTTTATGTGAGCTTGGACAACTATTCAATGAATCACCATCTAAGGCAAACACAAGAAATACTTTCTTTACTCTAAAACACTACACAACTAGAAAAAAAGTTAGAGAATAATAGTATAATATTCAATTACAATAAATGAACCCCTATTCTAGCATTATATTCAATTGCAATAAATAAAAGCATGTCACTAGCAAATATTCAATTGCAATAAATAAAACCATAAACTAGCATGATATTCGATTGCAATAAATAAAAACCTTAATCTATACTTCCATCCCTTGGTCTGGGCAATGGAACTAATAACTAAAAACATAAAGAACTAACCTGATTGGAGAATACTATGAACCAGAAGAATCAATGAACCCTAAGCACCGACTTCTCCCTTGAAGAAGAAGATTAGTCTTCCATAAAGAAGGAAGAACACGAAGAACGAGAAAAAGAAGAGTTGAAGAATATAAGACTAGAAAGACTAATTTATTAAGACTCGACTAGTTAAAACTAAATCTTTTATTATTAATCTCTCTCTGCCTCAAGTTCTGGAGACAAGAATGTAAGTGAATTGGCAAGTTTCATGAGGCACTTAGGTCCTCTATTTATAAGGGTTACAATGAGTTCTAGAAGCATCCCAAATCGTGGTTTGTTTCCTAATACAAATCAACTTCTTTGAGAGTCCAACTTCGTTTCCAAAACTGTGAAAGAAGTGGCTACAGTGTCGGTTCATGCGTCTGGACGCACGATCCTTGCGTCCCAGACGCGAGAATCTATTTTTCTCTTTTGCTCCATCCTTCTTTCCTCTTTTGTGGGCTTTGGGCCAAGCAACGAATCTTTTCGCCTTGGCCGTCCAAATAGGCTTTAAAATAGGTCCAAGTCGCATCTTTCATAGCTTCAATTCCTTGGCCTTTTCCATGATTGTCCACGGGTTTCCCATGTGATCCATAATGCTCCGAATTGCTCCGTTTTACCCCTTTTTCTCTAATATTTTACAAAACTCTCTTTTTCACCTGTAGAATCATAAAATATAACTTACAAGCACTATTAGTCCACTAAGATGGCTAAACAAGAGGTATAATCAAGGGTTAAAATACACTTTTTGAGCACTTATCAGTTGACAAAGTCGTGCAAGCTGAAGAGCCTCTCTCAAACTTCTACACACTATTACAATATGGACCTCCATTTTGTATACGACTCACACCACTATCGAGCAATTTTTGCATCCCACCAAACGTATTCAATCTTCTACCTATCTTCCACATGTTTGAACACGAGTTATCATACGAACACCTATGTCGGATACATGAAGTATGCAATATTTTCCACCATCTAGGCATCACCAATGATCAAGTGAAGCTACAAGTGTTTCTTTTCACTCTAGCTAGTAAAAGTCAAGCATGGTTTTTTTCTCAGAAGCCCAATTCTTTCGATACATCGGAAAATGTTCTTTTCTCTTTCATGAAGAGGTAGTTTCCACCGAAGAAAACAGAAAAGATAAGAAGCAAGATATAGTTATTCAGACAGAGTTTGAGTGAGATATTCTCCGAAGCATGGGATAGATTCTCTAACCTACTCCATTCATGTCCTCACCATAAAGTAGAAAAATTTACTCTTGTCCAATGTTTCATCAGACGTCTTCTCCAAGAACACAAAGTAGCCCTCGACATCATGAGTAATGGAAATTTTTTTGATAGAAGTGCAATCAAAGCTTTAACCTTTCTTGAAAACCATGCTGAAAAGAGTACTCATTGGGGCGACATAAACAATTCCAGAACAACCCAACCCAGTACATCTAAGGCCAGTGGTATTTTTGAGGTGAAATCCGATCCGGAAATCAAAACATTAATTGCATCCCTCACAAGAAAGATAGATGCCCTCACAAACAAACAAAAGGACCAAACTCTTCATCTTGTCATTAACATAAATACCTGACCATGCAATTTCTGTCTCAGCTTAAATCATTTAGATACCAATTGTCCCTTGCTTAACAACATATCATTACTTCAACCATAAAAAGTTTGTACTTTTAATTTACCAAATGCACAATGGAGGCAACACCCAAATTTCACATGGAGTACTCATCCACAAAACCAACCACCTCTAAGGTTTACCAATCACGTCAAACCACCAAATACTTTTAGACAATGACAAGGTACCTATAACAATCAGAACAAAGCATTGGTTCCATCCCATTTTAGCTAAAACTACCAAAATCCACTAATCAACAACCAAAGAGACCTAATTCCAGTTACACCATTCACTAATGTTCAATCCGATAAACTATCCGAGATAATGCTAACTGTGATGCAACAACAAACTCAAATCCTAGCATCCATGCAATAATCTCTAAACCTATTAGCTCAAGAAAAAACCCATAAAGGTGTGTTCCCTTGCCAAGCAATTCCAAATCCTAAATAACCAAACACAGCCTATGAAGCAACAAGTGATGTTACAGGAGTTGGAGCTTTTAAAGCACTTTCGTGAGTTACGATCTACGGATGTAGAAGAAACCCTTCTCCAAGATCATGTTTATGAGGATTAAATCCTCTTTTCCATGATGTATTCTTTTCCTTTCTTTTCCATTCCATCTTTTTATTCAAAGGAATAATACATCATTAAGGTAACCGGACCCTCCACTTGGAGTGTGTGGTTGTAAGTGCTAGAGCCTTAGTCCACGTATATCTCGCATATCTTTGTAAAGCATTTTTTACTCATCGTTTGAGTAAGTATGATCCTATGGAGCGAGTATACAATTTTCTTTTTCTTTTTTTTTATTTTTTTTATTTTACATTTCTTTTTCAAAATAGTTGGTTTTCCCCGTTCTCTTAATGCAAGATTCTCGATACATCAATAGTTATGTGATTTTTCCAAAAAAAAATAAACAAAATGGGCAATGGAATCTACACAGACCAACCCCTATAAAGACGCAATCTAGGGGCGGTTTGAGATCAGTTTTGCTTATTAAGTGTCACCTATATCACCACAATATTTGCACGGATCAGGACATTTTATGTCTTGCGCAGTAAATCCCCCAACTCGCGTAAGTGAAACTATGTCTGTCTGGATTGGGTTCGCCTCAGAGTCAACACTAAAGTTGCCTAAGATCACCTACTTTGGTTTGTTTTCAAAATTTAGAGTTAAGAATCACTTTTTTTGGGTACGAGTATCTTCATAACATCTCTACATAGTTTTCAAAACTTGAGGATATAAAAATGAAAATTATATGTCCCGGAGTAACCAAAATGATACTAGATCAATGTATAATTTTATCTTCTTGTCAAAACAACCAAACAAACAAAATGAGGCATCCTTAAATGCGAATTAAACAAATAGTGTTACATAAAGTGATATTATTCTCTGTTTGATTATATCTTTTGTCCACCTCTCTATATTTGTCTCTAAAATCTAACGTTAAAAGACTCGAACTTGTACAAATTTTCAAAAATATCCCCCCTTCTTTTTAAATCTTCAAAACTTTCCCCTTCTCAAACTCTTTTAAAAAATTCTCCCAATTTTCAAAAATGTCTTATGTTCATAACCAAACCCCTCCACCTAGCAAGACTAGATGGATCAGTTTCAATGATCGTGTCCAAACACTTCCTAGAGAGCTGGAAGTGAAGATATGGACCTATATACCAAAAACAATTCCTGGTTTGGGTAAAAGTTCATATGCATGTAAGAGATACACTATGAGAGAATGCTGGCCTGGTGTTCGAATTGTCAAACACTAACTTGCCACGGTCTTCAACCTAAGTGATAATTCCGTTTTTAAGGTTTTCATGTGTCATACACCGGCACACCGCGCGCAGCTTAAAAGAGTAATCCAACCATCTAGTTGGGATTGACTCAAGTTTTCAAAATTTCAACAAGTCTTGGGAATCTGACTATAAACAACCCACATTTTTTAAAATTTTCAAAAATTATTAATCTTTATTTTCAAGTTTATAAATACAAAATAAGGATCTTCCCTCCTTTGCTTTCGTAACATTCTTTGACTGATCATGCCATTTGTACATGCTTGCTTTCAAAGTTTGACACACTCTATTTCTTTAGAGCTCCATCGTGTTTAAACCTATGTCATCTACGCACCTCAAGGTGTTCTCCATCATCCTTTATGTCATACAACCTTGGATAGAAGCATGTGATATACCGTTGGATAGAATATTTTGCCTTGGTCATTTAGACAGCTCGTTTGTCCAATTCCGACCGATAACAAAGTGGAGTTGTACGAGTTACGAGACAGGAAACAATTTACGTTAATGGACGTACATGGATTTATAAACCACCCACATGTCCGCCCAACCCACATCTCTCTCTATCCCCGAAAATCATATCTAAAAATCACAAACCAGGCGCGCCCGCACTAGTTAAACCCACGCCCGCCCCTCGAACTCTACCAAATTAAAAATCCTTCTGTCACTTTGCACAAAACCTTCACCCAACCTATAATCAACCTTCAATTTTACCAAACCTCCACTCATGCCAGCCAATCGAACCATAGTACCCCGAGATAGACTTTTCCTCTCTCTTCGATTTGGGGGTTTATGATGTGTTCTACAAGGCACAGATTCTAAGGAGAGGTTGGAAACCTCTGATGCTCAACTCTACAGCTCAGGTACTCCGCCTCTCGTTCAAACCTTCTATTGCGGCTTAGCTCGCTATAACAAGGGTAGCGCGGTTGTTACGGTTGGCGAAGAGATGTTTGAGTTTAACAAAGCAGTTGTTGGAAGGGTCTTGGGTATTCCTGCAAGGCACGAGATTCCGGAGAGTTAGGAGTTCCACAGTTCAGTTTTTGATCTTAAACGGTTAGCGAGGGAAACTACTCCAGTAGTTCTACATGTGCAAAACAGAGCTCTTTGAGGAAGAACTAGCTGGATATAATAACGTGGATAGCCCACAACTTGGTGGAAACGACGAAACCTTCTGATATAGGTAAGTCGATTATCCACATTCTTTAGATCTTACAGACCTGAAACAATGGGTTATGTATTGTTACTTTTCTTTGCGACTAGCTCACACAGTTCAGGCGAAGTACTGCTCCCCTGCCCACCTTTGTCACTAAGATTATGCTTGATTGGGGAGCAACAGTACCTACAGACTACATGGTAGTCACACCTATATACCGTCGCTGTGTGGCGCTCAACTAGTCGCCATAAGAAGTGCATGTCGTAGAGCATGCTACAGAAGATCTCCCGCTACCACCTCCGGTCAACTACTTCGCTCCTGGAGCGATTTCTCAATTTACAGGCCCCCTCGATATGATTGAATTTATGTATGAGGGTCAGCAATGCCTGCACCATCAAGTCCTTAACATGCAGGATAAGCAGCACGCTTCCAGATAGGACTAGGTCGCTTTTCAGGATCGCGTAACTCGAACTCTTAAAGAGTTACGAGATGCGATCATTCCTGAGTCCAGAGCTCAGAGAGTCAGACAAGAGGCAGCAGGAGAGGGTAGCTCGAGACAACTTCGACGATAGATATCACACACGGATTCTGACTAGGTAGCTCCCTTAGAGTCTGTATAGATAAATGTTTTTTTACTTTTTATGTACATGCACATAACTCTTCGAGCTCGTTATATGAACTCTGCCACTAAAAGTGGATTTATAAGATGAATTGAGGGCTGATTTTTTGTGAAGATAGTCTTCTCATAATAGATAATCTTCCTACAAAAGATCAACCCAAACATAAATGTTTAACCTTGTCAAAAGTTGTTTTGAAATTTGAAAAATCTAGACCGTTGGATAATTTTATAACATTGTAATCAAATTTTGATATGTCTAGATATCTTCAAATGTGCTAATTTTTTCTAAGGACGATCTATATTGTGGAATTAACATCTCCACCAAAAATCAGCTTCTAATTTATTATTTTTCATGGTGGAGTTTCTTTGGAGTTCGTATAAGTTGAGTTTATATAATGGACAGGATAACTCTTAGTGTAATTTTAATTTTATTTGCATGTTTAGTTTTTCTTATATGGAATTTAGTATATGAGTAGAAGATAATACAAATACATCATGCCAAAATTTCCATTTTCTTTTTTGCACTACATATGTTTTCAAAAATACAAAAAACCAAAATATTTTATAGTAGAATAATTGTGTAACTTACTCTTTAGATGACCCATGTAATTCTAGTTCTATATTCAACAACCCACACTCCAAACTTGTTTGGGGGTGATATATTTTCATCATGAAGAATAGAGTATAGGTATACTACCATTTTTGCTCATGTTTCTATGGTAATCTATTTCCTTATCTCTTCATACTTTGAGGACAAAGCATATTTTTGTTTGGGGGTGGTATAGTAATATTTTGCAAAAACTAGGCATTTCTTATATTATGTATATTAGTATATTTCTTTTTTTCTTAAAAAAGTTTTTTCGAAAAGACCAAAAATATTTTTCTGTTTAGTACTAAAAGTCTGCTTGTTTCATTTTTCTATTATAAATAAATAGTTTAGAAGTCTCATTATAGCAATAGAGTAAAAATTCGTTCTTCGAACTTAGACTAATATACGTACAATAGTTTTTGCATCTTTTCATGAATGGCATGCATAAGCATTTGATTATATATAGCAATGAGTTTCCGATACCAAGGTTAAAATAATTAAGTTTCATATCCTGTAAGAATCTAGCCAAAAACCTCATCTGAATGATTATTGAGTGATGACACAAAAGATGTCTAGATAGAAAGACCACATGTCCACTTACTTGATCACCACACCATATCCTATGAGAGAATTTAGGCCTTTTTTGGATCGATATAGCAAAATAAATGTTAAAACCCCAAAAAGATATTTTTCCTCTAGTTACCCATTTTTTAGCCTTTAAAAACTTCTAAAAGCCTTTTTATTATTCACCATCAATCCCTCACCCGTTACAACACACAATAAAAAAAAACTTATCTAGCTGACAAGTTGAGAATAGGATGAGTATCAGAAAAAGATAATAGAAGATCTTGTACAAAAACAGATCAGTTAATTGTTTCAAAAGAAAATAACAACCCCTCAAAAACTAAAACTCCAAAAAAATCAAAGGAGTCAAAAATCAAATCTCCCAAAAGTTTAAAATCAAAATCAAAATAAACACCCAAAAGGAGTCTATATCAAAATAAACAAAATCAAAGTTAGAACTCCCAAAAATCAAGATCATATGGAGTCACAAAGCCAAAGGACTAAAGAATTAATCACAATTCGAAAACAAAGAACAAAACAAGGTTCTTATCTAGTTACAAGTATCATGAAGACCCGATTTCTCAATTTATCAAATTTTGTTTTCCCTTCATTTTTCTTTCTAAACCATCACCTTAGCCCCGTGATTCCTAATAAAAGACCTCTAGCTCGAGTATGAGTAGGTTGATATGATAGTAAGTGGCAATTGTGATCAATCGTGTATATGAAAAATATAAATTCCCACTGCATTTGAGAGAACAAAACTTGAGTGAATCTATCAGAGAGTTTATGTTTTAACACATCCCTGTGAGAACCCACCTTAAAGACGCTCTCTAAAAGTTTCAAAAACGACTCTGCTTTTGTATTTCATTGCTCATGTTTGCGCATTTATTTTTAGATAATTTAATTACTGTACATATGTTATCCTAAGTTCAAAGGAGTTTGTCCTTATTCCCCGCTAATGATATGTATAAACTTCTGAAAATAAATAAGGAGACAAGACCCTTTGTACTAGATAGAAGAAGTTTGTGAGTACCTTCTCTAGAAAACTCTCACGAGGCTTGAGCTCATCTATTAGGGAATTCCTAGTTGTTTAAGGCCTTGTTGCCTATGGTCAATACAATCGCACTCCACGAAGCTGAGATTTGGATAATAAATTACACATTTGTGATCTTACTTTTTCTCTCTTATCTTTGCTTGAAGACAAGCAAAATATTATTTGGGGGTTGTTGATCATACCCCAAATGTGTATATTTATCCATTTACATTACTACATTACAGCCATTCTTATACTAAATAAACAGACAACTCATAGCTTTCACTACCTTTTACAGGTTACAGGCCATTTCAGACTACTTATCATAAAATATGCATTTTAGCGCCAAAAGGAACTCTATTAACACTTCTTAAGAAGACTCGAGCTTATATGAGAAAATGCTGAAAAGTCAAAGTTAACGGTCAACAATCAAGGAGTTAAACCCAAAAGACTGAAGATTATGTCCTTAGCTCAAAAGACTGACGATGATGACCTTAGCTCCAAAATAGTCTTGCTCAACCCTAACTTGATCAAGAAAAAAGAAGGAAAACAAAAAGTATAAAACAAAAAGAAAAAGTAAAAAGCAAGTGTGTGAGGTGTCTTAAATATAGAGGAAGAGGGCAAATCTATAATTGTAAAAGTAAGAGTATATAAACAAAAAGTGTAGAGAGAAAACATTATCCAATTCTTGGTTTGACAACCCAAGAATTGAGATCATTTTATCATGCTTTCTTGATAGATTTATATTATTGCAAATTTATTTTCTTGTCTTGTTATTTTCTTTTATTCAATCTTATTGCTTTCTTTTATTTTCAAGTCTTTCATTGCATTCAATCCTTGTTTTCAATCTTATCATTTCAATCAAACTTGTTTCTAAACTTTTCTTGTCATTTAAATCCAAAGAAAACAAGTTACACTCATTTGAAGACATCAAATGAGTGCGACTTATTAACTAAATCACCTCTTTTTATTCCTCTTTTCAAGTTTTTAATCCATTCAATCAACTTCAATGTTTTCAATGTTTTTTCCCTTCCTAAACAACTAGTTTTTTTCAATACCCTTTAGAGTAGAACAATGAATAAAAAAAGTTGAAGAAGTTCTTATTTTTAGTCATCAACTATTTTTCCCAACTTAAGATTTATGATGAACTTCAATTCACAAAACCAAACTCTCACCACAAACTACTGCTTTTCAAGCGTCGGAGTGCATGTAAGACCAGAAGTTGCAAAAAACCACTAGTATGGCTAATAAGGACCTTGTTATGTACTGTGGCAAGCTATCATGGATTTATAAGTGGAAGGAAAGCATAAGATAAGTATCTATTTTAGATTTGACTAGGGATTGTACAAATTGGTGTAAGGTAAGAGGCCTACCTAGTAAGGTTGTTACATCGCCAATTTGTTACAAATCCTCTTGTTGTACTTTTTTCTTCCTTTTCCTATTTTTCCCCCCTTTTCCCAACCTATGTAACCTTCTTATTCTTTTAATATAAATCTTAATACTCACTTAGCATAAAAAAAAAAAATAAGTAACCTTGTTGAATAACTTTATGAGCTGATAAGTATAAAATATTATATGTGAAACCAGTAACTAATTCTACTACTACTATTCCATGTTAATCAAGATATTAAACTACTCTCTAATCATGTGATAGAGAGAGTAATCGTGTTCGATCCACTCTTGTTTCTTACATACTTAATAGTAAATCTAGAATAAACCAAACTAGTCACTAATGGTGAGAGTAATGTCGTGGTAAAAATAGTAAATTAAATGTGCTAATTAATGAATTCAAGTGATGTGAAAGATATAGAGAAGGGAAAATCCACCACGTGATTCAAATAACTATTAGATTAGTCGTTGAATGACTTGTTTTGATCCCTAGCAAGCCTATGATCATCTCTAATTATAGGTTTGCTAGCACGAGAGATAAGCACCCCAACAAATCTCTTTGGTAGGGTTTCTAATCTCTAGTTCACCGTTATAAGATTTATCTATAAATCCCACAACAATGAACTTGAAGTGTTATTCTAAACAACCACTATCCTAACTAGCAATCATTCTCACCTGGCTTCATAAACCCCCTCTATTTGGGGTTAGCCTCGTGTCATCGGATGCAATATAATAAAACAATAATAATAAGACATTACAGAAAAAGATAACGAATTGAAATTGATGAACTAAAGCTTTTATTAAATGTATTTTAATGAAGGTTATACTAGAGACTAACTAACAACTAAACTATACTAATCTAAAACAAGGGTATATGGAGGCTAGTCCTAATCTTCTTTATATAGGAGAAGATTAGGTTACATTTTCGTGTACAAGTCTGGAAGGGGGACATTGGGCCTCTAAGGTGAGCCCAAGGTCCATTAGGTTAAGTCTAAAGGAGCCAATGTTGCTGGAAATTACTTCAATACTCTTTTCATCCATTTTTACAACTTTGATTAGAGCAAGGCCAGATCTATTGAAAAGCTTGTTCCGAGCCAATTGTTTGGACATAACGTAGGCCCAATTCTAAGGCACAAGTCCAAAGATATGCCCTTTTGAAGTTTTGATGGCTTTTTGTCATTTTTCTTTCCGAATTGATTTTGACTTCCCAGTTTTGACTAGGCTTGAAAAAGCTTTTTCTTCTTGATTCTTGGGCTTTAAACATAGAACTTTTCTAGCAGTCATCTTGTCTCATTTTCCATGCAAAATGGCATCTTTAAGCACATAAACAGCTTCAAGACCTGAAATACTCAAAAGCACGTAAACAGTACTAACTCTTATTTATTATAAAAGTAGAATACTATTAATTGGTTTAAACTACACTTTTGTGTGCTTATCATGAGCGTAGCTAGAGATCGATTGCCTGCATGGTTGCCGCATTCGCCTTCACGAATTTCGGCTAGGATGAGCTGAGACTAAAATGCGGTGAGGCAACGGAGGTGTGGTCCGCCTACAGATTTGCAAATCAGCCGATTATTGATGAGGATGTACATTCGTGCTTTGTGTTGGAGATTTCTAGCTAGATGGGAATCAGAGGGTAGGGTGTTGCTCTATAGGTAATCGATGATGGGTTTAATCTAACAGGTCTGTATATCGGCTTCCATTGTAAGGAGAAGATTTGATACTGCATTAACTATTTCATTCTGATAAAGGTAGGCTGGTGTTGTTCAGATATCAATAAAGATAATACGAGGCAAGGTGCAATTGGTTTGAGTGGCAAGATATGCAATAGAGTCAGCATGTCAGTTGTCATCTCAAGGAATATGCTCAAGGTTGAATTTTTTGAATGACTTGGCGAGATTACTAGCCAAGTGGAGGTATCAATCGAGATTGCCAGTGTTGGTGAGGTATTCGCCATTGATTTGCTTAACCACTAACTGGGAATCACTGTAGGCCTTGACCTTTTAAGCTTGTAGAGTTTGAGCGGTTCGTAAACCATCGATAAGAGCTTCATACTCTGCCTCATTGTTGGAAGTGGCAAAGTCCATGCGAATAGATTTTTCGATGATGGAGCCCTTTGATGAGTGAAATGTTACACCGATACCACTGTCATCATTGTTGTAAGAACCGTCGACATAAATAGACCAAACATCTTTCTCTGTGGGTTTTGGCGGTTGAGATTCATATTCTGGATGCCAATGTGGATCTTCGGCTGGGAAGTCAATTAAAAAATCTGCAATTGCTTGAGCTTTGAGAGTGGCAGGAAGTTGAGGTCATGTTCTGCTAACTTGACTACCCATTTGGCGATACGAGCTGGTTTGGATTTGTTATTCAAGATGTATTTTAAGGGGTATTATGTGACGACTCTTATGGTGCGCCCTTGAAAATATGGCCTGAATTTTTGAGCAAAATAATGGAGAGCGAAGACAACTTTTTATAGTGGAGTGTAATGTTGTTCGGTAGGCAGGAGTGTCTTGCTTGTGAAATAGACCGGCTTTTTTACTCCATTGTTGTTTCTGATAACTACAACTAATTGTGAAATCGGATATGGAGAGATAGAGATAAAGATCTTCATCACCGATGGGGGTGGAGATCACTGGTGGAGTAGAAAGATATGTCTTGATTTTGGAGAAAACTTAATTACATTTGTCATTCCATATGTATGGGGAGCCTTTGTAAAGAATCTCGAGGATAGATTGACATTTATTGGATGCTCTAGAGATGAATCGATTGATAACAGCGACTCGTCCGTTGAGTCATTATATCTGCTTTTTTGGTGGTTAGAGTTGCCATATCGACTACAGCTCTGATCTGATCAAGATTGGCGATTCTGCATTTGAAAACAGGATATCCAATAAATTTTGCTAAAGTTACTCCGACAAGGCATTTGGCAGGATTGAGCTTCATTTTGTACTGACAGAGTTGATCGAATGCAACTTGTAGATGCATAATGTGATCAGCGGCTTCCATGTTTTTGTCGAGCATATCATCAACATAAACTTCTATGGTTTTACCGATCATATCATTAAAGATGGTGTTAACTAACCGTTGGAATGTGGCTCTGGCATTTTTGAGACCGGATAGGAGGATGGTGTAGCAGAATAAACCTTCTTCAGTAATGAAAGTAGTCTTTTCTTAGTCATCTAGGTGGAGTGGGATCTAATTGAGTTTATGACTATTTAGTACCACGTACTTTCACTTTTTTTCCTAAATGGTACCTGTATTTTTTTTCTCACCTATTCATACCACGAACTCTCAATTTGTTTCAACTTAGTATATCAGTCTTTTTTCCGTCCAATTTCACTAACGGTTTCGCTAATGGCATTAGCGAGCTCATGTGAACAGTGTTTTTTTTTTTTTTTGGTAGTATCTTTAATCAATCCTAAAAATTTACGTGAACAGTTTTTTTTTTTTTTTTTTTTTTTTTTTTTTTTTTTTTTGTAATAATCTTTAATCAATCTTCAAAATTTACGTGAAAAGGTTTTTTTTTTTTTTTTTGTAATAATGAATAGTGTTTTTTTAAAGAATTAATTTTTAAGATTGATTAAAGATTATTACCAAAAAAAACATTGTTCACGTAAATTTTTAAGATTGATTAAAGATTATTACAAAAACAAAACACACCGTTCACGTAAATTTTTAAGATTGATTAAAGATTATTACAAAAAAAAAACACACCGTTCACGTAAATTTTTAAGATTGATTAAAGATTATTACAAAATATATATATATATATATATATATATATGTTCACGTGAGCTCGCTAACACCGTTAGCGAAACCGTTAGTGAAATTGGACGGAAAAGAGACTGAGGTACTAAATTGAAACAAATTGAAAGTTCGTGGTACGAATAGGCGAGAAAAAAAAGTACAAGTACCATTTAGGAAAAAAAGTGAAAGTACGTGGTACTAAATAGTCATAAACTCGATCTAATTATACTCATTATATGTGTCCATGAAGGAGAGTAAGGCGTGGTCACAAGTTTGATCGACAAGGCAATCGATACATGGGAGTAGGACACGTTTCAGGCATGTTTAATTATACCCACTTCTTCAGGCATGTTTTATTGATGTCTGTGAAGTCGACACAAACTCATACTTGACCATTCTTTTTGGGGACAATGACAATGTTGGCTACCCATCTGGGGCATGACAGCAGGTTTGATAAATCCAACCATTTTCAGTCGTTCGATCTCGTCATGGACCTTGTGTTTGTATTTAAGTGATAAAGTGCGGGGCCGTTGTGTGATGGGTCGATATTTGGGGTTATCACTAAATCGATGGCATGCAACTGAAGAATTTATACCAGGTATATCAGTATATGAGAAAGCAAAAGCATCTTTATTATCACTTACCCGTTTCACAAGCTGATCATGGATGGTGTGGCCTAGGTCACAGCCAATGAATATATGTCGAGGGTTTGTTTCTATGCCTAGCTATATTTACCTGGATGCCTGGAACATCAGTGCTTAACTTAGGGGCTGGGGGTGTTGAAATCTGACCTTGTTCGCAAGTTGATTCAGCAGGAGTGAGTGGTGGAGGAGGAGTGAATATTGTCTGGTAGATAGTTTCTTTGGGAGTGGTGGAGTTGATTTGGCTGCAATGTTGCACTTGCAGTTGGTTGCCATGAAGTTACATGATGCCACATGGACTAGGAAAGCGAATGACTTAGTACAGGGATGATGGAACTGCTTTCATGTTGTGGATCCAGTGCTGTCCTAAAATGGGATTGTAGGAAGAAGGAATGTCTAGGACACTAAAGCGGGTCCTCATTGTGATTTCAAAACCTGTGTTATCTGTGATGGACACTGGTAGTAAGACATCGCCTTTAGGATCGGTGTGTAGTCCATTGAAGTCGTAGATTGGGGCGATTATTGGGATTAAGACAGAGTCAGGCAACCCGAGTTGCTAGAAGGTGTTGTAGTAAAGGATGTCGCAATAACTTCTAGGGTTGACTAAGATTCTCTGGACTCGACGCCTTTGACCTTGAGCTTGACTACGAGTGCATCATTGTGTGGGGTGTAAATTTTGTTGAGATCATCATCTATAAAGTAGAGTATTGCTAGGATGAGGCCTTTGTTGGGTGGGATGACTGAAGCTCTGGTATGAGTAAGGTTGAAGCAATGGTTCTTATCACCGATTTGTCGACGATTGTCGCGATGGGAATAGTTTGCAATGGGCTCCTCAGCATAAGTGATGGTGTTGATGACTTTGTCGTCTTCCTGGTTGACTGCTGGGGCAGGAAGTCGATTATGATTGTGGTATGGAGCTGGGGGTTCGTGAGGGTTGCCATCTTGGTGAATGACTACGACGGCGGACGGGAGCAGAATTTCTGCGATTAGGCGGTAAGCAAGAGTAGTTGTGGTTTGCCAGTAAGATACGATAGAGGGGATCTTGTGGGAGGTCAACAAAGTCACCTAACTTGCCATTTTCGATCAAGTCTTGAATGTAATTCTTTAGATCGCAACACCGGTCGGTGGGATGAAAGCGGATGTCATGAAACTGATAGTAAGCATGATCATGAAGTTTTTTAATTTGTCAGATTTAGGGTTTGAACCATTTGGCGTTCTTGATTCGATTGTAAATCTATGACAATGATCGATTCAAAGGTATGAACACTTAAGGCTGGGACCGGGTATCTAACTACAGTATTTTGGTGTGGTTGATAAAAGTTTCATGATCGAGTTCTCTAGGAAGCTTAGGGTGTGTGTCATGAGTGGATGTTGCTGCTATAAGCTCGTTTCTTTCAGCGAGTGTCGCGAGTCCATTTTTTTCTTTGATGTATTTATCCACTTTTTTTGTACAAATCACCCAACGTGGTGGGGTCACCTCTCAGCAGTGATCGACTGAGGCTAGAAGTAGGTGTGAGGCCTTTTTGAAAGGCGATGATGGTGACCAATTCGGGGACAGTATGGTCGAGTGACAAAATAGCTTTTTTGAAGAGTGGAGGTATGACTCGAGTGTTTCAGAGTGTCGCTGGTGAGTCTTGAAGATGGTAGTCATGGTTAGTTGTTTGGCTCGATTGTGGAAGAATTCTTGTGTGAAGATGGTTTTGAAATAGTAGAAATTGGCGATGGAAGCAGCAGATAGATCAAAAAACCATTTGAGAACGGGTCCTTTGAAGGTAGATGGGAAGAGATGGCATAACAGCCCAAAAAGGTGAGTGTACATAGTCAAACGTTGTAGAAAACTTTTGATGTTTTTGAAAGGACAAGTGGAGCTATCGTACATCGAGAAATTTGGTTGCTGGAAATGCAGTGGTGCAACTGTTTCTTGGATTTCCTTGGTTAGCAGAGAATCATTGAACTTCTGCAGTGTTTGGAGAACAACTTGAGACATGTCTTTGCTGCCATGTGGTTTTGTAATGGTAGGAGGTTGTTGTGCTACTGTTGCGGTAGCAGTTTCAGTATGTGCTGGGTTGTGAGCATGGTCACCATGGTTTTCTGCTTCAGAACCGTTGATTGGTGGATCAAGATGTGTGGCTCTAAATGCATCGCACTGTTCTTGAAGTGACTACAGTTGAGCTGCTAGTTCAGCGGTGGGAGAGATAGATCAACGTCCATTATGAAAGTTAGATCGAGATAAGGATGTTGATCACCGGAGAAGAGAGTTGTGTGAGTTATCGGATTTTCGAGAAATCTACCACAGACGATGCCAAATGTAAATGTCTATTTTTATCCTAGAAGATTAACAACACATTATACCAAGTGTTTATGACTTAGCTCTAATTTAGATGAAGAAATGGGATGGTTTTAGTTGATAGAAATAGTTGTTCTTCATTAGTAAGAAAATGTCTACGTATCCAATACTTTGGAGTGAGACTGGAATCAAGTATGGTGGAGTCAAGTGTGTTGGAATCAAACCAACATAGTTTTATGGGTGGCTTTTATAGGTGTCGTGAGCAAGTAGTTGGTAGGACACGTGTGGTGGTATGGATATGTGTGCTACTTAGCTTAGCGACACGTCCTCACAGGCTGCACGTGTGTGGTAGCTCTAAATATTATGTTATTTGAGTTGTCATAAAAAGAGTGTGGTTAATGATGATGAGAGTGTGGTTAAGGTCGTAATTATGGTAATGACTTGAGTGTTGCAATGGATAAAGGTCTGGTGCTAATAATAGCATTGATGAGGGTGGTAGGTGATAATGTCACGAGATGAAATTGAGTGACGAGTTGTTAACGTCGAACCAATCTTGACGAGTGAGCGAGTGATTGTATTCTTGGAGTCGAGTCGAGGTGGCGGAGTTGTTGTGTGTGGACTGTGTGCACATCAGATACTTGGTAGGATGTCCTCTTACAATAGTTATTGACTAAGTAGCTTCCCTAAGCTTAAAAAAAGGTCCGAAAGTTCTTCAAATAGAAAATAGTAATTGGCAATTTTTTCGTTAAGCCAGTAAATGTTCTTGCTAAGTGCAATGAGTACACGATTATTACATATAAAAAATTAATATAACCTCATCATATCAATACAGAAATTGATAGGGAATCAAGGTTAAGGCTAAGAATTATGAATAATCAATCAAATGTCACCAAAGTTTATTATCTCTACTTGGATTAGGCCCGGCTCAGCTATAGACTATGTCCACAAGATAAGTTCAGATTGCAAGGAGACAACCCGGGCAAACTCAATTACTTAAAAAAGGTAAAAATAAAAAGAGAATGAACGAAAAGTTATACATTTTAACTTAAAAAATCTGTGAAAGCCGCAAATCTTGAACTTGATCATTTGGAGTTATGGACCTACGTGATTTTTAGAGAAAAGTAGAATATGGCATTGAAGGACAGATGGCACGAAATTAAGATGCCGACAGTCTCTCTCACAAGGTTAGCCTTTGTTTCTTTAGTTTTTTGGGCCTAGATATTGCTCGAAAATGAAAGACATGAATTGATTAGGAATTGAACAGCAATACAGTCGCAAGTTCCAAACCTTGGAGCACAATTTCGCACGCCTACAAAAGTTCCCACAGTTAAGTTTTGTCTTCGAGATCAAAAGTTCACTTTCGAAAATGAAAATCAATTTTACCACAGATAAAAGAAAATGAAAATGAGTAAGTTTAAAAGCCTTGACCACCACTTTGGTTTGATAGAGTGCTCACAACTCACCGACTCAAGTATATCTCACACAACATGACCGGCCCATCTACCCTAACTTCTTTAGAACGTCCACTCCCCATAAATTCGTCAAATCCTTTCTAAATTAAATTTCGTATCATTCCACAGTCCCATCAGTCCCACTCCCAATCAAACAGATGTACTTATACGGACTTAATAAAAAAAAAAAATAGATATCACGTGAAAAAAACAAAAAAAAAAACCCCACTCACCACACTACAACTTAAAACCCCATAAATAAAACAGGACGTGACTCTCAAAACAAAAATGCCGAAAAAGTAACTCTCAAGTACACCTTTTTATTTTTTTTACTCTCAAAGACCGGGTAGATGAAAGTTCAAGTGTACTCTTGACGCAAAATAAAAAACGGATCGGGTAGATGAAATGTCAAGTATCCCCTGATGCGAAATAATTAACGGCCCGGCCTAGACGAAATGACCTGGTGTATTTAGTATGAATATTGAATGTATTTAGTATGAATTTGGGTATGAACATTCGATGTTCATAATCTTTGGTCCTTTGGGTATGAACATTCAATGTCCATAGTCTTTGGGTATGAACATTGATTTGATATAAACATTGAATGTTCATAGTTTTTTTGGTATGAACATTCAATGTTCAGTCCTTTGGATATGAACATGAACATGAATGTTCATACATCAATATATTGTATAAGATACATTCACCTATTTTGATATGAACAATCATTGTTCATACACCAGCAGAAGGTATGAACACTCATTGTTCATAGTAAAATAACATAAAGGATAAAATTGGAAAATATTTATTTTAAATCCGGGTCATTTGTCCTTGAGGGTTATTTTCACGAAAGGGTATAACTAGCATTTAAAAAAGTAAAATGACCGGGCCAACTTATTTTGTCCTTGAGGGTTACAAAATTTGAAATCGTGGGTTCGTGAGTTACTAATTGGTAGAATTTGTCCTTGTGAGTTACTCACCAAAACCGTGTCCTCTAGACTTCATTTTCTCCAAAATTGGGTGTTAGGCCCAATTTCTTGTAAATAAAAAGAGAAAAAAAAATAACCAAAAAAATAATAATATATCATATATTTCCTCAACTCCTTCGAGACTCTCTTTCCCACTCTTTTCTCTCCCTCCAATATTCTCTCTTTCCCTCACGTCCTCTCCTGATTCTCTCATGTCCATTTATTTATTTTTCTTCACAACCTTCAAAATAAAACTTGACTATTATTTGCCGAGTAGCCGAATAATTTGAAGAGTTGCCGAAGAACTTGGCATGTTACTAGCACTTTATAGCCTTTACTAAATCAGTTTTAAGGAACTTATTTCAATTGTAAGTATCTATAAACTTTCTAGTTATTTTCTTTTGTGTTCTCTTTACACGTAATATTTGACGCTACATTGTGCCAAGTTCAAATAACATAATCATAAACTGTTAATTTTCTTTTGACCCGTGAACACCGTGACATACAACTGATTTCACAAAACTAATATCACGCTCATATCATATTCAATAATTTGAATAGAGGATGGTCTAGTATTTAAATTAACACCACTACCAAAAAGTCACACCTCTTAGTCTAGTAATATATGATATTTCCTTCTATCTTTTTCATCACTAATTGGAAACTTTTTTCTGAAAAATTTTGTTTTTGATTGCTTTAGAAAACTTTAGTTTATACAACTAATACACGACAAACAATTTAGTTGCACTAGAAGATTTTGCATTTACTTTAGCATGTAGTTATTAAATTCTGCCATATAAATTTCACGTAAAAATGGACTATGTGCAGTTCTATTTTGTGTTTTAATTGTTTGTAAGCTTCTGATATTGATGTTGGTAGAATTTTGTCGGACAATATTGAAATGGAGAATGAAGATTTTGATATGGAGATTAGTGTGCTTGCGGAACGTGTTGAGATTTACTTTCTTGAAGCCCCACATGCTCTCAAGCCTAAAAAGGGTCAAGAATTTGAATCACTTGATGTTGTTAAGAATTTTTACAATACATATCCAAAAGTAGCTAGGTTTAGTATTCGAAGTTGGTCTCAGAGAAAAATAGATGATGAAATCGTAAGGAAGGAGTACGTCTATTTTAAAGAAAGAAAAAGTACAGTGATAGCAGACATTACGGCAAAAAGGCGTTGAGGCATTATAAAAGAATACTGTAAAGCAAGAATTGCAATGGTGAAGTTAAATTCTGGTGCATTTGCAGTTAGTGTATTCTTTGAAGGGCATACTCACTCGTTGTTAACCCCTAATAGAGTACAATTTCTAATAGGGATATCCAAATATTATAATCTGATTCGAATTCGTATTTGAAAAATCAAATATTATCCAAAAATGTCGGATATCGAATTCGGATAATTTTTTATGTCCGAACTGGTTTCGAATACTGTCATATTCGTATCCGAAAATATCCGATCTGATTTAAAAAATTAATAGTTATTATATATAATTTATTTATTTATTTATTATTGTATAAAATATTATATAAAATCATAGACTAATAATATAAAACTATAATAACAAAATAATAATAATAAATGACAAATATATATATATTTATAATAGTTTTTATAATGGTAAAATGAATTATTCAAAGCAAATAAAATTTTAATTAATATTAATTTTCGGATCAGATATTATCCGAAATCCGATTCGGATATCCAAAATCGGATTCATATAAAAATTTTAATATCCGTCGGATTCGGATATCAGTATAAATTTTCGGATTCGAATACGCATATCCGAATCCGAACCTATCCGTTTGCACCCCTAATTTCTAATATCTCATCGTGGTGTTTCTGGTGCCCAAAAGTGCTTAACACAACAATTTGACATGGTAAATATACCGCAGCATTAACAATTTAGCCTTCTTGGAGTGCAATCTGGAGGGATATAACATATCAGTTTCACGCAAAAAGATTTAAACAATAAGAAAAGGGATAGGTGTAAGAAAATGAAGGACCATGATGGAGATGTTTCATGAGTATATGAAATTGGAGCATGGAAAGAATCTTTCTTTCACTTATAAAATTTAGGCAGATGATGAACAGAGAATTACTCGTTGTTTTTGGGCAAATGCGACCTCTAGACAAGCATTCTAGTTTTATGGTGATGTTGTCATCTTTGATACTACGTACAATACCAATCGGTATGGGTTGATACTGTTAGAAAAATATATTTGAACAAATCCATTAAGATATGAATGAGTAATTTATCTCCCAAGTTATCCCACATTGAGATGAAATGGGTTTCTCTTGAAACACAACGTAAAGTGAGGAAAAACCTTTTCGAAAGGATGCACTGATTCGAAACAATGCATTATGCCAAAAAGGTGCGACCTTTCGAAATATTCACTAGTTCGAAACAATGCATCATGCCGAAAAGGTGTGACCTTTCGAAATAGGCACTGGTTTGAAATAGTATTTTATGCCGAAATGGTGTGTCCTTTCGAAACATGTGACTTTTCAAAGAATTGCTTACTTTTTCCCAAGAGTCAATGTGTTGTTTCGAAGAGGCACCACTCACCTATAAATAGTTAATGAATTTGGAGAGAAAGACACACTAAATCACACAGAGTTCTGATTTTTCATTTATCCCCCTATTCTTAGTCAAATACTATGTTGTGTTCGCTGATTCTATAGAATTGAAGTGCTAGCTTTCTATAGAAGAAAATATGTTCTATCTTGGAAGACAGTTTTCCATCAACCTTCGAACACCGTGAGGGAGAAAATCTGTCTTAAGGACATAGTGTATCTACACTTGGCTCGGATTTAACTAAGAAGTACAAGACACATACAATACAAAAGGTTTATATAGTTTGGTAATTGGTAAAGAGTAAGTACAATTAAGTTGTATATTCCTAACATATTGCACCATTATTCGGGGTTAATAATCACGGTAAGACCGTTCTTTTTGCTTGCTCTTTTCTTTGCGATGAGACTACAGAATCTTTTGTTTGGTTATTCAACGTACAATTTTTTAGAAGCTATGCCCGGTGAGGCCCCGAAGATGATTATGAGAGATCAGGATCCAACAATGACAAAAACAATTTCTCAAACGCTTCAAACTACTTTTCACAGGTATTATAAAGTTATGCTTTTAGCTAGTTTAAATTGGTATTTGAATTAGAAAATTATAATAGTTTTGGTAATGCAACTTAAATTGCACTTTTGTTAGAAGTAAAATAAAGTATATAGGAATTACCGAATTAGTGATATTGTGAAGTGTGTATATATATATATATGTGAAGTAGTACGTAATATTAGTTACCAAAAAAAGTAGTACTTAATATTAAGGTGGGAGAACTTTATGAAGATAGTGGTTTGATGATCAGGCATATAAATATAAAGACTCATTTAAGCAAAGTAATTGTTTCTCTGTTTCTTGTCTTTATTGGTTTTGATTATAATAATGCTTTTGTTTAAGCCATGTTTTTGTGTTCATGTTCACGTACTGGTACATGCTTATAATTATTCACGTGTTAAAGCATGTCCATCTAGGTCATTAGAAACATATTTATATTTTTTCGTTGTTAGTTTGAACCATTTTAAGAATTGTCAATATTAAGATATTTGAATATTCTGGAGAGCATATATAGATTTTGCATGCATTTTATTTAAATATTTGAACCTTCAAAATGTGCATATTAAAGCCTTTGTATATTCTATCACAGGTATTGTAGTTGGCACATACTAATGAAGTTTTCAGAGAAATTCTACAGCTAAATACAGTGAGTACTATGGGGAGTTCTCAAACTACATATAGGGATCTGAGACGAAGGAAGTGTTTGATTTGAAGTGGACGGATCTGGTTAAGAGGAGTGGCTTACATGAAAATAAGTGGCTACTCTCAATGTATGATATCGGATCCAATAGCCAACGAGAAGAAAGTGCCCATTCATTCTTCAAAAGATATGTTTCAAAAGAGAATTCATTGGTAGATTTTAAGGTTCAGTTTGGTATGGGACTTGTGTGCCAACGCCATGAAGAGCTAATGGCGGATAATAAAGATATGGTTGAAAAACCAAAAATGAAAATGCTCCACAGTTTTTTGGTACACATGGTTGATACACATAAGATGTTTTTTTTAATTTCAAGATGAGCTGTGGGAGAGTTTGAGTTATAGATTTGAGCTTCTTAGTGAGAATGAAAGTTGTCGAGTTTATAAAGTTCAAAAAACAATGGCAGAAAAGTCTAGGGTGTGGGAAATTATGTATAAAAAGGATTTGGATTTTACTACGTGTACTTGTAAAATATTTGAGAGCTCAGGGATCCCTTGCATGCACATTTTGTCATATTTTAATAGGATGCATGATTTTGATAAGTTATTTGACCAATACATTTTAACGTGTTGGTGTAAAACAGCAAAGATAGAGATAATCATTGATGATGGTGGAACTGAGATAATAGACGATAAATCGTATCTTATGAAGCGGAGTGAATTAATTCACATGTCTACACTTGTAGTTAATAAAGCCCTTAGAAGTAAGGAAGCAACTAAAGTATTTAATGATGTTTTAAGTAGTGAACTTAAAAATATTAACAGCTTGGTTAGTTGTGGTAAAAGTGTAACAGCACCGCTGGATAAAGGTACGTAGTCAAATTTTTGGTTCTGGTACATGTTTAGGAGTACCTTTAAAAAATAATTACTGTGAACCAAGTCAAGCGAGGGCAAAAGGGTGCAGAAAAAAGCTTAAGAGGAGAAAGGAGAAAGCACTCGGAAGGGGAAACAAAATAAAGTCAGACGATGCAATGGTTGTAACCAGGTTGGAGTGACTCACGATAAAAGAAATTGTCCAAAGCTCATAAATCGGTAAGAAACTCACAATATTTGTTTGTTATTTTTAGTAAAGCAACCAAATACTTATATTTATAGTGGTAATTGACTTGCAGTGCACAATCTTCCTTATGCGACGAAGATGCAAGGAATTGTCCATAACTCATAAATCAGTAAAAATTTGTTGGAATTTCTTGTGTATTTCTAAATACTAGTGTGTGTGTACAAAGTGGAGGAGATGAACAAATGGTGTTCTCTCCACTTTAGTGCATAGTAGATAGTCCCACATTGGTTATCCACCACATCGGGTAGGGTTCGGGCTTGGGCTTGGGCTTACTGTTGTGGGTAGTGGTTTGACCAATAGCCTAAACTTGTTTTGCCTTTTCTTGAAAGCAAACAAGTTTCAGTGTTCTATTAGGAGTTGGTCTCTCTTCCTCCTAACCTCTATAAATAGGATCGTGTGAGTCCATAAAGAGGTGAGACTTGATCGAAACTCAACTTCGAGAAACGAAAAACTCAAACCAAATTCCTTTTCTTCTTCTCTTCTTCCGTCGGCCGCCGAGAGAGTTATATTGTTGTTCTAGAGGGTAGTCCGTTCTAGTGCAAAGTCAGTCGCTATTAACCATTGAATCCTCGTGAAGAAGACGCCACTTGTTGCCTTTCGCACCATTGGAAGGGGCTTAAATCTTTCCTTAAGGATAGCCTAATCCACGCCTTGGTTATTCCCAGTTACTGCTGTCCTTGTTTCTTCATTGCTCTTCGTTCCTTCGTTTACTTTAGTTTTTGGTTCATACAACTATTCTAACAATCTTAAGGAAAGAGTTTTGTAGTAGAACAAAGGAGAGTGCTTTAATACGACAATCAAAAGCAATTAAAGATTGAATATTTATTGATCTTTTGTGGTTTATCAAACCCTATATGGTTGTAGACCTTTCTCCTACGTTTGTGGGAGTCAAATATGAGATTTCTATCAAGAAAAACGTCAAAGTTCGTCTTTTTGACAGCTGCGTCACTCGTTACGGAAACTGCTATAACTTTCAGCTCAGAGCTCGGTTTTGCAATCCGCTTCTTGTGTTGGATAGCTGATTCAAAGAGCTTTCCAGTGGTATAAGGCTTGATACCCAATTCGTCCTGAGCTGGTTTAGAATTACAGTTATTTTAAACTGTTTTTCTAGGAGGAAAATATGGTAATCCGATTTTTCAATCGGTTAGGTATCGTATTCTTTCACTCTTTGCAATTCTTTTGGTTTAATTATATGGTGATATTCTTGCCTTGAGTTGCATGCTAGTTTTCTTAGGAGGAAAATCCCTAAGCTTAAACTTCTTTAATAACCTAGTCAACAAATTATATGTGTTTATCACTGAGGAATTAATTGGTTTGACTAGAAGTAGTTTGATATTAATTTTCTTTGTACATATGTAGATGTATGTAGATGGTCTAAGAGAGACCTTAAGATAGTTAATATCAACCACACTCAAATCTTGGATAGTAATTATAATATATTCAATGCATAATTGCTTACCTTTATTGAGTGAACGTGTTGTTAGACGATGGTTATAATTGTACTGTTGTGAAAATACATGTTAGATGAAGTAACTTGTAGCTTATATCCAATATAGCATATGTTAAAGTTGTGTAGCATGCTAGTTTTGGATATTAATCATCGTTGATTTACTTTAAACTTGATAATAGTTTATTGGTAAATTTTTCTAGTTGAAGACATTAATGGGTTGAGCCATTAGATGTTGTGGTAGTACTTGAGGTCTTGTTGATAGGGTATTCTATCTTACTTGAGCTCATGTAAAAAGAGGAGGTGGAGTCCTCAGTTGTTTTGCATATTCAGTGGCTAGATTTGCTTAAATATCGTATACTTTTTGTTGTGAGGGGTACAGTTAAAGTTTACTTTTCCTGAACCTATGATATGATATTTACCATGTTTGGCATGAATGCATTATTTAACATTGACATGAAGTTTAACCATGTCATATATTAAGTAATAAGCATCGTTGTCTACAAGAGGAAATAATATGGGAAACAATCAATATCTTCTTAAACCTAATTTAGTCAAGGAGATGTAAGGTAATGGTTTGTCTTCTTAGATAATATCCTCTAGTGACTATTTTAGACAAGGAGATGTAACGCTTGTGGATTGTCTTATTATGCATTATCCTCCTATGACTATGAATAAATAGCCAAGGTGATGTACAAGTGCGTGGATTGTCTCTCTATGTAAGTTGGAATGTTGAATGATGAAAAAAAGAATGATAATGATATTATCTTGGGTAAAACCTTTTTCATCTAATTCTTCTATTCTTTAAAATTCATTTGAATCACTTGTGGATTTCCTTTCATATAGATAGCATGAACATAATATGACTATGTTTTATATGATCCATAATCATAGACTTGAGTAAAGTATATTCTTGTCATAAGAGTGCATATTATTGTTGTTGTTTCTTTTAGTGTTTGTAGCGGTATAATGTGTTTTGCATGTAAGTTTGATTAGGTTGAGTAACCATTGAACTGTGGGGGGTGGCGACCCATATGCATGACACTGTTTTACCATAGTTCATCTCACAAGATAATTGGAAAGACACTGAACTACAAAGTATGGAAAGGTCTTGGGCCTATCCAAAAATGTTTCAAAATGTGGGGGGTGTCTTGCCAAGGCTATTGTGAATGAATCTAAAAGAAATATTTTTTTTTGAGACATAGAACTATCTAGTAGATGTTCATTGGTGAAACTCATAATAGTGATATTTGTTTTAGTTGTCATGCGTGATAACAATTTTGTAGATACCACACTATTATTGAATGTCTTATATGCTAATTTTATTTGAGGTTGTGCTTTCTGAGAAATTGGCATAGAGTGGTTGAATGTTCATAATGAACTACATAAGATAATCCCATTATTTCTGCACAAGAAATTTGGAAGACTATCAATGAGTATTTCCACCATTCACGGTGATGATGTTTATATGTTTCTTGAGGAAGATACATTAACCTATAAGGAAGTTGTCTGTCTATGAGAAGTGTCCTTTTTGAAAGATACAACTCCTCTAAACTGGACTCTTGATTTATTAGGGGATCTATAGGTTGAATTGGATCTTCAAGAGAAAACTAAAACGTGATAGTTGTATTGCAAAATACAATGCTAATAATAATAGCCAAGGGGTTTCAATCAGAGACAAGATTTATACTATTTTGAAACCTTGCTCATATAACTAGAATTTCTTCCACAGAATTCTAAAGACTCTAGTTGAGTAGTTGTGCGGAACTACAATACCAAGTAGTACCGTGATGATGAGTGAAGGTATACAATTTAGTTAAATCTTTGTATGAGTTGATTCAAGCACCTATAAATGGCATGAGCAATTCAACAACATATTAGTGTCATATGGATGTCAAAGTACCGTTGTTGATAAAAAAAATGTGTACTTTCTTTAGAACAAAGCAAGACATATGTGTTAATCTCTTTTGTTTAGATGATTTAATATCATGAGTGCTAGCATTGAGAATGTGTATGAGACAGAGAAATTCCTATTTGAAACACATCATAAACCGTCATTGAAAATGATAGTTTATTATGTTGTTAAACTCATTTCTGTAACTACTATATTCAGTTGTCAAGATGTTGACGTTTGAATATAGTTGAAGGCCACAGCGTACCTTAAACCAGACCGGGAGGATGGTATATGGGAATTTTGGGCACTACAAAATTGAATGACTAGTGAATATAGGAATTAAAACTCATGTTGGTCTCATTATATTGTTATAGCACTTAGTAGAAATATTTTTCATAGAAAAGTATGGGTATTATGATAGTAAGCATGTGTTAACACCTTTTGTGGCAAATATCCATCTTATGAAAAATAATCTCCTTGTGTTTTCTCATACTAAATATGTCAATATCAATGGTAGCCAATTGTACTTGATGGATAATGTATGTGAGACATGACATTGCCTACATTAATGGCATACTGAGCTGATAATCCATTGTGTCCTTATAAGGAACTTTGATGTATATTGTCATATTATCTAAGTACTATAGCAGAGCCATTGATTATGGACTGATATTTAGTAGATTTCCATCATTGTTAGAAGGGTAATATGTTATAAACTGGATCAAATAATATTTATGTGTTT
Organism: Coptis chinensis; assembly: GCF_015680905.1. NCBI lineage: Eukaryota > Viridiplantae > Streptophyta > Magnoliopsida > Ranunculales > Ranunculaceae > Coptis > Coptis chinensis. Next base: position 90,071,272 of record NC_141458.1, on the reverse strand, counting down.
ACCTTTGGTGGAAATTGAGTGTCTTGGATATCATCCAAGCTAATCGCCTTAGAAAAGGCATGTGATGATGCTGAGTGGGTTAGCAACCTCTTGGCAAATCTTCCCATTGGCTCTAAACAGCCTCCTGATGTGTATATGCTTTGCAACTGTCTCATTGCAATAGCTAAGACATGTTATCTTATGTGCAATGGGAAAAGAATACATGTAAGTTGAGATATAACATAATCAAGCAGATGCTAGAGATTATGTTAGGTTGGACTTAGTTTGGCCACATGTCTAACCGCACCACTTCTTTGGAGGCAAGTGGTTATACGTCGAGAGGGATGGGACTTTTGCCCAGATATAGGGCGACACTGACGGCAACCCTACCTATGTGATTGGAGATCCCATGAAGTAGGTTCAAAGGGAAAAACAAGTCACTTCGTCGTCCTACAGTACTATTATCTTATTTATTTATGAGACGTCCCACCCTATGACGAGATGGTACTATAGTATACTTTGTATAACTAGAATTGCAATAAGTAAGGATGAGTTATAACTCTTATTGGAATCCATAGTCCATTTTATAATGAGATAGTGTATTTTAACTGCAATGTACACTTGATGGATATCCACCTACGTGAATGTAGAACTGGGTCGGTTCTTATGAGTATCTGAGGCAAGTACTCTAGAGCATTCATGGAACACAAAATATATGAAGGGCCGTGAAACCGCCAAAGCAAACATATATAATGAAAGAACAATGTGGGTGCATGTCCTCTATTTTACTACAAGGGAATGTTGGTTCAAAGATTTTTTAATCCACCACTTTCACGTATTATAAGATATGTTACTCTATGACTGGTTCAAGCCCGTAAAGCACCAGTATCTTATGCATTGTTTTTTCGATTCTCTCTGGCATTTCGTTAACCCATTTCTTTTGTAATATCTTATTCCAAAATAGTGGGGGACTATTAGTATTTTGAAATAGTGGGGGATTGTTGGAATCCCTTGTGTATTTCTAAATACTAGTGTGTGTGTGTGTACAAAGTGGAGAAGATGAACAAATGGTGTTCTCTCCACTTTAGTGCATAGTAGATAGTCCCACATTGGTTATCCACCACATCGGGTAGGGTTCGGCTTGGGCTTGGGCTTACTGTTGTGGGTAGTGGTTTGACCAATAACCCAAACTTGTTTTGCTTTTTTCTTGAGCAGCAAGTTTCAGTGTTCTATTAGGAGTTGGTCTCTCTTTCTCCTAACCTCTATAAATATGACTGTGAGTCCATAGAGAGGTGAGACTTGATCAGAAACTCAACTCAGAGAAACAGAAAACTCAAACCAGTCCTTTTCTTCTTCTCTTCTTCCTGTCAGCCGCCAGAGAGAGTTATATTGCTATTCTAGAGGGTAGTCCGTTCTAGTGCAAAAGTCGTGTCATTAACCATTGAATCCTCGTGAGGAAGACGCCATTGCCTGCTTTTCGCACCATTGGAAAGGGCGAAATCTTTCCTTAAGGGACGCCCTAATCCACACCTTTGGTTATTCCCGCCATCTTTGTCCTTGTTTCTTCATTACTACTGTTCCTTCTGTTCTACTTTAGTTGCTGTGTTCATACAACTATTCTAACAGAAATTAAACTTGCATTATTCGTTGGTTGTTGTTTTGTAAAGCAACCACATACTTATTATAGTGTTAATTGACTTGTAGTGAACAATCTTTCTTATACAATGATGATGCAACATATGATGATTCTTTGGGTGAACAATCAGTGGATGATTTTTGAAATTTACATGTTAAAAGGATATTGGGAGGGATGTATTTTGAAAAGTGCATGGATCTTCTTTTAAGCATTTTGTTTCTGTTTTATTGTGCTTGCTGCTTGGACAAATTTATTGCAAGCTGGAATAACCATGTTTATTATATGCCATAAGACTATTATATGAATTTGAACTTTTTTTGCTATGATTTGTTGTTAGGATCCTTGTTTTTGTTAATTTACATTAACTTATTGCCAAAGTGGTAAAACGTACAAATTAATGGTATTCAACATACAAGCGTTTAAAGGAATATATATCTAACAAAACAAAAGTATTATTGCCATAATGTGTAGTTCACTAGAGTTTCATTGACATTCCAATATTCATCCATATGCATATACTCCCCACGACCAGATGGTAAACCATTCTATTTCTTGGAAGGGGCAAAGCAGGAGGATGTGTTACTTGATCCAATTTCCAGCAGGATACCCACTAGTTCTAGATTGTGTCAAGAATTCATGAACCTTCAGTCCATGTAAAAGAATCTTCATCACCAAGCATTCTTAGTTGCTCCATTGAGCTTCATAAGGGCACATCTAAATCACAAAATTCCAGTGCAATTACTCCCTAATTATGGAAGAAATAAACTCCTCTTTAAATATCGTATAGAGGGAAACTGATGTAAACAGATATTTAGAGTTAGGGCGAAACGCTAATTTTATACTCTTTATGAGTGTCCAGTTCGGTACTCTCCTCGCAATGCAACTGCGGGACTCTTCTAAATTCAAGAAATTGTCTGACATTGACGAAAGAACAGGTCCTAGTTGCACATGAACCGGTGACGGATAATAGCAATATCAGCTTTTTGACTGAGGTGAGAAAGGTGGATCATTATTTCACTTGCGGCACATGTAAGAGTTCAGGCAAACCAAAGCCAACAAAACATGACAAATTGAATTCATCTGCTAAATCATGAGCAACATATTTCTAATTGTGAACTAGCTCAAACACTCGATGTACTTGAGCCAATTGAATTTTCTTTGCACTAACTGATCCCCCAAACACCTCTACCAAACCACCATCTATAAATCCCCAAAACACATTTTAACCGTCACGTCAACAACAAACACCATTTTTTCATATTCCATGTCAATCTCTTGTGCTGGAAAAAAAAAATAATAATCAAGAGAGATGTTTATAAATGGTGAAATTGTTCGTTTTTTTTTTTAAACTAAGGAGAGAGAGACGAGAAAGAAAATAGTGTGGAAGAAAAAAGAACAAGAGAGAGAGAGTCACAAAGGAGAGAGAATATTAATTGGGTTATTTCTTTTTTTTTTTTTTTTTTTTTTTATGCGGTTTTAAGGTATAGTGCGCGAGTGGGTTTTTTTTTTTTAAGTGGAAATTTTATTGATAATGATAACGAGTTTTACAAATGATTAGGACAAACGTGCAATAAATTGCTCTGCAAATCCCTTCTGAATGGCAAATCATATTCTCCTAAATACAAAATTGTTAGAATCAGCTATCATTACGTTACTGTCCATAACTTTCTGCAATCTCTTAAGAAGCTCAACAGACTATTGTGCCAAGAAACCAAAAGTGTCGAAATTGAACAGAATGAAATAATGCTGGTTAGCCTTACAAACATCCTCGTGTTTCTCAATCTTCCCTACCGCTGCTCTATTAGCTGCTTCTCCAATCTCAAAAACTCCATTCCCAAGTCCTACCAGCGGAGAGGCTCCAATTACATCAACACATGCATGCTTCCCTTTAGACCAACTGGAGATCATACATCCGCAGGCCGAAGTGTCGATCTTCCCTCGTGTGTGTGTGTGTGTGTGTGTGTGTGTGTTTTTTTTTTTTTTTTCTCACGTGATATCCCTTGTTTTTTTATTAAGTTCGTATAAGTACATCCATTTGGGAGTGGGAATGATATATATATATATGGCTACCAATGGGTACCCGATTAGCCGGAATCGGAATCGAAACCGAATGTTCCGGTTCTGGGTCTTAAAAAGTTAGACCCATTTAAAATGGATCATTAAGAACTGAACCGATAAATAACCAAAACCGTAGAACCGAATAGTAAAAAACCCGTGAGTACTCGAAACCGATTATTATAATTTCAATATATAAAATTTAGTATTATATTACATTTAAGATAATCAAACTCATACATTATAATATAAAATATGTTTTTTACGTGTAAAAGTCTATTAAATATATAGAGCATAATAGTGAATATGTATTGTTAAATGTATATTTTATAACTATATGTTAAACAAGTGTATCATAGATGTTAATAATAATGTCAACGTGTATATTATGAATTAACTAATACATTTTATATTTATTAACTTATGCATGTGTATATTTAAATAGGATACATATGTTTGATATATTGTGGTACACGCACTTATTATAAACCAATATATAGTGTTCATGTTAAAAATTAGTGATGAGATGTAATTGTAAGACGCATGTACTCGCATTTTCAATTTAAAATGCGAGTTAATACATGTGTACAAATATATATGTGTATGCACATAAAATATATCAAGTCAACAAATATGTGATTGCACGTGTACACGATCGAGTTAATACAAGGAAACAAATATATGTGTATTCACGTATAAAAAAATAAAATAATAGGGTTAGATATTTGATATGATTATTTTAATTTCTATATCAAAACTTGAAATTATCACATGAATGGTAAATATTTTAATGTGTATGATTGATATATGTTCATAGATTGATGTAAATATGATTGTTTTTTTTTTTTTTTAAAGATAAGCTAAGGTTAGGCTGACCCTCACCTATATTAATTAACCATATCTTACATAGATAGTACCTCGTGCATCCTCCTCTATTAGTTTTTGCAATTCTCTATCTAAAGGAGGAATAAACACTGATAACTCATTACATAAATATGGATTAAGCCCAGCAAGTAAGTCTGCCGGGTTATTAACTTCCCTAAAAACATGCGAGAAGGAACAAAAACTAAAATGTTCGGCTATCTTTGATATCTGGGCTTCTATATCCACGCATGTCCATGGTGGTTTTGCTATCTTATTGATGATGTTCACTGCTGTCTGGGAATCTAATTCAACTTCCACCTTTTGGACTCCTATCTCATAGCATACCTCAAGCCCAATTCCTATAGCTTTTAGCTCCTGAAAAATCACCGCCTGCTTATCTCCACTTCCAGAGTAAGTAGCCATCACCGCTCCATCACTATCTCTGATTATACCTCCATGTCCAGCTCCGGTCTCCGTCAATGCACCATCAGTATTCAGTTTTACTATTCCCTGTTTCGGTGGTATCCAGCTGCACTCTTGCTTCTTCTGCTCTTGAAACTTTATTTGTATGCCCAGTGACTGGCATAGATTCCTTGCTTCAGTGGATTCTATGACTTCAGTAACTTGTGTCTGGATGTATGCCTTTGTCTCTCTGAGTATTCTCCTTAGCACCACTGCAGCTGGTCTCTCATTGTTCTTGAATCTGCGCCCATTCCTTTCTTTCCAAATTCCATCCACAGCCGCACAAATGTAAACCTTGTAGACTTTAGCCACTACACTCGACCCTTTACATACTCTCAACAGTGACGACCGTTCTCTGTTCGAGCTTCTACAGTCTGCCTTAATTCCTAGAGCAGTTTTTATACCTTTAATGATCTCACGTGAGTATATACACTCAAAGAAAAGGTGATTAGAAAACTCTCTGCTCTGATTACACAAACAGCAGGACGAGAAGGAGATGATCTTCTTGTATACTAACCTATCTTGCGTGGATAAACTGTTAGAGAACATGCAGCCGGGTAGTAAAGGAATGTCTTGGTATAACCAATCTTCCCCAAACAAGTCTCTGCCATTTTACTTTATCACCTTTTCTTCTCAAGGCTTCATACGCGCTGTTCAATGTAAACTTGCCACTAGGATGAGGCTTCCACACTACTCGATCCTGATCAAGATGTTTATTGATCCTTGTGTTGAGAATGTCCTCTCATAACCTGTTACATTGGATGTTATGTACCACTTCATTCCAATGTCCTTCTGATATGAGCTCATCCACTGTGGCATTGATAGGAATTTGTAATTCAGCTACTGCATGTGCATTGAGCAAGAGAGGACTACTGTTGCACCAGATATTATGCCATAATAGCGTATCTCGTCCATTTGAGATAGAGTACAGGATTAGTTCTCGCGCTTCTTTTCTTCTCTGTAGGATGTTCCTCCAAGACCATTGTTTCGACCAGATATGATCAAAACATCAAGTGTTGATAAAAGAGACGAAGAACGTAGAAAAGTCATTGGAAAAATGATGGTGATCGGGGGAATGATGAGACTGTACCTTGCGGTTGCCTACGTACCCAAATTATCAATGGGATCAAGTCTCAAGAACGTAGTTCTGAATGAAAAATAGTTTGGTCTTTATATAGGTAGAGTAGAGAATCCTTATAGCTCAAGTATTCTTTTAGCTTGAGTCATTGTGATATAATATAACTCTCAACTGATAATTATCTCTTTTGATAAGAAACGAATCTGGACATAAATTAACGTACATTAGTGGCAAGCCATGTGGCTAAGGTTCACCTTTAGACACATGAGTTAATGGCCTTGTACATACATCGATTCATGGTATTACGAATGGGCTTTAGCCCCGGATTAAACGAATAAAGTGGAGATTCCTACCAATGGGCGTTAAGCCCCGTAGGTGGGGGTCGAACACACCCCCTCTTTGGCATGCAAATAAAATTCATATGGCAAAGAAGAGAAGAAAAATCGAGGAAAAAATGGAATAAGAAAAGAGTGAGCGGAATGTATAACAAAGTGTCGTGTGAATGTAAACAATAGGAAAATAGATAGTCGGGAAAAATTCGTGAATTATCGGGAACGAAATAATGTCAAACTAACATATACGGGACGCAATGTAGTTAAATAAAAGATGACTGAAAATGCACAGAAAAAATTGCAACAGAAATTGATGGCCGAAACTGTATCGAACGCATTATGTAATAATACGAAAATTGATTTCGATGACGCATGCCAGCGGAAGATTTATATTAGGATTATACAATTAAAATTAAGTGTAAGGGCAGTTTAGTAATAATAGAAAGAAAAATAAGTTAAATACGAATTGGATTCGAAGGTGAAGAGTTTAGCGAGGATGCCAACTTCGGATAAATAAGAATTCGGATTAGATAAGAATTTGAAGTAGATAAGAATCCAACAATGTAAAACTAGATCTAAGAAATATTATATAAATACTGGCTAAGCTCCATATGCAAAACAGTAACAGTAGACGGAAAAAACTAAGTAAAGAAAGATATACAAGGGTGAGTACAGCTTTATCGGATCAATTCTAAAGGTTCGCTTCATAATTTTCCCATGCTAAAAACCACAAACGGTCGAGAGAAAGAAGAAAATCATGGCAAACATCAAAGCGTTGTTCTGATCTCGCCTTCTCCGGATTCTAGCTTTTGTGAAATCAATGGTAATATAATAATGTTTCTCTTTCTTACATAATAATTACGTGTTTAACTTATTTATTATTCTTTTTGATAGAGTAATTGGTGGATAGTATCTTATTAGATTTAAGTAATTGGTTTGTTTAGTTTCATACTTTCACTTATGTCGATTGAAGAATCTCTATTTTGTTATGATTTTTTTATTCCAAAGATCGACTTTTTTTAGGTTTTCAGGTTTTGTTCCTGGTATATAATACACAATCTTGAGTATATAAAAACTGTTTATATGTGATAGTTATTCCCTAACTGAAAATTTAGTGTGTGTTAAGCTTCAAAAACGTGTACTCCCTAATTGACGCATGAGATTAGAATATTAGATTGTCTTCAATCTCGGGGACAAACGCGGAACTAGGATTTCAAGTCAAGGAAACTCGGTTTGAATTAAACTCCTAACTAAGTATAAAGTTGTATGCTAAGTTGTTAAATAGCCCCTGTTAGCCTTGTTTCCGGTCCCCCTCTGCCTTCACAAAATTTGAAGAGTACCCATATTGATTCTTCATTGTATGTTAGAATTATCGATATGACGATCACTGAATTACGATCACAGTCATTACTATCAGAGTATATGGCTAATGACTACACCACACTTATAATATAAGTTTAAGACATGACAAAAAAATGCCAGGATTACGACAAAGTGGTGTCAATTATTAGTTATCTTAAAATTTTGGTTAAGTCAGAAAGATTGACGAATTTTTTCTTTTTGCTGCAGGTTGAAACGGAGGTATGATGAGCAAAAGATATTTACGAAAAGTCTGCGAAAAAAATTTCGAACGGAAAGATCTCAATGCCTTGTAAAAAATAAATAAGGTGAAGATAATTTTCAATCCGCTCAGAAAGTTAACGTAATGCAAATTTTTTGCCGCACGGAGAAACAGCAGTAGTACGAGCAAAATAGATTCACAAGGAGTCGACGGAGAAAAATTTTGCGTAACAAGGTGTCAATTAATGTCGTAGAAGAATGAAAGAAGCTGAAAGAAGTTTCGTTGAAAGATCGTAACATTGCCTTAGAAAAAATAATTAAGCTGGCATATAGTTTTGCTTGAAACGGAAAGAGTTGTACGAGTTGTATAAGCAAAAAACTGATAAGGAATCATTGGCTTTTCCCAAACCAACGATTATGTGATTGTGTGAATGTAATATCATAGAGCTAAAAATTCTTGTGATGGAAAATAAAAATAAAGTAAGGGTTTACTATTGAATTTTGTTGTGACAGATAACATACATGCGGAAAACTGACAATTTTGTTGATTTATGTAGTTGAAATGAAATAGAACGAAACGCCCCCATGTAGAGAAAAACGCCCCCCATGCTAACTTAACTCGACAAAATTAGACTAAGCGAGTGTAAAAGCGTTCAACTTAGACTGACGAAATTAAACGTGGTAATTTCGTCATATTTTATCGTAGCGATAGTAACGACTAAGCGAGCGTAAAAGCGTTCAACTTAGACTGACGAAATTAAACGTGGTAATTTCGTCAGATTTTATCGTAGCGATAATAACGACTAAGCGAGCGTAAAAGCGTTCAACTTATACTGACGAAATTAAACGTGATAATTTTGTCAGATTTTGTCGTAGTGATAATAACGACTAAGCGAGCGTAAAAGCGTTCAACTTAGACTGATGAAATTAAACGTGGTAATTTCGTCAGATTTTATCGTAGCGATAAACGACTAAGCGAGCGTAAAGCGTTCAACTTAGACTAACGAAATTAAACGCGTGGTAATTTCGTCCGATTTTATCGTAGCGATAGTAACGACTAAATGCGGCGTAAAGCGTTCAACTTAAACCGAAAAATTAAACGTGGTAATTTCGTCAGATTTTATCGTAGCGATAGTAACGACTAAGCGAGCGTAAAAGCGTTCAACTTAGACTGACGAAATTAAACGTGGTAATTTCGTCAGATTTTGTCGTAATGATAATAATGACTAAGTGAGCGTAAAAGCGTTCAACTTAAACCCCATGAAATTAAACATGGTAATTTCAAATTCAGATTTTATCGTAGCGATAGTAACGACTAAGCGGCGTAAAGCGTTCAACTTAAACCCGGCGAAAATTATAATGTGGTAATTTAAAATTGATTTTATCGTAATGATAGTAACAACTAAGCGAGCGTAAAAGCGTTCAACTTAGACTGACAAAATTAAACGTAGTAATTTCGTCAGATTTTGTCGTAGTGATAATAACGACTAAGCGAGCGTAAAAACGTTCAATCTTAGGTATCCATTTTAAATTAATCGTGATAATTTCGTCAGATTTTATCGTAGCGATAGTAATGTTGCGATGGAAACAAAATTATAACATTAGAACTCAGGTTTTTCGTTCAACTTGTTAATTTTGTCCGCTCATTTAGTAAAATAATTTGTTGCGACGAGCCAGAAACAAACACTGTCAGGGGCCGTCGGAAATAACCAACAATGTCAAGGCCCCATTTCGCAAATGACCAAGGTTTATGGATTGGATGACGCTTCGTCGCGGGAAGTTGACCCATATCATATATCATGTGTTTGACAAGGCACACACTTCTCGGACAAACACTTAACATCCTTTGGCATGTATGGCCACCAATACCATTGGGTCATTGCTATGTGAGCGAGACTTCACCCCCGGGAGTGATGTTCACATAGTCCTGAATGAATTTCTTCGAGGCCTAGTAAATTGTTCGTTCTGCCCAAACAACGAAGGATATGATTGAGACTTGTGCTGCCGTGATAGAGTTTTTTAGTCATTAGGAATTCCTGAGCATCGTCAGCTGCATGATCGTCGTCGGTAGATACCGAGACATTATCAGTGTCAAGCTCGTTGGAATCATCTTACAGCATAAGTGGTTAATTCAGGGGTTATTAAATAGCGGATTGCGACTTGATCTTCCACGGATAAGTATCACGATAGAATCGGGATGCCTTACATCATAACGCGGATAATTGCATGCGGTAATGATAGATGTAAAATTTCATGCAATTCGTTGAACGAAGTCTAAATAAACGTCCATTCTATCATTGCGAGCCGCATATTATCATTCAAATTGGCTAACGACTAACTTAGAATAATTAATTGTAACTTAGTCCCCCCCCCAGCTGAAGAGTTATGCGTATACCACAAATGACAGTTTCGGACTCGGCCATATTATTTGACGTGTCAAATCCCCAATCTAGAGACCTCTCAATTATGTCTTCATTCAGCTTCAAGATGACACAAACAAGACCGGAGGCGGACTTATTATGCGAACTATCGGTGTAAATCTAGCAATTAGCTGATATATCCAATAAATAGTTCAAGTCATCGCCCCCGGAAGGTAATGACAATTAGAGATCGATGTTTTCCTCATCGAGTAATGCTTTCGACATAGAAATATCATCAATAAGAAAATCAGTCATTAGAGAAACCAAAGTTTGTCGCTGTTTAATTGTATGAGTGTCAGAGACAATGTTGTAAACGCTAAGGTAACTTTTCCATTCTGCGACTCGATCCGTAGACGTTGCGAAAAAACTTGCGCAGCGGATATTCGACAAGTATAAACTTCGACTATTCCTTCTTTGAAATAAGCTTAAGATGTCTGACAGCATGAAACAAGGCCAGTGTAATATTTTCAATACAAGAATGCCTCGAGACATATGACGGACATTATCCGCAATAGATGACGAAGAATCGTCAGAGGCAATAACTTCGTGCTGAATAATTTGGCGCATCGTTGAAACGGTAGTCGGGTCGTATGCAATCGGATGTTGAAAAGGAATAGGAAGGAGTAATTCGATACCGCCAAGTTGACCTGGAACCGCACATTCGCGATGATGGTTAGTAAGTGCATCGAGAACTTAGGCTCGTCGAGTATTGGTCATAACTTTTGTAGAACGTGATCGTCGGTTTTGCATAAGAATCGCAGACGGCGCCAATTATGTTTCAACCAGATATGATCAAAACATCAAGTGTTGATAAAAGAGACGAAGAACGTAGAAAAGTCATTGAAAAAATGATGGTGATCGGGGGAATGATGAGACTGTACCTTGCTGTTGCCTACGTACCCAAATTATCAATGGGATCAAGTCTCAAGAACGTAGTTCTGAATGAAAAATAGTTTGGTCTTTATATAGGTAGAGTAGAGAATCCTTGTAGCTCAAGTATTCTTTTAGCTTGAGTCATTGTGATATAATATAACTCTCAACTGATAATTATCTCTTTTGATAAGAAACGAATCTAGACATAAATTAACGTACATTAGTGGCAAGCCATGTGGCTAAGGTTCAGCCTTAGACACATGAGTTAATGGGCCTGTACATCGATTCATGGTATTACGAATTGGGCTTTAGCCCTGTCGATTAAACGAATAAAGTGGAGATTCTTACCAATGGACGTTCGCCACGTAGGTGGGGGTCGAAACAACCATGAACAGTCTTACGGGATTGTCATAGTCCACAAGAACTTATTAGCCAACTTATTCTTCCACACCCAATCAGCCCAAATACTACTCTCCTTGGCAGCTACTTTGAATAGCAGCCCGCAATAAGCACCTATATTCCATACTTCCATATTCATAATGCCCAATCCGCCTTCTTCTTTCATCTTGTAGATGGTTCTGAGGCTCACTTGATGCACACATCTCTTGGTATTAGTTCCACTCCAGAGTTAAGTTGCACATATCTTTTCCACATTCTCTAGTACCATTTTTGGTAGGATGAATGTTCTAGCCCAGTATATATGTAATGAGCTGAGCATTGATAAAATCAGTTACAGTCTGCCTGCATGAGAGAGTAATTTTGCTTTCCAATCCTTGATTCTGCTTGTGACCTTATCTATTAGGCTGACATTCTTTGACACCAAGACGAGTAGAAAATAGTGGAAGTCCTAGGTATCTTACTGGAGGAGTTACCAGTTCAATGCCTAGTATCTGAGCCAAATCCAAAGAGGCTTGTTGACTCATGGAACCAGTCATAATAGTTGGCTTGTGCGAATTTATCTGTAGTCCAGTCGCTGCACTGAATTCCAACAAACAATCTCTGAGAGCTTAGATTGAATTCACTTCACCTTTGCAGAAAATTAGAACATCATCAGCAAAAGCCAGGTGTGTGAGCTGATTTCTCTTGCATTTAGAATGGTATTGAATAAGTTTGTTTTCAATACTCACTCTAATCAGACAACCTAGAACTTCCATGATAAACACAAACAAATATGGATACATGGGGTCTCCCTGCCTTAAGCCTCTGCCTCCAGGAAAGAACCCTTCCGGAGAGCCATTTATGAGGACAGAATAAAAAGGTGAGCTGATGCCCATCTGAATCCACAATATCATCTTCGGCGGAAACTGGAATCTGTCTAGCATGTAGAGGATGGATTGCCAACTCACCATGCCATAGGCCTTTCTGATATCCAGTTTCACTGAGCATCTGGGGGTGCATGTCTTCTTTCATAGCCTCTCATAACTTCATGAGACATTAGTATATTATCATGTATCGATCTTTCTGGAATGAAAGCCAGCTGATTTTCGTATACTATCTCAGGCATCACCATCTTCAACCTATTGGTAATGACTTTGGCCACACCTTTGTAGATCGTATTGCACAAAGCTATAGGTCTGAAATCTTCAACTTTGGAGGGTGATATCACTTTTGGGATTAGACAGAGGAAAGTTGCATTAATACTCCGAGGCAACTTATGTGTTCTAAACACATTCTTAATTGCGTTCACAACATCCACCCCTACCGTATCCCAGCAGTATTTGAAGAAGAAAGGATTATATCCATCAGGTCCTAGTACCTTGTTATTTTCCATCTAAAAGAAAGCTTCCCTAATCTCTGTTTCAGTCACCTCGGCTTCCAACACAACACTCATACCTGGCTCAATGGTTTCTTTAACTTTCAGCTCCATGAAGAAGTCTCTGTCGCTAACTGGTGGTCCTGTAGCACCCAACATTTGTGTGAAGTATTTCACAATACTATGAGTTACCTCTGCCTGACCATGCACTATGCCACCACTATCATTCTCTATCATCCATATACCTTTTCTGGCTACCTTTTCCTTTAAAGAGTTGAAGAAAAACTGTGAACATTTATCTCCTTCTGTCATCCAATGGGCCTCAGACTTTTAGTCCATATCTATTGCTTCGGCTCTTGCTAAATCAACATATTTTTTCATAGCCTCTTTTTCACCTCTTCCCAACCCCACATCAGTTGGATTGTTTTGGAGTAGTATCTGTGCATCTTGTAGCTGTTGCCTTGCTAAAATAACCAGCTCATGTAGGTTAGAAAAGTTTTTCCTGGCCCACGGTTTAATCCTCTCCTTAAGCATCTTAAGCTTTTGTATGAGAACATACATAGGATTTGCATAAATCCTTGTATTCCAAACTTCCTCTAGAATGGTTCTGAACTCTAGTTGATACACCCAAAAGTTGCAAAAACGAAATGGTGTTGGGGCTCGACTAAAATCATGCCATGTGAGGAGCATGGGGGAGTGATCAGATACTCCCTGAGGTAAGAATTAGGCCCCTGAGTTTGGATATGCTTTTAACCACAGGCTGTTCACTAGGCATCTATCTATTCTAGACATAATACTTGCAGAACCAATAGATTTATTCCACCAAGTATAAAAAAATCCGCTAGAGTTGATGTCCGTTAGTCCTGCATTCTGAAGACAGAGTATAAAATCAAGGGCTTCCCTTGGATGCATAGGGTCCCCACCTACTCTTTCATTAGCAGTCCTGATGTTGTTAAAATCTCCCGCTATACTCCACCAGTAAGAAAAAATTCTTCTGCCTTGGGAAGGTATTCCACACTACAGTGGATGAATTGCTCAGACATCTCTATTTTTTGTACCTTCACAACAAAAGGATCCCAACAAATCCAAATTTTAATTTGTTAGTACTAAGACTCGAACCTTGGGTGACTATTAAACAAGCTAGGATCTCTACCACTACACCACAACAGCTTTTCTTAGTAAATATGATTGTTGATACATCACTAATTATACATAAAATATTATCATATAAAAAGAAAAAAAAAAATAAAAATAAAAACAAGTTTTAGTGTTTAAATTATTGAAATTGTTTAATAATCATAATAAATAATAAAGACCCAAATTAGAACCGAAACCGATAAAAACCCGTGGGTTTTTATGGTTTTGGGTTGGGTTCTATAATTCTCATACTAAAATTGTTGAGAACTGAAACCGATAGAACCGCAAATAGTAAAACCCAAACCCAAACCGCTAAAACCCGACCCAAAATAGACCCGTTGGCACCCCTAATATATACAGTCATTCTAAAATAAGTATGTAGATAAAATTTCACCTATAAAATGAATTAAAATCTAATTTTTTGTGATTATGAAACACTCACTATAAAGATCATCTCCACAAAAGTTCAGCTCATTTGGAAACTTCTAGCATAGATAAAAATTGTTGTAATCTTTAAAAAAAAAAACTAACGGTCCAGAAATATTGAGTTTTTGCAATAATATTTTGTCAATGTTGGAGGTTTCCAAATTAGCTGAAATTTTATGGAGATAATCTTTATAGTGAGTATATCATATCCACAAAACAATGAGGTTGAATTCATTTTCTAGGTGAAACTTTACCTACATGGCTATGTACTTATTTTAAGTTAACTTAAGTAACTACTTTTTAGAGAATGACTATATATATATGTGTGTGGGGGGATATAGCCATTCCTGAGCCACTCCATCGACTTACACATTGAATTAAGACCCCATTTCTTGTGGATATGATCTTCTCACAATAATGGGTAGCATGCCCACAAAATTTCATCCTATCTGGATATATCCAACCTTGCGAAAACTAGTGTTCAATTTTGAACATTTATCTAATGGTCTAGAATTTTCCGATTTCATAATAACATTTGAATAGATTAGACATATTTGAATGAGTTGAAATTTGGTAGGTATGTTATTTATGGTGGGGAGATCATATATACAAAATATCATCCCTTAATTCAACTTGTAGGATGATATATATATATATACTAGTGTTCCGATCACTTTACTCTAAAAATCGACTCAAATACTCTAAATCTATTCAGACTCCCTTAACAACTTGTTTGGGATTCCATTTCTTACGTGGCATCTAAACTCTATTTTCTATTTCCAAAAAACAAAAACAAAAAAAATATATAAATAAATAAGAAATAACTTACCTAAAGAGTGGGAAAGCTCATGCATGAGTCTTCGTTTCCACATCTATATCTTAATATTAAAGCTCACACAAAGGATATTTTTCAAGCTCTATTAAAGTTCCACGTCATCTCCTATTAAAATGGAAAATTATATTCTATTAGGAAAAGAAATTCTAGCACTTCTAATTAAAACGTGAATCATTCTCCAATTAAAACGGGAATCACACTTTTAAATTAAGCCAACTATTAAAACGGTGATCTCTCTCCCAATTAAAAAATAGATTTTTAAACCCTCTAAAACACTTAGATACACTTTTCTAATCTATCTATATCATAATAGTAACCTTCTAAGACTTCTGGAACTCATATACTAGACTTCTAGACACTTATAAATTATACTTAAATAATAAAAATGGAAATTACTTGTTTTTAGTAAATTTGGATTTACTAAAAACAATTAGACAATAACCATAGGCTTTATATATGTTCTGCATCAGTCTCCCCTTCTTTAAAATAACTCGCCCTCGAGTTATGCATATATAAGAATAACAAAGGCTTTAGTGGTGCAAGATGTGAGAGACCTAGTTACATAAATCTTCCATATTTTCTTTCGACGCCTTTTCTTCTGTATTTTCATTGGTCTTCTAAAACTTTGAAATACATGTAGTTTTGAAACATCATTCTTCTCAAACCGAATATTTGCATTCAACACAAAACTTTTGAGACAAACATGAACATCAACCAACTTTTCACAAAAATTAGAGTATGGATATTTGGAAAGATATTTCTCTTGATATGATTGGACTACCATATTATTCTCCTCCTCTTTAAACAGTGATCAACCACAAGTTATTGCTTTTCAATACAAACTTTGACAACTTCTTGTAAGTTGTGGATTAGTTGAGTGTTTGGGGTTGGTAGAGGATTTGGATGAAAGAATTGAGATTTTGGGTTGTTTATTTTGGGTGGAGGTATAGGTAATATGGGTGTTGTTATTAGTTGTGGTGTAGGTAATATGGGTATTGGGAGTGAACTCTTTTGTGTAGGTAATAGTGTTGGAAAGGTTTGGGTAAGCGGCGGGGAAGGTTGAAGTACACTAGGGTATTAAGCAGTGGTATAAGAGTATTGACTACGAGAAGGGTGTTGAGGGGTGGATGGGTGAGGTTGAGGTATTGGATTGTAGTTGCAATATTTTGGAGATATATCAAATTGTGTAACATGGGGCAAATATAGAAGACGTCAAACATATTTTATACTACGAAAAGAAAAAATTGGTGGTTCACCGGCCTCGTTGTTGTCGCCGTCTTCGTAGGAATTCAATCCATATAAATTTTGCTTCTCCTCTAAGGTTTCTAGTTGTTCATTGAGTTTTGTCTTGTTTCAAAGTGCTTTTGCACCAAAAGACATCTTCAATTTTTTTAAGCTAATAATCTACATGAAATTGTCCATCAAAATAGACAACTGGACGATATTCAGTCTTGTCGTAGAAACTTGCATTCCAATCAGATATCCATCTATACTTGTCACGAAGCAGATAAGGTTCTAAGCGAATAGAGTTTTGTTGTTGATACCACATTACATCTTGCAATGTACGCGACAAAGAACTAGAAGACGCTTGAAATTCCATATTCAAATTCAATTCCCGTCTTAAATTGACACTCTACACGAAAATTGCAATATCTTTTTCTTCTGAACTCCAAATCGTGATCCTTTTTTTATTTGTTGGAAACTAGACTTCCATATCTTTACAATGGTATATAGAACGACTTCTAAGTCTAAGTGTGTTGTTCTATGGAAATTTCTAAATATGACGAAAAAAATTTCTTTTTGTTTTTGTGGTGGTGGTTGAATGAAAACAATGGTGGTGGACAAAGATCGTTGGTGATGGGGTGGAAAATGAAAAATAGAGATAATAGAAAATCGAATCTAAAGATATGGATACACTATGGGTGGTGCGTTGGAATTAAAAAAAAATCATACCTTTGTCTTCTTGTTATGAGCTTTAATGGAAAAAGATGGTATCAACATTATGGTTGGTGAGATACAAATCCTTCAATAAAAAAAATATTCAATTCAAAGATACTCTAAATAGAAGAAGCCATTATTTACGTCCTGGGAACGTTCTTCAACTTCAAACTGAATATCAACTCTATAACACCGACAAAATCTAATACCAATTGATGTAACGGAAGCGATAATAAAAAGTTCAATAGAACATACAATAGATAAATTTAAACAGAAGTTTATTGATAATAATGAAGAGTTGATTAAATTTTTTGTCCGTGAAGCTCTTTATATAGAGAACTACTTCAAATCATATCATTTTAAAAACAAAGACGGCTCTAAGGGGGTAGCACCTAGGGCCCCCATGACATAGGCTATTAAAAAGGCCCCCAATCAGGTGACCCATTCTATACTATTATAGCTCAGTTTGTTCAATTTGTTCAATTTATGCAAAAGTAGCTCAAATGGGGAGTCAAACCGAGATGAATTGAATGGAATTTCAACATTAACACCACTGAACCACACACTTTTTAATGATATGGATCTTTTAAAATTTACTAATTTTCAAATACAATCTGCATATCATTTTTTGCTAGTTTTTTTGTGGTTTTACAAAGGCTCCCCCATCAAAGAGCTGGCCTAGGGCCCCTACAATCTCAGAGCCGGCCTTACTTAGAAACCCTCTAAAACACTAATAAATATTTTCCTAAATTATCTATATAATAATAGTAACATTCTAATACTACTATAACTCATAAACTAGACTTCTAACCCCTTCTAAATTGTACTTGAATAATAAAAAAAAAAATAAATTGTTTTTAGCAATCTTGGATTTACTAAATACAATTTGACAAATTAATATAACCATAGATTCTATGTTCTACATCACTCTGTCACCCTGTGTACGTGCACAAATATTCTCAATGAACAATGCCCACGTACAGATGTGTGAATTGGGATTAGGGCAGGGATCGGGTCGGATATGGCTATATCCATCCGAATCCGAATAGTTTCATAATATCCGAACCTAAACCCGATTATATCCAAAATTTAATATCTGAACCCGACCTGAACCCGATCGAATCCGATTAACCCGATCGGATAACACTAAAAATTAAAAAAAAAAAAAGCCCAAAAAATATATCCGAACCCGAACCGAATAAGTAAACGGATATAAAAATCGACCTGAACCCAAAACCCTAAACCCTAAACTATTTGAATTCGGGTCGGGTTAGATTCGGGTCAAATCTGACCCGATTCCCTGCCCTAATTGCGATAATATTATAAACAAAGTGTCAGCTCATCCCTTATGCGAGTTAGGTGGCCGCCTAAAGCCTCTCTTTTGAAAATGCCTCAAAACGTCATAAACACCTTTATGCTTGTTAATAAATTACTTCGGCTATTGTTGTGTGAAAATAAGAAAAAGGATAAAACAGTAAATCGACCCAATCAAATATGTACAAAATCTATGCCGACCGCCATTATTTTAGGAGAAAATTTTGGGAAAAGTTATGTGCCCCCACTAAATTTAGGAGAAAAAGTTAGGAAAAGTTAAGTAGAATAATATCCAGTAGTCCACTACAATGTGTAGCATATAAACATTTATAACAAATCCAATGGCATCTAAAGCAACATCACTTTAATTTTTTGTGAGATTATCTTTACTGAATCAAATTGTTTGCTTGAAAAAAGGAAAATGAGAGTAAATAGTAAAGGCACTCCCATCCTTCTATCTTCTACATACTGATACTGCTAAATGGTGCTATATTTTTCTTCATAAACAAAATGAAAATAGTGTTACATTCATCCTCAATCTCTTATCGTGTTTCGATTTTAGTCTTCGTCATTTTTGTTTTTGTTTTTTCTTTGTTACGAATATGCTGCTAGTTTGATATTCTTTTTCAATTGATCTTAAAGCCGACAGGGTCCGAAAGGTTAGAGAAAGAGCCTTTCACATCCTTTGTTATTTTGGTTTGACAAAACCCTCACATATGATTTTCGCCTACGGCCTCTATTCGAGTTGAGGCGGCCCTGTAAACAGACGCCTGGGGGGGAGGGATTCTTTTTCAGAATGTTTGGCTCACCCTTAACGAAAACAATACACTGATTGATAAGTACTACCTATTGAATTTGGACTTTTCCAGAATGAATTATTGCACCAGAATACTATTTGTAAAGGGAAAAAAAAAAACAGCACCTTTATATATCCTCATTGTGTTCTCCATATGTTCTAATACAGTAATACCATTTCGAGGAGTTTCTGTTCTCCATTGATCGATCAATTTGTACGTCTTACACTTTTTTTTCCGATAATCTTGTATGTCTTACACTCTTACCACTGTTGATGTGGTAATTAAAGTACATTTCTGTTTCTCCTTTCTTCTTAATTAGTAATTTTCTTTTGTTAGGCTGTTTTGCTAAGCGCATTCATTATTAATCAGACCCTCGAGTACCACAAGCGTGTAGGCGAAAAGATGGATCATTGTGGTTTTTTACTTATTTTATCAGCCACACTTGGTTGATGGGATTTTGAAACAAGAAATAAGCCAAAAAGCCCAATTTCCAATTTTAATCATAGTCACAATTGGATTTTGAAACTATTAATAAAGATATTTTTTAGTTTATAACTACTAACAAAAACCAGATTTCACGTTTTAATTATTAATAAAGACAGACTTAACTTTTTTTATTTTTTACTTTTTCTAATTTCACTCTTCTATATTTAATATATACTGACGTTTGTGCATACTTCGCATACCAAGAGATAGTATGCACTGACACTTGTGTATACTATTTTCTTTGTAATGTTTGGTATGCATTGACGTATGTGTATACCTCCTATACCAAGAGATAGTATGCACTGATATTTGTGTATACCATTTTCTTTGTAATGTTTGGTATGTACTGACATCTGTGCATACCTCGCATACCAAGAGATGGTATGCATTGACACTTATGCATACCATTTTCTTTGTGATGTTTGGTATGATCGACGCCTCACAGTCGCATACCTCGTGAAAGTGATATATACACCGACACTTATACATACCATTTTTCTTTTGTGATGTTTGGTATGTATAGACGATATCATACCAGCATCTGAAAAAAAGTAATATCTTGACCGACACTTCATGCATACTATTTTCTTTGTAATGTTTGGTATGCATTGACGTCTGTGCATACCTAAAGTGGCATACCTAAGGAGGTATGCACCGACACCTGTGCATATCATGTTACTATTGTTTTTTTTTAACAAAAATCAACTATTGTCTTTGAGAGTGTTTTTGAAATGAGAATGGATTTTTTGATTAGTTATTTCGGAATTTTATAATTTTCAGTTTTGTCCCCATTTTGAAATTGCAACTTTCTCCACTTATTATTAAATTGATTTTGCAAGAAAAAATATACATATAAAAAAAAAAAAGGTACACGTCCTACTTTGATAAGTATCCACATCATCAATGCATCATGCCTATTTTCCAGAAGAAATTGATTAGTATTAAAAAAATCTTGGAAGCTTCGAATACTTTGTGGAACCTATGTCTCCACGATGTTCACTCGGGTAGTCGGATGTGCACTCGAGAAATGTACGCAGGGACACCACGAAGTCCTATTAAAAAAGATAGTACCCCAATGTTTCCACCTGATGGGTGCGTGCATGGCTTAGCACTACGTAAAGCTACCTATTAAGCACAATCAGGGTCCTTTACATGGGTGATGTTGGTGTTTGCCACCTGGAACTCTAATGAAATTTTATGTGGTAAAGAAAACCAAATGGAATTTTATGTCCATGTCATATGAACTGGAAGTGGGAGCCATTGCCTATGTCCATCAAGTCCGTAAAGCAATATTTTCAAAAAGAAGCTCCTATAAATTGCTAATAATTTACAAAAAGAATTAGCTCTACAAAATGAAGCTCGATCACTTTGAATATGAAAATCATTTCGAACTACTTTACATCAAGCTTTGGGACTTTGGGTGCACTTGCTGGAAAATAGCTAATATCTTGAACCCACGATGAGCATATCCAACTGTTGCAGGCTATTTCCAGAATAAGAAGCTGCGAAATATTAATACTGTTGAAGTCTTGAAAATGCTCAATTTAATAACAAGTAATGTAAATGTCACCAACAAAATTGATCGACAGTTTTTTTTAATGTATTAGGCTAAATATTTATAAAACACCAGTGGGATTTACAGGTCCAGGAAGACCACATTATATTAGCGATTGCACTTTGATACAATTCAGCATCAAAACTTACGAAGTAAAGTAGTAATATTTGTGTAGGTAAGATTTGTTTAATATTATTATTTGTCAGGATTAGTTATGTGATTTTTTAATTTGACAAAGGAGATTTCCCATAGTTTTCGATCGTCCAATTCGACATAAAAAACAAAGGGTCTCCAATCTGAAAATGCCAATATTTCCGAACTCATTTTTGCTACAAGGTATGTTTAGTTTGCTTCCGGTCAAATCATGAAGAGCCACGTGGCTAGTAAAAAGCACCATATATTCTTAACCGTTTCTCCGTCAACCAGTAAAGATTTCCCTTCCCTGACTAAAACGTTGAGCTGTCGTTTTGTCCTTGTCTCCTTGGCACGTATAATAAAAATCATTACAGTTTTCACTCATTAGTTTATTTTCTTCATAGTTCATGCAGAGTATTCTGAATCAAAAGAAAGGGTTTTATCCTTCTGAGGAAAACTGAGAACGCCTAATGTCTTTTAGAATCTTGGTAAAATCGAGGGACTTCTTTTTCTTTGGTTTGGCCGAACAGAGTGTATATCTTTGTCTCATTCAATATACAGATGGACCTCAACAAAGGCAAGAAACTAGAGTTTGGAGGTTGAGGTGTCAATACAGAACAGACCAACTTTTTTCTTCACTAGGCCATAGGACCTTCCAACATTCTATATTATTATTATTTTGAATAAAGCATACCATATTATTTGATTATAATTGTATTATATGAACTTTTTAGGTAATTGAAATGCTAACATTGTTTTATAACTTGCTAATTGCATTAGTTATCAATTTTGCATCGTGTATGGATAGACCTAATTGTTTGTAGATTGTAGATTTAACATAGGTAATTGACAAATGAAGCAAAGTGAAATTTGTAATCCAATATTTAATTTTGTTGTAAAATGTAAATATGTAAATCAATTGTAACTTAGCAGTGACGAATAATACATGTGATCAACTCAACGGAAACCATATATGAGTCCATGATCTTGCTACCACATATCGTCAAAATCCATCTTTGCTTGAATATCAACTTAATTATCATTTCCTAGAAGAATAAATACTAAATCCACTTCCATTTGTTGTTACCGACCCATCAATAATATTGAGTTTTACTCAATATTAATTCCGAACGGAATATTAGAATTCCATGGGACATTTTGTTTTTTTAAAACGGAACAAAACAACCTAAGATCAAAATATTAATGATTTTGAAATTAGTTGAAATCAAAATATAATATAAATCAAAATATTATCAATTTCAGTTTTTCAAAATTTTGAAATTCTAAAATTCCGAACAATGTACGAAGGTTGTTTCATTATTTAGAACACCATAATTACATTTGAGTTACGCGTTCCATTGCCTTTCTTTATGGTGTTTGGTTCTATCACTTATTCAAAATTTGATGGGAATATATGCAGGTGCAAATAAGTTTGGTTGGAAAAACCTTTGGGTGATATATGAAAGAGCTGAATTTCGCACAACATTCGAGTTACTCAGGCTACCTACCAATCATATAAATTATCACTTGAGATCCATCCAAAAGCTGAAAAATCAATATCTTTTGATAAATTGAGCTTTACATATTTAAACTATATATAGCTGAGGCCAATACTTTTTGGGCTCGGTAAAAATGAAAACAAAAATAGCCATCAAAACAAATAGAGCAACTCGATTGTTGGCGGGTACGAAGTTCAGCTTTTTCGTTTTACCAGGACCGTTGTGCTACACACTGTTCGCAAATTAGAGCATTATATTTCCAACTGGATCGCAGCTCAATTAATGGTCTAGGCCTTCTTCTTCAATGATTATGATTCATTAACATTGTTTATGAAACTAATTTATTTTCGACTACCATTGAAAAATAATCAATCGAAGAGATGCTTTAAGTCTTTAACTAGTCTCTGAGTGATTCAACTATGTTATTCCACTTGAAACCTTGATGGCGCGTCTTACTCTATTCTTGTATTTGGATTCTTTTGTAAGAAATTCTTATATGGCTAACGTTCAAGTTGTTGGTACGGGATGCTAGAACATAATGTTAAAATATTAATTCCATTTGACTACGGGACCTAATACGTTTGTTTTCAGTAACACAAGTTGCAGACTTGCATTTAGTTTGTAATGGCATCAACTAATTGAGGTTGTGGTTTACTAGCGTCTAGCAAGAGCTTGTCAACAATAATTCTAGAAGATCAAAATCGAAAAGATAAAATAATATGGAGAATATTGAAATTTCAAGTGTGCGTGTGTTTCGTTATTTGTTTCAGTTTAGGTGAGGATTTTGCTATTTTATTTCTTATTAATTTAGCCTATGTTTGTCGTTTGTCCTGTAATTTCGAAACCTATTAATTAATTAATTAAGAACCTTGACTAAAACATGGGTTTCCTATAGAGTTTACAATCCCACCACACCAAAAACTATGAAAATTCGATTGATTTACATCTTTTGCTTCTTGTGAAAGATTTTGGGGTAGAAACGCCTCCCAATTCCTTGACTAATACCATGCTCTAATCATATTTCTATGTGTACATAGAAACAAAACCACACAGTGCATCCCGATGCATTGCTTATGAAGTGAATATTGACCCAAAGACTAGGTGAGATCTTTTTTTTTTTTGGCTTGGTTAAGGTGAGGTGATGTCTCCAAGACTCTCACATAATATATTCACATAAGTTTGAACTTATGAAAAAATTTGTAATTTAATATGGTATTGGAGTTTTTGGTTTCTGAGAGGTTTTTGGGTTCCTCTTATCAAATAAATATATTCAATCATTTCACCTGTATATTTTCAGCGTGTCCCGCTGAAGGAGAGTGTTGACCCCAAAGACTATGTGAGATCCCACATATATCTCTAAGACTCTCACATAATATATAAATAGAATTGATCATTCACATAAGTTCGAGCTTATAGAGAAATTGACAATTTAACATGGTATCAGAGGTTTTGACTACCAAGTAAAGATGCCCAATCTTTCATTCTATATAGTTCTAGCGTGTCTCGCTGAAAGAGAGTGTTGATCCAAAAAACTAGGTGAGGTCCCACATATGTCCCCAAAACTCTCACATAATATATAAATATAAAATTAACTATTTACAAAAGTTCGAACTTAAAGAGAAATTGACAATTTAACATTAAAAACAATTATCTTTTGGCATACCCAAGCGCCCGCCCACGCCTAAGGCATCCTCGCCACACAAGCATCCATGTCCAAATTCCCAAGCCCAAGTATCCAAGCGCCCACGCCTAAGGCATCTTTGCCCATGCACAAGCGTCCACGTCCAAGACCAAGCATCCAAACACACACATCCACGTCCAAGCGTCCCGCAGATGCACAAGCGTTGAATCCACTTTGATTCAACAACTATATTTTTTTATGTTAAATTATTCTCGCTAATGAAATTATTATTTCTTGCCGATATTTGTATTGTACAATCAATGTACTACTCAAGTTTTGGGTGACTCGATTATCGGAAGAAAAAAAAAATGGGTGTACCTTCGCGTTTTCCGCATCTTGACTTCATCAGTTCATCTCAAGGCCTAATATTTCGAAATCGGGTGATATTTCAGACCCTTAAAAAACAAAATATATCATAAATGTCGATATATCATACGATATATCTCTTTTTGTTGATTGGTCAAAAATAAAAATTTGTGTCAATATGTCGGAAAATATTATCGATATATAGCGATATATATTGGGAATATATAAAAATAATAAAAAAATCAGTCAAATATCGATCAAAGTCAACAAAGTCGGCGGTCAAAATCAGATATATCAGTCGATATATATTGATATATCGAAAAACCCCGATATATATCGGTTTGAAATTATATCAATATATCTATCTGAAATATCTTAATATCTCTATATCGGAGAGACCAAAAACTGAAATATATCGGCCGATATTTTCGGCCTTGGTTAATCCAAGTCATTTGACCAAAATCATGGCCCTCACCAAGCCCATAAATCGGTGACCTTTTGGGCTCTTCCAAACTTCGTCATGAACCCAACAAACCTACGTAGTCCAATCTGGAATGCCTGGCTGGATTGGTTGAACAAATTCCCCTTCCTCGATGGAATGGAACAGGTGTGCTGATGTCACCAAGAACAGAAGGTACAATAGGAAACAACCCAGTGAACAGGGATTGGAGGTCGAGGTCGAGAAAAGCGAGCGATCGAGAAGTCGAATTTTGTAGTTTAGATCTTTGAGGTGGATGGTTCGGTGGACCGTTAGGCGGGGCCCACTCAAAAGATGAAAACCGTATGGATCTAGCAGTGGGCCAAGTAACTGACCAAGCACAAATAGCCTTAACCCAAGCCCAGGATGAGGACATAACAGGACATAGCCCAATGCAAATCAATGGTCCTGACCCAAATAGGGGAACTGTGGTGGTTTGGAGCCCAATCGAAGGAGAAGTGGGAATGGACCTAGGAAAAAGCCCAAAGGAAATAGGCTGGGAATCAGGGCCGCTGATAATAAGAAAGGAAACGAAGGGTCGAGATGAAAAAGAGCAAAAGGGGATCAGTCACGCTGGCAATATAGAGAGGCCAGCTATGGAGGATGGCTACTTGGGGAATAGAAAAATAGCTTGGTAAATCACGCAGCGCCGTTCTTGGACTCCTCCCTCTCCAGTACAATCATTCCCAATATGGAACAGAGAGAAACAGATGGGAAAGAGCACGCGGCTACCTCAATAGATATTGGGAATCCAGATTTCATCTTTGTGGGGAGTCCAAAAAGGGGAAGGGGCTATAAATCTTGATATCCAAAAGCCAGAACAACGGAAAAACAAAAAGAAGAGAGATAGGAGTGACAAGAATTAGTGTGGGAAATAAACGGAAAGAGTGTGGTGGGAGAAGAAAAACCATATCAAGGATGGATGATGAAAGTTGGAAAAGACACAGCATGAGAGTGGCAGCTAGGCATTCAAAAAGAGCTAAGAGAGAGGCAGATGAGTTGAGAGCAAAAGGATTAGGACACTTGCTGATTCCAGAGGAAGCTCCAATCATAGATGTGTCTAGTGAATCAAGGGAGTCGGTGGAACCAGAGATATCACAAAATACAAAAAGCTCTAGTGGTCACTCTCAGGAAGGATGGGGGCCAGAAATTCCAGAAGAAGACATCCCATCAGATGCGTTCACAGATGAAGACACAGAAGAACCAACAGAGGATGAGGATCTGGATATGGCGGTGTTCAACGTAGATTCTCAAGAGGAGGTCTCAGTGGGAAATGCACCTCAAGAAATACGACAAGGAAGTTCAGAATGGGATGGGTATGAGTCAGAGAGGAGTATATCACAAAGTATCCTGTTGCAACCTATTCCACTAGCTATGGATGACTCTACAGTTAGGAAAAGGAATGTGGGCAAAACAGCCAGAGCAAAAGTAACTGTGAACACCAAGAATCAGAAAAACAGCAACTCCAGTGGATACAATGGGGATGAAAGCTCTGAGGAGGAAAAGAAAGGGAAGGAGGATTGCAGTAAAGGAAAGATAGGAAACTATGGCGATGAAACAAACCAGTATGGCAA
Source organism: Coptis chinensis (assembly GCF_015680905.1). Lineage (NCBI taxonomy): Eukaryota > Viridiplantae > Streptophyta > Magnoliopsida > Ranunculales > Ranunculaceae > Coptis > Coptis chinensis. The sequence goes on along the minus strand of NC_141458.1, from coordinate 90,044,099 downwards.
TAAAACAGAGGAAGGTAAAAGCAGTGGGGCTAATAAAACAGAGGAAGGTACAAGCAGTGGGGGTCTGGATTTGTCTCCTCCAGGGTTCGCGGTGGCTGTCCCAACACAGCTACCTTGGTCCCCATGACGATACACGCCTGGAATTGCCGGGGGATAGGTACCACCACGGCAGTTCAACAACTAAAGGACCTAGTAGGAAAGTTTAATGTAGATATTGTTTGCTTATCAGAAACCAAGGCTACAAAGGAAATAATAGCAAGGCTAGGGAAGCAGCTGAAGTTCAGTGGTGTTTTTGTGGTGCCTGCAAAAGGATATAGTGGAGGTCTAGCTATTCTCTGGAAGGAAGATGTGGAGCTGGAGATTTTGGGAGCTTCAAACAACCAAGTGACAGGTAAACTCAGAAATTATTTTTATAAGGATCCTTGGTATTTTACTTTCGTATATGGTGAACCGATTGCTAATAATAGGATCAAAGTCTGGGATGAATTGAGGGAGATAGCTCCCTTAATGCCTGGTCCCTGGTGTATGTTTGGGGACTTTAATGCTATTTCTAGCCTGGATGAAAAAATTGGAGGGAAATGCAGACTCACAAAGAGCATGCATGATTTCAATGAGCTTATAAATGATCTAGGGCTTGTTGATTTAGGGTTTATAGGCCCCAAGTTTACTTGGAGTAACAATAGGAAGCCCAAAGACCACATTATGGAAAGGCTGGATAGAGCAATGGCAACCCCTGACTGGCTGGTGGCTTTCCCTAAAGCACAAATCAGAACATGGGCTAATGCCATTTCTGACCATATCTCCTTACTCATCAACCTTGAAGAGCAAGAAGAAAGACTCCCCAGACCCTTTAAATTTTTTGATATGTGGCTCCAACATGAGACCTGTATGGAGGTCATTGAAAAAGCCTGGAGTTCTATTGCACATGACTTCCCTGATAGAAATTTTATTAAGAAGCTTGATAAGACTAAAAGGGAGTTATCTATGTGGAATAAACATGTTTTTGGAAATATTTTCACCAACATTAAAGCTACCCAAGCTAAGCTAGATAAAGTGCTAACTAAGCCTTTCAGTATTGATAATTACAATCATGCAAAAAGGCTTAAAGATGATCTGCTTGAGTGGTATAATAGAGAGGAGGACTTTTGGAAACAAAAATCCACCAACTCCTGGCTCAGAGATGGGGCCAGGAATACCAAGTACTTCCACCTCTCGACCATCTATAGAAGAAGAAAGAATACTATAAATAAAATCAGGAATAATGATGGTGTCTGGTCTGAAGGTAGGACTGAGGTGGGTATGTCTCTAACACAGTACTTCACAGAGATTTTCACCTCAGACCAACCTGAGAGGAATGAACACATTCTTGAGTTGTTCCAACCCTGTGTGACTGAGAGGGAAAATGAGATTCTTACAGCTATCCCTAGTCCTGAGGACATCTGGGGGGTGGTGAAAAAGATGGGCAGTCATAAAGCTCCTGGTCCTGATGGATTCCAAGGCATCTTCTATCAGAAATGCTGGGGAATCATAGGACATGCTGTGATTGCCTTTGTCCAGGATTTCTTCATCCATGGGATCCTGAATCCTGAGGTAAATGAAACCCACCTAGCCTTGATTCCCAAGTGTGACAATCCTGACCATGCTTCAAAATTCAGACCTATAAGCCTCTGTAACTTCGGTTATAAGATCATCTCTAAAATTCTGGCAAATAGACTCAAAGGGCTGATGAATAGGATTGTCTCCCCCTTCCAAGGGGCTTTTATCAAAGGGAGAAGCATAGGGGATAATGTAGGGCTGGCTTGTGAGGTCTTTCATAATATGAAGAATATGAGACATAAGAATGAAGGCTGGATGGCACTCAAGCTTGATATGGCCAAGGCCTATGACAGAGTGGAATGGTCCTTTGTGGATGGCATTTTTGAGAAACTAGGGTTCAATCAAAAATGGAGACAAATGGTACATCAATGTGTGTCCACTGTATCCTTTCAGGTCATGCTCAATGGATCTCCCCTAGATAGGTTCAGCCCTGAAAGAGGTGTCCGACAAGGGGATCCTATATCCCCCTATCTGTTCATTCTGGTTTCTGAAGCCCTATCTAGAATGGTGGCCAGAGCAGAACAAGGGGAGGAGTTACATGGTATAAAAATAAAAAGAAATTCCCCAGCCCTAACACATCTGCTGTATGCTGATGACCTCATCCTGTTTACCAAAGCGAGCATGGCTGAAAGTGGAGCCCTAAAAAGAATACTAGATGACTATTGTGAGGCCTCAGGCCAAAATATTAACTTTGAGAAATCTAGTATCTTTTTTAGTAGGAATGTCTCCTACAGGCAAAAAATCAAAATCAAAAGATTCTGGAAAGTAAGAAACTTTGCCCCAAAAGAGAAATACCTGGGGGTCCCCATTATGTTGACAAGGAAAAAGACTGAGGATTTTGATTATCTGATTGATAAAATAAATAGGAAGATTAGAGGGTGGAAAGCCAAAGTTCTATCACAGGCTGGGAGGACAACCCTCATCCAAGCTGTGATCCAGGCCACCCCCATTTATGCCATGTCCACTTATTTGCTTCCTGTGGCTTCCTGTAACAAGATTGATAAGGCTTGTCGAGACTTCTGGTGGTCTGGGACAGACCAATCAAAAGGTGCTCACACCATAGGGTGGGAGTACATCTGCCAACCAAAACACTATGGTGGCTTGGGCTTGAGAAAAGCCAGAGATATCAATAAAGCAATGCTGGCTAAGCTTTCATGGAAAGCAGCCACTGATGTGAATTCACTATGGAATAGGATCATGTTCAGTATTTATGGTAAAGAATGGATAGGGGATGTTAAAAAACCTCCTGACAAGGCATCCTATTTCTGGAAGGGCATTCATAGAACCTTTAATGAGATAAGTGGTGGCCTCATCTGGGCCATTGGAGATGGAAATGCCATCTCTATTATGAAAGACCCTTGGTTGATATGCAATGGAACCCCCACTACCTTGGAAGAGCTAGGGGTGGAGGTGCCATCTTGGCAGAATAAAGTGGTCTCGAACCGTTTTAGTCTCATATAAAAGTGGCTGGGAGGAGACTAAGATTAGTCAATTCCTAGACCCATTACACGCCAAAAGATATTGGAGGTCAAAATCAAACCACAAGGTGAAGGAAAATGATAAAATTTTGAGATGGCAAAAAGATAGATATGGAAGGTTTACTGTAAAATCAGCTTATCAACTCCTCCACTCTAAAGAAGAGGTAGGACAAAGCTCCGGCTGCAACCCTATCACTCTTAGACAAATATGGAAGACTCCTACCCCAAAGATACATACAACTCTTCCCCGTGGAAAATGTATATGCGAGGTGCTCCTACGGGAGCAACTCTTCTTGAAAAGCATATGATAGGAGACTTTACTTGTCCCTTCCGTTGCTAAGGAACAGAAAAGCTACAGAGCATATTTTTTACAAATGTGAATGGGTACAACCGCTTTGGTTTGGATCTCAACTAGGGATGAAAGTTCACAAGGAGCAACAGGTGTCGGTTAGAGAAAGGTTGGATCAGGCAGTGAGGTGGAGCTGTAGCACAAACAATGAGAGAAGGCTGGCGGGGACACATATTATGTTCATGCTGCACCAAATTTGGCAAGCTAGGAATGGCATCAAGTTTGACAACAAAATGGCGAACAGAGAAGGAATAATCAGAAAGAGCAGAGGAGGAGCTGAAAAATGCTTTTAGCATACAGAGAAGAATCTACCAATCCTCCACCTTTTCCTAACACTAATCTAAAAGCAGATTGAAGCAGATTTTTGTAGCATTCCAAATGAAAGCATTATAATCAGATTTGATGCTTCGTTTTGCGAGGAATCTTGGATGGGTTTTTAGTCTTTCTTGGCCCTGAGATGATGATGAAGGTTTGTATGGGGCGGCATTGTTAGGAGGTTCAAGGCCTTGGAGGCAGCAGAAGCTGAACTAGAAGGCGCAGAAGTGGCAGCCTTGCTGGCAAAGCAGCTAGGACAAAAGGACTTTGTGTTACAAGGGGACAACAAGGAAGTTATTGGAGCTCTACATACAAGTGAATGCAGATGGGAATGGGAAGGGGTAAAAACATGTATCACAGCTATGCTGGCTGGAAGTAAATCTTTTGTGTATAGGTGGATTAGTAGATCCTTCAATAGGGATGCAGATGAACTAGCTGCATGGGCTAGAAGACAGCTAGAAAGCTCGGATCTTCCTAGCTGTTTAGTGAACGCTAACTGTTATCCTATGTTTGTGTAATTTTGGTTAATATATAAGAGTATGATTTGCATCAAAAAAAAAAAAAAAAAAAAAAAACCTTCCAAAGTCCAAACTAGTTCTACTTTTGCATTTCATTGGTCATCTGGGATATGATTATGCATACAACAATCCAAAAAGATAATTGGTGGTGGTTTAAGAGAATCTATGGGCTATTTGTGGAGCCACATCTGGCACCACCTTATTCAGCATTTTGTGGTGCATGCACATAGCAACTTTAATTGCATTCTCCATTAGTTTACGATTCCACGAGAATATCCCGCGTCGCTTGCAAGAAGGAGAAATGAGTGGAGAGTCGCAGAGTATTTTGGCATGCGGTATCAAGTTATGCAGTTCAGATGGTAAGTTGCCAAACTCGCAATCAGTCCAAAATGAAGATGCGCCGATTATTCATGTGAGTTGTGACACCTTTAAAATGCTAAAATGAAGATCAATTCAAGTGCTCTAAATATTTGTAACAACTTAATTATAAGTTGACGTCCTTGAACAGTTCCATTGAGTTAAACTATATATACTAATATGATGCATTACACACTCTAGTCTTACAATTAAATCCTTGTCTAATGAAGCTGAACAACTTTCTTAGTTTAACTATTCTACTAAGCCAGAAAATATATTTTTAATCTAATCGAGATTAATAAGAAAACGAACATTTCATAACTTACTCAAATTGTGCAAATGTCCAATAACCAACTGAATATAACACGCCACGACAAGTGACATCAAATTTGTTTAGTGTTACTACGTACGTATAGAATTACAAAATATCAAAAGAGAGTCCAATGTCTTAATCACATTTACAACCGAAGTGCCCAAAGCAACTTCAAAACTGTCAACATTCAATGCAGCAGAGAAAGACAGAGGAAAAGAAGGAGCATTTGAAGGAAGAAAATGAAGTTTTTTCATGAACAGAAAAATAAAACTACAAAATATTTAACTACAAATTAACCTTTGAACACAACAAAGAATTTATGGATCATATCGTCTTGAAATCTGAAACCACCCCATCGTCGCTTCACTTCACTTCAATCTAGACATTTTTTTTTAAAGGTTTGTGTTGAAATCTATATGGTTACAAGAATGAAACCAAAACATGCTCGAGTTAGCTTATAGTGTTTACACTAACGATAGAAAGTAACAACTAAATCTATGTCTAACGAAAGCTATCGGTGTATGAGAGAGAGATGTACGTGAGAGTGAAGCTTTAATGTGCTTGTTGTTGAAAAGTGTAACTTGTAGCTAAGATCTTCATGAAACAAAAATAAAAAGATAAAAACATGAAAACATGAAAAAGTATATTAAAGAAAAATAAAGATATAGAAACTTTAATGTGATTACACCAACCCAAGAAGTTTTATAGCATCTTTCTTCTTTCTCTTCATAGAAATACTGTACAGTTAGAGTTTATTGCCATAAAAGGACATACTGGAAAAAAGAAAAAGAAGAAGAAGAAAAGATAAAGAGTAATTATATTCATAGCCCTTCAAAAAGAAAAAGAATCAAAAGGGCTGAACTAAAACAAACTTACTCATTCACACAAACCAGAGTAATTAGCACTAAAACAGAGTAATTAACACTAATAATCCCATAACAAAGCTTCATCAAAGCTGCTTGTAATTCCATTATCAGGAAGCATTAATTGATCAAAAAGATAACCATTACCACAATCATCTGCACTTTGTAACCAAGGTGGAGGATAGAGCCAATTTTCAGATGAGTCAATGAAGATGAAATCATTTTGGGACTCAGCAGAGTCAAAAGATGTTCCAAGTCTTGGTAACTCAACAATTTCAGTTAACTCCTCCTCCTCCTCCTCCTCTTCTTCTTCTTCTTCTTCTTCTGTTGTTATTGCTGACAAATCTGAAGAAGAGCCCAATGAAGTAGAAGATGATGAAGTTGTATCAAACTTCTCCATTGTTGCTGCTTTAGCTGCTGCTGCTTGAATGTCCCTTGGAGATAGGGAAGCAGGGCGAGGTAACGAGGCAGCTAGTTCAGGAAAATTTAGTATTGCTGAGCTACCTTTGATGTGTAGAGCAGCTACATCATGTGCCCTTGCTGCCATTTCAGGTGTAGGGAAAGTTCCAAGCCAGATTCTTGATTTCTTTCGAGGTTCACGAATTTCTGATACAAACTTTCCCCAGTTCCGCATTCGAACTCCTCTGTATGCTGGGTGCTTATTGCTATCTCTCATTCTTTTGCTTCTTTTGGATTCTTGGTCTTGTGCTTTATGCTGTTTGGTTTGTAGAGATTGAGATAATCCAGATGATGAAGATGGTGAAGATGGTGTTGATGAAACAGAGCACTCTGTTTCTGAATTTGGTGCTTCAGGCATTGTTGATAGTAATCGCCAAAGTGTAGCTTGTTTAAGACATAAAGACCCAATGTTTGTTTTGTTTCAACTCATTGAATTCTCTCTTGTTCTATTAGGAAAAAGGATAAGCAAACCAACTAAACTAATCAAGTCAGTACAAAGAGATACAGAAGAAAATAGGGGAGAGAAGTATTAATGCCCAAAGTACAGAACAAGTCACCAAAGAAAAATAAATGTAGACTCTTATGCATTCATGGTTAAACGAAAAATGGGTTTTGTTTTGAAGCAAAAGAAAGAAAGAAGAATAAATGAAAGCACCAATAAGAGGTACTTCTTTGCCTTAAAAGAAAGGGAGTAGAACTGATCAAGAAAAAGAAAGGTTTATAGATCCAAAGATAGATTGGTAGATATAGAGTTAGAAAGAGAGAAGAGTTGGAACTTGGAACTATTTTTGCAATTTGAGTAAAGAAAGCAAGGACATATGCACTCAAAAGAGATCTTTCAATCACTAGGTACACATGTAGAGAAAACCAAATAGAGAAGAGGTTTGTAGACTTGGAGAGAAAATGAAAGAGAGTTGCACCAAGGATATAGTGAGAAGAGAGCGGGTTTTAAGTAGAGAAAGGAGAAGGGGTGGACGTGTACCTTGTTTATAGCAGCTCCTTGTAATTTAACCGACCTACCCCTTTTCCATATCTCTATCATCTCTCTATGACACAATATATGGAGAGAGAAAGTGTAGGGTAGAGCTAGAGCCCACCATTTAGAGAGTGTGGCACCTTTCGATAGTCTTCATTAGTACACTAGGTCCCCTTCTCTCTGCTCACTACTTAACGCGCATTTAAATTTCATCTTTCACCTATGTTTCCTATTCATTTATCCGTCTATCTCAAACATATATCGCTATCATCCAACTTCACATTTGTAATGAACATTTCACCTTTCTTTCATTTTCATGCCACCTTTTAAACCCTTTTGTGTGTGTGACTCCAATTTTCTTATTTACTTACGTGGTTCGTGTTGGACTTAATTATAGTTTCTACAGTCAAATAACTCAAGAAAAATAGAAAATAATTATTTTGCATGGAACACTCCATGATTGATTGTAAGTAGGAGTGTTGATGGTCCGGTTCTTAGTGTTGTAAAAATCAAGAACTATTTAATTTTGCAATTTTAGTTTTGGTTTTGATTTTTCAAATTTATTATCTATAAATATTTTTTATTGGTCTTATTAAAAAACATGTACCAAAAATATAAAAATACCAAACAAAAAATGGTTTTTAAATATTGATATAAGTAATTATGTCATTTAATAATAAAATCAAGTAAAACTTTATATTTAAAGTTGTAAGCTATATTTTTATATTATTTATAATATTAAATATCATTAAAATTACATATTACACTTATAAATATAATTTAGTCACATATAAATAAACGTTTTGAGTTTTTATATATTTTATTTAGATTTTTTTTATGTTAAAAGTACGATAACATTCGGTTCCAGTTATAGTCCCATTCTTTTGTTTAAAAAACAATTCGATTCATTCTATATGATCCGGATTTTTTTAGTACTTATTTTAAAATGATTCTTAAAATTATGAACCGTAACCATGATTTTTTCTGTGGTTCTAGTTCCGATTAAACGGGTACCATTAACACCCAACACCTTTAATTGTAAGTATTAAGCACAACACCATGTATAAGTGACTCTATTTTTTAAAAAAAAATGGTCCAACCTACAGCAAGAGAACAAGGAAGAAATTTCAACAAACAGGGCAATTCAAAAATGAATAATTGTTATATACTTAAATATGGTCCAGACATCTATATGATCACATCAAATCATTATATATCAGATATTTTGTCTAGAACTTAAATAAATCTCTAGGAAAAACGAAATAGAAGTTTTGGCATCACAGGCTTACACAGAAATAATGCAAACTCATGAAAAAATTGAAATCGCCTTTTCTTCTTCGTCAATCGGGTCCCAACAGTGTTATAACTCATAAGTGATTGTCCAGTTCATTATCTAGTTGGAGGTTGCATTCATCTCCCACTTTGCCCTTAGGAGAAGAAAAGATATGCCCCTTAATCATCATTTAGGGATCGATATGACTCCATTTATCAATTTAAGCTACGTTCAAATCAAACGTGGTCCGACCTCAATGAAGTCTATGGTTCACCAATCGCAATGCATAATACCCAATTAGTAGTTATCGTTGGTGCTAATAATAGTGTGAACTGAATTGATGAACTAACCCCGCCAATTGTTAATTAGTAGAATTATTTGTATAACAACATTGGGTCCCCTTCTCCTTCATTCCTTCAATGCTCTTAATTATTTCATCTTTTACGTATCTTTCTCATTGTACGTAAAATTACAATCAGAATGATTTATCAATTATCTGACATGCTCTCCCAAACTTGCTAAGGAACTCCATCTCAAACAGAAAGCAGGCTTCAATGGAACTCTTGAAAGAATGTGAGATTGTCACACTGTATACCTCAAGCTTAAAATCACAAACTTCAAAATATAGATTCATAGTATGGACTGACAAATTCTCTCAAACTGGTTATGGAGTTTCAACTGAGACAGAAAGACGTGTTTTAATCCTACTATTTTAACACTGAGAAGCTAGATGTACCTTCATAATAAAAACTGTTCGGCTTTTCATGAAAAATCATCCATTAAACTTTCAATGCAAGTTTCTGCAACTTTGCAGTTTCAGCTGTAAGATTAAAGATTTTACTTGGTGACTTTATTATGAATTCATAAGCCCAGTCTGTCTAGGTTGATTACTTCAACCGGGTCTACTCAAGAGTCAAGACTGTATTTCTAAAATGACATTACCAACAGTCCAACATATAAGGTCATTACATTATTGATGCACAAATTAGACGACATTCATTTCTCTTGGAGCAAGTTCAATGGGTGGCTATATAGGCTGCTAAAGGCAAATATAGCACCCCAATTATAAAAATGTCATTATAATAAGATTGCTAAAAGGGTCTTAAATTTGGAAGGAATAAAAAACCCAACCAAAGTTAAGACCTTCGCTAGCAACTGCCATAATAAGTTTTGGAAGACGGACGACATAGTTTCTACCGTCTGTTGGCTATTTATGTACAAACGGTAGAAATTATGTCGTCTGTCTCCCATTTTAATAAAATGGACGGACGGTAGAAACTCTGTCGTCTGTAACTGGTAGATGCAAAACCTGAAAAACCAATAAATTTATTTTTCACTAAAATTTATGTACAAATAACTATGAAATTTATTTTCCACTAATTCCCATAACTTTCCTTGTTTTCTTGCTAATCACTATTAAATTTCTCATTTTTTTTGCTAATCACCATTAAGTTTCCTCATTTTCTTGCTAATCACCTTTAAATTTTCTCATTTTCTTGCTAATCATCATTAAGTTTCCTCGTTTTTACAATTTTTTTGTTCATATAAAAACTATCCCCAAACTATATGAGATTAACTTGTGTTTTATAAAAACCATCCTCTCACATACTTCTTCCTTTCTTTAGTTGCTTTTATGGCTATCCCTGAATGGTCTCACTGGTCGGATTGCCCTACCAGTGAATATTCAGACAAAAAAATAGACAAAGAAAAAGAAAAAAAAAATAAAAAAAAAGATGATGAATGGATCCGTATTGTTATGAAAAAGGTAATGACGAAGCAGATGAAGATAATGATGAAGATGATGAGGAAGATGATGAGGATGAAGATTAAGATAATGAGGATGAAGATTGATGCTCTCATTATGTTCTTTTATTTTCCTAATGTTCTGTTTACCTTTGAAAAGTTTGAATAATAAAACAACTTCATCAATTGAAGGATTGCCTAATGTTCCTAATAATGTTCTTTTATTTTCCTAATGTTCCTAATCATTATGTTCGGATTTCCCTATTTAGTTTTTGTTTTTGTTTTTGGTTTTTGAGAGTGAATTGAGAAGAGATTTGTATGTTATAGTCTGGAGTGTACAGACGGCAGAATTTATGCCGTATGTTGCAATTTAACGTACAGACGGCAAAAACTTTATCGTCAGTATCCCGAACTTAACAACTGCTAAAATTTTCCCCATTGGACTGGTTTTTTGAATTTGGCCTACTAAATTTAGTTGGGGCTGCTAAAGGGCCTATGTGGCACCCTTTAGCTGCCCATTATAGCTGCTCCCCATTGGACTTGCTCTTAACCAATGTATAGACGATAACTTGTAAGCATGTAAGCAAGGAGTTAAATTTTGTTTTTGGTCACTATTTCGGTGACTATAGAAAATGAAAATATATAAATTTTCGAGAAATTTTCGCAAAAAGTAAGATAAAATATATGAATACATTAACAAAAATAAAAAATATGAGCACCAACTATACTTTCAAATTTAAATGTCTATACACAAAAAATGACCAAAATAAACAACTCCCTATCTCAAAATTAACAATCTTCTCAAATACACATATATTACATATTTCAATAATCAAATATTTGGAAGACAAAGAAAAATCAAAATGGAGGGATTAGAGGAAGAATACAAACTTAACTACCAAGGTGAAGTGATGAGTCTCTCAAATATTTGGATGGCTAAGTAAATGTTTGAGAGAAAATGAGGACTTTAATGTTTAGTAACTAGTACATACTAAATGCTAAATTGGCAAAACTGGTTTCTATTTAAAATATTATTGCACTTGTTATTATTTTGAAATTTTGGAATTTTCTCTAAAATTCATGAAAAACTGCATATCAATGTATATAATGAACGAAATTGAAAAAAGAACCGAAATTTTTGCAAATTTTTTTGAAAACTTGCAAACAAAAAATGTATGGTCCGAAATGTTTTGGTGCCCACTGAAAATGAAAATATTCGCGAGATTTTTACGAAATTTTCCAAAAATTAGTTCCTTGCTTGTAAGTGGTTAAACCTATCGAACTTATATGTAAAACGGCAATACTACATACCACTTGAGCCTATGAACTTGTTAGGATATTCCACTTTACCCCATATACTTTTTTTAGAGCGCAAACCACCTTAAACTTGTAATGAAATTCCATTTTGCCTATCCGACCCATTTTACCTATCCAGCCCATTCCATTTATCCGACACAGTGATGTGGCAGATGATACATGTTTTGTATCATCGTGCTACATATCATGTATCTTCGTGATACATGTCATGTATTATTGTGTAAAAGGGTGATACATATTATATATCATGAAGATATATAACATGTATCATCCGCTACGTCAATGTGTCGGATGAAGACAAAAAATACGTAGGAATACGACACATCAGTAATCTGGTGCTTGAAATGGGCCAGATAAAATGAAATTTTATTACAAGTTTAAGGTGGTTTGCGCTCTAAAAAAAGTATATAGAATAAAGTAGAACATTTTAACAAGTTCATAGACTTAAGTGATAGTATTGCCTATCTATATCTATATCTATATCTATACCAAAATTCTATAGCAACACACACTTTTGAACCGAATGAGTGAACAAACTGATGTGGCACTCATCAGGCAGGGGTGCGTGTGTATTTCTCCAAGAAGTACTGCAAATCAAGGTCTCTCTGCTTGCCACGTCAGTGTGTTCACAAGTTTCGGTTCACTTTTTGTGTTGCCGTAGAAACACTCATATCTATATCTTAATATTAAAGCTCCCACAAGGGGTATTTTTCGAGCTCTATTAAAATTTTACGTCATCTCTTATTAAAACGGGAATTTCTCTCCTATTTGAAAAACGATAATTTTTTTTTACAACGAGAATTCATTTCCTATTATAACGGGAATTCCTCTCTTATTAAAACAAATTCTAACACTTCTAATTAAAGCGAGAATCATTCTCCTATTAAAATGAGAATTTCTCTCATATTGAAAAGAGAAAATCTAGCATATCTAATTAAAACGGGAATTATTCTCCTATTAAAACAGGATCTCTCTCCCAATTGAAAAAACGGGTTTTTAAAATTTAATTAAAACTTCATTTAAAACAATTTGTTAGAAAATTAAAACGGGTTAGCGACTAAAACGGTAGTCCCAATTTTCTTAAAAAAATTAAATGTTTTCAAAATAGCCGGTGCGTATGTAGCCTACAAGCTAGTCTTAATATTAAAGCTCCCACAAGAGGTATTTTTCGAGCTCTATTAAAATTCCACATCATCTCCTATTTAATTTCTCTCTTATTTGAAAAACGGGAATCTTTTTTTACAACGGGAATTTCTCTCCCGTTAAAATAAATTCTAGCACTTCTAATTAAAGCGGGAATCATTCTGGAATTTTTCTCTTATTGAAAAGGGAAAATCTAGCATATCTAATTAGAACGAAAATTATTCTCCTATTAAAACATGATTTCTCTCTCAATTTAAAAAAACGGATTTTTAAAACTTAATTAAAACAATTTGTTAGAAAATTAAAACGGATTAGTGACTAAAATGGTAGTCCTAATTTTCTAAAAAAAATCTAAATATTTTCAAAAGAGCCGGTACAACCTACAAACTAGTGTAAAACTAAATCATTGGTACCAAATAGGTACGCCACTAACTAAACATATTTAGATATATAGATGGTATTTGTTCTTTAGTTCTTCACATAAATTTGTAGGACACGTTTTTAACAATCCCGATAAATACTATGCACAACTGTACCAACGCTATTACAACCTGGAGGATTTAAAGGTTGCAGACAGGTACCTCATCGAGTAAATATTCAGGATTTAGAACAATTGAAAAGAATTTAGAAAGATGACAATAAAATGAAATGGTTCACATTGTTCCTAAAAAATTATACCTCTAAGTTGGGCACTTCAAAACCTCTTCGTACGTTTATGAGCTCGAACTTAAAAGGCTTTCACGACAATCATCCAAAATTATGCCAGTGAACAACTATCAAGTTTCTAACATGCAATGTATAACCTATTTGTCACAGTACTGTTGCGCCGATTATGATGCAATGAAGGGCATAGTCTTGGGAACGAAGAAAACGTGAAATGCCATTTACTTTGTCGACTTCACCGTGTTTTGTAAGATGGGTACTAACTACTAAGTCCTAACCACCTGTACGATATATTGAATCGAGCCTGTATCAGTTAATAGTAATCATAGATAAGGTTGTCACCCCAACAACGCGCATATATAGATACACCACAGTTCACTTCTTACTGGTTCAATATGCACTTCTCGATCATGTTGCTCACATATCGCTCCGTAGTCCGTACTAATATTTCACATGCTTCATGAATCATGAGTGGATGTTGACTACTTAACAGCCTACTTGTTTAGATTATTGCAAATCTTGTACTATTGTTACGTTTCTCATTCACAAGAATAAAATTGCGTTCGGAACCACACACTAGTTCCAAAGGATGGCCTACAGTAGCTGCATTTTTCTTAGTTATAAGGCGAACGGTGTCTAATTATGAGATTAGTCCAACTATAATAGACTATAAAATGAGTAATAATTTAGATTTGATAATATTTGGAATCAATCTAATTTTCTTTTTGAACTCTTGCAGATTCAAGATCACGATGTCTAAAATCGCATTCAGCCCATCATGAGTGTTCAAATCAAATTAAAGCCTAGTTATTAGCATTTTACGTAGAGCATCTCCGACCCGCTGGGTGTAGAAAAAGAAAATAAAGCAAAGTCAGTTCATTGGAAAACACGGCAATGAAAATCCATCATTAGTCCACAATACATTGGTAAGTTGGCTAATTCTTACTTGTAGTGAAGTGAACGGAGAACCTGCATGCTACTATGAAAGATAATACAAATCGCGATCAGGAAAATAATACCACTTAATTGCATAACTAAATCGCAAGATAATGTGGTACCTCTTGTACGTCTCAAAATTATATGCTTGAAAAGACGACCATTTTCATCTAGTGGAAGAATAAGGTGTACGAAAATTAAGTAGATATTTGCGCACATTTATGTCTGCTTGGATGGTTGCTCTTGTCATCTTGGCACAGAACTTCATAACCTCGATCATGGTGTTACGAGTCAAACAAATGGTTCCTCTGAAAATCAATGTTCATTTGACCGATTTGAGAGGTTAGAATTTAGTATTCTCTCTAGGACTTTTATTTATTAAACCATGTAGATCTCCTAAATCCATACAACTCAATCAATTTTGTGAAAATCTCAAAATGGAGTAAACAAAGTCAACCCCTATCGGATGATCAGAACCATTTTATTACATGATCTAAAATGTGAGACCAAAGTTCTCTTTAATTTCTAGCCTGGTGAACTTCCATACCATTTAAGGTTTGTCATTCACGTGCTATTCATGTGAGGTTACATAGGGCCGATGCAACATTCAGGAAATCACGTTTACCACAAAGTGCTACATACATATCATCATGGTATAGAAATGAATTTCCCAGGTTCAATTTACTTCGTTATATTTAGTGCATCTTCAATTTATCTACACACTTTCAAGTAGTATAGAGAATTAATGACAGTAATGACCGCACGATTGCCGCAGGTATGAACATGCAGGTGGCGGGTTCCACTCTACATTGCTCAACAGTGAATTTCTAAATGAATGATCACAAGTTCACAACAATCAAGGACTGGGTTTTCTATTGCATCGACCATCAGATTTGCCGTTTGTGCATTGCACGCAATACTTTGGTGCTTATGCTAAATTGTTGTGTGGAATTAACTGCTCATATTAAAAGTTTAAAACACGTTTAAAAAGATATGAATGTTTTTTTTTCTATAAGGGAATTGTAAAGGGTAATCATTTTCTAAAAAACGGAAAATTAAAGGGTGATTTTGGACACACCCATAAAAACACTGTCATACTCCAATTAGAGCTGGCAATGGGTTGGATCGGTCCGGATATAGGCAAATCCAAAACCGATCCGCTTTTCAACAATACAGACCCAAAACTGGACCCGACCCGAACGGATATTTGAGTTAGAGAACCAGAACCGAGCCGAAAACTTTTTTTTGATTCCGGATCCGATCCGTTCCGAACCAATAAGCTCAATTTCAACCCGGTGAACCGAGTTTTTAATAATTTGATCCTAATTTTCGTTATATAAATATTAAATAATTTTTTTTTGCTAAACACAAAAACAAGATATACAAATAAAAAAGGCATAATGAATGATTTGAAATCCAAATTTGTAATAGAAACCATTTTTTTATTATGTAAAAAAATATCATAATATTACATATGTATTTTGTATATCTTATTTTGGAATTTTAAATATTGTAATGTTGTATAAGGTAATAGAAATATATGGTGGAGGAAAATTAGAAAGAATAAGACTAAAAATTTTAATTGGATTAGGCCCATAACGGTTCGGTACATACTTAATCCAGAACCAATCCAATAAGAGTCCGGTTCTGATTTTCAAGACCCAGAACCGGTCCAATATGCTAATTACCTGTCCCAGACCCGCTTTTATTGGTTCGGACCGGATCGGGTATCGGTTCTTACCCGACTCATTGCCAGCCCTAACTCCAACTTTAAAATAAATAAATAAAATGATTTTAAACATATTTAGCTTCCTAAATTACCATTCTTTTTATTAAACGTACCCAAAATAATACGTTGGGTTTTCACTGGGCTGACACCTATGAGTAAACCCCCACACCAATTGGGTTTAGTTCGCTTAGAACTACACAAATGCCAACCTCAAAATATGACTATATGAGATACACCGGTGTACCTCTTCTCCCTCTCAAAACTCAGCTTCCTAAGATACAATCAGAATATTGGGTTTCATGCATGATCATCAGATATCAGTTCATCACATTATAGCATTACTATGACAAACAATCAATATTTCGTAGCCAAACTCATTAAAGCAACTTTTTGTTCTTGAGGTTCTACTTAGTATTACATTTAGACTGTTGACTGATGGTTCTTATGAAGACATTGCTGTGTCAGCTAGATATCAACACAATAGCTCAGAAAATCAGAACAGCAACTTCCTCAACATTTGGTAAAGGTGAAGTAACTGGGCTACTAGACTGCTTATCCCTGTAAAAAGCAAATTGAAGTTTTTATGAGAGAAAACCACAGAAAGTAGCGCCAAACACTGTAGGATTAGATAAAGCAAATTGCATAAGAAGTGGTAATACTTTCCTTCTAAGGGATAGAACGAACCTTGCTTTCAGAGTATAGAACAGAGGCAGAATAGTAACACAACTGATCAGGCTAGTGAGTGAAGACATGCCTTCTGCAAATACAAAGTCGAAGTAAACCTGCAAAATACTCCTCTATAAGAATAGTTATCACTATACTACAAAGATGCAGCAAGTGAATAATACTACTAGACACTGATACTAAAAATAGTTAGTATCCATTGACATTTCATTGGGAAATATTGAGTAATTATGCAATTTCCTAAAGTTTAACTTTTCTAGTTGATTGTAAGGTAGTAATATTCACATCCAATAAATATCACACACATGTCCAACATACACAGAACTACCAACCAACCTAACATCCTCGTCCTCAGAGCTCGGTTCATAGTGACTCCACTCAGGCAAGCGACTTATTCAACTCGCACCTAGAGTAATATCACCATCAACCGATCTCACGTATTCGACCTGTGAGATTGCTCCAAAGGGGCTTGAGGCAAGTAGACGATCTCACCCTGAAGCGACCTCCATAGCACTCACTTCTCTCGCTCCACAATGGCTGGTAATATAAGTCTTTACTACAACCATTAAGACCATAGCTTCAGGTATGCAGCTCATTGATTCTTTATAATTCACCTTCATGGCTCATAAGTGACTTGAAGATCTGGATCTAACCTGAAGCAAGAGAGCAAAAGGTGCAGGCATCTTGCCTATATAAAGAGGATGAGGAACTACGTCTGACCTGATTCAAGTCCTCCCCTGAGAGAGAACTTGATACGTAGGTAGTTCGTCCACATGAACTCGGTCAATACCATATTTATACATCATTTTCCTCATTTTCTTGAATCTATAAGGTAAAACCAAATATAACCTTTACATTGATGGGATCAAAGTGTAAGAAAACATATTTGTTTAAGTTTCTCTTCACATAAATATCGTTCCCTAACTCATCCAAATGTAGGCCATGAACTCAAGTTAATAAACTCAGAACTTACAAATTAATAAACTCAAGTTCAGACATGGTGCTACACATAATCTAGTATAGAGCTACTCTTTATATTAAATCCAGAGATACTCTTGATTCGGTTAATTCAGGCAACCAAGACATTAAAAGGACATATAGAACACCAGTCATAAGTAAAATTAGAAATAAAAAGAAAAAAAAAAAACTTTAAGGGAATGCAAGTTAATCTGTGAGGGCATGGCATTATGGACATTGAAAGAGTTTCAAACTTCTATTGAGGCTTCCCCAAATATACACTGTGGTTTCATTGCATCCTTCCCATGTATTTTCTACCTATAAAGGTAAAGATAATAAAACCCTATCTAATAACTAATTAGAAATGGCAATAAAGCACAAAATAGAGCAAAGATTACCCCAATGTGACGTCAAGGGTGAGATTCTTTTCTAGTCCCAACTTTATATGTTTAAGAGTATTTTAAAACAGCAAAACCCAAATAAAAATTAATTTCCACTTGTTTAATTTACAACGGGGAAATCTTTTAATTATTAGGTGAATTAAAATGAAACATGAAAGGCGATAAAACCTAACATACCTGTGACGATGGCATACAAAGGACAAAACTGGGAAATCGGAAAACAGGTCCCGTAAATAAAGAAAAATGAGCCACTAAAACAATTTTAAGTCAATTAATGCAAACCTAAGCCTATGAAAATTCAAATCCTATTGTGTCTACCCCTCCTACTCTGTCCCAAAATGACATATTGGGAAAAATTGGAAAGATGTTTACATAGCAATTAGAAAGAAATATTGTATATGACTTGAAACAACAAATGTATTTCTTCTACAAGATCATCCACGAGTTCTTTTATAGGCTAGCTTTAGAAGAACTCTGGGTTTATGAAGAAGAAGAGTGCGAAAATAAACTTTCACTCAAAACAGGCGGGTATCAAAAAGAGGTGGTCGCTATATTTTATTATTTTATTATTTTATTTTTTGCCCCTATTAGAAATATCTGAAATTAATTTGGGAGATATTATTAGATTTAGGCAGTTATTGAAGTATGACAAATACTTATGATAGTTATAGTATACGGAAGTGTTTTTATGGGTGTGTCCAAGATCACCCAAATTAAAAAGAGCACTTATACTCACACTTCCTTTATAATTTCTTTGGGACTCTATTTCCTACGTGGAATTCAATTCCCACTTTCTCTTTCCAAAAAAAAAAAAAAAAAAAACGTAGAAACAAAATAATAACAAATAACTTATCTAATTAAATAACTAAACTTATAAATAGTAACAAATAAATGAACAAACTTACCAATATTTCTATCGACAAAAAAAAAAAAAAATCAAATCAAATCATAATGTCTAAAAAAAAAATTGAATCAGGTTTCATTAATTTTTTTTTTCTACTGCCGTCTTCATCTTCCGTCACACCATTTTTAAACCATTCATCTTCCATATCTAGTTCATTTTTCTCCAAACATTTGTTCAAATCAATAGATAGAGAACATACAATTTTATTTTTATTTTTTATTTTTTGTAATTAAAAGTGATAAAAAAAACTTTTTTTTCTCTATTCAAAATTAATAGAGAGAGAGAGAGAGAGAGAGAGAGAGAGAGATTTTTTAGATTTGGTTTTTTCTTTCTTTTTTTGTATAGGTAAGTTTTTTGTTATTTATTTGTTACTATATTGGGTTTTAGCTATTTAATTGGATAAGTTATTAGTTATTTATTTGTTTCTATTTTTTTTTTTAAATTTTTGAAAGATAAATATAATTTGGATGTCACCTAAGATATGGAATCCCTAGGAAATTAAGGGAGTCTAAATAGATTTTTTGAATTAAAAATCGCCTAAACACTTCTACCAAATAATTACAAGACACTAAATTAACGAAGAAAATAAGAAAAACAAAGCAAGTAAATACAAATACAAATTCAAACGAAATAATACTTGGAGGGCCTCACTTCCCTTTTTAATACTGAGACCCAAAATCATATTGTCATTTTATATGTACATTTTTATTTATATTTTTTGATGCGGCACACATAAAGAATCAATCGTCATGGTTTGACTACTATTAAAAATTAAAGAGGGAGCAGATCATGCTTATGTTTAACTATAAAATGTAAAGAGAGATACGTGTTTCTAGCATAACCAGACGTAAAGGCTTGTTTGTTTTTTTTATTACGTATAAGTGCTTGCTACTTAATTATAAATTGCACTTACATATTTCTGTAAGTCAAGTTTCCCTACTTACACTTTTAACATTTATAGAGTTATAGGTAGCAAAACATACCAAAATATAAGAGTCTATTATTTATTTACAAGAAGCTGAAAAATAAACACCCAAGAAAAAAAAAAATCCACCATTTATAAAATAGAATAAGTAGCGAACTACTTTATAAGTACTAAAAACACAAACACCTCCTTAGTTTGTAGTTTAAGAACTCGTGGCACACTTATGAAGTTGCGAGTAAATGGATTAAATTGATTAATTAGAATTTAGAAGATGTATAAATAAATAGATATATTGGATTTTGGTCATTGACCAATGACCATATTCAGCAAATTAATTTTTTCAGTTGGAAAATTTGAGAAACTTGTGTTCTCAAACAGTTTCATTGTATATCTACGACAGAGCATAAATGTTTTTTGAGGAATATTTCTACATTCTTTTCGAGTTTTAGATTATATACAATCACAATTAGACTAATTCTGAAGTGAGGCAGCTCTGACAAACTTCATAGCACTAGTTCCACAGAGTTATAAAGTTCAAACAAAGTAATAAAGAAGTTTGCACAATCTGTATGCCTTAAATTACCCGAAGTGATAGTTATGCACAAATAGCCGAAATTCGCTGTGCTCCGTGGAGAATACCATGTGAGAGAATAATATCCACATACAGAAGTAATAACCGATCTCGTATCCTCGTCCTCAGAGCTTGCTTCATAGTGATTCAAATCAGGCAAGCAACATATTCAACTCACGTCCAGAGCGACCTCACCACCAATTGATCTCACACTTTCGTCCTGCGAGCTCGCTTCAAAGTGACTCGAGACGAATGGACGATCTCATCCAGAAGCGACCTACATAGCGCTCACTTCTCTCGTTCCACAACGGCTCGTAACGTATGTCTTTATTACAGCCATCAAGGCCGGAGCTTCAAGCATGCTTCATGATAAATTTTCATAACTTGCAATCAAGGCTGGGGAGTGACCTGAAGACCTGGATCTGACCTGACGCGGGAACGCGAGAGGCGTGGACACCTTGCCTATATAAAGAGGATGAGGAACTACGTCTGACCTGATTCAAGTCTCCCCCAGCAGAGAGAACTTGATACGTAGGCAATTCGTCCAAACAAACTCGGTTAAATCCAACTCCAAACACCATCTCCCTCATAAACTGCCCACATTTGTAAGGTTAACCAAACATAACATTTACATTGGCGCCGTTTGTGGCTCGATTTCTTGAGTTCACAACCATTCAACCATAAAAACCTTCAAACAAATCTCAAGCCCACGAAGCATGGACAACCTACAAGACCAAATGAAGAACATGGCCGCCCATATAGGAACCATGAACGATAGCATCACCTTCTTACGACAGGAAAACGCCGCACTCACAAGTCAAGTGGCAGCCCAGAACCCCAATGGAGTCACCGCTAAGGACAATATTAACAAAGTAAACTAGCAAATCAACGAGTTGTCCCAGTGAATTGACTAGAGTACTGTGAAGAAGGACGCCACTCAGATCGTCCAAAAGATGCTGAAAACTTATCGAGCATCCCCATTCACACCGAAGGTAATCAGTAAACCCTCTCCGCACGATTTCCTTTAGCCACGCTTTGCGATGTATGATGGCAGTACATGTCCCGGTCAACACGTAGCTCGCTACATCCAGAGCCTCGCATTCTACAATGCGCAAGAGTTTGACTACTTGTAATGCCGCTTGTTTCCTGCAAATTTGAAAGGAGCCCTCGACTGGTTCTACTCACTAGAGCCAAACTCCATCGATAGCTTCGAGAAGCTAACCGACCAGTTCGCTAATCATTACGTCCACAACAGACGTAAGAAAATCGGCGTCGACTCATTCTTCATGTTGTCTCAGAAGAAAGACGAGTTAATCCGCTCCTTCTTAGGGCGATTCAAGACAGACTTGTTGTATATAGAAAACGACCTCCAAGAGTCCTTTGCAACCTTGGCATTCACCAAGGCAATCCGGAAAAACACCTAGCTATATAGGTTGCTCATGAAGGAGCGTCCTGAAAAACTGGAAGACTTGTACACTCGCATGTACAAATATATAAAGCAACATGAAGCTTTAGATCATGACAGTGAACAGGAGGAAGTTGCAGCAATCTTAGACGTTGCCCTGTCCTCAAACAAGCAACCCATTCCACAAGGACAAAAGTCGGGTACCAGGACGCACACGAAGCGTGAGTTCGCTGTGCTGACAAGATCTCCAAGCTACATACTGGAGAAAATAAAAATAGCGGCTTATTACCGAACTGAGGTAAAACAGCCAAGAGACACACCAGGAAAATCGTAATGCACTTTCCATAAAGCAAAGTGTCATGAGACCAACGAGTGTCGGGGGCTCAAGCACTACCTACAAGACCTCGTCGAAGCAGGGCATATCAAACATTACACTGATATCGCCGATGACGACCTGTGCCACAAACTCATGGCTCGTAGAGAATGAAGCTGAACTCCACCCCGCAACAACAGAGCTTGCTCTCATGCGAGAGGAAGCTCCAGTGAGCGATCTCGTCATGAGTGTCGCTAGCACTCCTCTGACAGAGATAACAACAGAACCATCAACATGACTCTGTCACGTCCTCCAAGGAGAAAAGGAGACGGGTAGGCGCCCTCTAAGAAGTCTACCAATTCTCCTCACAAGCGGCGCCTGCCCCACACGCAACTCCCCGCAACTCTGGAGACATCACTTTCACTGAAGCCTACCTCAGCAAGGTGTGTCTCCCACACAATGATACCTTGGTGGTCCACGTCAAAATCGGGACTGGACTGTAAAGCGTGTCCTAATCGACCCAGGCAGTTCGTGCGACATCCTATTCTACCGCACCTTTAAGGAGATGAACATGCCCAGGTCAGTCATGATCGATCCAATAACCCCCCTCTATGGCTTCATAGGATCACGAGCCGACCTAATAGGAGACATCATTCTACCTGTCTTAGTTAGGTCCACAAGATGCAAGCAATTCTATCAATACTCCATCAGGTTTTACGCTTCTCTGGCCCTAGAGGCATGATGGAGCTCAGAAGCAACCAGCTCGATGCCCACAATTGCAACTAGATCCTCTCAGTCAACAAGCCTGCTGGGGATTCACTCAAAAACAAGGGAGAGATCGCCAAAACCAAGCTCGCAGAAGACTTTATCTCTGAGGTCAAAACCCTGGCTAAGACCCCTCGAAACGATCTGCCAAAGGAGAACACTGGGGGCTCGGTCAAGGAAGATGCTTCAAAAGCTATAACCCCAGAGGCCGCCCCACCGCTTCAAGTCAAGGAGACACCGCAAGAAACCAAGACCCCAGAGGTCACTCAATCCACTGAAGCAGCTGCTCAAACCGAGCTGAAGGAAAATGTCAACCTAAGAACTGAAGAGGACCTTAAGTTCATGTATGTAGGACCTAACCTTGATCCTACAATTAAGGCACAATTTGTAAGCTTTTTATCATTAAATATAGATATTTTTTATTTGGCCGTACATCGATGTGCCTGGAATTGATTCTAATGTTGCATGCCATAAGTTAAACGTTAACCCAAACGCTAAACCAGTTCGCCAACGACCTCGAAAGTTATCCTTAGATTCCAAAAAGTAATCAATGAAAAATTCAAAAATCTCAAAAAAATTGGCTTCATTAGGAAGGTCGATTACCCTAAATGGGTCACTAACATAGTTGTAGTCCCAAAAAAGAATGGCATAGTTCGCCTTTGCGTGGACTTTACTAAACTAAATCTAGAAACTCCTAAGGATAGCTTTCCCTTACCAAGAATCGATCGACTTGTGGACCAGACCTGTGGCCACGAGCTCTTGTCATTCATGGATGCCTACAGCGGCCACAACCAAATCCCACTAGCAGAAGAAAACCAAGAGAAAACCTCATTCGTGATAGAGCAAGGAATTTACTGTTACAACGTCCTCCGGTTCAGCCTCAAGAAAGCCGGAGCGACCTACCAGCGACTCATCACCGATATGTTCCAAGACATGTTAGGTGAAACCATGGAAGTCTACATAGATGGCATGGTCGTCCAAAGTAAGAAAGTTGGAGACCACTTAGATCATCTCACACAAGCGTTCTCCAGACTTCGGCAAACTCAGATGAAATTTAACCCTGAGAAATGCCTCTTTGGAGTGTTGATAAGTGCTCAAAAAGTGTAATTTAACCCTCGATTATGCCTCTTGTTTAGCCATCTTAGTGGACTAATAGTGTTTGTAAGTTATGTTTTATGATTCTACAGGTGAAAGAGAGAGTTTTGTGGAATATTAGAGAAAAAGGGATAAAACGGAGCAATTCAGAGCAATAAAGATCACATGGGAAGTCTGTGGACAATCATGGAGAAGGCCAAGGAATTGAAGCTATTAAATATTCGACTTGGACATATTTTAAAGCTTATTTGGAAGCCCAAGGCCAAAAGATTCATTGCTTGGACCAAAGCCCGCAAAAGAGGATAGAAGGATAGAGCAAAAAAGGGAAAATAGACTTCCACATCTGGGACGCATGGATCGTGAGTCCAAACGCATTGCTCGCGTCTGAGATGCATAGATCGTGCGTCCAGACGCATGAAACGACACTGTAGCCACTTTCTTCTCAGTTTTGGAGACGAAGTTGGACTCTGAAAGAAGTTAATTTGTATTAGAAAATAAATGGCGGTTTAGAATGATTTTAGAACTCATTGTAACCCCTATAAATAGAGGACCTAAGTGCCTCATGTAATTGGCCAATTCACTTATACTCTTGTCTCAAGAATTTGAGGCAGAGAGAGATTAATAATAAAAGATTCGGTTTTAACTAGTCGAGTCTTAATAAATTAATCTTTCTAGTCTTATGTTCTTCGACTCTTCTTCTTCTCGTTCTTCGTGTTCTTCCTTCTTTATGGAAGGCTAATCTTCTCTTTCAAGGGAGGAGACGAAGCCGGTGCTTAGGGTTTGATGATTTTTATGGTTCATGATATTCTTCAATCAGGTTAGTTCTTTATATTTTTAGTTATTAGTTTCATTCCCCAGACCAGGAGATGGAAGTATAGATTAAGGTTTTTATTTATTGCAATCGAATATCATGCTAGTTTAGGGTTTTATTTATTGTAATTGAATATTTGGTAGTGACATGCTTTTATTTATTGCAATTGAATATAATGCTAGAATAGGGTTTTATTTATTGTAATTGAATATTGTACTATTATTCTCTACTTTTTTTCTAGTTGTGTAGTGTTTTAGAATAAGGGAAGTATTCCTTGTGTTTGCCTTAGATGGTGATTCATTGAATAGCTGCCCAAGCTCACATAAAAGGAAAGAAGATACTAGTAACATAAACTTAAGAATAACCTTGAGTAGAGTTAATTCATTAATGATGTTTTGTCCAAGAGGGCATCGACACTCACTCGATTGCCTAATTGTAGTCTACTTATGAGAACAACCATGAAGTAGAAGGTCACAGATCAAAGGTATTGGTGGATTCTAATCTCTTGAATTCCCTCTTTTATAAATTCTCAATAGTTTATTTAGTTTAGTTTAGTTTAGTTTAAGCATTAGAATCTACAATATCTATAATAATAGTTTTTAATCCCTCAAACCCCCTTTCTAGTCATGTCCTTCACATAACATACACTTAAAAGTAGAACGATACCCTACTTATCATTTACATATTGAGGGATAATTAGGTTTTGATACGCTTCTATTTTGTTCAACGACTATCATCTATCTACATCATCCACATACCATCCAATAAACACAAAAATGAGTGAAGGTCAAATGGCGCCGCTGCTGTTCTAAGTTGTTTATATTTAACGTTTTCTTTCAAGATTATAACTTTAGATCTTGATGTAATTTTAGCCGCATCATCCATCCTTTTAAGAAAGAAAGAAACTTGAAGGACATCTCAAAGACAAGATCTACCATCCATGTTAGTCGAATCTTCATTCTTTTTATTTCATTCTTAGTATAATTGCATCATAGTTTAGTATTATTGCTTTCTAGTATAATTGCATTTATCACATTTTCAACAATTGAAGTTCCAACATAGTGAAATATCAAACTCTATTGTTTCTTGTCTGAATCTTGACAAACGGACTATCGTCTGTGGGCCGTGGTACTTAAGCAATCCAAGTGATTCACCATAACCCTAGAAGAGACAGCTTTAGACAACGGGCGAGATACTAGCTGCAAAGCCCAACCCAGTTGAAGGAAAGTAGTTTTGCATATTAGTATAATTTAGAATAGTTGCATATTAGTTTAATTGCAATCAAGCATAGTAGAATAGTGTTCGTCATTTTTCGTATAACATTTTCTAGTGTATTCCCCGTCGTCCAGTAAGAACACAACAGTGGACAAGGTTCAACAACCAACTCACAGGAATACTAGACGAGATTGATATAATGGCTGCACGCAATGATGGAGTTGTTATGGACACCAATAATCCTGAAGCTATCCCACCCATGCAAACACAACAGAGGAAGAAGTTGAGCGATTTCTATTCACCAATCATTGGAGACCCACCTAGCAGTATTGTTTTTCTAGAGACAGAATCTAACCAGTTTGAACTTAGAGCATCAGTAATCTCTATGCTTCCAAAGTTCAATGGTTAAGACAATGTTCAGCCATATGTTCACATGAACAAATTTCTATTAGTCCTTAGAACTTTCAAAAACCAGAATATCAAAGATGAGAGTATCAAGTTGATTCTTTTTTCACTCTCACTCAAAGGTAAAGCCTCCAAATGGTTAAGTGCATAGCCGATCAATTCAATAGACAAATGGGAGAATTTGAGAACGAAGTTTATAAACAAGTTTTACCCACCCCAGAAGACTGATGCCATGCAGCAAGCTATCATCAATTTTAAAGGAAAAGCGGCTGAAGAATATCATTATAGTTGGGAGCGATTCAACAATCTGCTAGTCTCGTGTCCACATCATGGATATGACAAGAGCACACTGACTCATTTTTTCTATCGAGGACTCTAGATGATGAACAAGCAGATGATACAGTCAATGCACAAAGGCAAGTTCACATCAATGGATGGAGAGGAAGCTTACAACTTTCTCGAGAATTTAGCTAAAGAAAAACAATAATGGACTACTAGCAATAAGGATGTCGCTAGCATGGAGGGGGAGCCAAAGCAATTTGGTTACCAAGCACATGAACAATAAGATCAAGAACTGAAGTCTACATTGGTCAGCCTGGCCACCAGCATTGAAACTCTGAGTAAGAAATTCAACCAGTTCTCTATGAATCCCTCCAAGGTCAACAAGTTTCAAGCTAAATCTTTCCCAGTCATGCAAGCTAGCCGATACTGTGAAGTTTGTTCGGATACTTCTCATGCAACTCTAGAATGTCCTGGTTACTATCAACATGCATAAGTTGGAGAGTACAATATAAACTCATTTTAGAGGCCCAACAAAGGTGGTAATAACTTTCAAGGCAATTATTGGAGATAGAATGCTGGACTCCCAAGTTCTCAAGATCAAAGTTATATTCCACAGACAAGTTAAGCTTCGCAGTTGGTTCCTCAACAACAATTATACTCTCAGCAGAATTCCAATACAAGTGGAGAGTTAGTGTCTGATCCTAGGAGAAATTATGCCACACCTGCCAACCTGGAGAATGCAATTACTTTGCTATCACAGAAAAATCAGAAGTTTGAAAGTGTTCTAGAGCTTCTTGCACAATCTCAGCTCAATCTCCAGCAATCTCAGGCAAGTCAATGTTCTAGAATGGAGTCTCCAGAGGCTAAGGTCGACCAACTCACTACTGCTTTGTCTACAAAGACACAAGCAACTCAACCTAGCTTATTAGAACCAATATTGAGGAGTGAAGATATATGCTACATTGGGACAACTTCTAGTACTGATCACCTCCATGATCATGTCAGCTCAGTTACTACTCTCAGATCAGGATTGAAGATAGACAACAAGGTTGACTTACCTTCTCATGATGACATTGCTACAGAGCAATCGGTCAAGATTTCAAATGAAGTTCGAAAGGAAGTCGGAGAAATCCTTTCAACTCCCATTTGTCAAGATGAACAAGACAAGGTATGCAAGAATACCAAAGAGAAAGAAGAGTAGACACATGCTGATGTGTTTGTACCAAAGGCACCTTTTCCTATGTTCCAAATTCTTGAAGGATGCATGCAACATAAAGAGAAATACTCATGTTCCAAAGCAAACATTTCTAGCTGGACAAACAACATCTATTATCCATTAGCAAGCTCCAGTCAAGCTTAAAGACCCAGGAAGTCCTACAATAGCATGCAAGATAGGAGAAAAATTCACAAGTAATGCTCTTTTAGACCTTGGTGCTAGTGTTAATATCTTGTCATATCATGTGTACCAAGCGTTGAGCCTGGAGAACCTAAAGCCTACAGAAGTCAAGTTGAAGTTGGCTGACTGTTCTACCAAGATTCCCAGAGGCATAGTTGAGGATGTTCTTGTTCAAGTAGCCGATTTCTACTATCCAGTGAATTTCATTGTGATAGACACCAAGAAGGCCTTTGATAAAATTCCAATTATTCTAGGCTGACCTTTCCTCGCTATCGCAAAAGCTTTGATAAATTGTTACAACGGTGAAATGAAAATCAACTTTGGTAAGATGTCCATGGACATAAATATCTTTCACCTGTTATATAAGGATTGTGATGACGCCGAAGGTGAAGAGGTGTACTTCCTTGATAGTATGATACAAGAATTCGTCCCATTCGAAGATACAATTGAAAGTGCTCAATCTGCGGATGAACCTGATGAACCTAAGAACCCATACCAGGCGCTAGCCATGTTCTTGGAATCTCTGCAGAAAATTCAGGATTTAAGTGAGTAGAATGGAAAATTGACAGAGAGAGTATCATATCTTGAGAAGATGAACTCTACATTTCAAGATGAACAACAGACTTCTACCTAGAAAAATTAGTTGCTAGAGAATCAGCTTAAAGAAGTTTTGGAAAAACAACAGAATCTAGAAACTGAAATGAGTCTTCTGAAGAAGAAAATGGACCATATTGATAAGAAGCATTGCACTATTGAAGCTTCTTTTACATCATCATTGTCTGAACGAGATAAGTATGTCAACCAGTCTACCACCCACCTTGAGCGCAATCAGCCAAACATCCATTATCATTACTGTGGTGGTAAATAGCACATCAGATACTATTGTCCTATTAGAAAGAAAGATTTTCGTCAATCTTCTACACAGAGGAACCACAAGGTCTATAACACAATCATCAGACCTGAAATAGTTCAAGGTAGAGAAGCAATTTCACAAGCAATCTTTCCAGTATATCTAAGAGTATTTTTGACGACCCACAAGATGAGACCTCCTCGTCTTCCAAACATTCGTCAGATTTGGATAAGAAAATCTGATCTCCTTACTCCAAATTGATAATGCATGATGTAATATATAGTCTTGGGGATCTGACTATAAAGGATTCAAAAGTCTTGAGAATCTGACTTTAAAAGACTCACATTATGTCTTGGGGATCTGAAGTAAAAAGACTTAAATTGATTTGAACTAATTATACTGATATTCAGTATCAATGGTAATATCCTACCTTTTTCTCATCCATTTCATTTACTTCTTTATACGTAGAGGTCAATGCATGCATAAGTAGGGGGGAGGGTGTACTTGAGAAATGAATTTAAAAAATTAGTTTTCAAAAAAACAAAAATATTTTTATTTCTATATCAGTAGCATGAGAGAAATGAATTGTAATGATGAGTCTGGGATATAGATTCTATACTGCTTAGTATTACGATTGATAGATAGTTGATATTATTGATTTTATTACCGCTTAGACTATTTATTATGCTCGGACATAGTTCTCGTTGATAGAATTCTTTATCAAGGCACTGCCATAGTACTTGGTCAGTTTTGTGTACTTTTGCTAGAAGAGAGATTTAAACCCTAGTAAACTGGAAGTAGAATTTTTTAGACTTAGCCTGTGAGACTTTAGCTTTTTACCCATTCTTTGGAGAGTTCTTACGAAAAATCCGAGTCTTAGTGACTCAACATCTTTCAGTTATTTATGTCATTGTAATATAGTCTCATTATTTGTTGATTTGGTTAATCGCAAACTGACATCAACTGGGGAGATAGCCATTAGGTCTTGTAGTCTATTAGAAACAGAGTATCATACTAATAAGTCAAGTAGTAAACCCATTCAGCCTTTATCCTACCTAGTAGGATCATCATGTTAAACCCTTTTGAGCCTTACAATAAACCATTTTCTTTCATAAAACTCTTTACCCTTTACCCAACTCCAGACAAGGAGTATAGCCAAAAATCTTTATCAGCCATACCCATATGTTTCTGAGTATACGAGGGGCGCAAGGAGGAAGAAAGAGCACAAAAGAAAGATTACAAGAAAATATCAGAGAGATGCAATGAAAACCACATTCTGTTATGTGAAAGAAGCTAGTGGAAAATAAGCATATCCAGTACTAATCAAGGATATACCACTGAGTTATAAAAAAAAAAAAAAAAAAAAAAAAAAAAAAAAATGGATGGAAAAGCTAAGACAAAGGAAGAATTTTCTCTGTAATACAGAATTTGAAGAAATATTCCAAAGAATGAAGCAAAACCTTTAGTGTTTCAGAAACAACCTTTAAATCCTTTTTACCTTTCCTTCATAAACCATTACCCAAGCCAAGTTACAACCCATGACTTATCACTACAGTATGGTACGAAGTCTAAAATAGGTGAGAGGATGCTAAAGTGAAGGACCCGACACTTCATATGTGATTGACATTCTTTCCATGAGATTACTGTCATCTAGAAGTCTGTTTTTCAAGGTAGTATATAGGATGTTCGTATTAATTATTCTTTTCCCCACATACATGAGGTAAAATAGTAGACCATCTTCTGAGAGATTCTTTTCTGAGAGTATGACCGGTGAGGATTGAAAGTTGATATTATTTGCCTATGGTAAACTAGTGATTCCGTTTCTTGGATAGGAGAGTATAGGAGATTGACTAAGTACACACATAAGCCTTGATTGAGAATTTTGTCAATTTTTACTATCTCCCATCATAATCTATGAGTCTTTGCAGTAATGTAGTTTACAATGGAGACCGTCTGTTGGAGTAAGCACTAAGTGGGTAAGGAATTTCTCTCTCTGAAAAATACTATCATTCTTAAACATGCTATTGATTGATTTTGTGGGTATATCACCTGAAAACCCTCATGAGACTATAACTCGTCCTTTTTAGGGAATTTAAAGGTTTAAAGTCTTGTTGCATATGGTAAATGCAATCGCGATGCCTGCGAAAGTGAGTTAGAATTTTATTTTTGTTATTAGGATGTGATTTTGATCACTTATCTAATTTTTTTTTTCTTATTTGCTAAGAGACTAACAAAACGCTAGTTGGGAGTTGTGGTAAGTGCTCAAAAAGTGCAATTTAACTCTCAATTATGTCTCTTGTTTAGCCATATTAGTAGACTAATAGTATTTGTAAGTTATGTTTTATGATTCTACAAGTGAAAGAGAGAGTTTTGTGGAATATTAGAGAAAAAGGGGTAAAACGGAACAATTCAGAGCAATAAGGAGCACATGGGAAGTTTATGGACAATCATGGAGAAGGCCAAGGAATTAAAGCTATTAAATATGTGACTTAGAGCTATTTTAAAGCCTATTTGGAAGCCCAAGGCCAAAGAATTCGTTGCTTTGACCAAAGCCTGCAAAAGATGATAGAAGGATAGAGCAAAAAAGGAAAAATAGACTTCCGCGTCTGGGACGCATGGATTGTGAGTCCAAACATATTGCTCGCGTCTGAGATGCATAGATTGTGCGTCCAGACGCATGAAACGACACTGTAGCCACTTCCTTCTCAGTTTTGGAGACGAAGTTGGACTCTGAAAGAAGTTGATTTGTATTAGGAAACAAATGGCGGTTGGGAATGCTTTTAGAACTCTTTGTAACCCTATAAATAGAGGACTTAAGTGCTTCATGTAATTGGCCAATTCACTTATACTCTTGTCTCCAGAACTTGAGGCAAAGAGAGATTAATAATAAAAGTTTCGGTTTTAACTAGTCGAGTCTTAATAAATTAGTCTTTCTAGTCTTATGTTCTTCGACTCTTCTTTTTCTCGTTCTTCGTGCTCGTTCTTCTTTATGGAAGGCTAATCTTCTCTTTCAAGGGAGGAGATAAAGCCGGTGCTTAGGGTTTGATGATTTTTATGGTTCATGATATTTTCCAATCAAGTTAGTTCTTTATGTTTTTAGTTATTAGTTCTATTGCCCAGACAAGGGGATGAAAGTATAGATTAAGGTTTTTATTTATTACAATCGAATATCATGCTAGTTTAGGGTTTTATTTATTGTAATTGAATATTTGGTAGTGACATGATTTTATTTATTGCAATTGAATATAATACTAGAATAGGGTTTTATTTATTGTAATTGAATATTATACTATTATTCTCTACTTTTCTTCTAGTTGTGTAGTGTTTTAGAGTAAGAGAAGTATTCCTTGTGTTTGCCTTAGATGGTGATTCATTGAATAGCTGCCCAAGCTCACATAAAAGGAAAGAAGATATTAGTAACATAAACTTAGGAACAACCTTGAGTAGAGTTAATTCGTTAACGATGTTTTGTCCAAGAGGGCATCGGCACTTGCTCGATTGCCTAATTGTGTCTACTTGTGATAACAATCATGAAGCAGAAGGTCATAGATCAAAGGTATTAGTAGATTCTAATATCTTGAATTCCCTTTCTTATAAATTCTCAATAGTTTATTTATTTTAGTTTAGTTTAAGCATTAAAATCTACAATATCTATAATAATAGTTTTTAATCCCTCAAACCCCCTTTCCAGTCATGTCCTTCACATAACATACACTTAAAAGTGGAACGATATCCTACTCATCTTGTACTTATTGAGGGATAATTAGGTTTTGATACGCTTCTATTTTGTTCAACGACCATCATCTATCTACATCATCCACATACCATCCAATAAACACAAAAAGGAGCGAAGGTCAAGCGTCTTTCGGGAAATTTCTGGGGTATCAGGTCTCACAACGTGGGATAGAAGTAAACCCTGATCAGATTTGAGCATTCTTGGATATGCCCGACCCAAAAACAAAGAAGCAGATACATAAACTCTCAGGAATGGTGGCAACTCTAAACCGATTCATATCGAGAGCATTAAACAAATGCCGACCTTTCCTACAAATTCTCAAGAAGGGTGAATAGTTCTCATGGAATGAGCAATACCACCAAGCGTTCTCTACTCTCAAGGGCTATTTGACAACACCACCCATGTTGGCAAAACCGATTGATAGTGAAATGTTGGGGCTATACTTAGCTATGTCTGACTTCGCTAACAACTCAGTTCTCTTCAAAGAGGAACAGAACGCAGAGAAACCGATCTACTTCACAAGCAAGATATTATTGCCAGCTGAGAAGAACTGCTCCCACATAAAAAAGGCAGTACTAGCACTACTTTATTCAGTAAGAAAGTTCAGGCCCTACTTCCAAGCACATCTAATCAAAGTGCTCACCGACCTTCCACTTAAGAAGATCATTCTTAAAGCTAACAAGACAACTCACATGGCAGTATGGACAGAAGAACTCAGTGAACACCACATTGAGTTCACCCCAAGAACCTCTCAGAAGGGTCAAGTCGTTGCTGATTTCTTAGCAGATTTCCCAGTGAACGACCTAAATTGGGAACCAAAGGACAACACCCCGACCTCTAAACAACACGACCCGTCGGAATGGTCACTCTTCGTGGATGGAGCTAGCAATCCAGGGGGCAGTGGAGTCGGAGTAGTCCTAGTGTCACCAGATGGTTCTATAGTCGAAAAGTCAGTTCGCATCGATTTTGCGACCTCCAACAATGAAGCAGAGTACGAAGCCCTGATCATGGGACCCCATATGGCGTTAGAGCTCGAAGCTCAGGAGCTCAAGGTCTTTAGCGATTCACAACCGGTCGTTCGCCAGGTCTCCCATGAGTACGCCACCAATGAAGGTAACCTTTCTAAATATTGTAATGACCCGGAATTTTACCTAAGGACAATCTGGTCATTTCACGTGTTAGTTCAGTGCTACTATAGAATAATTGGTGTAGACTGATATGGGTGACGAATGTTGGTATCTGTTTTATTTAAGTATTCTAGTAATTACAATTTTTGGTATGGGTGTTTGACGCGGTAAATTTCAAAGTTAATGCAAATTTATTGGTTGTTACCGTTAAATGGAACCGGTTAATTACTAGGTCATTGGCGGGGTTAAGTTTATCATTGGTGAGGTAGTAACGTATATTATTCGCGGACTTGGATGATTATGGACTTTTCATTGATGGTTATTTTTTTTTATATTGGCTTTTTCTATTATATTGGGCTTGTTGCACCTTTTATTTATTGGGCCACTTCTTAAATGTTGTTATATATCGGGCCTGTTATATTATTTGGGCTTGTTCTATTAAACCAAGTTTGAGTTGCTTTATATATATATATATTTTTGGGCCTCTTTTTATAATTGTGAGGGGAGGGGTCTGTTTGATAAGGAAGCCACGTATGGCTTCTAGAAAAGGGGAAGGATGAGGACTAAACAAAAAAAAAAAACTCTCAGTGGTTTTCATTTTTTCTCACTCTCCCATTCGCTCTCTCTCCCAAATATGGAAAAGAAAAAGAAGATCTAAACTAAACCAACCATGGGCGGCTAAACTAAATCCCCATTTAATTTTCTCCATTTGAAAACCCATCGGAAAACCCAAGTGAACTACAAAACCAGTCAGTGGAGAGTGGAGTGCTTTCCAGTCGAAATTTCTGCTACGCTATCGGTTCGGGTTGACAGGATCTCAAGGGAGCAGCAAGGTGGAGATGGAATATGCTTAAGGGGGCTTTTCTACACTTTAGCTGGAGCAGAAAAAGAAAATGAAGTTTTATGCAGGCGTACAGAGGAGGTGTCTCGGGGATGTTCGATTTTTTTGAATTTCAAGCTTAAAGGTAAACTTGACACCAATTTTGAGTTTAATAGAGATTTGATATGCTGATAGGCATTAATGTGAGGAGTAAGGTTTTAGCTAGCTTCTGGTGAGTGCAAGCACTCAAATTTGAATATTCCATTTGATTTGATGATTAGAAAGTGATTAATAATTAAGACGGACTGCTTGTATTCAAGGAAGGGAGTTAGTTTCTTTGCTCAGGAAGGATAGCTTTAGATGCTATATATATATATATATATACAATTGCTTTCTCATGAATATATATACGAGGAGTTACATGTGGTGGTCTGCGGCTATAGGGTTTACACCTCTAGTTTTCAATTCCTTGTATCTTGAATTAATAATTGGATAGCTAGACCACCTGCTGGAACCAAGCAAGAACTGTTTTTGATATCTGAATTGAGATTTGTGCTCAGAAAGGCCGCAATAGGCCATTTTCAGGCCACAAGGAGTCTATCACCAAGCCATTTGTCGGGCCGCTACATGCCATGTTAGGTCACTGCAGGCCTTCATCGGGCTACCACAAGCCGCAATGAGCTTTAATATATCCGTGCCTATTTTATTAACTTATTGTTTTATTTCCCGCATAATTAATTGGTTGTTAGAATAGTAGTGAGATAAGTATATTAATGACATGCCATTATCATAGGTTCTCTTGCGCTAAATACTTCTTTTGCCTACTTCTTTTGTCTAGGTTGAATAATAATATATATATGGTGCGTTTACTCAATAATTCGGGAAAAATCTCGAATAAGTAGAAGTGAAGTGACATACTAGGTAGAATACCGATTCAAGATTGAGAATCGGTGAGGGGACGTTACATGGTTAGAACGAGAGTGAGGAACCTATACTGCCTTCCTCATTGGAAACAACTTAATCCATCCCCATAGATCCTTACCCAAATAGGGGAACTACGATTGGCTTGATCCCTAAATGGGTACATAGGCAGCCACCGGCTCAGCCGCTTCCATAGGAAAACCCCCACCCCTTGTAGTAAGAAAATCGGTTGTTCAAGTTATTTTATTTCTAGTTAATTCTAGTACAATTCATTTGCCTACGTGTTAAGCATGATAGAAATCTTGTGAGTATGAATTATATTGAATGCTAATGTTTTTCTTGAGAGTATGTTAATCAAGGCACTTACGAGGATTTAATAAGGAAACGGTAAGTGGTATTAAGCAGCTAAAGGTATGTGTTAACCTCGTTTTTTATTTCAATTTCATTTCAAGTGGATTATTATATATTGACTACGTATCCAACGCTGAGCGTTGGAGTATCTTCACAGGTGCTCCCATAAGACAAGAAAAGGTGTACGGGTAAATTAAGAACAATTTAACGTGAAGCGCACTCGGATTGGCTAAGGCGGTTCTTTTAGCTCTTTCTTGTTTATAAATTTATTCATTTAAGTTGTTTTGTAATAATTTAGTATTTCTTTATTGTCTTTAATAATGAATCCATATTAGGATGCATCCATTAGTTAGAAACTATGACATGGATTAGCGTCAATTGGGAAAGACCGATCTGGGGTATGAGATTTGTTTCGGGGCGCTGCAGCTACTTGATTTAATTGGCATTTGTCGAGATGGTTAAGTAGCTGGTGCCACGAATCAATATCTTTAGTAGTTGGGTTTATGGTTGAGGTTTTAATATAATAAATGGAAGTGTATTATTTGATTTTCAGGTTAGGACAGGTTGTAGATTTATGAAAGGTTAGAAATACAGAGGAGACTCTGCCGAATTTTTATTTATTTATTTTTTTTAGAACATGATGTTCAGAGGGGGTTTTATATTTTAGTTATAGTTTGAACTCGTGTGAGTCAAACCCGCTCACGTCTTGGTTTATTAGATTGTTGAATATTCATATTGAGCTCTTTTACCTGAATATTCAATTGTCTGAAAAACCGGGCACTACAAATACCTTCAAGTTGCAAATCAATTACTACCTTCTTTCAAGAAAGTTACTATACACCATTTCCTACGGGAAGAGAATCGCCACGCTGACAGCTTGGCGTACCTCACGACCTAAACACTGAACTATGACCCTAGAAAACTAATCACCAAAGTAGTTGATCGACCTGTTTACCAAAATGAGCGCGTCTTAGAAGTTACCGACCTATGCCCACTCTCTAACACTCAGATGAGTCAAATATGG
Organism: Coptis chinensis; assembly: GCF_015680905.1. Lineage (NCBI taxonomy): Eukaryota > Viridiplantae > Streptophyta > Magnoliopsida > Ranunculales > Ranunculaceae > Coptis > Coptis chinensis. The sequence goes on along the minus strand of NC_141458.1, from coordinate 90,007,113 downwards.
ATGCAACCTATCATAGATTATATCCAGCTCGGCAAATTACCAGTAGATTCCACCAAGGCTAGACAGGTTCAATATCAGTCAAGTCGCTACTGCATAGTAAACGACAAACTTTTCAGAAAATCCACCGGAGGACCCTATCTGAGGTGCATAAGCTCAGAATAGGGTCAGATGATTTTCGCAGAAATCCACGAGGGAGAATGTGGAAACCACGCAAGAGGTCGCTCTCTGGCTCACAAAACGATCTCATAAGGATACTTCTGGCCAAGAATGTAAATCGATGCCAAGAAGTATGTACTCAAATGCATTAAGTGCCAAACATTTGGCCACAACATCATCCAGCCAGCTCGCGAACTGATCAACATTGCTAGCCCTTGGCCATTTCACATGTGGGGCTTGGACATCAATGGTCCATTCATTCCACAGAAAAGTACAGGCTTTCGGTTCATCCTAGCTGCAGCAGACTACTTCACCAAATGGGTGGAAGCGATTCCTTTGGCTCATGTCAAAGAATCTAATGTCAGAAGCTTCATTTGGACCAACATCATTACCAGATTTGGCCTCCCCCACACATTGGTGATGGATAATGGCTCTCAATTCAAGAGAAAAATAATCAAAGAATTCTTGGCCAAGTGGAAAATTGTTCACGTATTCTCCACTCCCTGTACGCTCAGAGCAATGGTCAAGCAGAAGCTAGTAACAAAGCAATTCTAGAGAACTTGAAAAAGAAGATTGAAAAGAACAAAAGCCAGTGTCTAATGCAGCTAGAAAACATCTTATGGGCTCATAGAATGACAGATCGTTCTGGTACAGGCAAGTCACCATTCTCACTATGCTACAGTACTGAGATCGTCATCCCTACTGAGCTGACAATTACAACGACTCGATCTGAGATCGTCGAATCTAGTCAGAACGATTCCATTCTTGCTCGTGAGGCCGACTTACTCGAAGAATGACGCGACCTAGCAGCCATTCGAATGACATCCTACCATCAAACTCTGAGTAAAACATATAACAAGCAAGTTAACCCTCGAAGTTTTCAACCTGGCAATCTAGTCTTGAAAAATACTAAAGATGACTCGAAACTAGCACCAACATAGGAATGCCCTTACATAGTGGAACAAGTCGTTGGCAATGGAACATATTGGATCAAAACCCAAGATAGACAGGCACTTCCACGTCCTTAGAATACTTTCTTGTTAAAGAAATTTTATCAATAAAAAATTCCATTTCCATGAGTCTTACTTTTAGCATTTATACAAATAGTTTTTATTTTGCATCAATGCACTGCAATCTCTCAATGTTGTCAAGTCTATGCACAGCTCGCTCTCTAAGAGCAGAATGCTCACTCGAACTAAAACGTTCTACAGGGCTTAAACGTTCTCCACATTAAAACACTCACTTGAGCTCAAGGCTACATAGCTCACAGGCTACTTAGCCTCAACACTTCTCGCTAGTTGGAGACCTATACTTCTAGGGTCAACTAAGTGCAGAATGCTCTCTAAGAGCAAAACATTCAAATGAACTTAACCGCTCTCCAGAGCCCAAACGTTCTTTACGATCAAACGTTCACTCGAGCTCAGGGCTACATAGTTCACACACCTCTCACTAGTTCAATATATACACTTCTAGGGTTAACTTAGTGTAGAACGCTCTCTAAGAGCAACACACTTACTTAAGCTAAAACGCTCAATCGAGCTCAAAGGCTACTAAGCTACAACATTTTTCACTCGTTGAAGACCTATAATTCTAGGATCAACGTACTGTAGAGCGTTTTCTATAACAGTCAAAACGCTCTCCTAAGCAATATGCTCAGTCGAATTCAAATGCTTCATGGCATCCTAAGTCTTCTTAAACAACGGGACTTATATCTCTAGGTCAAATTCCTACTAAGATGTTAAAGCAACATGCAACAAACATTCAGACAAAAGTAAGCTAATACTTTAAAGCAAACATACATTTCATAAGTGCAAAATACGAACTGCCTGAACATACTTAGGAAACCAATTCTTTAAAACTATCGGACTGCCACTTATGTGGAAGCCAGCTCGTCCAAATACCAAAATTAAAGAAAATACTAAAGGCGAACTGCCTAGGTCGCCCCAGGTTATCAACTCTTAATGTATCTGGCCCATGCCACAACAAATATAAAAAGTGAACTGTCCAGGCAAGCCCAGGAGACCAGCTCTATTGTATCAATACCACTTACATCAGGAAACATAAGGAACAGAGAGAAACAATCATGCAAGGCTTACAAGACTAAGACACATTTTCCAAATTTTCAACGGCCAAGGGATCAAGTACACTTTCTATAATGGCCCCAGCAGCAGGTTCAGAAGAAGTACCAACAACGGTTCGATCAAGCGGGCTCTCCACGATCACTAAAGAAGAAGGGCCCAAAGGAGGAACATCACATGCATCTCCAGGTACGTCTAGCACTGGTGTCCCTGGAGCCCCGCGTTCATGTTCCTCCTTCAAAGCTGAATATGCTTTCTCTAGCTCCACAAAGTCAAAATCCAGAGAGTTGTAAGCATCATTCGCTTCTTGGGTGACCTCCTTACAGCGTTTTGCATAGTTCGTGACTATCACGAGCTCTGCTTTCACTTGAGCAAGTTCATTACCCACCCTAACCTTATCCAACCAAGCATCCTAGTACTTCGCCTTCAGTGCATCATACTTTTTCTTCTCAGGTGCCTGAACAAGTTGGACGTTTTTCAGCTCCTCCCTAAGCCCCTCAATTACAACATTATCTGATTCAGTGATCTGAGCAATCTCATTAAGCTTACTGATAAGATCCCAAAAATGTAGTTTTAACCCCTTTAACAATATTGCTTTAGACCAATTATGTGATTGATAAGTAAGAGTTAGTACTGTTATCGTGCTTTTGTGTATTTCAGGCATTGGAGTCGAATATGTGCAGAAATGCGTCCCTTTTGCGAGATAAAGGAGGAAGGGTTGGTTGCTAAGAAGTTCTATGATAAAAGGCCAAGATTCAAGGAGAAAAAGCCTTTTTAAAGCCCGGTCAAAGCTGAAAAGTCAAAGTCAACGCGAGCAAAAACAGTGCATAAAAGTCAGCAGAACTTCTGAAGGTCGTATCTTTGGACTTAGACCTCGGAATTGGGCCTACCTTATGTCAAAACAACCGGCTCGGAAAGAGCTTTCCAATGGTCAAGGCTTGACCCAATTAAAGGAGCAAAAGTAGGCGAAAAGTCTGTGAAAGTCAAATCCAACTGAAAAGGCCTCTGTGGACTGAAGAAATGGGGTTTTGGGCTCGATTTTCCGGCCCAAAACATGGCTCCTCATCCCATGCATGAAAAAGTGGATCTGGTCTCCTCCATTTGTATGGAGAAGACTTAAATCTTAAGATTACCTAGATCTAGATTAGAAAATTAGGTTAGACTCCATTAATTAGTTCAAATAACATGTTTTAGATCTAGTTTTTTACATTCAATTAATTAGTTTGTTTTAATTTGATAAGTAGTTATTCATAATATTAGTTCTAAATTAGTTTTAATTTTAGTTTTAATTCATTTTGAATGATTATTGTTATTGTTCAAATAGATTAATAAAGTTTAATACTTATTGAATAATGACTTGTTCTATTTGTTTAATCAAGTTTAGTTTAATTTACATTATGTTTTTCTTTCATTATTTTAGTTTAATTAATCCAATGATATTAGGCTAATCCCCCCATTAGAGGGAGTGATTATGAAACCTAATGAGGAATATATTGCTTAGTAGAATTATTTAATTGTGTATGTATTTCAACGAGTTTAGTTTATTGTATGACTTCCAAAATAAGCATATGATAAATTAAACTAGGGATTGTTGTAATTAAGTCGAGAGACTTGGTTGCAATAATCCTACATGCTAGTAATAATGACTATAGAGATGTAGGTTGTTGCTAGGGATGATAAAGGTTGAGGCTTTAGGTTGAATCGTTGCGTGAAAACCTAAATACGATATCTTTTCAATGAATAATTCGATTATTGCATGAAACTAGTTATTAGGTGGATTGATTACTCTTCTCTATACTTTCTCTGTTATCAAAAACCCTATTTCTATTAGTTTAGTTAATTTAAATTTATTTGAATCTATAGTATAATCGTAGAATAGAAATTTCACATCACACATTACTCTCACCATTGTTCCTTGTGTTTGATTAATTGAATTCACTTATGTCTTGCTAGTTTAAGAGTGGAACGATTCCGTACTCTATATATATTGCATGAATATATATATATGTGAGAGTAGGAAATAAAAATAATTGATACCGTAAGAATAAAGTTAGAGTAATCTAGTTTAGTTTTTACGGGTTATCACTTACGATACCCACTGATCATCTATATAAAGTGAGAGAGTGATCACCACCACAATTCAAACGATTCAATAACACAAAATAAGAAAAACAAATCCCTACAACACTTACCAAGCATTGGGACAGATCCATTAACCTCAGATTTTCTTTCAAACTCTTGCTATCGAGGTCACTCTGATCACCATCCAGAGCGATACTCTCAAGCAGACAACCCGCTACAGGAGCTGACTTATAACTATAGTCAAAACGCTGTACAGTCCGCTTCTCACCATGGTCGTCAACATACACAAAGTTGCGATCAAGATCGTCGTGCCCCATTACTGCCTTTCCATTTATCTTACTTGGTACCTTCACCTTCACAGCAGAACTACGTCCCCCAGAAGCACCAACTTGATTCTGACTGGCCTTAAAAGCTTCTAGGTCCAGGCCACTCACATCAGGCGTAGCCCTTGACCTATGAGAAGACCTAGGACACCCCCTATTCGCTCGACTCGCTGAACAAGTCAGACAACCTCAGTTCGAGCATGTTTCCCAGGCCTAACCTCAGAAGGGCAAGCCTTCCTCTTCAGCTGGGACTCACGAACCGCGACAACCATGTCATCCATCACCAGCGGGGAGCTTGCCTTCTACTGCCTCCTAGGCTCCCTAGCAGTGACCTCTGAGCCCCCCACAGTGCGTGGTCTAGTTCGCCTGCTCACACCAGCTCTGCCACCAGAACTAACATTGTTACCTCCCACCTTCACTGGCCCATTTTAACTTCTGCGGTGATCTTCCCAAGTCACCAAATCACTCATCTCTCTCTCCATCCCAGAATCAACCTCTGAACTTACCACAACAGCAGCTCTTGCTCTTTTTTTGTTGCAGTCTCCTCGACCTGACACCTTCACCCCCACGCTCAGTGAAATAGTCCGAGACAACTGCAAGAAAATCTCTCTTCTTAGATCGCTGAAGTCTGGCAAACCTCTCGATCTCCCCATGAAACCCCTAATTCAAAATAACAATGTCTGCAGACACAAACAACAACCAAAGTCAGTATTACCAAAAGAAAAGAAACAAGAAAACATTACAAAAGCAAACAACAGTACAAACGTACCATCAAAGTTACAACTCCTACACCTCAATCTACTTCCAGCGAGACAGTAGTCACCCCTTAACAACAACGGTCTTTGCTCCCAAGACTCGTTGCTTACCCCATCCAGGACAGAAGACTTACCAGTTATAGTCTGAAAACTAAAATTGTTTGACTTAGATCGCTTCACAGCGAAGTTCTCTAACACATTATCAAGTATTATATCGTACTCACCTGACTCGTTCAATAGGTCAAATACCCTTAACAGCCTCCAACTGTTCCCAATGAACTGGCATGGAGCCTTCTCACAGAAGTTCAGAATATCACAAGTCAATTTTGAGAATGGCAAATGCAGCCCCACTCTCAATTGCCCTCTACACACAACAACCCCTCGATTTATCAGTACAAAACTACTACTAAACACGTTATCTACATTACTCAGGTCGTGAATCTCTAGGTCGGGGATGTTAATGTCGAATCTTGACCTAATATTTGCAAAATTCATTATGGCACTCCTATTTACAACACTGGCTGGTAAACTACTAGAAGAAGAACCATCCTCCACAAGGTCACCACTCGAAATGGCAACGATAGATCTAGAAACCTCTTCCTCTACCACATCCTCGGATCCTAGCAATCTCTCTATCAACTCGTCGGATCGAGTATCGTCAGAAACAGACATTTTTAAAACCTTTTTACTCTACGGAACTCTGATATAAACCTACTGAAAGAATAAAAGTGAAAACATAAATGCAAGAAAGACTAACCTGAGCAGTCTACGTTCTCCCAAAGTTGGAGAAAATGGATAAAAAACTACCCCTTCAGTTCCCAAAAAACGTCTTATACAAGCTGCCCATTCAGTGCCCAACGCTAATCATCATTACACCTAAACCTAGATTGACACGTTTTCTTATGCATGGTCTTTTCAAGTACGTGATAATTTCACCACCTGAAGATGAAGCAGTTTAGATCCAGTTTCAAAAATGCCCACACCCTCGCATATACCATACACGTGCCATCGTTCTCTCTCTGCAGATCGCTATTTTAGCTATAGCGACCTACTGAGATGGGGCTATGTGAGGGAACAATATCCATAACCAATGGATACTAGACACGTGTCCAACACATACAGAACTACCAACCGACCTCGTATCCTCGTTCTTAGGGCTTGCCTCATAGTGACTCAAATCAGGCAAGCAACATATTCAACTCACGTCTAGAGCGACCTTACCACCAATCGATCTCACACATTCGTCCTGTGAGCTTGCTTCAAACTGAGTCGAGACGAATGGACGATCTCATCCAGAAGCGACCTACATAGTGCTCACTTCTCTCGTTCCGCAATGGCTCATAACGTATGTCTTTATTACAGCCATCAAGGCTGGAGCTTCAGGCACGCTTCTTGATAAATGTCCATAATTCGCAATCAAGGCTAGGGAGTGACCTGAAGACCTGGATCTGACCTGATGCGGGAATGCGAGAGCCACGAACACCTTGCCTATATAAAGAGGATGAGAAACTACATCTGACCTGATTCAAGTCTCCCCCAACAAAGAGAACTTGATACGTAGGTAGTTCGTCCAAACGAACTCAGTCAAATCCAACTCCAAACACCATCTCCCCCATAAACTACCTACATTTGTAAGGTTAACCAAACATAACATTTACATAGCACTTGAGCATATAAGCAACCTATAATCTTAAATCATCTCAATAGTACTCTTACAGTAAAAAATGGACTGAGCTTGTAAGTTTAAGTACTTTGAAGCAAGCGACCCACCACAACGCTTTCAAAGGCATTTTGAAAAGGCGTAGTATGGAGAAGAATGGGGAACACGGTTGCATTTGTCACTTGAAGTGTGTGGCTGCCATCAAATTACTAGTGTAGATTCTCTCTGGTAAGTACTTAGTGTCGGGGCAAAAACTAAAGCAAAACAGATCTACCCAGACACTCTTAAAAATCTATCTTCTGAATATCACAACTCATAGAATGACACACACAATTGAATGATATTGATAGTAATGGGATGGTTTGTTTGGATGTTTAAGACTGAACCACTTTTTAGTTCGGTGGTTGCCTACATACCCCAGAGGGATCAAGTCTCTGAAAGTCTACAGAGTATAGAGCTTTCAATGTAGTTCTGTTGCTGAAAAACTTTTCAATATGTAACCACCCGAAAACCTAGAGAATCTCTGAATCTGGATCCTTATCCCTAGTTTTTAGGTACATTGAATAGAGTCAAAGCCTCTGGATTCTGTGGGATCCGGCTGGGCCTTGTTTTCAGCTGATTATGGGCTTACAGTGAGGTTTAGCCCACATGTCATACTATGCCCTGGCTATGAACTCGAGCTAAGCCTGCAAATATGAAGGATCCAGTTTGGGTGCCATGTCCAGAGAACATGCCTAGCTGGTCTATAGAGACATTGTGTTGCTAAGCATTCTATGCCCTGGCTATGAACCTGGGCTAAAGCCTGCAGATATGAAGGGTCCAGTCTGGGTGTCATGTCCAGAGTACATGCCCAATTGGTCTATAAAAATGATGTGCTGCTGAGCATGCCATCGAGTTGGAAGTTTCACTGCCCACAATTGGTCCAACGAAGCCCCAGAATAGGAGGATCAGATAATTCCATGCAGACCATTTATGAGGGTCCACACATCGCCCCCTCTCTGTCACGCAGAGCAGCCTCGTGGCAGAGAAGAGAAAGAGAATGTTCTTAATATTTGTATTTGAATTATGTAGACATAAGATGTCATGGTGTCTCTTCAGCATCATTCGTCATTGATGCCTCAGAGCGCTGAATGCATAGAAACTGAGTCTGATGCTTAAGAACATAAGTGAGTCGTATTGCAAAATCTCATGTGTGTCCGCACAAGTGTCTCTGGTTAGTCCCCAGTGTTTTGGCAACATATGTGAGTCTTGCAAAAAGACGTTCGTAAGCTTATGCCACATAAATGTTCTCTTATTCTCTGTTTTGAGGGCATGGAGCACATATAGTCTAGCTTGAGGATGTATGATCTTGAGCTTATCAACGTAGAGAGAAAATATTTTCATTCAGTCTATAGAGTTTTGGACCTGGAGAAGTCTTGGAGATGCTTAAAAATTGAGATCCGCCTAGTGACGCTAAGGTCAGTCCCAGTTAAATGTTCAGCGTGCATTGTTGTGTTCCACTCCGTCTTTTGTACCACCTGATGTTGTGGGAGTTGAGGGTTGATGCCCCCTTGCTTTGACTTTGTACCATCTTCTCTGATGATTCATATATTATGTTCTTTTATTGTACATTATTCTGCTTGCTTGTAGAGTTAGTCATGTTGTGGCTGATATCCCCAACATGAAAAATGCATATCTACTAAACGTTTTGGAGTTAGTAGATTGTTGTCCATGTGAAGTATTTGCAATAGAGGCTTGAGCATGTGCTGGGAATGATGCTTAGAATTATATCCCTAGAAGCCGAGCATGCGGAAGTCCATATTATTCGACATTGGAATTTAAGAGTAATCCAACGCCATGCTACGACTGGGCCAAGCATGCTCTGGGGCCAATGCTTGGATTTAAATATATAGTAATTGAGCATGCTAAGGCTGAATGTTCGGATGAGTTATCGGACTTGTTGGTCATCCAAGTTGTCTCCATTGCTGTGCTCAGTGATTTCGTTTGATCATACTCTGTGGATTTAGTATATTTCTAGAGGCTATGGTTTTTCACTACCCATGATTCAATAATAAATAGCCAACCATCACTGATGTGATTTGTACTGAGCTAGAGGATTCTGAGGCTGCTACTTATAAGCCTAGGCATGCTACAGTTGTTGTTGAGTAGAGTTTACCGTGAAAGAGCTGAGACTCTTAAAGTAGTTCATGTTGTGTGAAAGAGAATCAGAAGATACTATATGAAAATGTGAGACAACTCATTCTCTTGAATATTCTGCTGCTGGATTAGTGAGCATGAGAGGTGTTGAATACTGAAGAGTCTAACAAGTAAGCTTTTGGGAGTCTCTCGATGTAGTGTGGCCCAAATAATGAGACCATGCTCATACCAATGTGGAAGGAGAAGGTACTTCTAAACCAATTCCTGATGCTGTAGATATGATGTATAGTCTGCTAGCTCTAACCATGTCTTTGGTTGCTCAGGGAGCCACAAAATGAGAGACAATTCTGGAGATAACCACCCTGATAAGAGAGTTAGGAGGGACCTTTGTTCTAGTTAAATATCATTTTCATTGTTATTTCAGTATGCTAAGGAGGTCTTGGCTAAGTATTCCAGTCTTTTTCGTGAAGCTTGCGTTGAAGCAGAGTTAGAGCTTCAGTGCTTACGGGACAAAGTTGCCACTTTGTTGGAGGGAGCCCATCAACTTAGAGAGATTAGCCACCCATGATGAGATGAGTGTCTAAAAATTTAGAGATGACTACTTTAACTAATAGGCTCAGTGAGTCCCAAAATATTGTAGAAATTGTGGAGTGTGACCGTCGTCTAAGTAAGGAGCATACAGGTCGTGTTGTGCAGGAGTATTGGCATGTATATTAGTAAAGTAATATATAAAATGCATGACATGAATATTAGCAAAGTAATATATTACCGGCCCCCCCTAATACTACACATAGATATCATTCGCATGTAGTGTTGAATAAGAATCGACAATAAATCGAGGTTCGGCAAGTTCTGTTCGCAGAATAACTCGGTTGAATGATGCAACCGGGCTTAGCATGTTGTCATACTCAGATTATATATATTGTATGACAGTATGAACGGTAGCTAAAGAATAACCCGATTGAAGCGTAATCGAACTGAGCAGTTTTGTAAGAATGCTCAGATAAAATAGGTCTATATAGTTGAACCCTTTAAAGTGTTATCATAGACATTTTTGGAAAAGATTATCCCAGTTAGCGTGAATCGTAGCTGGGATGAGCTTTTTTGTTGTGAAGCTCAGATATGACATTAATGTATAGAGTCTGATTCTATACATATTGTTTTTGGTTTAGAGGGTCAATGCCATACAACCGTACCAAGTGATGTTCTCTATCCAAACTTGGTGGCACCTCCAAGGGATAGATTGCATCAAGCACTTGGGTTTTTAAAGTCCTAAAAGTTTGGAGTTACCCAGTTCACAAATAGGACCGAGCCATAGGGTCAACGCCATTTACTCGGACCAAGGTACATTGCTCTTATGTACTTTGGCTTTTTGAACTTCGGGGATTTGTGTTTCACGCTTAAGCCAGGCAAGAGGGTCAAAGCCATATACCTGGACCCGATACTTTAGTCGTACGGGACATTTTTCAAGCCTGACGCACTCGCAGCACTTGCCTTATCACCGTCCCCAATCGATGTAGAGGGTTTTCACAAACAGGAGGATCAAGTCTCTGAGGGTCCACACACTTAGATGCCAGCGCGTTGAGATGAAGCAAAAGCTCTAAAGAGTAAACTCATGAGTCATGATGATTAGCATTGTTAGTAAGCCCACACCAAGCGCTCTAGCCTCTAGGTGACGTACATAAATGAGCAAGTCAAGATTCATCAAAAAGTTCTAACCATAGCGACCAGAACATGAAATGGGAGTTAATGAAACCGACCAAGGAGCTTTAGAGTCTAGAGTACCTAACTTGACAAGCTCCGAAGTACGAAGTACGAAGTATAGCGATACAAACAAAGCTGAGTTACACCTTACGAGTCGATTAGTAAGATGTGCATATGGTACATAGAGAAAAAAAATTGTCTCACCTTGAGTGATGATTGATCAAATCATATCAATCATTTCCAAAATTCAAGAATTCATGGTTTTCTGCTAGGCTATTTTCACAAGCCACATTGCCCACAATATTATTTGTTTTCAAAAAATGGGCCCATAGGACAAAATTGCGTTTTAATTTCGCTTCTAGTTTGGTTCCACAAATAATTAAGGCTCCAAGACAAACCGGTTGCAAAGACGGTATTACCCTTTATTGCTTTTGAACCCAACTCTTTTGAACGGTATTGTCTTTCTCTTTTGAACCCCTTCTGTTTTAAACCTAACTCTTTTGAACCAGTTGCAAATTCTTTTGTTTCTTCTTCAACGAATGAAAGCTCAAAAGCCACAATTGTTAGTTTTGTAGATTCTTATTACAATCTTATCTCAACATCCACCTTTGTTAATTTAAGAAATTTGAAAGCCCTAATTTCTAACAATTTGAAAATGAGAAGTTCAGATTAACATAATGATGGAGATTTGGGAAGAAATGAAAATGCATACAATGAAAAAGATTAGTTACCATTAAAGGTAAAACCCTAGCTTTTGTGATTTATCTTATTTATATTTTTATTGTATGTAAATATGTATGTAATTGGCATGTTGTTATTCAATTTTTACTTTTATTTACAACTAATTTGAGCAATGAATTTACATGTATAAAGTTGTTTGCATGTTCTAACACACATGTATAAATTTATTTGCATGTGTGTTGTATTTGCGTGAAATTAGCGAATGAAGTATCATGAATTTTTCGAGAAGTTTTCAATAATTTGTATTGTATTATTGTTTGTTAGTGTAGACGTATCGTCGGAGGAAGTTGAAACCCAAAGTTTCTAAAGAACAAAATGAAGAAGAAATAGATCCGAGCCTACGATGTTGCTATAATAGTAGAGAAACAACTCACTATACAAAGTTGAAGTGTGCTCCGAATGATGATTATTGTCATGCACATAGTGTTTTCAATAATGATGACACGTCAAGAGAAGTTATGAATTATGAAACTAATAATTAGCATAAAGAATAAGACGATGATGGTGAAGAAAGTGATGACAATCAACAACAAAATGACGGCTATAATGCTTGAGCACCATAACTAATATGTTTGTTGGACACATGCAGTGCATATTATACATGTATAGTGGTGTTTGCATGTTTGTTGGACACATGCATAACGATGTGTGCATGTATGGTAGTAGTGTTTGCATATTTGTTACACACATGCATAATAGTGTGTGCATGTGTGGTATACACATACATAGTAGTGTTTGCATGTGTGTTATGCACTTATATACACATGCATAATAATATTTGCATGTTTATTATACACATGCATAATGGTGTGTGCATGTTGATATTCACATGTAGTGCATATTATACATGTATAGTGGTGTTTACATGTATATCAGAGAAGGTCATAATTGATATTAATAAAAAATAACTTGCTGACGTCAGCCTGGAAATGTCCTTATTAATGATAGATACTGATGTCACCCGTTTTTTTTCCTAAAACCATAATTATTGGTCAATCCTGCTTAAAACCGAAATTATTGGTCAATTTATGTGTTTGTGCCCTAAATCTTTGTTTTTTTTTCGCTAATGTACATTGCCCACAATCAGAATCACTCGTGTGGGCTATTAATGGTATTCATTTATGCCATGTTTATGGGCTGAAATATATTTGAAGCTACTGCGGGGTCCAAATATGACGTCCAAAATCACATGTGAAAGGTATTTTTGTCCAAAAACAGGTAGCAATGATAAATGTTTCCATTGAAGTAATGGACAACCAGCAAGTTAAAGCATGGGCTCACTAGAAGAACATTTGAGGGAACACGTCTCGTGGTGAACACTAAAGACTAACATGTTTCGACCCTAAAGTCCTAAATGACTACCGATATTGGTAAAGGAATATTATAGTGTCGTTTAACTTCGTTGGATACAAAAGATTGAAAAGAGTCCAACAATGATGTGCAAACTGGTCAAAAGCCAAAGCAAACTGGTTTTCGCATTAGAAATACATGTTCGTGGTATAGTCATAGTTCGGGATTTCGGAATTCTCGAATTCCGATAAATCCAAAAACCGAAATCCATTAAATTTCGACTCTATCATATTAGGAATTTCGAATTCATTCGGAATTTCGGAAATTTCGACTATATATTTAAAATTTCGGTTTTTTGGAAAACCGAAATTCTAGGCGGAATTCCGGAGTTTCGTTCGGAATCAGGAACTATGGATACTAACGTGTTTGCGTGGCATCAGGCGTGCAGTGCAAAAACTCGTTTTCTTGAGTGGGAGCTTGCACGTCAAAGCCTAATTGACTTAGAAGTATTTAATTGCAATGTGTCATCGAGAACGACGTGAGCATGTAGCAACACCCAACTTAATGTCTCATAATTTTGGATGTCAAATGACCAAAAAGAAGAGAATTGTTCGGTGAGAATTGATAGGTTTTGTACAAATGAAAAATATTATTGAATGTATTAACAAACTTCTCTATTTCTTATATTTATATATTATCACTAATCATACATAGAAGGTTTTATATTGTCTTGTTCTGCTGAGCTGGAATTTTTTCATTTCGTCTTGACTGCTGACTAAGTTTGACTAAAGACTTATTTGCCTCAATGCCCTCCCTCAAGCTGAAGGGATTCTGGATGACTGAAAGCTTGCTAGTGAGCAGATGAAATCGTTGAGAAGACAAAGCTTTAGTGAAGATGTCAGCAACCTGTTCCTTTGTATTGAGATACTGAACATCTAAAAACTTGCTAATAACTAGTTCTCGTACATAATGATAATCAATCTCCACATGTTTTGTACGGGCATGGAAAACAGGATTATGTGCAAGAGAAATGCCATTGATATTATCACAGTGGATCAAAGGAGCTGAAGGTAATGGAATTCTTAAGTCTTGAAGTAAAACACAAATCCAATAAATTTATGCTACAGTATGAGCTAAGGCCCTGTATTCAGTTTCTGTAGAGGAACGTGCAACTGTGTTATGTTTCTTTGCTGACCAAGAAAGTAAATTATGACCAATGTAAACATAGAAACCAGTAATGGATCTTCTATCTATAGGGCAACCAACCCAATCTGCATCACTGAAAGGTTGTACTTTGAGATCAATTTTTGTAAACCAAATACCATAATGAATTGTACCTTTTAAGTACCTTAAGATTCTTTTCACCACTGCCATGTGAGTTGTTCTTGGATTTTGCATAAATTGACAAACTATGTTAATTGCAAATGAGATATCTGGTCTGCACCAAGTTAAGTATTGTAGAGCTCCTACAATAGAACGGTATTCAGTAGGATCACTAAGAAGCTCACCTGTGTGATTATCCAACTTGCAACTTGTAGATATAGGTGTAGAAGTCGGCTTAGCATCAGCCATCTTTGCTTTGTGCAGTAGCTCAAAAGTTTTCCTTAACCTGAGATAAAAATAATCCTTTGGGACTTCTGTTAGCTTCTATTCCAAGAAAATAATGCAGAGAGCCTAGATCCTTCATAGCAAAGCAATTGTTTAACTTAGAAATAATATGATGATATATTCTTGAAGAACTGCCAGTGATAAGAATATCATCCACATGGACAAACACATAAGTGACTGAAGTTGAATCCTTTTTGATGAATAAATAATGATCAACATTTGAAGTAACAAAGCCTAAATAAAGGAGAGCTTGATATAGTTCTTCATACCAAGCCCTGGGGGCTTGTTTTAGACCATACAAAGACTTCAATAGCTTGCAAACATGTGTAGGTCGCGTAGGATCAATAAAACATTGTGGCTGCTTCATAAAAATTTGTTCTTTCAGATAACCATGAAGGAATGCATTAGAAACATCTAATTGACTTATATCCCAATTATAATAAACTGCTAAAGAAATGATCACTCTGATTGTAGTGGGCTTGGCAACAGGACTAAAAGTTTCATCATAATCAAAACCATGCTTTTGATTTAAACCTTTAGCCACTAACCTTGCTTTAAACTTGTCAATGGTTCCATTTGCCTTTTGTTTAAGTATGAATACCCACTTGTTATCTATAAGATTCTACAATGGAGAAAATGGTACAAGAATCCATGTGCCATTTTTGAGTAAAGCATTGAACTCAGAAACCATAGCTGCCTTCCAGCTTGGATCCTTATTTGCTTGAGTAAAATAAGTTGGTGTTTGGGGAAGAGAAGAAAGAGTTGATTGAAGTGCATAAGAAATAGGATGTTTAGTTGTGATGAGACATTTGGGTTTAAAGATACCATTCTTGGCTATAGTTGTCATGGAATGAGACTTGATGGTAGGAGGATTGTCAGAAGAATTTTCAGAAGTACTGTCATTTTAAGAAAGACTGTCATAGGAAGTAACATAATTTGAGGGTGAAGATGTGTTGGATGAAGAACTGATAGATGAATTATTTAATGTAATATCATTGCAAAAAGAAGAAAGAATGAATTCTTGTAGAGACATTGAAGATGAATTATCAGTAAGACTTTTGAATGGAAATTCTTCCTCATTAAAAACTACATGTTTGGATATATAGATTCTTCCTGTTTTTATGTCCATACATTTGTAGCCCTTGTGATTCAAACTATACCCCAGAAACACACATGGTTTAGACCTTAAATCAAGTTTATTGGATGTGTAGGGTCTTAACCATGGATAAGAAGTACAACCATAGGCTTTGAGGTTATTATAGTCTGGATATATAGATTCTTCCTGTTTTTATGTCCATACATTTGTAGCCCTTGCGATTCAAACTATACCCCAGAAACACACATGGTTTAGACCTTAAATCAAGTTTGTTGGATGTGTAGGGTCTTAACCATGGATAAGAAGTACAACCATAGGCTTTGAGGTTATTATAGTTTTGTTTTGTATTGAATAACTTTTCTAGAGGATAAGCATTTTGCAGAGAATTAGATGGAAGTCTGTTAATAAGATAAACAGAGCTTGTAAAAATGTCACACCAATATTTTGGTGGCAACCAAGATTGGGAGATGAGTGTTCTGGCCATGTCTAGAATATGTCGATGTTTTCTCTCTACAATACCATTTTGTTCAGAGGTATGAGGACATGTAAACTGGTGACTGATGCCATTAGAAAGTAAAAAAGTTTCAAATTTTGAACTTGTGAATTCTCTTCCATTATCAGTTCTAACACACACAATCTTAGAATTTAAAATATTTTCAACCAATAGTTTGAATGACTGAAAAACATTACAAAAATTAGACTTGAAACAAAGTGGAAACATCCAGCAATACCTAGTATAGTCATCCACTATAATGGCATAAAATCTAAAACCACTAATGGAAATAACAGGTGAAGGACCCCCAAAGATCCATATCTAATAACTGCAAAGGTTTATTTGATTTGCATGAAGACAAACTAAAAGGAAGTTTTGTGCTTTTTCCAATAGCACAGTCTGAGCATAAAGATGTGTTCTTTGGTCCTTGAAGACTGATGCTTTGATTTTGCAGAAGTTTGGAGATGACTAAAGGAGAAAGATGCCCAAGTCTTTTGTGCCAAATGGATGCAGAAGCTTTTGTTGAGATGAAAGCAGAAGAGTAATGAATGGAGTGTGAGGAATTGAGATGGATATGATACATGCCATGCTCAGTTGGACCTTGGAAAAGAGTCCTCCATGTTGCAATGTCCTTAACATAGAAGGCATTGGGAGCAAAAATTAGTACACACTTATTATCATTAACAAATTTGTGTACACTGAGTAAATTGTATTTTATGTGAGGAACATGTAAGACATTATTCATGTGAAACTGATGTGAGGAATTAGATAATTTAAAAGAAGTAGTAGAACCAGTATGGAGTATAGGCAAACTCTGACCATTCCCCACAAAAACTTTGTTAGCTCCCTTATACTCTGAATGAAGTGAGAGATTAGAGAGGTCATTTGTGAGATGATTGGATGCGCCTGTATCAGCATACCAAAATGAATCCTTGGAAGCAGGAGAGCCATTGTAACCATTATACCACTGTGAAGTAGATGCCATGTTAGGATTAGAAGAGCCATTATACTGTGAAACATAACCAACAAAATGAGAGCCATGACCATATTTTGAACCAAAACCATTGTGCTGAGAACCAGAATTGCTGAATTGTGGTGTATAATCACTGATACTTGTAAGCATAGCAAGTTTGTTGGGAGGAATTCTTCCTACATAAGAATGATTCATCCTATTATGACAATCAATGGCTAGATGACCAAATTTATTACAAATTTGACACTGAGACCGGGTAGAACCAGTTTGAAATCCAGTGGAATTCTGATAACCATTGGTATTCTGATAACCACTGTTGTTGCCATTTGAATTATGATAACTAGGTGAATTCTGATAACCATTGTTGTTGCCTCTACTATTGTTACCATTGTAGGTTCCTCTTCCATTTCCTCTGTAATTACCTCTTCCATTACCTCTTCCTCGAAATTGATTAGAAGAAAAAGTTGCAAAGGCTTGTACTGAATCATGTGATAAAGTGTTTATGATATCTTGAATGGATAGTTCTTCATCACTTAGTATGAGACTGTGCAATTCATCCACTTGGATAGGATCATTAGATGATCTGGTTCTTATAGAAGTTGCAAAAGGGCCAAACTCCTTAGGTAATCCTCTTAGAGTATGAAAGATTAAGTCACCATCAGAAACCGGTTGTCCTGAAGCAGCAAGACTATCTGCTAGAAACTTAAGTTTCTGTAAATATTCAGCCATTGTAAAAGTTCCCTTCTTTAAGGTTTGAAGTTGAGCTTTAAGCTGTATAACATGAGATCTTGACAATGTAGACAACCTTTTCTCTAGTTGCAACCATAACTGACGTGATGAAGACACTCCAACCACGTATGGCAAAATTTCTTCTGATAAAGTGGAATTGATCCATATCATTAACATTTGATCTTTCTTCAACCAGTTCACATAAAGAGGATTGATCTGAGTTATCCCATTATCATCAACAATAAAATGTTGTGGACAAGTTTCTGTTCCTTCGATTTTTCCAACAAGATCAAATCCAATAAAGAAAGGCATGATAACAGTTTTCCATAACAGATAGTTTTGCCTTGTAAGTTTCAAGGAAACCATATTTGTGATGTTTTGAAACGAATAAGGAGTATTTGTAGGTGGGACTACCATAGGAATTGATAGATTCATTGTATTTAAACCTGGGTTTTGAGATGAAGGAATCCAACCTTGATTTTCAGATGAAGGAAATCGTTCTTGACTGTGATTTAAATATTGAACTCGTTCTTGATTCTAAATAGAAGGTACTCGTTCTTGATTCTGAATAGAAGGAATAGCTTCAGTAGATGATTGTAGAACATTAGCATAAGAAGACAGTTGTTGATTCTGATTTGTTCTCACCATAATGATTGAGAAATTAGGGTTTTGATCGAATTTGATAGTAAAATTGAGAAATAATCTGAATTTCTTGATTTGAGATGAATCAAAAGTAAATTGACTTGATATGAATAAAAAATTTGAAGAAAAAAATTGATGAAAAATAAAAGTTTGATTGAAGTTTTAATGGTGGATCGGTTTACACCTTTCGGTTTATGCGCTCCGATACCATTATATGTTTTGAGACAAATGAAAAATATTATTGAATGTATTAACAAACTTCTCTATTTCTTACATTTATATACTATCACTAATCATACATAGAAGGTTCTATATTGTCTTGTTCTGCTGAGCTGGAATTCTTTCATCTTGTTTTGACTGCTGACTAAGGTTGACTAAAGACTTATTTGCCTTAATAAGAATCTGTATGTGGGAGTATTAAAGTTTGTGCATCATCACAGTCTCATTTAGGAAAACATTTTCAGACAGTATTAGATAAGTAGTCGAACTGGTCTCTTTTAGCCTCAACGCCTATGGTCAATAATTGTATTTTTCTTTTCACCGGAATAGCATGAGTTATACACTTATATAGTTGTACCTTACATATACCCTATTATCATTTATCAGTCCACATTTCAATATCACAATTACAAAATAATACCTAACATATTTATTATAAGTTTATAAGAGCATCTTTAGGTGAGATACTTTCCTGCATCAAACACCAAATTTCCAACAATTTGGTGTTTTTCATCTTTAGGAGAGTCACATGTTAATGAAAACACCAAAAAAACACCAAACCAAACACCAAAATTTGGTTCCAGCTTTGGTATTGTATCAAATCTCTCACGCGGTTTTTCTAACACCGCGTAGGCTTGGGCTTCTAAGTGGGCTTCTATGACACAGTTTTGCCAAAACCGCGTAAGAGATTTGGAAAGAAAATAAATAAGAAAGTTAATGTGCGACACATTGTGTGGTTTTTCCAAAACCGCGTATGCTTGGGCTTTTAAGATGGGCTTCAGTGTGCAACATATTTATTATAAGTTTATACGAGCATCTTTAGGTGAGATACTTTCCTGCATCAAACACCAAATTTCCAAAAACATATTTTGGTGTTTTTTCATCTTCAGGAGAGTCACATGTTAATGAAAACACCAAAAAAACACCAAACCAAACGCCAAAATTTGGTTCCAGCTTTGGTGTTGTATCAAATCTCTCACGCAGTTTTGAAAAAACTGCGCGGTTTTTCTAACACCACGTAGGCTTGGGCTTCTATGGCGCGGTTTTGCCAAAACCGCGTAAGTGATTTGGAAATAAAATAAATAAGAAAATTAATGTGCGACACATTGTACAGTTTTTCCAAAACTGCGTATGCTTGGGCTTTTAAGATGGGCTTCAGTGTGCAGTGTTGAGAAAACCACGTGGGCTATATAGCGCGGTTTATCCTAAACCGCGTCATTTGATGTCGAAAATTTGATGTTTCTCTTAAAGTTGGTTAGTGTTTTTTTGGTTTGGTGTTTTTGGTTTGGTTCAAAAATTTGGTGTTTTTTTGGTTTCTCTCCTAAAGATACTCTAACCCCACTTTGTGGCCACCAACACACTCATCAAAACCATTCCATGACTTGTAGCCTATGTTGCACAGACACTGACGCGGACGCAAACGCAAACGCAGACACGGTGACTCAACTATATCTCAAAAAAAATAGAACGTGGACGCGACCTAGACATGAGAATTAAATAATATATATAATACTATTTTTTTAAATAATATATGGAACATTATAAACTAATTCAGTGAAAAAAACTCAAAAAAAGGCTTCAACACAATTTATGATTGGTCAGTTTTATAAATAGAATGGCCCAAGTTATAACAACCCAACTAACTAAAATAATGGGTTTTGTTTCTCTATTATTTCTGGTGTCAATGTTTGACAAATCATACTATTTTATATATATTAATCTTAAGCAGCCCACCCTCACACCCATAAAAGTATACAAGGCCAGTGTGTTAATAAGTTAGAAATCCTAACTCTCAAAACACAAGCTATCATTGTTGCCGCCTTCCCATCTAGGTGACCTTGGAACTTGTTTTGTTTCTGTGGCTTCCCATTTGCTTTCTCTAATGGTGTCATCCATCATTGTCCGATGCTCTTGCAATATCTATCATTTGAATAAGCATATGTTTAATTACGAATGTATTTCTTCTCTGAAAGGCCTTATATGTTTAATTATAACTATGGTAAATTCTTCTAATGGCAGTGTTCCAAGACTACCAAAGTTTGAGATATCTTTTATTCAAGCTTAAAATAGATGGAGAAGGACAATTCAAGCCATTATCTTATTTTAGCTTATCTTCTTTCTTTTTTGCTTTCTTAAAAGATTTTGACCGCGTCCTAATTTTAGTTGACCACGTCCTGACTATATTGACCGTGACGGGACACAACATTTTCATATGTGCGTCCGTGCTTTAGAGATTGTAGCTACTCTTCTATGGAAGAACTGAAGAAGGGATTTATTTGCATGTATTATGATCTCTTAAAAGTTAAAACACACACAACACACACCGAGTGACTGAGGTGGAGTTTGTTTAATGATTTCTTCCAAACTGTCCATTGTTTCAGTTCCCCTAAGCCGTAATGGTCGCTACTTACTAAAATGGTGAAAGGAACTAGAACATGGAAAGGTGAAGTTTAAGAATAATCATACACACCCACACCAATAGTTATTAGTCTCAGCTTTATCTCTTAGTGAGGTGAAGGAAATCCAAGACGACCATCGGATGCCATAATCTACTATGTTCATTATCTGCTAGTAATTAGCATTTGCAGGACTATTAGAACAGCCTATATATTATATCTATTTTTTTTTATCGTAAAGTATAATTTTATTAATATAATTAAAGATAGATACATAAGGATAAAGATGAGATATCCTCCATTACATACATATAGAAAAAAAAAAATGAAAAAACATAAAGTGATCATTCTGGACTCCCATCTAAACACAAACGCCTCAAAAGGTATGTCTCGTGTCTCAATATGTCTCGTGTCTATATATTATATCTATAGCAACCCCCTCTTTAGTTTTTTCTTTCGTACATAATTTTACTCAACATCATACATCATAGAGTACAATTTTCCTTCACCTCAAGAACTTAAAAGGGAATGTTCAGTTAAGTCGTCGTTTATGTCGATGACAAAGAACATTTACCTATTGGAATTTCCAAGTTAGGTCAACTGAAACCAACATTCAGTCATCAGCAATGAACTCCAAAACTAGCATTCCTCATTGATGAAGGGGCAATTGATTTTTCCCCTACCCTTTGCCTTTCTTGCGCTTCACAATAAAGTCATCATCATCATCACTTTCATTTACGAGTTTCCTTTTACCTTTCGAGTCTCCATTCTTGGAGGCTTGAGGCTTTTGCGAGCTTTCGGGTCTATTAAGTTTTGGCAGAGACTTTATAGGAGTTCCCATTCTCAGTTGCTGCTGCCTTTTTTGCTTTCTTTCATATGCTCTCTTCGCTCGTTCAGGAGACAACAAGCCGTGTTCCATCATCCTGCATGTAGAAATAATTGAGGATGCAATTTGCAACTAGATATACAAATATCTCGCATGGAGTAATACATCAGAATAGAGAACTTGCTGGTCTAAGTACAAATAACTGAAGCATGCCAATTCTGTGCTTTTCTTTTCATAGAAGAGAACTTGCTGGTCTAAGTACAAATAACTAAAGCATGCCATGATGGTGAAGTTCCAACATTATCAACAATTTTTCAAAAAGTGACATATACTTTTCTTCTTTGCACATCCTCAATCAGAAAATGAAAAACTTTATTAATTTGTGTGACAGATACGTTGAGGCATCAGTCACCGGATATCAGATACTTCTACAAATCTACCTTCTTCTAAAACAAAACATAATAATCTTATCATGTATCTGAAAGAACACATTATATATCATTTTGCTAGTATAATAACAAAAAAATTATGATCTTTTGTATGTCCCAATGACACGACACGGTGAGTCGGTGACTGGTTTTCGGAAAAGTAATTGCTTTCTTAACCTTTTTTACTATTTTTCTTTTGTTGAATATTCAAACCGATCAATCAACATGTCTAGTCATTGGGACACAGAAAAGGTGTATATCCACAAATTGGTGGTCTATTTGCTCAATTCGATATACCGTCTTTAGCATACAAAAAATTTGCTTGAACTCGTTTCAACTTCCAAGTCAATTAATGTTTCAAATGACGAAGATCAGCTGTTCCAAGGCCTGTAGTGAGATGCTTACAAACATCTTGGAATTCCTGAAAGACATCTCCTGCAATTACAAGGTCATGCACACCACGTTGTAGAAAGCACAATCAAGCTTTACACATTTTTCAAGCTAAGACATTCCCCTGTGGTTTCATTGAGCGATATAAGGTCTGGGGAGTTTCAAACGCACAATCTTTAATTTCGTTTCCGGTTGATTAAAGGACTTAGAAGTAGGTTTTTTAGATTGAGCAAAACATGTGAACAAAAAAATAGCAAATACTTGCAAAGTAGTATCCAAGCCATAAAAACCCTAGTGTGTAGAACATTCATAGTACCTAAAATAACCCTAAATATAACTAGAAGTTCATACATTAATATTGCCTAGTACTCCCCCTTAAGCTGACTCATGAATGTTCACATGGTTTTAAACATGGGCATAAGATTACTCCACGAAGAAAGAAGTTATATTTCTTTGGTTAAGTTCCAATGAAATAACAAATGCCAATATCTAAGTTGCCTTGAGTGAAAACTTAATCCCAAACCATGTGCACATAAGAGATTAATCAATCACAATACCAGAAGAAAATTAAAAAAAAGGCGAAGAAGAATTGACTATTGAGGCATTGCAGGTGCATTTGATATGAGAGCGACGGCAGCATGTCTGCTACACTAAATAGAAACTAAGCTGCTTAAAAGAAAATGAACTCAAATGAGAAGAGTAGAAAAGAAGAAAAAGAGCAGAAGAGAAGACAAGGACGAAGAAACGAAAACCCACTGAATATATGAAAAAGGTGGGGTTTCGGAGGTAGATTATAGGGAACTGATGCAACACCACAAAAGATAAGAGGAGAATAACCGTCTAGTTTACTACCAACAAGAAGGGTGAGTGCTTAAATTAGGAAGCTACTATATTTCAGAATGAAGATTGGGAGAAAAAAAAAAGGATTGTGCATTTTTGAAGAGAGAGAGAGGACAAAGTCACTTGAGCAGAAAAAATCTGGGAGAAAACTTGACATAGGTGAGTGACTACTGAACTTTTATTAGTAAAAATGAGGGTAGGTAGAGCTTACTGGATCACAAAACAGATCCAGAAGAAAAAAAAAATACATAAACAAGAGATGGGTTGTAATAGCATTGCGGTGGTGTTTGCTTTTTTGAAACTATAAACAGTTGCACATAATGAAGAAGAAGATTGAGATTTGGGCCTTTTTCATCTACTACTAAAAGATTCATTACTGAATCTGAATCGACCTTGGTAGACTACTTATGGATGTGTTGGCATGAGCATCAGAGTTGATACTTCTTCTAAGATACAAGACTCTAATAACCAGAGGATCTGCAGAAAGAGAAAATAGATTAGGTCTCTTCTTGGGTCATGATTTCAAAATCAGAAACGAGAACGATAGATGTCACAAATGATTACCCATCACAAACTGTAAAAAATGTGAAGATACTAGACAGTGAGAGAAATTGGATTGAGAACACCTAGATCATTAGGGACAACTGAAAAGACTAAACTAAATGAAGAATGGGAGGTGCGGCAACCAAAAATGGACATCCACTGGTGAAACAATTACTAAAGGATTGAACATCTATTTGTGATTTTACAGCTCTGATACCATGAAAAGACCTGGAACAATTTGATGTCACATCACCAATTATTCTACAAGCATGAATTATAGAAAGGAGTCCCACGTATAGAAACATAGTTGTGAGTTGTGACACACCTAGAAATGGGGTGGAATAATAATACCCCCCCCCCCCGGCGGGCGCTAGCTTAAAGACACTGAAATAAACAAAGGTGGGCAACTCAATCAAAACCCGGATTGGGTCTGCGGTGAGGTTCTGATCAATTTATAAGTTATATTTACTTCTTTGAAAAGGTACACTATCATTTGCGCATAAGCTGTAAGAGTACCATAGAACAAAACACCCTGATATATCATGATATCATACGCAATTTTAGGTATTGGCATCAAAATTGACAGAGTCAAAATTTCTGGCATCGAATTATCAACGACATATGCCAACGATTTCGGGCGTAAATCTCCCAACAATATCGAGAATTCTTCAATGATCTGTACTATCTAGAAGAAACTAACAAGTATTATCTCCACCTTCATTATCTCTCTCATCCCCATTTTTAGCCCTAATAATTAGTCTCTTCATTCTTCAAGGTCCCACTTTCGGTGTTATCCAATCAACTAGAGCCAGAAAATTGCACTTGGGTTGGGCTCTTTCTATGAAGAGTAGTGTATTAAGTACTTTTGTGTGATGGACAAAAACCACTGCGTTCATGAGAATGTAGAATAACAACTACCATTTGCCTCCTTCAAAAGGGCTCCTTGAGAAATAAATCACGGACATACAACAATCTTCATGATGAACTTGATACCATTTCTTAGGTTCCTCCAAAGCTACATCCTCTTCATTTTGAAGCAGGAATTAGGGTCTGCAAAGAATGTTGTTACATATTGGAGAACTGACCCATGACATGAGTTTGAATCAATGACATTTGAGAATTTGTGATCGTCTACATCTAGATCCCGATAAATTTAAACATACTCCCCCAGCTACTGAGAGGCATTCCCACTCATCTGGGAAACTACATTTAGCCTAATGCTTTCAAACTTTAATGTTATTGACTCTAAAACCTAGTGTCCAAGCCACAAAGTGAAACGCCATTTAGGTTGAAATTTCACAAGCCGAAAAATCGGCATTTCTCAACATGTCCACATTTTTTTCGGCTGCAAAATCATCATATTGATATGTCCACGTTACATCTGTAATGCCCTTTCTGAGAAACTAGACATATCGCTGCAGTTTGCAGCATGATCCAAGCAGTACGTGGGAGGAGAATTCTCTAAAAGACCACGTAGGAAGGCCTCATATTTTTCAGTAGCCTAATCCCTCGTAAATAAGTAAAGCCTCTTTTAACACTTCCAAAAAGTCTACAGTAAAAGAGATATGGGTTCTTACGTCACAGATGATATGCCATTCCTTGGAAAGAACCCATCAGAGAGAATTTTTTGACTAAAAAACTGTAATCCTAGGCTTACTAATGTGTCACACAAGCTTTATACATATATCCATCTAAATTACTAAGACGCCAATCTCTTTCATAATGTAGGATGAAATAGTTGTTCAGTTGTTGTTTATGAAAACTTATAAGGAGGATTTTTCTGATGAATATAAATAACTAGTCCAAGTAGAACATTGAAAAATGACTAAAACTAAGATTTTTGACTGATAAACATGGCAGAAATGCAGATATCTTCCCAATCTTTAGCAGAAAACTAATTATCCTACGCAAGTATAGAAGGATATAGCTCTTTGTAGCAAAAGCACATCATCTACATTATTTAAAGGAAGTGTTCGAAAGAAAAATATAGAATGAAAATAGTTGGCTCAGCCTGATTGCCACCTAAAGTATAAGAAGTCTCTACATATGAGGTTCGAGCACTAGGGCAAAAACAAATAAACAGTTCTTTCAGAAGACAGAAGAAATAACAAGCAGAAGCTATTGTGACGTGGATTTAGTAAAACAGTAGTTTGAAAATATAATTAAATGGAAGTAATAAATTAAAACAGTAGCATTGAAATAAAACAGAAGGAGAGCACAGGCTTCTAGAAACTTTGCTTCGTAACTATGCAATCTTCGCATTAAAAAACAATGGAAAATAATGCTCTGTGTATTCATGTATGAAGCACGTTTGTCCTCATTATCATAGTGAGAAAAACATCTATAATAATACTGTAACAAGCATTTATATGCTTACTCAGCTATCCACCGGAGCTTCAACCATGAAGTTTAGACACACATTATTGATGTCAGATGTAGCAATAAATTCCTAAACATTACATTTCCTAAGAAACAGTATGACACATACCAAAATGCTGCCATCTCACTTGATGGTATTTGCTTCGACAATGATTCATAGAATATCCTCAATGGTTCTCTCTGCCAATAAATCCAGCCAAATAGAGGATAGTGTGAAGAATCATGTATTCCATAAATAAACATCGATAACAAAGTAATGATCTATACCTCTTCAGGGGGATCATACTTCTGACCGGCCAACGTGTAAACTTTCTTCTTCGCTCTAACCGTAACTGTCTTTGTAATAGTTTTTGTTGAACTAGTTGATGTCTTATCCTTCACCTTCATTTCCAAATACAATAATCACACACACATAGCCACTCAATTTCATCCAAATAAGGGGATAAAAAAAAACACTCAAAATGATCTATTGAGATATAAATGGAACAGAAATATCATAAAAATCAAAACTTTAACCAATGGAGCACCTTAAATTTCATATAAGGCATAGAATTAGCACTTAGCTTATATCCAATAAAGCAAATCCAACACAAAAGATTAACAGCCAACCAAGTGGACACATCTCAAAACACAAAGAAGAAAAAACCTCAGATTTGGTAAAAGTTGTAACAGATTTATGTTGTGAGTCAACAATTTGCTTGGTTGATGAAGAGGTTTCAATCTTCTTCTTCTGGTTATTACTGTTGTTGTTGACAGCTGTAACAACTTTCCCTTTTGAAGGCCCACCTTGAGTAGTACTTGTTGGTTTCACCTTCTTCACTATGTTGGAAGATTTGCTTTCTATCACCATGTCTTCTTCTTCTCATTTCATTCTCTCTCTCTCTCTCTGTTGAATTCTTTTTCGTGGAACTTCAAGTTAAAAACTTGGACATGGTTAACTACTTCAGTTAAAAACGAAAAGTGGCAAGCGTTAAAAGCAATGGTACGATTAAAACAGAATTAACTTCCACACTTTAACACGTGTACACACACGAGCACGCGTTACAGTTAAAATTTCGGAATTTTTTTATCTACATTATGGTATTCTAGCTCTTTGAAATTTCAGATAGTCTGAGATTTTGAAACATAATTTTCCTGTCCATTCTATGCCAAGTTTTTGTTAACCTCTTTAAAGCTATATATATATATATTGTTTTTAGGTGATTGGATCCATCTATTGAACAGATTGCCCATGAAGAATATGAGGTTCTTAGAGGAGAATAACAAGGGCCTTCTTATTGAGGGAAAAATATAGGAAACCAAGACGCTCTTGTAAAGAGGGTCTAACACCAACATGCTAGCTTTTATACTGATGAAAAGTGAAAAGGATGGATTAAGTCTTAAGGAGTTTGGAGAACGAGACATCCACCAAAAGCAGTTGTAGGTTAAGCACACTGTAAGAACCTGTGGACAACAAGGTATTAGGAGGAATAAGACTATAGGAGCTAACCTGTGCTTAGTGCCTCCAACTTCGTTGATGGCCTTTGCAAAGCTGCCAAAGCCAAAGGTACTCGAAGGAACAGAAATAGCTAAAAGAAGATTTAAACCATTTTAAAGTAATCATATATTGCGGCAACAACGATTGATTATACCACAAAAATGATTGACAGAAAAGAAGAAAGATACACATGCCTCGACTGAAGGAATTGGGCTCTGTGGATTGTTCCATAATAGAATATCTTTCAACAGAGACACAGAACTTGTCCAAATAATTCAGAGATTAGTCCCACTTCTCTATCTTTTCATATTTTCTTCTTGGGGACTTGTTTCCGCGGAACTACAACAAAAAATTCTAATTTTGATGTATGTTAATACTTTCAATTTCCCTTTCCTTGTTCTTTCTTCATTTTCCCAATTTCAACAAGTAATGTCAATATTGCTTCACACATCTCACTAGCATTAGGTTCACTCAAGTCTTGCTTCATTGAAGAGTAAACCGTCCAAGCATGGTCAAGCTTCTGATCAGGATGGACAAAAACTGAACCTGGGACAGCTGCGTCCCTGCAGGTTACCAAACCATCACTCTTCTCCCCATATCGAAGTTTAAGGTGTAACGCAGAGACAGCCATTGCAGCGGCCAGTGGGATAACTACAGGCACCTTGTAGCTAGCTTGGATGGAATCAAAGAACGCCATGCCAAATCTTGGAAGAGGGAGCCATGGAAGTTCTGCATGGGCTATGTGGGACATAGTGGCGAGAACACCTGGTGCCGTGCTTGCTTCAGAGTAGAAGGAGATAAGAGGGATGTGCTCAGGTAGCTTGTGCTTCGTGATAAATTCTTTCCGCTTCTCATACGTAAGATCATCAAGGGCCCGCATGTCCCCCTGTAATGAAAATGGAAAACTTAGATTATGTAGCAGCACACATGACACAGAAGTTAATTACTACCCACCTTGTTGAAATGAAAACCATGAAGCTTTTCTGAAACAACTATTGCAACATAACTTAAAAATATCAGGTTTGCTGAGTTAGTTTCGACATGGCTTCTTGTCGTAAGCAACTATTGCAACAGAAATCTGATCTGTAAAAAAGAAATTTCTGTTGACTTGAGTGTGCATAACTTGGGCTTCTCATTTTTGTTTAAGATCAGTTAACAACAAAACAGGCGACTTGCCAGGACCAAGACCAACTTACTCAAGCCGATGTGATTAGGATCAAGCCCTACTTGTTTCAGTGCTGACAATGACATATATCAATATTTCAGCCCTTGGTGAAGAGTACCTTGATCAACTTGCATATCAGGAATTCCATAACCCTCCTGGTTTCCTGGTCAGCTATCTGGCCTTCACGGAGGAAATCAGATGCAATGGGAGTGCCACCGTATGGGCTCTGTACCAGTGCCAATCCAGCAACCTTATCTTTCAACTCTGTCCAGTAAATTGACAAGGCGGCAGCTGCATCAACACCGCCTTTGCTATGTCCAAGTAGCATAACATGTTTTCCAGATCCCCAGTAGAGCTCCTCGATGTAGTGCTTCAGTTCCCATGCATTGTGCTCGACCGCTGCCTGCATTAGTCCAAATCAAAGTTTTGGACACCAGAAATTCAAAATTCTTAATTTCACAGATCGAATTAACCTAAACCATTAGCAGTCCTTATTCCGAATATTTTCTCAACATAAGTGCAGTCCTTAGAGATATGCGGTAACCCATGTTTTGGCAGATCAATGGCAGATAGGTTAATAAACAAACTTCTGTGGGTGATAAAGATGCATTTTGATCCTAACTAGTTGAATAAGGCAATGAAGAGGAAGATTTTGGTCAAGTTACAGAGGTTGATTTTTACCTCACTGTGAATTTTTGCTATATGGCAAGCAAGACCCATCTTCGAGAAGAACCTCTTTGTGTTGACAAAATACAAGGGGCTAAGGTTGCTAAAAAGGCCTGCAAACCACAAGTTACAAATTTGATTTATATGGCAATGGGAACTGAATGAATGTTGAAGATGTCTTCATAGATAAGATGAAGGGGATGAAGATCTTACCTGGGATTAACAAATAGACAAATGAATTAGGCAGAGTGTGCTTCCCGTTTCTGAAAATCAAGAAAAACATAACCCAATAAGAAGGTATCCGGTGGCTTACTGGTTAAGACTTTAAAGGTTAGGCCCAAGGTCATAGGTTCAATTCAACCTTCACCGATTAAAGGGTATTTATGAGGTTTAGGGAAGAAAAGTTCTAACTATCAAAACAAAACAAAAATAGATATAATAATAATAGTAATATTAATTATAATAAGACCTGAGAATCATATATTCCAGCCCAATAAATTAATAAGATGATCAAGGTTCAGGGAAAAAAAAAAAAAATGCCTTCTAGCTTAGTTGGTAAAACCTTTGGATGATGATACCAGAGGTCTGGGTTTGAACCCCGCTACACACTATTGAGTTACTGATCTCTTTAAAAACAGGCTTGCCCACACATTTTGTAAGTGTCTTCTAGCTTAGTTAGTAAAACCTTTGGGTGATGATAGAGGTCTGGGGTTCGAACCCCGCTACACACTATTGAGTTACTAATCTCTTTAAAAACAGGTTTGCCCACACATAAAAAGCAGGTACCGACTAGCAAAGTCGGTAAAACCTTTGGGTGATGATACCAGAGATATGGGGCTCGAACCCCACCAGCATCAAAGAGTTACTGATCTCATTTAAAACAAGCTTGCCAATAAAAAAAAAAGGTTTAGGAAAAAAGCACATATGCACATTGCATGCCTAAAAGAAAAAGATTTTAAGATAAGAAAAAGTAACAATTGAAAAATTATTCCATATTTAAGCTCCCGAGGCGCATCTATCAGAGAAGGGGAGTCTGAAGAATCAAACCTAACCTACTAATCCTAGTCTCATCGTCCCTGCCAGGGCATCGGCCCCCCACCCTTATGTTCCCAACTCGGATCGGAACCTTAACTTTGCTTTGTAGCGAAGGAGCTAGATCCAGGGGCGAGCTACGCCATCTCTCCGGGGTCTAGCTGTGGTACTGGCTTATACAAACCGTATTCAGTTTGTAGGATTGTCAGTAGGCGGAAAAGGCCCCTCACGATTTCATTTTGAGGTAGTGACTGAATGATACCATGGCTAGGGCAAGGGAAATTACCATGTTATTAACTGATCAAAACTTTAATACAAACTTTTCTGATCCCGCAGGAGGTGAAATCCATATCCTTGAGATTCAGATAAGAAAAGAGTTCAAAACCTTTATGCATGAACCTCCATACAAGTGCTGTGTATAAGTTCCGGCCAGGATGATTAGGAAAGATCAAACCAATTTGAGCCGCTCACATCACAATAGTAGTAGCGTAAAAGCCGTAAGTCACGAGCTGGGGTTGAACCAGTATCTCAGGTTTGGAGTTATGTGCACATGCTTCTCAGTACTTATTCGCTCTGTCATAAACCCCTAACCTGAATCTATATGGGGCCTTCTATGGGTCCTGGCTCTTGTGTAGGCTTTCTTTCACCTATGGTTTAACACATTCTTCTACTCCGGGCTTCTCCCTTTGATGTGTCGGTCGAGGGACCGTTAGGTCGAGATCCAAGGAATCCTTTCAAGAGTTTGACATCTTGCATCAATATCAATACCAACCTAAAACTCCCCCTTTACAAAAATATTATTATTTCTTTTCATTCTACAGCATTTTAGAGAAACGTCTAATCAACTCAAACGAATAGATTAAGTTTTATTTTGACATCCTACTTTATCAGTTATCTGTAATCATGAGTACCTATTAAACACAAATTGTGAGTATGCTCTGATACAGGGGTATAGGAACCAAAGAAATTCCATGGAATTCTGGTATCTCAGACATTCACAGAGCGTTTTAATATTAATCGGTCTAACACAGTTATTTGAGACTAATGATACTCGTACCTTATGCCCTGAAGCAACTCCATAAATCTGGTTGTACCATCCTCCACAGGTGGCACTCCTGGAGCTCGCTGCAACCATCCAATATCATCAGATGATCCATGCAATGTCTTGTGTAGTCGAGAAAAAAGGCTACAAACGCAACATAGATTTTTATTGGACCCATTTTTATTTAAGGAATGACTGAAGCACTGAAACAGATCTAAACGAGCATAGACCACAAGAATTTTCACTTTCAAACACCAATTTGAAAAGTTAATCTTTACTTTTCACCTCCGGACTTGCATCTGAATGTGTCTGATATGACAGAAAAAACATCTCCAACAGACACATGTCAATTTCCACGCAAGTCTGAGACAAAATAGTGGGGGCACCAACCTACATCAAAATAAGTAACAAGTAAAACAAACAGAAAAACTTTGAGCCAGTAGCTAGGAATACAGGTTCAAAGAGTCTCAAGATGTAATTGTCCAGAACACAAATATATTCATTGACAACCCATGGTGCAACCAGTGATGGCAGCGATGCACCTAAAGTTACAAGCCTTCACATATATCCATACGGCTTACAGTGAGCAGCATGGGCAACTAGATTACAAGTTATAGAATCCAGGAGGTATCATCAAAATGATTTGGAGTTGTGAAGTCTGTTGGGGTTGTTCCCACAGAACTAGGAACAAAAACTGCCAGCACTGGTCACCCAGTAGCTATCCAAATATAAGAGTACGGCAAATTGTATTTAGAAGTATGAGACTGGGTATGAATGACAGTTTCACAGCATCCCCATTTCAGACAATAAGACCTAGACTACTTGGTCTTTATTGGCATTTCAGAAAAATTGACTCATAGATATGATTCGAAACGAATCTAAATAAGAAACCAGCAACATTGAGGAGAAAAATCACTTGAAAAAACAAATGCCTCGAAGTGTTCAGCACATGAGCAAATGTACAGCAAGGAACTCAGTGCTTAAAACAAGTAGCAGGTAAACAGATAAAAGTATAGCTACATTGACTCTGCCTTGCTATTCCATTCTATCTAACACCATATCTTCCTTTTAAACATGTAACCTTCACTATGTAGGAGGGCTACGACAGTCCAAATCAAGACTGAAATGACATTATCTGTAAGGTAATATATATATAATACAGAAAGATAAGGCGGCAAATCAAGACTGAAATGACCACTTGATAGGTAAAAGCAGTTCATTTAAAGTGGGCATCATCATTAATTAAGACGATAGGGCATGGAATTAATACCCTTGAAAAATGGAAGGGCTGGCCCCAAAGCAGTGGATGCGATTGTTTGTGGTCTTGATAGTTTCTGAACTATTATTTACAATAAAACTTTTCTTTAGGCTTCTCATTCTTGTTTCAGTGACTGGGAAGATTTGTCCGGCATCAGTAGGTGTAGAAGAAGATACAGAACAGCCATCCGGAACAGATTGATCACTACTGTGAAATGAAGATCTTGAATGAGGTACAGAAAATGAGTACGCCGAATCATGAAAGCAGCTATCAACAGTAAGCACAAGATCTTCTGCAATAACATTTTCACAAAATTCGGTTGGCATGTCACAAAGATTAGATAGAAACAACACCACTGACTAAAGAATAAACCTTAGCAGAAAAAGATTATGAGGTTATGAAGATACCGATCACAGTTTATTCAGTCAAGAGAAGAAGAAACTCACCAATAAAATGAATAAATTGACGCCTTATGAATGAAGTCAAGCTCAAGATACGAGCAAAAAAATCTTCCATGAACGAGCGGAATACAATATGTCGAAATGATGCAACGGTCTTCAGATCATTATATCATACCAAGCATAAGGTTTTGTATCAGACACTAGATGTGCATGTATGCGCAAGATTAAAAAAAAACTGCAGTGTAAACACATAAAATGTAGCAATTTGAATTTTATTAGATGCAAGATCAATCTAGTGTTGTACAAATAAAGTTTCTTGATATGCAACTTCAATCTCTTACAAAAGCTATCTATGTGTTCCAATAAGAAATCAAATCAAACTGCATACTACAAGCTCAGAAATATAGGTTATAAATCAAATATATAGTACAAAGAAAAAAAGACAAATCCCCAAGAAAGTGGAAAAACAAGTACATACCACTGACTATAAGAATACTGAAACAGAGAGATGGGGCAATGAGTAAAGAAAACGTCTAACTCTACAGTGTATTTTCATCGCGTCATTAATTTTATTTTCCTTTTTTGTCCTTACTTTATTGCTGTAATTACGTGTTTTGTCCTCCATATATAATATTCGCCCCGATATCATCCCCGACTCCTTCTCAAGGCACCTCCACTCCGTGCAACTGTCCATTATGTATTTATGTTACACTGAATATTACTTTCTGCTTTCCATTCCAAATTTTCTGTCTCAGTTTTTCACTTTATATCTCTCTCTTTTCCTTGCTTTGGGTAGTGAATTTATATCTTTGAGTAGTGAATTATGAGTTTCGTGCGTGCTTTCCTACTATCAATTTTGCAGCTACCACCTTCTGGCGTTTGCTTCATCCTTTCCGGTTTATAAACTATCTGTATCGAACATGTCTTCTGGTGTAATACCATCTGATCTTCATGGGCAACCTGATAAAATGCGTAGAAATGAGATGGCGCGTATGTATCGTCAGAAACGTATCCTTAATATGAGTGCAGAGCATTTGGCAATTGAGAGAGAGCGTAGTCGCATTCGCGATAAACAACGTAGACAAAAAATGACCGAGGAACAGAGGTTGCGAGAGAGAGAGGGACACCGGAAGTACTATCATCGCCGCAAAGGTATATTGAATGTTGGTGTTAGCAATGATTCTACCAAGGATGGTTTTCATTCAGGTATGAATACGGATATTGTACAGTTCTTTATTTTGCGTTTGCACATCCATATTTCATGATGCATCCCGCTCCATCTATAGATCGAATATATGGCATGATTCAAAAGCACATACAATGGGAAGTGGACAGACTTAGTGAACGATCTCTTCCTGCAAATCTGGACTTAGGAGGGAAAGCTCTCAACATTCACATTGGTAATCTACTTTGACATACTATTTTATCATTGTGTTGTATGTTGAATTTTAATATATTATGTTTTCCCTATCAGGAAACTTCAATGATGTATCAACTACAGTTGTACCTCTGAAGGATGACATCAATGGGTATGACAACAGTTTTCCAGGTGATGCTAACATCAGCTATAGGGGTGACATAGAAGGTGTGATCCCTATTTCACAATATTTAACGTTGACTAGCATTTCTGTACGCTCAATGAGCGTTCAATACTTCAGTAAGACTAATGCAAAAACATGTCATTAGGCCAAGAGGATGTGAGTTCTACCCGATCGATCAACTCTAATCGAACTAGAAAAGTGTTGGGGATTATATCAATACCAATCGATTCCCCCACTACACAGATAACTTGTATTTGAACACAATTCAACTCCGGACAAAATCTAAATATCAACTACAACCTATACTAACATGCCCAACTCGCTAAACAACTATTAACAATGGATAATAATGTAATGTAAAAACAAAACCACAACAAAAGATTTACCGTGGTTGCCAATGATGCCTACTTCCACAAGAGCCGGTTCTTAATAAAGTGGGAAGGAAGATTACAATCTCTCCTTTCGGTCTCTCGCTTACTAGATCACTCTTATCTCTTTTTGAGGGTTTGTATCTCAGTAAAGGTTCTCTCTTTTGTTTTAGTCCGGATTCCAATCCTTCGACTTGTTAGGTTAGGTTTTCCAAAACCTTGATTTTTGGTTTTATCTCCAAAACCAAATTTCGCGCGGATCCTGTAGCAAAGCCCACGAAAATTAGACTGGCCTTGGCGCCCTCTTTGGCCTTGCGCCTTCGATATCTTGGAAGGCGAGATCGAAATGGTCGCCCCTCTATGGCCGGGTCGCCCTAGTCTATCGAACCACGGTAGAAGTCGCTTCATCCGGCCTGGCGCCCCGGCATTTCAACGCCGAATTCGCCCGTTTCTCTCCAGCTCTGTTTTCTCTCCTCATGTGAGGGATAACTCCAACAAAAAGTTCCAAGTACATGTAGGTCGTCTCATAATTGTGCAAGAGACTACATCTACGCACCAAACTTTCAACAATTCGAGATAACACACATGCACACATGCGAGTTCTGCCATGCCGAATTATTTCCTTCGAATCCCGTGTATTTTGTTGTCTTCGTGGAAAAGTCAAGCTCCCGCTATTGCCTACACCTCCCGATTTGATGTATCTATATGCATCACACCACGGATGATGATTTCCCACTTTAAAAGGCGTAACATCCGGTCTTACAACCATGTCTTCTCTTTTACCTCAATGGGTGTGCACTTGGGCGAAAATCTTGCCGCTGGAAGGCGGTATTTACACTTACCGTGCACAAGGATCTATTTACCACAAGATTGGTGGTCTTTTTACCTCAAAGTCGGTCGGTGCCTAGGTATCTGCGGATGTATGTTTATGACCGCACGGACCATGAGTCGGTTGATCGACGGGTTGAAAGCAACTTGCTTAATCCACGTTTCTTTCCATTTTGCAAAGGGTCCTTGACGAAAGCACAACCCCTTTGTTCATACACTTCGTCGTATTTCCCGGTCGAGGAGAATATACGGGACATCGCTTGCTACTAAAAGAAAACCGTGTGAACGTCATCATTATACATTGCCGACTTCTTCCCAAGTAGCTACCATTTTGGTTGGGGATGATGACCCTGCAGAAATGGGTGATAGGGATATTATTGTAGAAACCGTAACAGGTGACTTCCTAAATGTTCCCGACATCACTGGCTTCTTCTATGATCCTCTCCAATATCCCCTGCTTCATCCTTATGGAAACTTTGGTTGGGACTTACATATTTTCAGTGATGACGCACGGAGAATCACTTGCAGAGAGTTCTATTGTTATATGCTTCAGGTTATTCCTTCTCTGCCCGTTAATTTCTTCCTTCCTTTGCATTTTTTTTCTTGATATACGTGTGTTAGGATTCTAATCATTCACTATATCCGTATTTTGTCAAAACAGATTAGATCTGATTACGATTCGCCCCTGTTTCGTGCTGTTCGGCTTTTGCAGCAGTTTGTTGTTGACATTTATGTGAAAATATCCACGCAACAGCTTCGGTATATTCGAGACAATCAGGATGCTATTAGGGCTGAATTATATCAAGGTTTGCAAGATTCAATGGCCTCTGGAGAAACAAATGCAGGTAAATTAGATTTCCCTGCTTTCGTAACTTACTTACAGATTATCTACTCTTTTAATTGATCTGTATTTCTCTTTTCCCATTCTAGCTAACATCGGACAAAGGACTATATTACCATCATCCTATATTGGGAGCCCTAGGGATATGCACGAAAGGTACCATGACGCAATGGCTTTGGTTCAAAAATTCGGAAAACCGGACATTTTCCTCACCATGACTTGCAACCCGAACTAGGTCGATATAAAACGTCGACTTCTACCTGGTCAGCTCCCACAAGATAGGCCTGAACTGACTACTAGAGTTTTTCGTGAAAAGTTGGAAGAACTCAAAAATGATTTATTCTCAGTTGGAGTCTTGGGTAGAGTTGCGGCACATGTACATGTCATTGAGTTTCAAAAGCGGGGTTTGCCACATGCACATATCCTCCTGATACTTGATGAAGCTGACAAACTGATTTCTCGAGATGATTACGACCGGGTGGTCAGAGCTGAGATACCTGATCCCATCAATGAGCCCGATCTGTACAACATTGTTGTTAAGCATATGATACATGGTCCCTGTGGTTCTTTGAAACCTGACTCTGTTTGCATGAAGAATGGTGCGTGTAAGAAAGGATTTCCAAAGGGTTTCTCCACAATAACTTTTCAAGGAAATGACTCTTACCCTATTTACCAACGACGTGATAACGGTCGGAGTGTTTTGCTAGATGATGTTACTGTTGATAATCGTTGGGTTGTGCCCTACAACCCATGGCTACTCTTAAAGTACGATTGTCATATAAATGTTGAGGTGTGCTCAAGCATCAAGTCCGTCAAGTATTTGTACAAATATGTCTACAAAGGCTTTGATCGAGTTTCCATGGGAGTTAGCACAGCTGCACCGCGTGACCACGATGAAATCAAGCAATTTATGGATGCACGGTGGGTATGTCCTCAAGAGTCGTTGTGGAGAATTTTCAGGTTTCCTCTTAATAGAATGTACCCTGCAGTTTATGCTCTACAAATTCATCTTCCTAATATGCATCAAGTTATCTTTTCAGAAAACTGAATTCTTTCTAACTAATGCTGTTGACCCTGAAGCAAGACATTATCTATACAAGGAATTCCCTGAGCATTATACATGGAACAAGTCAGATAAGCATTGGCATAAGAGAAGAAATAGTGTGAAGGTGATTGGTCGACTACGCACTGTACATCCATCCGATAGTGAGAGATACTTCTTACGCATTCTTCCGAACCATGTCAGGGGGCCTACTTCTTTTGAAGATCTTAAAACTGTTGGTTCACGAGTGTGCACAACATTTAAAGAAGCAGCTGAATTACAAGGTCTTCTAAAGTGTGACAATTCCATGCACGAGTGCTTAATGGAAGCGGCAGCAATACACATGCCTTCAGCCTTAAGAAAATTGTTTGGTTCTATATTGGTATACTACAATCCAATTGGTGTTCGTGACCTGTGGAATGAGTTTCACCCTTACATGCTAGAGGATTATGCTTCCACAATCGACCCGAATGCTGCAATTAATCGTTTGCTTAGGGAGCTAGAAACATTTTTAGCTGAAAATGGAAAAAAGTTATCTAGCTATGATTTGCTTGCCCCTTCAACTGATAGTGATGATCATTCTAACCTTCATAGTCTAATTGCAGAAGAAAGATCCGTGGTCATACCTCCAGAAGATTTATCATCTATTAATAGATTGAATGATAGCCAAATGAATGCATTTCATATAATTGTACATTCAGTTCATCGTCATGAAAGCTCTGTATACTTCATTGATGGGCCGGGTGGCACTGGTAAAACATTTTTGTACCGCTCCATTTTGGCTTACTTGAGGAACAATGGCCACATAGCAATTGCAACATCAACTTCGGTCTCGCAGACTACCATGCTTCACGGGGTCGACCGCACACTCAAGATTCAAGATACATGTGCCCACAGATGCAAGATCCATGTGTCGAATTGGTAAACGAAGCCCTCTTGCTGAATTGCTACGTCAATCCAGTCTCATTATTTGGGACGAGGCAACAATGTCACACCACCACGCGTTTGAAGCATTGGATAGAACACTGAAAGATTTGACTGACTCCAACTTACCATTTGGTGGGAAGATTTTTGTGTTGGGTAGAGACTTTCGACAAGTCCTCCCTGTTGTTCCTCATGGGACTATTGCAGAGAAGATCAATGCATGTATCACAAAATCTGATCTATGGAGGAGTGCCAAAGTAATTCATCTGACAGAGAACATGCGAGCTAAGTCTGATCCATCCTTTTCCGATATGCTATTACGCATAGGTGACGGCAATGAACCTTGCGTACTAGACGATATGATCAAAATTCCAGATGACATGATTATTCCGTGGGAGAATGAGCATTCACTACTCCACTTGATATCTTCTGTTTTTCCTACCCTACCAGAAAATGCTCAAGATAAAAACTACATAGCTCATAGGGCTTTACTAACCCTAACAAATGAGTATGTTGATCAGCTTAACGATATAGTCATTCAAATGTTCCCAGGTGAGGATAGAATATTCTATTCGTTTGACTCGGTTGAGAATGACCCTAGACATCTATATCAGCAGGAATTCTTGAACTCCATATCTACAGGTGGTTTAGCCCCACACAAACTGACACTAAAATTGGGATCTCCAATTCTACTTCTTAGAAATCTCGACCCAGTTAATGGGCTCTGTAATGGGACAAGACTTCTCTGTCGAGGATTTCGAAGAAATGTTATCTATGCTGAAATTCTAAGTGGAAGTCATGCTGGCAAACCA
This sequence comes from Coptis chinensis, assembly GCF_015680905.1. NCBI lineage: Eukaryota > Viridiplantae > Streptophyta > Magnoliopsida > Ranunculales > Ranunculaceae > Coptis > Coptis chinensis. The sequence continues at coordinate 89,967,229 of NC_141458.1, read as the reverse complement.
GCTTTTCTTCATCGAATTCCAATGAAACCGTCAATAGATCTCAAACTTCCGTTCGACTTCACAAGAAAACAGTTCCCCATACGTTCGATTCGCCTTAATGGTGCACAAATCCCAAGGACGGATTAATCGCCTCATGTGGGAACTTATTTACCAGATCATGTGTTCGATCACGGTCAACTCTATGTTGCATTGTCACGAGGAGTGTCCAGGAGCACAACCAAATTGTTGGTCAAAAAAGGAGTCTTAAGTGGTTTTGAGGGTACATTTACAAAAAATGTTGTCTACAAAGACGTTCTCCAATCATGTAATGTGCAATTGTATTCCGGCGCAGACTCTCCATAAGTCCAATCTCACCACACTGTAAGTTTTGTACTTACTTACTTTTGTCATCTTATTTCTCTAATCAAAATAAGTTATTCTGAAGATAACCCTTATTTAATATCATGTGTTCTTTTCACAAAGGTAATAGTATCGAGTGTTATATTATGTTGAAAGTTCCTGTCATGAGAATTAAAAGTATTCTTTTTAATAAAGCAGATTTAGAAGCAATGTGTGACTGACTTAAGCAAATGATTTTTCATTCCTGGTTGTCAAGATACAGGTGATGTTCTCCAACAACCTGTTAGATACCTTTTTTGTTTCTTTATGCATGTCTGTGGTTGCAAATTGTTAAAGTTTCCTTTTTGTTTCTCTATGCATCTCTGTGGCTGCAAATTGTTAAAGTCGTCTACCACCAGCTGAAGTTTGGCCTTCAAAATTATCATACAAGCACAATTGTCCAGGAAAAAGAGACAGCGTATTTTCAGGATGATTCATGGTTTTCTAAGGATGATTTTTGCACCATCTTTACAATGTAAGATTATGGTAAATATGATGTTCTATCCAAGTATTTGCTTCATATGTAATCTTTTTTTCCAACATTTATTAAAAGTTCTATGCATGCGTCTATAATAGGTACACAAATGGCGCCATTTATGCAGGAGTCTACTACTGCATACCTAAAGAGTTATATATATATATAGGAGATGAAAAAGTGTACAGAACCTAACTCCTCCTACTTTTGGCTGTAGTTTTTTTGCAACTTCTATTTGTATGTTGATCAAGACTTTTGTATATAGTGTTCTACATAATATTCTAATTTGCTAAAAAATATATATATACATAACCCATCGCCTACTTTTGGCTTTAGTTTTTTTGCAACTTCTAATTATATGTCGAGACTTCTGTATAAGATATTCTACACAATGTTCTGTAAAAAAAAAAGGATACGAGTATAAGATATTCTACACAATCTTTGTGCGACTGAAGGTCCACCTCACGCTCATCGAGCGTGCCCAGATGTCTAGTAATAATAATTATTATTATAGTGATCCAAAGAGTAACTAACATGATAGATGACAAGCGTCATCCATTAATGCTATTCTTTATTTATTTACTAGGGTATCCGTGCCTACGGCCCACGAGACCTCGCCGCGCCTGCGGCGCTACCCGAAAAATGAACAATTATGTTCATATATGTTTTGGGTATGAACATTTATTGTTCATATATCTTTTGGGTACGAACAATCAATGTTCATGTTTGTTTTGGGTATGAACATTTATTGTTCATATATGTTTTAGGTATGAACAATCAATGTTCATATTTGTTTTGGGTTCATGTTTTTTTTTTGGTATGAACACGGATTGTTCATACCTAAAGAAGGTATGAACAATCAATGTTCATATCTGTTTTGGGTGTGAACATTTATTGTTCATATCTGTTTTGTTCATACCTATTGTTCATAACCATTAAGTATGTGGTACACATATCAATCTTTGTCTATCCATTGGTTGCCCAGGTGTGTTTACCAGAACTTTGTCATATCTCATTTCTTAATTTTCAATTCCATTGTTTTAAAATGTGTCCACCTCTACAAAAAAGAAACGCCCACCAAACTTTGCGCTTATGTGCGGGGAGCTTTTGATTATTTCTTCTTAATCCCAAGCAAAGAAAATATTACTTTGTGAGTATCCTATATATGTTTGGGAGCTAGAGTGTGTATGGGTATCTAATTACCCTCAAACCGAATCGAATTAGAACTGTTTATAGCGCGGTTATGGGTTTAAAAATGTTAATAGCAGAATTAAAACCGAACCGGAATTAATTAATACACTGTATATGTTAAAATTTAGTGTGTAATATATATTTATATAGATCGTATGTATGTATGTATGTATAGTATAATGTACTCTTGTTCGATTTAAAATGGAAATTAATACATGCGTACGCACAATTTATGAGTTGTACTTAAAGTTTTTCTAAAAAATTCAAAGATTATCGAATTTATGACCATTATAAGTGTTATTGTCGCACTAAAAACTAACTTTTATATCTGTTACGTAATTAAAAACGTAATTTTAGCAATAATAATATATAACCCAAGAAAAAACCGAAACCAACTTAATTAATGGATATAGTTTCGGGTTTTCTTAAAAATAAAATAAAATAACCAAACCTGATAGGAACCATTAAAAATAGAATGCAACTCGAAACCAGTAAAAACCGACCCATGAACACCCCTATTTGGTGTCATGATCAACTGATCTTTGTTTAGCCTTAGGGTGCCCAGGTGTGTCTACCGCAAATTTGTCCTATCTCATTTTATTATATTTTTTATTTGAAAATGTGACCTCGTGTTATCAAAGAAAAACGTCCACTAATCTTTGAAGTTATGCCCGCCGCCCTCACGATCCACGAGACCTCGACGCGGCAAGCTTGGCGCTTCCTAAAAAATGAACAATCAATGTTCATATATGTTTTGGGTATGAACATTTATTGTTCATATATGTTTTGGATATGAACAATCAATGTTCATGTCTGTTTTGGGTTCATGTTTTTTTTGGGTGTGAACATTTATTGTTCATACCTATTGTTCATAGCCTCTAAAGCACGGGCCTTTACCCTAATAGGTTGTGTCCGCGTCGACCGACGCTGACGCGGACGCGACATCGATGGGCGATGGACGTCGGGGCGGACGTCGGGGCGTGGTCAACATGGTCGATCTTGGGTCAAGACCACGGTCGGGGCGCGGTCAACATGGTCGGGGATCGCGGTTTTGACCTAAAAAAAAAAATCAAAATAATATTAAAAACTCAATTTTTTCATTTTTTTTTTTTGTTAAGACTTATAACATGTTTTAAAAGTTTGATTAGGAAATATTAAACTTAATTTTGTGGCTATTTATCTTTAATAGTTTTGAATTTATGAATGTTGATACATTTAATTAAGTTTTTAATGTTTAATTTATATAAAATAAAATTATAAATATTAATTAATTTCCGCGTCCTTTGCAGCGTCCAGCGTCCTACTTTTTGAGATATAACCGAAGTCATCGTCGATTAATCAAGGTCTGCGTCAGTGTCCGCATCCGCATCCGTGTTCGTGCAACATAGTTCATAGCTAATGTTCATAATTTGAAGTATGAACAGTTATTGTTCATATCTGTTTTAATAAGCAGTTGATGAAGAACAACTATATAGTTGATTGAGAAGTTATATATGTGATAAAATATATGAAGAAATGGTCACACACCCCATGCTTTCCAACGACAAATATTCCTTATGGGCTTATTAGCGAGTAAAGTGTGTAGGAAAAGACGACTTTGGATTGTGCTTTTAAAAACGGACTTAAAGATTACAAGAACTTGAAGGAGAAAAGACAATGGAATTAGAAAGCCTGAAATGAAGTGCACGTCATGTTCAAGTGAAACGTATCAGGGATGGTTAAAGAGGTTAAATGGACTTGTATACAAAAGGGTATGCCCGTGCCTCACGACCACGGCCAGCGCTGGCCATTACCCTAAAAAATGAACAATCAATGTTCATATATGTTTTGGGTATGAACAATCAATGTTCATGTCTGTTTTGGGTATGAACATTTATTATTCATATATATTTTGGGTATGAACAATCAATGTTCATATTTGTTATGGATTTATGTTTTTTTTTTGTATGAACACGGATTGTTCATACCTTCTTTAGGTATGAACAATCAATGTTCATATCTGTTTTGGGTGTGAACATTTATTGTTCATATCTGTTTTGTTTATACCTATTGTTCATAGCTAATGTTCATAATTTGGGATATGAACAGTTGTTGTTCATATCTGTTTTGAGTTCATGTTTTCATAGCCACAATCAATGTTCATAGCTGACGTTCAGCATGGGTAGATATGAACAATCAATGTTCATACCTATTGTGGGTATGAATCAAAATAGAACTTGTCAAGTCTCACAGTTCAAACCAAAAACCAACTTCATTCTAGGCATTTTTCACCATAAAATAATAATAATAATAAAAGATTCTAGTGCCTCTTCAAAGGAAACTAAGGCATGTGTGAATATGAATACTAAGGAAGCTTTTCATCACGACAGCAGCAATCCGCTGAAAATTTCCCAGACAGGGTAAATTGCACCATACAAAGTGACTTCTAACATCCAGCAACCAAAACCAGGCGGGACATCGGGATCATCATCATGAGAAATTCAAAATGTGGCTATAAAGAGATTGTAGCATTCGCATGAAATTTCCGTCTCAAGCACATTGGCAGCAGTAGTTGAAACTTGGAACCGGAGAACACACTATTCCCAAATCGAGAGTGAAGAATGCAATTAGTAACCTCTTCAACAACCCAACCAAGCCATCCATGCATGAACCTCTAGCTGGTGGACATTAATCACTTATCTTGAGTTGTGGGTAGTCTTGATTATTTTTGTTGATGGAGACTTGAAATGATTTTGGACTGAAGTAATGGAATCATTGGGCTGTGAAAATTTCAGAAGTGTAAATAAGGAGGCAAGTATATGATGGTTCAAGGAAGCAAACCAGTAGCTAAGCATGTATCCATCCACAAAAACAATGACGTGCCTCGAACATGGATGAAGACGGTGAATCTGGGAGTGATGGACGAGAAGATGTCATCTCACGATCTAAAGTAGAAAGTGTTAGTTTTCACCCTGGACCAGTCATGGCAGTAGACATATTCCATGGGCAAAAATGTATGTGCTGCCTGATTGGATCAAACTCCATGCCAAGGAATACTTCTAGGTACAACCATTTTGTACAGGGTTTGTCTTATTTTATGGGGTGGGGGGGTTTATGAGACACATCATAGAGTATTCCCTTTGCACTATCATAGTATCTCTCCTTCCTAATTGGTATGCTCAATAAAATCGATAACTTCAGGAAACAACACATTTCGTTCTTACAAGGAACAATAAAATGGTGTAGTCTATTCACTAAAATGCTAGAAAATCCGAACAAAAAAAAAGTAAACTTCCAACTAAACCAAAGAATTGTAAAGCCAAGAAAATAAAACTAATAAGTAGGAAAATAAACTACTTATGCACTGACCTGAGAAATGCTTAAAGCAAGACTTCAGGATATACAACATTTGCCGTAAGTTTGGAGGTAGAAGAATACTTATGCGGGCTGCGGAAGTGCACCTTGATAATGGCACATATAGCTGGCAATGGCTAAAAACTCCAGTTCAAAGATCGATGCCCACAAACTTCATGGATTGTCCTTGTGATTTATTTATAGTCATGGAATAAGCCAAACGGATTGGAAATTGTCTTCTTGTCCACTTTGTCCACTATAACAAAATGACATCTAACGTGAAAATAAACTCACACGTAAGCTCTGTAATGTAGTGTTAAATAATATTATTTATGTTAAGTTCTTCAATTCAATTATATGGCCACTTTGTCCTATTTTCTAAATCAAGCTTCCAGACATTGTTTACTACAATGGTATACCTTATTACGCATGTCATAGACATAAGCTTCCAAAGCATTCTTTTTGTCTTTGGTTCGTTCCATAATTTGATCCTGCTGCACCAACCTAAGCTCTTTATCATGAGCTTCTAAGACTTGGGCTTTTGTCATTCCACTATATACAGTCTCGTGAACAGGTACCTCGATCCTCCTAGAGTGCTTGCTCTTCCTCATTTCATCAGCCTGCACATGGTAATTACAGAGCACTGAAGTTCCAAGATGTAATCAGTTTGATTCAGGCCAGAGCATTTTGAACTTGACAAACAATAATATTAAGAATTAAGGGTATACAAAGTTTAAAGCAAGACAACGGTAGAATAAAACGCTGGACAATATTAATAGTGAAAGTTCAATTAAATTCTTACCTGAGCGCCAAATGACAGTAGAAGAGACGGAGGAATGTTATCCGTTGGGAATAAATAATAGACGTAATTGCAATGCAAGAAAACAATGTTGTACATATAGTAACCCATGAGGTAACTAAAGTAACACCTAGAAGCCATGAGGTGGCTGAAGAATCAGCCTATCTTGTGGGGGAATATAAATACGTCTTTATTGACGGGTGCATTGGGCGCTTGCCCTTATCCACATTTGGTTGGTTGGATTGCTTTAATACATAAGAAGGAAAAAAGAATTAATAATAAAGTGAGTGCAAATAGATTGACTTGTTGAATAAGTAAATCTAAACAACCATGAAAATAAAATAAAACTAATAATAAGGAAAAGAAACTACGTATGCACTGACCTGACAAATGCTTAAAGCAAGACTTCAGGGTATACGACATTTGTAGTAAGCTTTTCAGCGTTTGGAGGTAGAAGAATACTTATGCGGGCTGCGGAAGTGCACCTGGATAATGCCACATATAACTGGCCATGGCTGAAAACTTCAGTTCGAAGATCGATTCCCACAAACTTCACGGATTGTCTTTGTGATTTATTTATAGTCATGGAATAAGCCAAACGGATAGGAAATTGTCTTCTTGTCATATTGAAAGGAAAATCTGAAGAGGATGGTGACAAAGAGATCCTTTGAATAAATACATGGTTACCTGATTTTTCACCTGTAAGAATTCTGGCCCAGATAACGTGTGGTTGACATTGCAACACCATCAAGCGAGTTCCATTGCATAACCCATCTCTGGGGGCAATATTGCGCAGCAACATTATTGGACAACCCTCTTTTAGATTGAGTCGAAATGGTGGCAGACCCGTGGGATCAAGTGAGTTTAGGTACTCATTTGGATACTGATTAATATTTCTAGGATTATTTGCATCTGCCTCATCCAACTTGTCAACAGCCAGAAAAGTCCTAGTTTCTCCTAGGAACATACGTAAAGCTGCTGCATTAATGGCATTGACATCATCATTCCTCGCAGAAAGAATTGTCCGCTCAGTTAAATAGTCAGGGGTGACGATAGAAGTATCATCAAATTAGGATAAGTAGCGAAATCGGTCCCCGAAGATGTGTGCAATGATGGATCGTTGAGGGTAGCTCAATAACCGCCGGGATCGTTTCCAACCCGATGACATAAAATGTGAAATAGAATATTATGAGAATTCTAATAGAGGAATATTATAAATTAGGACATGAATGTTCGTACCTTTTTTAAGAACTCTGCAAAAAGTAAATTCTCATAAGTGCCACGCTCTAATCGCATGTTCTGTACCAGGGTGAGAACATTGACGTGATTCCAAAGAAAAGAGCATCGCAAGGAAGCACGAACAATTTGCTCTCGGGACCCTCTGGGTATAACTGGCAGGCATTGGTGGAAGTCACCACCAAGAACAACAGTGATTCCCCCGAATGGGTTGTCATTGTCTCGAATATCACAAAGTGTGCGATCAACAACTTCCAAACAGAACTTGTTTTGCATTGGGACCTCATCCCATATGATTAGGTTAGCTTGTCTGAATAAATCAGTTTGTGGTGAACGCTTACTGAACCCACATACAGAGTTATCCATAATATCTAATGGGATGCAGAAGGTTGAGTGAGCAGTCCGACCACCTGCCAATAGTAAAGAAGCTATTCCGGATGAAGCCACCATAATAGCAATGTGTCCTTGAGTACGACACGTAGCAGCAATGGTGTTGTAAACAAAAGTTTTTCCTGTGCCGGCTGCTCCATTCAAGAAAAATAGTCGTTCGCTGTTGTGAGCTACTGAATCTGTCACTTCACTATATGCAAAGTGTTGCTCAGCATTTAAGTGGATGGCATTGGCATGTGCCTCTTCATTGTGTGGGTCAAACTGAAATTGCCTTTGCTCCCATATAAGTCTGTTCCCAACAACCAAGCTCCAATTTCTAATTGGGAGCGGCATTGTAGGAAAATGAGCAAGAGTTCGACCACCGACTTCGTAGAAATATCATTTAGGATAAATAAGCCATAATCTTGTACACGGTCATCGTAGGATGAGGAATGAAGAACATGGTTTGAAGCTTGTATGGGAGGTCATCACAAATGCTTTTCGCCAAAAAATTCATTCCATAAGGCTTCAAGTTGCACCGGATTGCACTCTGTGAGAATAGTACGTAAAAGTCGGCGAAGTTGATACCCGGTTGCATGATTGCACCTCTTGTAAACATTGCACCCATTCGATGTCGTCTTCAAGAAGTCCACGATAACACACTTCTTTGAAAGTGCGAAGTGGAGGACCATTTCAATTCTCTTTAGATCATCAAAGGATTGCGGACCTTTTACAACAGTTAAAAGTAACCGCCAAATAAAACCGCTCACCGAGTTAGGACTTGCAAAGTACATTCTACCAATAGCGGTGCTTGAGTCCTTTTGTCCATCTATGCCACCTTTTACTCCAAACATAATGTTCTGGAAATTCTTGATATGTAAGCCCTCGTGCATCGGGATCTGAAGCACACCGCTCAAAAATGCGATTAAAGTTGACTTTTGTTCTTTGAGCCCTAAGAGAATAGTATCCGTTGATTCATTAGGATTGTAAACTACTCGGTGCATTCGGGGAGATGAAGTGCCAATCTCACAACAGCCGGCTTCTCTTGGTGAAGAGAAACCGAACAACCTCAAACCGCTTGGTGGCCCGATATATCGTGCATCTAAATATTGTTGTATCTCATCCAAGTCATTGAACACCACCGCATTTGTCTGTGTATTGTCCTTTGAATATGTACTTGTGAATGTATTTGACACAACGTATCCGGCACAAACTTCGACATTAATATGGCAATCGAACATCTTAGAAAGATAAGGATTGTATGGAACAACATCTCTATTATCAACTTCATGCCCTCTAACATTATATTTCTTGCCGATTAATCACGGCGACGGTAGATAGGATATCCAGTATTATCCATGGTTGTAATATTTTCGAAAGCACGGGGATATTGACTTTTGCAACGCCTATTTACCATACATGGACAACTTGGATTTTTTAAGCCACATGGCCCATGAACCATACATTTGATAACAGTCTTGAAACAATTCAGGTTCGATATCCGGATCGGAAATTCAAAGACAAACAATGCGGTCAACTGGCGAAAGCGAGCACACAAATCTTGTCTTGATGTCGAAGATATATAAGGGCATGCATATGTGGTAGACCACGTTTCTGAAATTCAATTGTGTAAACATGTACACCAGCAATACCAAGCACACCCTTGTCTCTGATCTCTCTCATTAAGGCTCTTCGCTTTAGTTCAAACACACGGGCTACCACTTCCGGTCGATCGATGCGGTTTAGTTCTTCTACAAGGCCTTAATAACTTCCTCCCAATGTGGGTTTGCAGTCATGGTGAGGAATATATCTGGATGGTTGTTGAACCGAGTTATATCCATTGAGTCCTGGAATATCTCAAACATATGCCTTGGATTTGCCGGCGATATGATCTTTGGTAGAACTGGCGCCTTCCAACTTGATCCGATTTAAGGTTTCTCTTGGGGACATCGGTGAGATTTTGATATAATTCAAGACGGTACATCTTGCCTAAATCAGTAGTACGCGTAATCTGTTTACGTTTAGTGGCGGCCCATGCATTAACTAAGAATTCCTGAAACAGTTTTTCCCTCGCGAGAATAGAAGAATATTCGTTGGGGCGCTGAAACAGCAGATAAGAATAGAAGTCCATCTGTGTGAGGCGGTCAGCAGTGGTGGTTGAAGTTGAGGGTCCAAACACCTCGGATCTGGTGACCACCCAAGCTCTCCACGAGGAAACATTAACACATAGTGCAAAGGTAAGTATCTTTGGATGACATTCAATCGATATGAACAAATTCATTTCCCCCTTTAAGATAAATCACAATGTCTCGCATACTGTCCCGCTCACTGCCATCTCCGGGTAAAATAACCGCAATTTCATCAGCTGATGGCAAGTTGTAGCGGCGTCTGTCAGTGGCCGCACTGTAATGTAAATAAGCATGGATGTTGAGATTTTCATCATTCCCAATAGAAGCCGATCTAAGAACCTCATATGCATGTAGGAAAGTGTCAGAGAAACGGTTATATTGGAGCATAGTTTCGTGCAGGATTCTAAGAACATCTACATCCAGATTAGGATTCCGAAGCTGCCGAATATCCAATGCTGCACTTGGATCATAAATATAGAGTTGAGAGTATGTTGCCTGTCTGCCTGGATCGGGAATAAGAGCTCATGTTCGGTGCCGTAGTTCTCCATGTATAGTGAAAGGTCGTGGACCTTGACCAACAAAGACACGTTCATCAGCACCTAGACTTGTAAATGCAAACGCCTGATTGTATTGTCTTCTGTACTTTCGAAAAGACTTTGACTTGCGATCATCTCCCTCGTACAAAGCTTTGAGGGCAGCAGGCAATGTTTGCAATGGAGGCATTTGTATTTTTCCTTGCAAATAGCAAGTCCCAAACCGAGGATTTGCTAGCGACGATCTACTCAACCGTTCGTCTTTCCAATGAAGTGCATGGCAGAAAGGACACTGAACATTCATTTCCCCTAAAGAGTGACGTCCTTGTTCAATTGGACGGTTAAGAACATTAGAAGGAAGTACATCATCTTCATCGTCTGTCATGTCATCATTTCCATCATATTGTTGTTGTCTACATAATAATAATGTGTCGACAAAGTAGATGAAGGTTAGTTAACGCGTCGACAAATTAGGCGAAAATGCAAATAATGATCAATGTTTAGATAAGAACGGTATACCCTGCATTTTGGTGATGCGATGTTGAAGGACCATTTGATGTTGTTGGATGTGGTATCGCAGGAAGAAATGATGAGGTTGAAGACTTCGGGGGCATCTGTTGTAGAGAATACATGTAAGAGTTGATTTGTAAAAGTCAAGATCATCATACAGTAACAAATAATTGCCTATTTAAATACCTTGCATTTTGATGACCCAATGCGAAATCGGTCCCGAAAGCATGCGTGATGGGAGGACATCTGTAAATAAATAAATACAAGATTAAGATGTCCCACAACTTCGTTGAAGAGATTCAGGAGGAAGTGAGTAGCTTCGAATCCAAGAATAGGTGTAATAGGGCTATGGTGAGTTGGGCATCTCCGCGGCTTGAGGAGGAGTACGTAGATTTGGAGGAATGATATTTTGTGAGGACCCAGGTAGCCGCTGGAAACCGGGTAAGACTGGTGCGGTAGATTGTGCGAACAAACAACACGAGTTATTATTTTGTTTAAGGTTTTTTTCTCGTTCCCTTCTAGCACGTTGTGCCATCATTCTTTTTGTTAATATCTATAGCAAAGGAAACAATATGAAAATCTATATAATAATAGCTATAAATGTGTTGGAGTAGTGACAACAATTTGAAATTTCAAAAATAAAATCAATAAAAAAAACAAGACAGAAAGTAAGAGTTCTATAGTAATAATACAGTTTGGTGGAGAAATAATTGTAGACGATGGTAGAATAAAACACATCGACAATATTAATAATATGGGAAGTTCAATTTGAAGCTGACCTAAGCACCAGACGACGGCTGAAGAGAGGGAGGAATGTCAGCCGTTGGGCGCTGAACAATTAAGAAATACAAAATAAACAAATAAGGGTAGTAAAATTCATAACAAAATAATAGAAAAGTGTGAGAAGTTGAAGTAGTACCCGAAAGGCAGGTGGTGGTTGAAGGGTCAACCAATCTTGGGCTGGATCAGAATTATGGTTTTCATGGTTCGGAGGATCCTCGCGTGGATTCATGGGGCGCTTGCCCCTGTGCGCCATTTGGGAGGTTGTGAAGAAGAAGGCATGAACGTAGAACGCATGAATATGTCTAGCTTACATCACATAATTCAAATTAAGGTACACAATTAGAGAAGCATTCTTACAAGTACTTGGATGTAAGAGTGAAGTCCCAAAGATACTTTCGTGGAACTACTGGAAGCGAGTTCCAAATATCTTGCTACACGCTCAATCCACTCTGAACTACGAGAAGCACATGACAATGGCACGAAATTCAGTCGAAAGAAGAAAATCAAAAGTTTCTCGGACATCCACGAGCATAATGAGTTGGTGACAATTAAGCGTTTGAACTAACCTATACTGTTTTTCCCTTTGCTTTCTTTGCCAATTACAAACTGTTCCATATGAAGAAAGTGTAAGTCACTCCAGTAAGAATTAAGTTACAAAGTTGCACAAAACTATCAAGTTACCGTGAATAATAAAAAGTATGGCAGGTTTCTTTAAGGATTTGCATTTGGCAGGTTTTAATACAAAAAAAAAAGTATGTTGTATCAAAGTAGGCCCTGCTTGCTTCCACTATTGCGACACAACAATAGACACCACATTTAAAGCCAAATTATCTTTTCTATTCCCAGAAACTAAACTAAACATGGTAAAGATTCAACACTAACAAGTAAAATTTCCGAATTTTCTCACGTGTGACCAAACACAGCAATATTACATTTTCTTGGGTAAATATCATGAGAAGATTAAGGCCCAAAATAAGCTGAAATGAAGGTACTGGGTTGAGAAGAAGAAATGAGAAAAAACAGGCTCAAACGTAGTGCAATAAAATAGACGAAAGTTGACACTCACAGACAAGAAAGACAATATTAGCTAACCAGTGGTAATCTGCACTATTGAGTTTCTGCACTTGAGTAATATGCACTTGAATTTCTTGAAGTGTGGGTCTGCACAACAAAGAAAAATGAAGATTGGCAAGTATTAAAGTAATATATTTGTATAAGTTAACACATGAAATCAGCACACCATTCACGCTTTTTGTGCCTTAAACAAAGAAAGGGACTAAACATGCTTTTAGTGTTTCTAATACATTTTAATTTTCCCCCAACCTACACTTCCACAGTCTAGACTTCAACTGAGAGAAAGGGAAATAGGGGAGGATCAAGAAGGAGGTTAAAGGAATCAAAACCAAAATTACAAATAGGACTCCCTAAAACTAAAAGAAGAACCTTTACTGAACAATTCCGTAAACTTTGGTTGAATCCACTGTTGGAAAAGTGCTACAAATCGGCATGAACTTTGGTTGAATCCACTGTTGGAAAAGTGCTACAAATCGGCATGAAGTAAAAGCTAAAGAAAGCAAGAAGAGAGAGAGACGGTTGGGAGAGTTGTGTGAGAGAGGGCATCAACTAAAAACTAAAAGAGAGCGAGAAGAGAGAGGCGGTCGGGAGAGTTAGATTATATTGAATATAATGAGGGCGGATGTTGCTGTGTAAACCAGCAGACGAGCGTTTATTACTTAGATTATCCACGTCATAAGTGAGAAAATGGGTTTGTAGCCGTAGGATGGAGGCCCTGCGGGCCCCACACTGCTGTGTATTGTTAATATAGATTTATTCGGCTCTCTTCTTCTTCCTCTCCTACTGAGTACTAACCCCACCACCTTCGTGGGAATCCAAATCTTTTAAAACAACTCCCCAAGTACTTCTGCATTAAAAATGTAACTCTGTTCGTTCAAAAAAGGACAAAGATGTCTTTTAAACTGGTATCAATGCCAAGTGTTTGTTTGGGACTTGGGAGTGGATGGGGATGGAGGCGGAAAAGTGGCTGAGACTCGAAGACTCGTGTAACTCTTGCTTTAGTTTTTGGGTGGAAAGATTAGGATTACATGTGTGGGTATGGTGCTAGGTCCACGTTTGGGTGTCCTTATTTGATGTAAGTCTATTAGAACGTGTCCTGAATGTAAAGTTGGAGGCATACGTGTGAACTGTCAAGTAGATTGAGCGTGTGTCATCAAATGGAGCAAAGTCGAATAGAGGATGTTCTTTATCGGCGCGAAGGTGTCTTTAAGTAAAAAAACATATCAACACCAAGCTAAAGGCAACGTTCAAAAACAATGGAAATTATATTTTAGTTCTTGGTCGGATCATGAAAAAAAAATCATATAGAATTTGGCGTTGACAAAAATAAATGTATGTTGGTGTTTTTGTACTTGGGCATAGGCAACCTGTTTTTCTTGAATATTGAATCCTTTCGTAAACCTAGAGAACATAAAAAAACGTAAGAAAAGGAATCACATCATCTTTACATAGTTTGCCAATTCCATAATAACCTATATTTTCGCCATACTTCCTTTGATCTCGAGTCGGGGTTGAACACAACGGTGGCGGGTTTTCATCCATGTAACTATGTAAGTATTTAACTTTAGTTCTTTGAGGCTCTTGGCAATTTTGCCGACTGAGAATCACCCGAAAGCAAAGATTTACTTGATTTGCCAAGGCAAAAATGGAGACAGAGTAGTCATAAAAAGACGAAGATCTAATGAATTTACAATGGCTTAGATTGGCTTCAATCGCTTGACATATAAATCTCAAAACAGATGAAATAAAGACTATGTACGATAAAAAGTAGGAGTAATGGCGAAAATAGGAGTTCAACCATTTTTAATAGCAGTCATCATCCACTAATCAAGTCTTTGACTTTAAACAATTAACATAGTCAAGAACAGATCCGCGGATAACAATAAATGATCACTAACCAAAACAGAAAATCCATCTTGAATCGTCGAAGAATGCCATTTTAGGCAACCGGAGAGCGAAGAACATGATCCCGAGGTATCAACCTTTGCCGGTGGCATGAATTGCCACATGGCAACTCGAGGTAGCCGATGAATGGTATCGCCTTGTTGCCAGGTGCTTGAGCTTGAGGAGCAAATGCAGTTGGAATGGCAGAAGGGTAAGGCATGAAGCTTGGCTGAGAACTCATGGCTTTAACTTGCTGTTCCAGCTTCTCTTTCTCTGCTTTCAGCCTTTGCTTCTCATAACGAAGCTCATTTT
This sequence comes from Coptis chinensis, assembly GCF_015680905.1. Taxonomy (NCBI): domain Eukaryota; kingdom Viridiplantae; phylum Streptophyta; class Magnoliopsida; order Ranunculales; family Ranunculaceae; genus Coptis; species Coptis chinensis. Next base: position 89,952,223 of record NC_141458.1, on the reverse strand, counting down.
TCTCGGACTACATAAACAAAGTGGCATCCAATTAGAAAGCAGCCAAGCAAATAAGAAGATTTGGACATCGTAACATGTTACTAAAAACTGATCATGTTCAAAACATAACAAAACAAACAGGCTAATGATCACCTACAAGACTTTCCAAATGATTTGATCATTGGCAAATTTCTAAGCTATCAATCATTGGAAAAAGACTTTCCCAATCATTTGTTCATCCACAGATACACTTCTCTATTTCAAAGGAGATTCAATTAGATAGCCAAAACAAATGGATACAAGTAGTACAGTACCAAATCATTATAAACTTGTCATTCTTTAAAATATTATATTTCAAACCAGGACGATTATTAAGTACGTCAACCTTCTAAGTTGAACTTCCACCCACTCTTTCCCAAGTTCTCATGATAAAACTTTCCCCTAGGCATCAAAACATCTTTATCAGGTTATAGGTGTGTTAGTTATAGGTGTCATAGAGATTCTATATTGACGACACCATCTTATCGATCATAATGATCTTTGGAAGACCTTCGAGGGGCAAGTACATTTCATTCTGGCCGGGATTTTTCCGTCATCACACTATTAATTATTGGCACAGAAGATATAAGGAGTAGCTTATTCACCTTGATGATGATGAGATCAAATAGTATCTTGGCTACAACCGAGGAGCTATAACAGCAAAGAAAACTCCAAGAGGAGACTTTGCTGATGGGAACTCATCCATGACCTCAAGGAGACTTCTCTGACTTGCAACTATCCAATGTACATATTCATCCTGCACAAAGAACGGTAAGTTAGCTTCAATGTGTAAAAAGTAAACTATCTCACCAATTGGTTGTCAAGTATCAAAATGCAAACCTTCCCAGCAGGAGATGCAAGATTTCTTAATCGATCAGCTTCACTTGAATCGGATGCATGGGCAGCTAGAGCCAAGAGAGCGGACTGAACAAAAAAAGATTGTTATTACAAGTAAAGAATCTATACAATAAAATTTTTAGAAATAAATATGAAAAAGGTAGCATGAAAACGAAAACTGAAAGAAAAATAACCTTTGTAGGAGAATTGAAAAGATCAGCATATCAGCATATCGGATCAGTGATGTTCTCAAAGTGCAAGGAGATGGGAAGGGAGGAGCCAAGGAGCTTCCAGCATGTGGTGTTCCATCTTCATTACCAACATGGATTGAAAAGTAAGTATCTGGCGAGTAGCCTAGCAAACTTTTTGGCTCCTCCACATACTCAATACTATTTTCAGCATAAACACCAACATGGTCTCCTGTTTCATACCTGAGAATATAGGGTGAAAACATTATCCAATTCAGCACTCTTACTATCGTCTTTGTCTTTCCTGAAATGGGGACTTATAAAAACCAAAGCAAATAAACCATGCAACTGCCTAATGAACACAGAGGGAACTATTCCTTCGCCTTTTAATAAAGAATACCTTGTGTTTGCTGCACAAAGCAATATACGGCAAAAGCAAATAAACCATGCAACTGCCAAAAGTGTTACTTGTCATCCGCCAAAATGATGAACCCAACCAACTTTTAAAAAAAATATGGAAACAACCCCATTTGCTCAAACACTTTGTAAGTCCATTTCACCCTAAAACAATCGAAACCCTACTCTCCTACTCGAACTACATAACTCCAAATCTTTCCCCATTAATAAAAACCAAACGAAGTTTAACAAATGCATGTATTAAAGTACTCCAAGTTTAAAAAATACCAAAAAATCCAAAGGAACTAACACTTTACATTATGCCGCTGTATTTAGATACAATCAACTTGCAATATAGTAGCCGAATTTTGTCTGACCTTGTAGTGCTGCCGAATTTGCTGAATATCCTTCTTGTGCAGTGCTAAATATCCTTGTAGTCTTTGCTTCCAATCTCAGTCAAGGCGCACTCTTGAACTGGGAGAGAAACAGTTACAGCTGCCATTCAAAGAGACATCACAACAATCAAACACTTGAACCACATCTTAATAATATATAGTAGCCGAACCACCGGAAAATAATTCTATGTGACTATAGCATTTTTTTTGTCAGCCCACCGAAACAAAAAAATTATAAAATTCTATTTACGATCCAAAGAATTGTTATAAAGTAAAAACTATAAATATTGTACAGTAAAATACAAACCATAAAGCGATATATTGTGTTTGCAGGTGAACCAAGTGAAATTAGAAAATGGTCTTCATAACAATGTAAAGTCTCATTTATCTTTTGTTCACCTTTGCCTCGTGTATTCTAAATGGTCAAGATATTCTTAACTGCAAACCTTGGCCACCATTTGTATCTTTGAGAAATAATCCTGAGAAGATGTTGGCTCTGTTTTCAAAAATATTCCGAGTTTTTTTTAAGACAAAGACCTTGCAAATAAAACAAGTTTTGAAGGGGGCAAACGGTATGCTTCTATAAAGAAGAAATCATAAACGGAATGTCATAATCTAGCAGTCCCATATAGACATTCATCATATAGTTAGTAAAATGTTTTGTAATTGTAAAAACAAAGTAAAAAGGACATAAATCAAATGTCATAATCCAGCGTTCCCAGAGACATTGGATACTTATGGAAAATAAAATAATAAAGGTTTTCCTAAAACAGATTTTGGTATTAAACAAGTTTTTGTAAGCAAAAAAAAAAGTAGCAAAATGAAAACAACATAAAAAATAATTGCCATAATCCAGCGTTCCCAAAGACATTTATCACTTTAAAAACTCGGAAAAAAAATGAAAGGTTTTACTGTTATTGTAAGAAAACAATATAAGTCAGATATCTATTGGGACTGAATTTGAAAGGAAACAAATCACTTGGTATCCAAAAACCAAGCCAATATCTTCAGAATATTGACCCTAATTTATGTTTGAGTACAAAACGTGCTTTTTACTGCAAAACATTCATTGAGAACTCCGTAATCTCAAAACGTGTTTTTTACGTGTATTTACCTCAAATGGTACAACTTCCAGAACTCAGTAATCTGAAATCTAATAAGTAATTTGGTAAAACACTTGCACTGAAAATTAACAACTCTGATCATATTATTACTCATAATTAATTATTACCAACAGTAAATTATACTTTGAAATTGACTACATAATAGAAAGTTATAATGAAGAAGGAAAAAACTATAAGGTCCTAAAGCAGTGTATTTGTTGTGCAAATTTAAATAAGTACACACCTTGTGCGTTGGGCATCTTCCCAATATTTAATAACCAACACGGAACTGACCTTTTTTCAATTTAATTTCACACATTCACATTCTCCTACTCCGTTTTTAATCGAGAGGCAGATGATTTTTATATCGCTTAATCTAAGTTCAATCAATGGTAATCTCGACCCTTGTAGTCTTGAATATCCTTCCCGTGGAGTCTTTGAATATCCTTGTAGTCAACAGTTAACATCACAATCATCAAAGGAAGGGCTACTAAGGCAAGTCTCCAACAAAAGTAAATTGAGAATGCAAGTCCTGACATAAACACAGATGTGTGCATTAAAAATATAGGCACCTGCAAGACAAGAAGATCAGATGCTCCATTAGCTTTATTTAATGGGGGAATGTCCTTAAATTATATCATATAGTGAAGTGACTAAAATTACTTATTCATTGTTAATTCCATCATATTGTTATACGGCATGGGTCTGCTGCCAGCCCGTAGAACATGATTGATAAAAAAAAACAATTAATACTGTGCAACTATTATCTCGATATATATAAATCTATAACATAAATGAGGGCTCCAAGAACTTTAACTTTTTCTCTTAGGAAGTGTATGTTAATACTGTTTTGTTGCAATCTTTGAATAGCATCCAAAGGTCCCTCTACTTCTTATCATCACAGCGAAGGACTTTTGCTATTATTATTTGCATCAAAAGTAGCATACTGAAGAATCCTTGTTGGCTCTTCACTAAAAAAAAAATTCTAGTGGGCACAATTCGCTAAAACTTTCCAGCGAGTTGAGTGTTTGGGTTCAGAAACTGGTTGAATCTTATCAGATTATACTGTTCGAATAACTTCTCAAGCATAGAAACATTACCATATGAAGAAAGAAAACTTTTTTTTTCTAAGTTATGAGGAAAGAAAGAAAACAATTTCTAATGGACACTATATATAATGGTTAACCATGAACTCAGATTTTAAAAATCTTACACATTCTCTTTATACTCATATGTTGTCTCATTGTGTCGTATTATTGTAATGGACAGACATAGAACAAATTAAATAAATATAATGATGTTGTAGATGAGGATGATTAATAATAGCACCTTTTCACTTAGAACCTCTTGTATGAGTTAAGTATCCTTGGATATACTGTTGATGATCTCTGAAGTAGTAGCTTCTTGTGAATCGAAAAACGCAACCTCTTGTCTAAGCACGGCTTCCAAATACTTGTAACGAATCCGAAGCACTTGTCTTTCACTTGTCCTACTCCAACAATATCCTTCTGCAAATAATGATCATTGCCATTGACTGGGGAAAACAGAAGTACCTTACCTTGGTATATGAGAAACGAATTCATTGACACATATCCATGGAAAGTATAAATTGGAGTAATAATATAACAATGCAAATAGAGTACCTTTAGGAGCATCCGTTTCAAAGTAGCGGTAATTAAAATGTAACGTCAGTCCAAAAAGATTCTTCGGATGCAAAACCTGAAAAGTAGATATAAAATGCATATCAGTTGATGCATTTGTTATAATAAAAATCTAGAGCAAAAGTGTCATTAAGTAACTAAACATATCAACACCAAGCTAAAGCCAACGTTCAAAAACAATGGAAATTATATTTAGTTGCGGTCAGATCATAAAAAAAAAATCATATAGAATTTGACGTTGACAAAAATAAATGTAGGTTGGTGGTTTTTGTATTTGGGCATAGCCTACCTATTTTTCTTTAATATTGAATCCTGTCAAATCAACTAAGCGGGAAAAGGGAAATTACACTTTTGTTGTTTAAGAGGTTTATAGCAAAACTTCTGGGTATACCACATTTGCGGTTTGACTTTCTGCATTTGGAGGTAGAAGAATGCTGATCCGGTCCGCCGAAGTGCATCTTGAGAGGGCCACATACAATTGACCATGACTGAAAACTTCCGTGCGGAGGTCAATACCAACATACTTCACTGATTGTCCTTGAGACTTATTAATAGTCATTGAATAGGCCAATCGAACTGGAAATTGTCTTCTCGTCATATGGAAAGGAAAATCGGAAGATGACGGTGACAAAGATATCCTTGGAATAAAAGCTTCATTGCCCTGTTTTTCACCAGTTAAAATTCTGGAAAAAAGAACGTGTGGTTTGCATTGTACCACTACCAATCGGGTTCCATTGCATAGTCCATCTCTGGGAGCAATATTTCGCAACAACATTATAGGACTACCAACTTTCAGGTTCAGGCGAAATGGTGGCAGACCAGTTGGATCAAGTGTGTTTAGGTACTCATTTGGGTATTGATTAATATTGGTTGGATTATTTGCTTCTGCATCCTCCATCTTGTCGGCAGCTAGAAAGATAGTAGTTTCTCCTGGGAACATATTCAAAGCTGTTGCATTAATTTCATTGACATCATCATTGCGTGCCGAAAGAATTGTACGCTCAGTTAAATATCCTGGGGTGACCGTGGCAGCATGATTCAGATGAGGGTATGTAGCAGAAATTAGTTCTCGAAGATCTGCACATTGACGAATTGTCGATGGCAGTTCCACCGTCTCACTTGGATCACTTCCAATCTAAACGAAGGAAGACAAAAAAAGATTAATGGATATAAGTTTGAAACAAAGGAGGAGAAAGCAGAATACATAAGTGGTTACCTCCATCAAGAAATTTGCGAAACCTATATTTGCAGAGTTCCCATGTTCTAATCTCATGTTTTGTACCAAAGTTAGAACCCGAATATGATTCCAGAGGAAAGAACACCGCAAAGAAGCACGCACAATTTGTTCACGCACCCCTTTGGGTATAACTGGAAGGCATTGGCGAAAGTCACCACCAAGAACAACTGTAATTCCACCGAAAGGCTTATTATTGTTGCAAGTATCCCGAAGCGTCCGATCAACTGCCTCAACATAGAACTTGTTTTGCATTGGGACCTCATCCCAAATAATAAGTTTAGTTTCCCTGAATAAGTGAGCATGCGGTGAATTCTTATTGAACCCACAAACCGAGGTATCAAGAATGTCGATTGGGATGCAAAAGGTTGAGTGAAAGCAATCCGACCGCCCCAATAGCAACGCAGCCTATTCCGGATGAAGCCACCATAATAACAATATGTCCCTCAATCCGACCGCGTATCAGCAATGGTGTTATAGACAAAAGTCTTGCCTGTCCCCTCGCTGCCCCATTCAAAAGAAGAGTGTCCCTTGATTTCGTAAACGTAATCCGGGGATCGCTTTATATGTCGAAAGTGTTGCTCAACATTTAAATGAACTCTGTTGCCATGTGCTTTTTCAGTTTGTGGATCATATTGAAATTGTCGTTGGTCCCATATAAGTCGGTTACCAACGGTCGAGTTCCAATTGGTGGTTGATAGTGGCATAGGAGGAAAATTAATGAGCAGTTTATCTGACTCTATGAGAATCTCATTTAGAAGAAATAAACCATAATCTTGGACCTGAGCTTCGGTAGGTTCTGGAATGTTGAAGATGGTGCAAAGTTTGTGTGAGAGGTCGTCCACGGATACTCTCCCAAAAATCATGCCACAATGTTTGGGGATATAGAGGATTGCATTCGAGAATAACCTGAGAATAGTCGACGAAGATGATAACCAGTTTGCATGGTTGAGGCCTCTTGCAGACACTGCACCCATTCACTATCATCCTCAAGAAGTCCGCATGCAATACATGCTTCTTTGAAAGTTGGATGTAAATCAGTACCAGTCCTTTTTAGATCATTAAAGGACTGTGGCCCTTTCACGACGGTTAGAAGTAGAAGCAAGGGTAAGTAAAATCTTTCACCAGAATTAGGACTCGCGAAATACATTCTACCAATAGCAAACCCCTGTGCCCTGAATTTCCAAATTTGGTGTTGCTTTATCCAAACGTAGTGTTCTGGCACTTGTTGATATGTGAGCCCCCTTGCACGCGAATCTGAAGTGCAACAATCAAAAAATGCAGTAAGAGTTGACCGTTGCCTCGCTGCCCTAGCCCGTATATCATGCATGGACTCATTAGCATTATACACAACACGATGCATTCCAGGGAGATGAAGGGCTAATCTCACAACTGTTGGAATTTCCTCGTGCAGAGAAATTCCTAACAATCTCACAGCAGCTTCAGGTGGCCCAATATATCTCGCGCATCCAAATATTGCTTGATCTCATCCAATTCATTCAACACAATTGTTGTCCTGTCATTACCTTTAAATATGTACTTGTGAATGTATTTCACACAAGTAAATACCTGCACAAACTTCAACATTAATATGGCAGTCAAACATCTTAGAAAGGTAAGGATTGTAAGGAACAACATTTCTATTATCAACTGAATGTTCTCTAACAAAATAAGACTTCCCATTGTCACGGCGACGGTAGAGAGCATATCCATTTGTATCCATAGTTGTACAATGCGTGGCTTCGGGGATAGTGATATTTACATTGACGATTAACCATGCAAGGAGAGTTTGGATTGTTAAGCCCACATGGGCCATGAACCATACATCTTAGTACAATCATCTGAAATAATTCAGGCTCGATTGTCGATCGGGAATTCCGCAGATACAATCGCGATCGACTTGTCAGAGGCACTTTCGGATCTTGTCCGAATGTCGAAGATATATAAGTGCATGCATATGTGGCAGACCACGTTTCTGGAACTCAATGGTGTAAACATGAGCAACTGCCATACCAAGGACGCCACACTTCTTTATTACTTCCATCAAAGCTCTTCATTTCAATTCAAATGCATGGGCAACCACCTCCGGGCGATCATAAGCAGTTTGGTTTGTAAACAATGCTTCAAGAATTTCCGTCCACTGGGGGTTTGCAGTCATTGTGAGGAATATGTCTGGATGGTGGTTGTAACGTGTAATTGCCATGGAGTCTTGAAAAATTTCAAACATATGCCTAGGGCTGCCGCTACAGGATGATGGTAGTGCGACTTCGCCTTCCAATCTGATTTGGATCGACAAAGATCGGTGATCGGTGACACATCGATGATACCTTGATATAGTTACTCACGAAGCTTGTCTTGTTGTTGCCTATAGTAAGCGCATTTTGTTTTGCTTTCGGTTGATGCCCATCCGTCCCACCACAAACTCCTCAAACAACTTTCTCCCTCGCCAAAATAGGCCGAAAGTACTCGTAGTGCTTGCAAAAAGCGATAGATAAGAATAAAAATTCATCCGTTAGGCGATCATTAGTGGTGGTAGCGGTTGAAGAGTCCCAACGCCGCAATTCAGGTGTCCATCCAAGCTCCCCATGGGGAAACAATAGGACATAATGTAATGGTAAGTAAGCTGGATGACACTCACTAATTTGCATGAATTCTTGCCCTCCTTTAAGATAAATAACAATGTCTCTCATACTTGCTCGCTTCACCGCCATCACCGGTAAAATGACAAAGAACCTCATCTGCTTGTTGGTAAGTTAATACGACCGGCCCTCGTGAAGCAGTGTAATGTAAATAAGCAGGTACATTGAAGTCCTCACCATGCTCAGAAGAAGCTAATCTAAGAACATCATATGCGTGGCGATATGTATCAGAAAAGCGGTTATATTGGAGCATAGTAACTTGAATGATTTTCAAGACATCCGTGTTGAGCTTAGGATTACGAAGTTGACGGACAGCTAGTGCAGCACTGGGATCATAGATATAAAGTTGAGAATAAGTAGCTTGATATCCCGCGTCAGGAATTAAAGCTCCTGTGCGATGTCGCAGTTCACCGTGAATAGTGAAAGGCCTTGGACCCCGTCCAGCAAATAAGTGTTCTTGTACTCCAAGACTTGTAAATGCAAAAGCTTGATTATATTGTCGCATATATCTCCGAAATGACTTTGACTTCCGATCATTCCCATCGTATAAGGCTTTAAGGGCAGGAGGCAGTGGTTGCAAAGGAGGACACTTTATCTTTCCTTGTAAACAACATCTCCCAAAAAGAGGACGTGACAGCGATGACTTTGATAATCGTTCATCCATCCAATGAAGTGCCTTACAAAATGGACATTGAACGTCCATTTTCCCCAAGTAGTGTCTTCCTTGTTCAACTGGGCGGTTAGGATTAAGAGTCGTGTGAACATCCCCATTGTAGTCGAGTGCCTCTTCATCGTCATCTTCACTCATGGTATCAGCACGTTCAGAGAACGGTTGTGCAGTATGCTGGAATGACTGCGGTCTACGCAAGAATGAAGTATTAAAAGGATTTAGACTGAGGTGTAAACAATTTATTATTATTGCAAACATTTATGTGAAGAAATTACCTAGCATTTTGGTCAGCTGATATTGACTCAGAACCGAGACTTGGTAAATGTGGTATTAAATACAAGAAAGCTTGATGTAGACGAAATGAGGTTACACGCATTGCAAGGGAGCTTATATGGGTAAGAAAATATTGAAAGTTTGGTATTGAAAAGTAGAAAATATGAAGAGAAAGTTGTAAAGAGCTTTGTGGTGCTATACCTTGCATTTTGGTAAGACGACGTTGATGCAAATGACTCATTTCTGAAAGTTGGAATTGCATTATTTGGTAACGCACCACCAGAGTTAAGAATACATGTGTTGTAGACAGATAATAAGGGTGAGGTGTGAATTGGATTGGAAGGAAAACCAATAAAGTGAAATACAAGACTCACCTGTTGCTTACAGGTGCTGAATCAACATGAGTACATTCTTCTGGCAGTGTAAATAACCTAATAGGATTAAGAGCAGAGAGAGACGTTCGAAGAGATTTCATAGAATTGAGTCGTTTAGTTGATGTGGTATGAGGTGTGATTGGACTATCTTGAGGTGGAAGTCCGGCCAATCGAGGTGGAGTTCCCGAATTGGAGGGTGGACATACACCACAAAACCCGGACAATCGATGGGCCATTGCTTGATGCCCATTCGTTTATTCAATTTTTCCCTTTCCCTTCGAGCATCTTTGTGCAATAATTCTATTTGTTAGGCTTAATGTCTTTGATAGGAGAAGGGATGGTTGTACTGATTGGGCAAATTGTCCGCAATTGGCGAATTGAGATAAGTTGGTGTAATTGGATAAGAGCATAGAGGATCTGAAATAGAAATAGAAATTGAAAATAGAGATAAACATAAACATAAACCAAATTTCCAAAGATAAAATCTATATTCTATATAACAAATTAGGAAACTCATCTCTATTTCAATTTCAATATGCAAAGAAACGAAGATAAAGATATGGCAATATTTGTATCGATGAAGTCCCATATGTAAAGAAAGACCCGAAGATAAGGTATACAAGTGACATAGCAAATAGGTAAAGAATAAGAAAATAGAAAAAGAGGATAATTGGGTAGATAATGAGAGGGAAACATTGTAGGAGTATTAGTACCTGAAAACTATGAGGTTGGTGGAGGGTAAGCCTATCTTGTGGAGGGACAGAGACACATTTTTTCTTGTTAAGAGGATCAAGAGAATGGTCCAGTGGGCGCTTTCTGTTTTGTAGGTTTGGTCGGTCTGGCCACTATATAAAGAACGAAGAGAAAGTTAGAGAAGGAGAAAATATAAAAGCAAACTTGATGTGCAATGTCAACAGTAAGTATAATAAATTACATAAGACCGCAATTCAATTACCTGAAAGCCACGAGGTGGTTGAAGGTTGAGTCTATCTTGGAGAGGGATAAAAGTGTTTTTCGGCCGGTTCGAAGGATCAAGAGAAGGGTCCATTGGGTGTTTTCCCTTGTCTAGGGTTGGTCCGTTTGGATGCTATATACATAACCCAGCAAACATATAAATCATGAGACCAGTAAGAAATAAGTACCATGTGGATTAACGAACCAATGTAATAGAAACAACAAGAATACCTGGAAGCCAGGAGGTGGTTGAAGGTTTAACCTATCTATTGCAGGAATCGAATATTTAATTTTTTTGTTCGGAGGATCCTTAAATGGGTCCATTGGCCGTTTTCCCTTGTCCACCATCAAGTTCAATCCTTCATAGAAATTGTACACTCAAAATTTAAAAACGGAGAAAAGAGAAGGAATGGTTATTAGCTATAAGAAACTATAAGAAACATTGATTTTTGATAGTGCAATCCTTAGAAGATGCAGTAAGATGCCACAGAAAGAATACATGTCCAGCAAGGATACATGTCTACGTAACATAGCTATAATTACATTATGTGAAAGCTAGAATGAGGATAATTTTTCATATAATGCATGAGTATAAAAAAAAATTGAATAATTTTCATATAATGCATGAGTATAAAAAAAATTGAATAATAAATGTATGTTGTTGTGTTTTTATAATGATTGAAACTACAAATACATTGAATAATAAATGTACGCCATTGTGATTTTCGGTTATTATTTTTGTTATTTACTATAGAAACTACAAATACATGTTGCCTAAAGTCCTCAACATAGAACGTTCTTATGTTATCTACTATAGAAACTACAAAAAAATTGGGAACAGCATTTATACTACGATATACAATATCAATCAAAATCATCCTTAACAGAAATATAGGATTGGTTGGGCATTAAACTATTATGCTTCTAATAATAACATTTGCATAGGCAAGTGTTATAAACGTGAAACTCATTACCATCAAATCAAGTAAATACTAATCCACATCTATTCTATAAAATAAAAAACATACCTGAAACTGATTCCTCGCAGTACTACTCGAACCCATATCATAAAACACGACAATATAGATCAGTAAGAACATATTGAACGCCGAAACTCATTACCATCAAATTAAGTAAAATAAAAAACATACCTGAAACTGATTCCTCGCAGACACCATCTTTCCAAACTCCTTAGTATTATAAGCGTAAGTACTACTCGAACCCATATCATAAAACACGACAATATAGATCAATAAGAACATATTGAACACCCAAATTAAGCAAAGTATATTGAAAACGCCTAATTAACAAGCTAGGATATACACGCAATACATGTAAAGATGAGTCAACTTGCAATCATAGGTAGACATACAGAGAAATATGTCAAATGATTTTGCCAATCACACCACGTACCAACTGGACAAGTGTAAGGCTTAAGTTGTAACTGACCAAACAAGATAAGTGAATCTGGTATTGTGGGGAAGGTTTTTGTCTGAGACGGCCTATAGCCCCAGGCGGTACAGTGCTGAAAAATAAGTACCAGGCTACTGACACTTTGACACATCCTCATTCATATAGCTACAGAACAATTACTACTGTTCGTGTTGGTGACATGCTGCTGCTCCTCATGTCTATTCATATAGTTACAGAACAATTACTACTGTTCGTGTTGGTGACATGCTGCACTATAGTCGAAAGGCTGAATTTTTTTCTTACCTTTAGTGCTGAATGTCGTTGTTGCTTTCAATCTCAGTAATTTGATCTCAGTGAAGGCGCACTTTGCTTTCAATCTCAGTAATCTCAGTAATTTGGAGTGTTCCACAAACACAAAAAACAGAATTGGAGTGATGAGGGGTTTGTTTGGAGAAAAGAAAAGGAGGAAGCGTGGGTTATCGCGATACTATGGGCCGGTCTGTGGCAAGTAAAGAGACATACCACTTAATAGCCTTAGATCCCGCCATGTCATAAGCAGGGTGAAACTGTGAGAATGTGTTTGTGACCGTAGGATGGATGGAGACCCTTCCCTAATTTGTTATATAGATAAGAAATTCGATAAGACGGGAGGATAGATAGAGAAATCAAATAAAAACAAGAAAAATGGAATCGGATTTTAACAAGGTACTGAAGCCAAGGCCGGCCCTTTGTTTCAAAGGGCCCAATGCAAAGTCTGAAAAATTGGACTTTTGTCTGGGTTTCTAATAAGAGCTTCACGGGGCCTTTTTCTTTTGTTTATATTGGGGGCTATGCAAAGCCTTAGACGGCATAGGCCTACGGCTGGCCCTGAAGCTAGCAATATATAATATGAACATTGTTCTAAAAATTGTTCTAGGCAGTCTTTAGGCGCTAGGCGGTGCCCAACCGACTCGCTTAGGCCCTAGTCGTTTAAAAAATTAGTGGACCGACTAAGCGGATTTAGGAGGACCGATTAGGCGGGTCTAAGCGGTCTTTTTTTTTTTTTTTTTTTTTTTGAATGATTAAATGTCAAAAAATAAAGGCCCTTGTAGGATTAAGATTTGAATGAGTTTAAAAGACTTATGTCTAATGTAAATTATATGCCACTATAATAAAGAGTATGTTTTTATATGAAGTTAATATTTCTCAACTATTACGCATTTTTGTAATAAGTATCTTTGTTTGTGTTTATTTTTTGAGTTATTGTAAATAATTTCTTTATTTCTTGTAGTATATGTGTGTATTACTATATATATTAAGAAAAAAAACTGCCTAGTGCCTAGCCCGTCTAGGCATTGCCTAGAAAGCCTAGGCACTACGCGCTCTCCCACTGCCCAACTACCGCCTAGTATTTTTTAGAACACTAAGTATGAAATGTTGAGGTGTGTAGTTGTGTAGGGATCTATGTAAAGCCTTGTAAAATTAACTTAGAGCATTTGGTAGTCAAAATCTTGCAACTAAAACTTTTATCCAAATTAATCAGAAAATGAATGAATCTGGTTCTAATATATATATTCGCTCTGTTCAGTCTGTATTAACATGTTGAAAGTGTTTACCGAATCAATGTATTAACAAGTTTAAAATGGTTTCCGAATAATTTTATTTACATGTTTAAAATTGTTGATGAATGAATTGCATTAATAAGCAGTGATGAGAAATGATTTTCCAATTTTTTTTGCCGAATTTTTTCCAATTCTAAAATTTCCGATTGAATTTTCAAAATTTTGATTTTGGAAAAAAAAAATGTAGATCCAAAAACAAAAATATTCAGAAATTTTTCCTAATCAGATCCAAAGTCACCCCTACACCCAGATATTAAGCAATGCATGGATTTTCTTACACAACAAAGATTAAATGCAATGTAAATTGGTTACTCTAAAAGCTCAAGTTGTGTATGTGAATAGGAGGCCAAGGAACATCCTGTATGAGAAATTGGTCAACGTACCACCAGCTGACTGTTGTATGCAGATAAAAGAAAACAATAGAAGACAATGACAGAATAAAAGGTAATAACCAAGGCGCAGATTAGGCTGTCCTTAAGGAAAGATTTCGCCCCTTCCAATGGTGCGAGAAAGGCAACAAAGGCGTCTTCCTCCACAGGATTCAATGGTTAACAGTAGCCTGACTTTGCACTAGAACAGACTACCCTCTAGAACAGCAATATAACTCTCTCTGGCGGCTGACAGGAAGAAGAGAAGAAGAATAGGTGTGAATCTCTGTTTATGAGAAGTGGGATGAAGACTGATAGAGTATTCACGATTTCTGGTTTTCTCTTGAATTGGATTCGCTGGTGTATAGAGGCAGCAGGACGACTTCTGTCTCTCTCGATATAGAGGCAGCAGCAGCACGACTACAAGTTTAGGCAATTGGTAATCCACTACCCACTAGACAATCAGCCCAAGCCGAACCGACACCGACCGGCGCCGACTCGCTCGGTATGGGCGGGCGCTACAAGGTGTGCGTGGCTTTTTTGGGTGAGTCCTCCCTCCTAACACAAAAGCCTTTGTACCCTAAGGGCACGCCCTTATGCTAGAGGATCACCTCATATACCTCACTTGCTAGTGGTGGTTCACCAATGTGGGACTAAACAACACACAAGTATTTTGAAATACTCATTAGATATTCCAACAATCCCCCACTATTTCAAAATACTAATAGTCCCCCACTATTTTGGAATAGGATATTACAAAAGAAATGGGTTAACAAAATGCCAGAGAGAATTGAAAAAACAATGCATAAGATACTGGTACTTTTCAGGCTTGAACCAGTCATAGGGTAACATGTCTTATAATACGTGAAAGTGGTGGATTAAAAAATCTTTGAACCAACATTCCCTTGTAGTAAAATAGAGGACATGCACCCACATTGCTCTTTCATTATATGCCCGTTTCAAGATGTTTGCGCTTTTTGGCCCTTCATACGCCTTTTGTGTTATGTGAATGCTCTAGAGTACTTGCACGAATACTCATAAGAACCGACCCAGTTCTACATTCACGTAGGTGGATATCCATCAAGTGTACATAGCAGTTAAAATACACTATCTCATAAAAATAATGGACTATGGATTCCATTAAGAGTAAAATAACTCATCCTTTTCTCATTGCTATTCAAGTTATACAAAGTATACAATAATACTATCTAGGCATAGGGTGGGACGTCTCAAAGAAAGACAATAGCATACCAGAGCGACGAGGTGACTTGTTTTTCCCTTTGAACCTACTTCATGGGATCTCCAATCACATAGGTGGGGTTGCCGTCAGTGTCGCCCTCTATCTAAGGCAAAAGTCCCATCCCCCTCGACGTATCAACCACTTGTCTCCTGTTAAGTGGTTTTGTCAGAGGATCGGCCAAATTTAAATCTGATCTCACATAATCTAGAGCCACAACTCCAGATTCCAGCAAATTTTTTATATAGGCGTAGTCTCGCATTTAATATGCCCGCTTTTTCCCATTATACAATTTGCTCTTTGCCTTTGCTATTGCGGCCCCGATCCACAAATGCATAGGTACATTGAGGCGGTTTTGTACCAATAGGAAGATCTGCCAAGAGGTTTCTAAGCCACTCAGCCTCAGCACTTGATTTATCTAAAGCAATAAGCTCGGACTCCATGGTTGAACGAGCTATCAAGGTCTGCTTAGAAGATTTCCAAGCGATTGCACCTCCACCTAGGGCGAAACCTATACGTTACAAGTGACGGGTGCTGTATCAGTGAGATACTTTGCATAGTTGAGTACATCTAGGGCTGTGAACACCCTTTCTCTCCATCTCTTGAAGTGTGAACCGTTGAAGGATTCAATCTTTGACACATTAGGTAAGTTCATGAGCATTCAAGAGTGGTGCAAAGATCTCTCATAGACGGTAACTTCCATGACTCGAAATTGGTTTCTTTGATCGGTGTGGTGGTGTCAGCGGTATAGACATGTTGATCTTTCCTTAAGATTGTTGTATGCGGATAAAAGAAAACAATAGAAGACAAGGACGAAATAAAAGGTAATAACCAAGGCGTGGATTAGGTCAACGTCCCCAAGGAAAGATTTAAGCCCTTCCAATGGTGCGAAAAGGCAACAAAGTGCGTCTTCCTCACGAGGATTCAATGGTTAACAAGAGCGACTTTGCACTAGAAACGGACTACCCTCTGTAAAGCGACAATATAACTCTCTCTGGCGGCTGACAGGAAGAAGAGAAGAAGAATAGGTGTGAATCTCTGTTTATGAGAAGTGGGATGAAGACTGATAGAGTATTCACGATTTCTGGTTTTCTCTTGAATTGGATTCGCTGGTGTATAGAGGCAGCCGCCACGACTTCTGTCTCTCTCGATAGAGGCGGCCGGCGGAAACTTTTTTGGTATACACGAGTTCTCTCTCTCTGTTTTGTGATAATCTCTCTCTATGAACACAACAGTGTTTATATAGAGTATGATCGGTTATCATAGATGGAGAAGGACACCTCTCCAAGTCGGTTTCTAGCTAGCCGAAACTTGCTGCAAAAGCAAAAATCAAAATCAAGTTTAGGCAATTGGTAATCCACTACCCACTAGACAATCAGCCCAAGCCCGAACCCGACACGGTGCGGTGTGGGTGTGGCTTTGGGTGACTCCTCCCTCCTAACACAAAAGCCTTTATACCCTAAGGGCACGCCCTCATGCTAGAGGATCACCTCATATACCTCACTTGCTAGTGGTGGTTCACCAATGTGGGACTAAACAACACACAAGTATTTTGAAATACTCATTAGAGATTCCAACACTGACCACCACCCATGGATCTTTGAGACAAAGCATACGCCAATGCATAACTTTTTCCATCACACTACTTTACCTTAGGCTAACCATCCGCTAGCCAGAACATTTATATTGTCCTGCATTTATTTTTATAGTGTAATGCTCACCTTACCATGTGATCATTCTGCAAGTGTTGTTATAGAAGCAGAAATATAAAACAAATAAGTAAAAACAAGCAAAACAGATGTCCATATGATGCCAGGGAGGCAGAGATTCTTATGGAGCTCACACAGGGCAATAAGGAGTGCATTAGAAAAGGCTGATAATGAAGTTCCAGCCTTCCAGGCCACTTGATTTTTTATTTCTTAATTCACATTTTGTTTTGTTTTGTCGGTTATCGATCCTCGATCTTCAAGATCTCTCCAAATTCATGTATGGATGCTAAACTAACCCAATCAAATTTTTCGATTTGACAACCTACCAAGACAACCAAATCCCTCAAGAGACCTAACTTCACTTCAAGTACTAATGAACCTTTTGCTAAATTTGCTAACTATGACTAGCGGAGCCAGCAACCTGGAGTTGCAGTTCACAAAGAAGAACCTACTTAATGGAACAGTTACATTGTCTTGATAGTATATAATTACGTTAAACAGAAATCGCTCAAGCCCACCTTATTTAGTTAGGCACTATGCGTCTAGGCCTAACAGAAATCAATGACGACTAGCTAACCGTACTTGTAAAAAAATCCTGATGGCAAACAGAAATCTCATGTAATCTTTAATTCAAGGAACGATTTTCTCATTGTCAGCTATACCAATTCTCCCTGTTATGATATCTCCTTAAATGTCCAAGTCTGGTTGTTGATTTTACGTTATTCAAATCTGAAAAACGATATATATTGTGCAAAACATACAAAGCCTATATTGATCCAAAATGGTTCCGCTACCGAAAGTTTTTTACATTGCCTGATATATACAGAATCAGACCGACTAGAAGTCTAGAACACACACACACATCTATTCCAGCAATCAACTGCAACCATAGTGTAAAGAGATGACTACTTCGGCAAAAACATTGAAACCTTTGATTGTATAAACAATTTTGACTGTGTACAGTGTACACCCACTTCTCCCTTTATTCTTCTCTGGGTTTCCTTCTCTACGAGCGGGTTCTTTCTACTTCATATACAAAAACTCTCTTCCGCAGCTTTGTCAAAAAGAACTTTACATCACTCCTATCTAGGACTTACCTGAAAAACTCTGTTGTACCAAATTGAATGAAGGATCATGTGAAATATGTCATATTTCACAGGCTTTGGGTTCCAAAGAAAATGTCGCTGCACCCTCCTCACTCTCATCTGCAGTTTTTTATACTTCTCCTCTGGTATTGAAAGGAGAATATTCTTCAAGTTTGGAATGTCTTTCTCAGGGATGAATACTGCAAATGCCTCCCAGTTCAAAACCTCAAAGAAGGGAGGCACGAAATTGTCTGATATAATCACAGGGACACATTCATAAAAGATGGCCTCAACCACTCTTGGGCTGTTCACCTCAAAACCCTTTGCGCAGATACAGTACTTGCTATTCTTCATGTGCTGGACATAGTTTGCCCTGCTTTTGGTTCCACGGCCCATATGGCTAGAGATTTTCATATCAGGGTCTTTGTTTTCCCAGTACTGTAGTAGGATAGGACGGAGATACCCATGCATGCCCCCAGCAAAAAACGCGAGAATCTGCCTCTTAGAAGGAGGTTTTCCACCAAGATCTCTGAGAGGATTAGTTGCTCTACGCACATTAGTCTCTGGAAGAGACGTGTCTTTGCCAATTACAAAGCCTTCATTAACATCAGCATTGCAGAGTGCTCTAATGCACCTACTCATATGTCGCACAGTTTCATGCGGGGCCTGGGAAATACACAATTTATTAGAGACTACACAAGAAATTGGAGTCTCAGCTAAAAAATGGTGAAATTTAAGTCTGAAGGAGGCACGAGAAGTGTACCCAATCATGACAAGCAACAAGAAAATGATCAGCTCCACCAGTTCTATTCCAGAAAGGATATTTTGATGAGATCACGTCTAGGTAGTTCTTCAAGTATTCCACCAAGTTCTTACTACTGTGTGAATTAGGTACATATAAAAATTGCTCTAGCCTTCTTGTGCTAAAAGGCATATAGAAGAGGTGAGCTTTTCTAGGATCTTTAACCGAAAATTGTCTATTTCCTTCCATTTGTTTCATAAACCATCCCTCAGAAGCATAAATTCCCTTGGTTTCTGGCTGGTGGAAGACGGGTCTTGCTCCTTCCCTGTAGGTGTATACTTTGAGCGTCTGTTCCATCAGTTCATAGCTCCTGCAAATATTTATCATATTCAAGTATTCAAGTAAAGAACTCTTCCCTGGGGTAATTTGATTATCAAAAAAAAATTCCCTGGGGTAATCATTGTTTATTTGGGGTTGTGTGAGATATGCATATCTTTCGAATCAACAAAACTCTCTAAAAACTGTAGCCAAACAGCTTAATTCTATAAAATAAGAAAGGATGATTGATGCGAAATCCAAAACACAAAAACTGACTTGGTCCTAACCAAACTAGTTATACTTAATTATGATTCAATAAAACTGGTTTTACTAAAAACAGACACAGCAACATTCCTCAACAGCACGGATACTTATTCTTGCAGCATTGTAACTGATCCTAAGACCAAACTGATGAGCGAGTAATTATTGGATACAAAAGCATAAAACATGGAGAGAAGACAATCCAGAAAGCATTCATAAATCATAATTCTTATCCCTTATTTCTGTCAGCAATTTAGGTGCATTTTCTTTAAACCAGCTTAGTTTTAAACTTAAAATCTGTAACCCATCTCTTGGTACTATCTGTGGCATGTAATGTGGATCATATCTTTATTGAGCCCCACAGGCCATAGAGAATTCATTCTAAACTTTCTCCTTTCTACATATTTTCTTGGAGTGGGGCACAAAATTCCCAGACGGTATGTCCCACAACAACTACTATATCATGTCGGTCCAATACAGCTTATAAACACTTGATGGATATATTCCCTGTTGGTTTGTGATTGTGCTTCTACTTTGTAAAGTATGGAAAATATTCAACTAAAAACCAATGATCATGCATAATTTATAAACTACCAACAACCATGGATGATTTCTTTATGAAATTGATTTGAGGTTGTGTGTACCCCATCACTAACATGAGCACACATTATTTTATACGTAGAAAACCATGAAAATAGTACAGAAAGACAATGAAAGTGCACATGCATGAGAACTTGGTAGCGATCCCCAATTTATCTTATGGAAGCTTGTCCATCTTAAAAGGAAAAAAAAAACAAAAAAAAAAGTTCTGCAGCCAGCACCATGCTAGTTAATTCAGGAATCCAGTCTTCACTTACCTAAATTACATATATCAGTAAGAAACTAAAAACTTTCTGGGCTCAGATGGCAATCTAGAAATTGAGTATTTGTTTTGGTTCAGTATCTTGACATTACAAAGCAGAGATGGATAAGCCAACAAAAACACACAAATTGATTAAAACAGTAAGAGTTTTGCATAGATGTATCTACCATGCCATGGTGTTTAAAGTAACAAGTTCAAAAGACTAATTAATAAGATTGTATGTACCTTTTAAACATAGAAATGTTCCAGAAAAGAGGAGCATATAGCTCTCGGTCTTTATCTAGGATAGGAGCATTCTCAATCTGTGATTTCGCAGATAGGATTTCCTGGTCACGTACCGAAGACCATCTTCGTATCTACAACCAGTGGAATACAGTTAAAAGCCTTATATATGCAAATTCGTTCTCTTATTCAGAAATAAATGGAGAAAAACAGAAGAAGAATTAGAAACAACTTCTTGAGTACGTATGTGTAAGGCATACCGTTGAATGGGAAGAGGCACGACTCTTAAGTAAGAGTGTGTTCATTTCCGATATTGATGTTATTGGAGTCTGAGGCAACTCCAAGCTACCCTTCTCTATAGAATTATTAGTCACGGTAGAACTGCTGTTTGAAGTAGGTGGACCACTTCCCACCATCTCAGGTTTTGTATCCTTGGAAAGCATATTTGTTGCTTGCTCTCCCACGGAGAATTCACTGGAGTTGACAGCTACGACAGAAGTGCTCGAATTAGAATCCATTTCATTTGGGAAAGAAAAGCTAGTTGAAGAAGCTACAGGTGGTAATGCGGGAGCTAGGGGTATGATACCAGCATCTGCACTTGCAGCTCTGTCTTTTGCCAAGGTGCTATGTTCTCTTTGATCATTGTCAAGTGGAACCTGCTCGGATGGAGAACCAAGTTCGGGTTCCCTATCCTTTTCAGATATGGAACCATTGTACGACTTTATAGTATTCCCAGATCTGAAATTTTTATCTATGTTTATAACTTTCTGGGGAGAAAATTTATTTTCTGGCGTAACATCCCCATCTTGTTCAGAAGTATAATTTGGGCTTCCTTTCTTTCCATTTCCTCCATTGGGATGCTTGGTATTTGTTCCCAAATCATATCCATTAGCATTCTTCATCACCACACTAGACCCAGAGGAATTATTTGATATTGAAATATTTGTAGAGGAAATATTACCAATCATATAGGAGTCCTGAGAAGACTCTTCAGCTGAATGGGAGGTTTTTCCAATTGATGGAACCATGCCAGAAGGAAAGAGAGATAGCAGAACATTTCCATATGGAATTGATAAGAACTGAAAAATCAAAACCACAGAGGCGATCACTCCCATCAAGAAAAGAAGTTTCCTGGTGTCGATCTGACATAACTTCTGATATTCAAGTGGAAAATCCATAACTAACGAACTACCAGCAACAAATGTAGCATAGAAACTAACCAATCAGCTGGAGGTTCAAAGTATCGCTAATCCAACACTGCGAAAATCCAAAATTCAGTCAGCTGATGGCTTTAACACGGTAAGTACTTCATTCAATCTTAAAATGCACCGACATTGCCACACGAACAATAGTATATAATGTTGAGCATAAAAAAAACAGTACCACTGAGCATGCAAAAATATCCAAAGAATAATTATCGAAAAATTAATCCCAAGTGCGGGGTCTATTCCAGAGACATATACACATTGCAAGCTACTCAACATACTACCATAAACTATTAAATTCTTTATTGAAGCGCATGGCAGCACCATACTAAAATTTTATCCAGAAATTAACAGAACCAGCTCAAGCTTTTTGCACAATAATGTTAAAATTCCAAACAGATGAAACCAGAACCAAATACCATATTCCCAATAAAACATCAACAATGTAAAATTTACTTCAAAACATGTAGATGAATATGGAGACATGTAGTGAAGTCTCAAGTTAAAAATTCACTAAACAGAGAAAATGGTAATTATTAGTAAACATCAAATAAACTTGTGCAACTCAAAATGTTCAATAACACATGCAAGCTATAACAAGAATTATTAAAACAAACACAGAAATCTCATTTTCAATCTTATTCTAACAACTAGACGTGTGCAATTCACAATGAACCAAAACATATATAGATATTACGTTTCGAATTCATCAAGAAAATGATGATGAACAAGATTTTAAGTTAAAAAAGAAAGAGAATATAAAAATGAAGTAAAAGAAAATCACCCGTCATTCTTGAATATAAGAAAAAAGAGGAAGAAGAAAAAGATGAAGAAGAAGAAGCTGCTTCTTCAACTTATTCTTCTTTCTTGTAGTAGAATATGTATGCTGCTGATTGTAATGATAACAATATTCACGTGACGTAATTGTAATAACCCCTGCTTATTTCGTCATATTACGTTGCTATGCCATTATGTTCACTTGTTTTTAGTTTTTATTCTTTGTCGATTGAGTCATTGAGAGGCAGTCATTAATAACGGATGGCGTTTAAATTGACAACCTTTGAATTAGGGGTGACTTCGGATCGGATCGGATCGGATCGGATTAACTTCCATTGGAATTTTTCCAAATTTTTTTCGGAACCTAATATGCTAGCCAAATCCGATCCAATTTTTTTCGGATTCAAAATATATTTCCAAACCAGGAACTTTTAACCCGGAAATTTCGTAATAACCTCGGACCGACCCGAACCCGAATTTTTGGTCTAAACCCGCTTAAATTTTCAAACCATATCCGATCTTTTACTTTCCCAATTATTTTTGGAATATCTTCAACAAACTTTTACGTTCATTATAAGACAAAACCTTTGAAAACCATTCCTTACTCCAACAACACCAATGTAATCACACGCAACAACAATACGCGACTTGTTTATCGGTACCTCCTTCATTTTCAAAAACAAAGAAAATCAATCAGGTCCAACCAAAAAGCGAGCCATCAAAAAAACAAATCAACCCACCACCAAGTCGAAACTCCCAAAAAACATCAATCTTATTGAGTTATTGAATCTCTTTCTTTTGTTTTTTTGCTTTTCAAAAAATGCAACCCATTTGTAATGTTTCAAATCAATCTTTTTTTCTTTGAGATCTAATAACCGAAAATGACGTTCACGATGAAATATTCTTGGAAATTGGCGTGAATCCAACAAATACCCGAACCCGATTAAAAAACCCAAAAATCGGTAAATAATTGATTATTGTGTACTTCACTAAAACAGATTGATTATTTTCATATCATCAAAAAACACTATTTAATTATTATTTATTGGAATTTGGCTTTTTGGATTGATAACGAAAAAAATAAAAATTATGATTAATTGACATTTTTTTCATATTCTAATTGTTGTTATGAACCCCATGCATTTATTTTAAATTATCATAAAAAATTTTAGCAACTAATTGGCGGTTTTAAATATTTGGACCATTTAAAAAGGAAGCACCAAACCTGAATTTTAAATCGAATTAGGGTTTAATAATATAAGCGAATTAATAATGGTTATGTTTTGTTTTGTTTTGGAATAAAAAAATTATAATAAAATGAATGAAAAACGGTCGAGATCTTTTCTCTCTAATGGATAGTGAGAGAATTATATATTTTATTTGAATAAATTGATCCAGAATAAATATTCTACAAATCACTTATTTTTTAGAATTTTTTTATTTGATTTTCGGATCGGATTGGATTTTAGAATTATATCCAAATCCGATCCAATTTTTTTTCAGAATTTTCGGAAATCGGAAAATCGGAAAATCGGCCCATGAAAACTACACCCAGAGAAATTCGGCAAAAAGAGACACCCCTACTTTGAATTGTCATCAATTTTTGGATATATTACGACACAGATCGCGATGTTTTCTCGTGCGTTTGTAATAATGTCAACACGTGTAAGTTATCTGGACCGTGTAGACCCGCTTGGTGGGCTTACAACAAGTTCCTTTGTCAGCTACTACCAAAACAAAACATGGCTACGTTTTTTCGGTTCTCCGTACTTTCTTAATTCAGTGAAGCCCTGAACACTAGCCAGAAAATATATATTGCCCTGCGTTTCTTGAATAAATTGGTCACGGATGCCCTTTTTTTTTTGAAAATCGCTCAAAGAACTAGTATTTTTTTTTTAATCACTCTCAAAAATAATTTTTGAGTGAAAATAACTCATAAGGACAAATATTCCGGATTTGAAATAAATATTTTCTGATTTTGGTATGAACAAACATTATGTTATTGGATGAACAATGACTGTTCGTATCCAAATATGTAAACATACTTCATACACTATATTGATGTATTAACAATGATTGTTCACATATCATGTTGATGTATGAACAACGATTTGATTGTTCATACTTCAATATGTGTTTTTACTGATAATATATTATGTTGAAATATGAATTTATGAACAGTGATTGTTCATAACTCATGTTAATGTATGAACAGTGATTGTTTATAACCCAAATAAGTATGAATAATGATAAACAATAATTGTTCATACTCCAATAAGTGTTCCGATCCAACTACTGATCATACATTATGTTGAGGTATGAATAGTGATTGTTGAGGTAATCATTGTTCATATAAACATTCATTCTTCATAATGCATGTTGATGTATGAACAATGATTGTTCTTATTCGAATAGGTGTGAACAATGATTGTTCATACTTTTTACTAACCACACATTATGTTGAGGTATGAATAGTGATTGTTCATAGCTCATGTTGAGATATGACTATATACACCAGATCGTTTCGGTTGGGCCGGGTTGGGCCGTTTATTATTTCGCGTGAGCATATGCATCAAGGATGAAGGGTGTCAAATGTTTTTCCGTTGCATTCTATGGGTTAAAGATAAGTTATTACGTAATTGGGTTTGCATAAATATGGGAACTATAGTGTTCTTTTCCTCCATTTTATATTTAATTGTAGTACCGGATTGTATTCTTCAATATGGGTTGCCGATGAAGTTTCGTGACAAACTTGGGAGGCAGCTCTACTCCATCGTTTAATGAAGTTGCTAGCACTTAAAAAAAAATTGTTCACCACAAGTGGTAGCAGTGTAGCCCTTGTTAGCAATTTTCCAAATAATTCATGAATAATACACATATCGAATTTTCGAATGCCTAAACGTTTAATATTTTGGCATTTTTCAATAATTTACATTTTTTTTTATTATAAACGTATAAAACACGAATACCCAAATTATTCAAAAATACTTCATATAATAATAATAAAAAATTAAAAAATTAAGAAAATGGAAAACCAACTTCTTGTAAGGATGAGTAGCATGAAGATACATAAATAAGAACAACAGAGCAAACTATGAAAGACATTCTTAAAAACTTAATATTTGTGAAGGGCATTTTATTTTTATTTATTTATTGCAATTCAAAAGAATAAACTAACATAGAGACAAGGATGTGTTGTTTCTAATTATTATTTTCCCCTACAATTCGCAAATCTACATTATAAAATAGATATGAGTACAAAAGAGATAGAAAAGTATTGGAGAAGAAAAAATGATTAATGTTTAGGTGAGTCAAATACTAGACTCTAGCTTGACTCACCTAAGTCAAACGTTCAATTTCTAATAAACCAGCTGGACAATATGGTCAGATTTTTGAAAAGCAACTAAGACAAATATTTGTGAATTGCGAGTGACAATTATATAATTGGTTGTTGTATATATGGATTATTGGAGTTTATGTAGAATAAAAGTGGTCGAACATTTTAATTATATTGAAAAAATATATTACAATTTTTGTAAGTGTACCGAATTTTTGAAATCCGAATTTTTATTTCAAAACATTTAATACTCGTTTAAAACATACTACGTATTATTAACGTATTGCAAATTTTTTACCGAAATTTTCTAACATGTAAATGAATGAAACTCGAATTATTCTCATACCGAATAACTTTCGTATCCCGAATTGCTAACAATGATTGTAGCAGTATAGCGAAGGAGTTTGGGGTGGGAAGAAGATGGCGTGTTTAGATTTTGTCCGACTAAACTAGAGCGTTCTCTCTTGTAGATTTATTTAGATTTAGTAGTTACCTAACTAAACAATTTCGATAGCTATATTTTTGGTAACATAAGAGAAAGAGGTGTTAATCACACAATTATTTAATCTAAATCCCCTTTGATGCTTTGGATTTGACCTCATCGATTAAATCTTTGGCCATCGTGTAGCTGGTGGGCTCGCTCCTAGTGCTGATAGACGGGTCAGCGGACTTGTTCGCTGAGAGGATTTGATTGCAGTGATAAGCCTCGAAGCTGATTGTTGTGAAGCTCCATCATACCCCTAGGGCCAGGAAAGCGGAGCACCTGATGCAGTGTTGATGGTATAACTTGCATTTGGTGGATCCAATGCCGTCTTAGGATGGCATTATAGGACGATTGGATGTCTAGAACGCTGAAACGCGTATTGAAGCTGACTTTGTCCTCCCTGGATCCAATAGAGACTGGGAGTATGATGTCACAAATTGGGTCGGCTCTAGAGCCATTGAACCCATAGAGAGGAGCTATTGGGTCTATGAAGACCGATTTGGGCAGGTTCATCTCTTTAATGGTATGGTAGAACAAGATGTCACACGAACTACCAGGATCAATCAGGACACGTTTGACTGTCCAGTCGCTGATTTTGACATGGACCACTAAGGCATCATTATGAGGGAGGCAAACCTTGTTGAGGTCGGCCTCTGTGAAAGTTATATCACCTGAACTATGGCCTAAACTGTGTGGGGCAAGTGTGGCCTGTGAAGAGAACTGGTAGACTTCTTGGAGAGCGCCTACGTGCCTCCTTTTTTTCTCTAGAGGATGCAACATAATCATCCTGAAACGTGATCATGTGTATCGTTATGTCATTATCTCTGTCTGGCGAGTGTTGACGACGCTCATGGCAGGAACAGTCGCTGGGGCGTCCTCTGCTATGAGAGCGAGCTTGGACACTATGGCGATTATGGCGAGCTGGAGATCTACTGTGCTCTCTACGAGCCATGAGCTTATGGCGTAGGTCGCCATCAGTGATTTTGGTATAATGCTTGATATGTCCTGATTCGATGAGGTCTTGGAGGTAGTGCCTGAGCCCCCAGCACTCATCGGTCTCATGACATTTTGCTCGGTGGAAGGCACAGTAAAGCTTGCCAGGGAGATCTTCTGGTTGTCGTACGTCAGGTCAGTAATATGCAGCTCTCTTGATCTTGTCCAGTATGTAACTGGGAGATCGGGTGAGTGCAGCGAACTTGCGATTGTTACTTGATCTATTCCCAGTCTTTTGCCCTTGCTGTTTTGGTCGCTTTTTTGAAGCTGGGAGGTCATCAGAGATCGCTGCCACTTTTTGTTCTTCTGTTAAGCCATGACGTTTCAGGCTTTCTTGTAACTTGATGTACTTGTCTACTCGAGCGTATAGCTCAGATAAAGTTTCTGGTCTTTCTTTCATGATCGATCTGGACAGCGCTGTGTTGCGTACTCAGCATGCGTTGGAGAATGCCAATGTGGCAAACGACTCTTTGAGGCTGCTTTCCATGCCAAGTAGTTCGATTTTGAACCGACCTAAGAAGGCACAAATTGTTTCATTTTTGCCAAGTGAGAGCTGGAATAGTGAATCTAGATCTGCTTTTTTACACTTGTTGTGGACGTACTGGCTAGCAAATAGGTCGGTGAGATTCTTGAAGTTCTTTATCGAGTCTGACTCGAGTGAAAAGAACTAATCGAGAGCGCCATCTTGTAGGCTGGCTGGAAACAAACGATAATGGAGATGATTGAACTCCTGAGCACTATAGAGTGCGAGGATTTGAATGTAGCTAGCTACGTGTTGACCTGAACAGGTGCTACCATCGTACATTGCGAAATTTGGTTGGACGAAATCTTGAGGGGAGGGTTTACTGAGTAACTCAGCTATGAGAGGGGATGCATGGTATGCCTTTAGCATCTTTTGAATGATCTGGGTAGCGTCCTTCTTGACTATGCTCTGATCTATTCTTTGTGAAAGCTCGTTAATCTGCTGATTTACTTCGTTGATACCGTCCTCTGCTAAAGCACCAGGTGGAGTCTGTGCGTCCACTTGTGCTTTCAGAGCAACATTCTCCTGCCTGAGCAGGGTGATGTGCTCGTTCATGGTACCTAGCTGACCTGCTAAGCTTTGGATTTGAGCTTCGAGGCTTGCCAAGCTTCGTGGGCTTGAGTATTTTTGTTTTTGGAAAGTGGTTTCTCAAGAAATCGAGACCACAGACGGCGCCAATGTAATGGAGCGTTTTAGTTATCCCTTACAAATGTGATAGGGGAAGAGAATGGGTTTGGAAATGGGGAAGACCAAGTTCGTTGTTGAGCGAACTGCCTACGTATCTATCTCTCGATTCTGGGGGGAGAGAAGAATCAGGTCTGGCGTAGTTCATGTAGGGGGTATTTATAGCTGGTGAACGTGGAGATTTATCTATCCAACATGTGGACTGACAAACACACATGTATGGTGGAGATTGTGAAGAAGGGTGGGTATGGCGTTGGTAGGAATTCTGTAATGATGGGGAGTGGTTATAGTGGTTCGTAATTTGTGGTAATGGAATGTGCAAGTACGACTTTGGCAATGATTGCTTCTAGAAGGTAGTCTGTGTCACGAGATAGAACGCTCTGCGCGAGAAGGTGCGAGTTGATCTGTTCTAGAGCGATCCCGTAGCTCGGGTGTGTGAGCTAATGATGTAGGTCGCTCTGAAGTCAGAGGTTGGTATGGTATTTCTGCTATGTTGTACACGTGCTTGATATTCCTGCATGAGAATATCACTCCCTCACACCACAATTTTGTTTTGATTGTTTTTACTTATTTTGTTTGAGTCTGGATTTAGAGAGGGCAACCCCGCACATGGCAACAAAAGTCCATTCATCAGTCAGGACCCCAGAGGTAGCCCAAGTTCATGTTAACCCACCAGCCAGGACCAGAGGTCGCCCCAGCACTCGTTAATCCACCAGTCAGGACCCTAGAGGTCGCCACAGCACTCGTTAGTCCACCAGTACATATTCCAGAAGTTACACCAGCCCCTGTTGTCATGACCACAGAGGTCGTATAAGCCCCTATTGTTGTAACCACAGAGGTCGCTTCAACTCTTGTTTCTAAGACCTCCATTCTTCATATCGACAAAGCACCACCAGAGATCAGTTCCCCTGAGGTCACCTCATCTTCAAAAGTATCAGTTCAAACTGTAGAAAAGGAGCGAGTGAACTTAGGAATAGAAGACGATCCCAAGTTCGTCTATGTAGGGGCTAACCTTAACCCTACACTCAAGGCCCAGCTTGTAAACTTTTTATCGATGAATAAAGATGTTTTCTCTTGGTCGTATATCGATGTGCCTGGTATAGATCCTAGTGTTGCATGTCATAGGTTAAACGTCAACCCTAATGTTAGGCCAGTTCGGCAACGACCTAGGAAGTTATCCCTGAGATTTCAAAAAGCAATCAATGATGAGATCAACAAACTCAAACAAGTTGGCTTTATCCGAAAGGTCGATTATCCAGAGTGGATCGCTAACATAGTAGCAGTTCTAAAGAAGAATGACACAGTTCGCCTCTGCATTGACTTCACCAATGTCAACCAAGAAACACCTAAAGATAGCTTCCCCTTACCTAGAGTAGACCAACTTGTGGACCAGACCTGCGGCCACGAGCTCCTGTCATTTATGGATGCATACAGTGAATACAACCAGATCCCACTGGCTGAAAAATATCAAGAGAAAATGTCATTCATCATAGAACATGGAATCTACTGCTATAACGTCCTCCCGTTCGGCCTCAAGAACACAGGAGCGACTTATCAACGGCGCATCACTGACATGTTCCAGGATATGTTAGGTGACACCATGGAAGTTTATATCGATGACATGGTAGTCAAGAGCAAGAAAGCGGTTGACCACCTCACTCACCTCAAGCAGGCGTTATCTAGATTACGCCAAACTTAGATGAAATTGAATCCCGAAAAATGCCTTTTTGGAGCATCTTTGTCACAGCCCAAATTTCTAAACAATTAAAAAAAATGAATATTTGAAATATAAATATCTCAAACATCACTCTGTTCAATTGTCTAAAAACCCAGGCTATGACGGGGTGGATACCACACATGCCAAACCCGAAAACCCACATCATAAAGAATCAAGTTAACAACAAAATAATCTCCAAAAAATTCTCTTTATTACTTTATAAAAAGTCTATCTTCCATCCCAATAAAACATCAAACCACTCTAAGAATAACAGGTCTTCAACATCGTATTTTCATGTCATATGAAAAGAAAACTACGTTATTACATACTTCCAAAAGATCAGACCTAATAAAATAACCTCCCGGACTGCTCCAGGCAAGAATCTAAATCACACGCCGCGGTTCCACTGCCTTCCACCTATGTTCCCAAGAACACACCCATGTTGCCAAAACAAAGCAAACATGGGTCAGCAAAAATGGAATTTGCTGGTATGAGTAGACTAACCACATATAACCATTTCCAGTCTTTACTTATCAAACTATCACTTTAAATATATCCTAACTTAATCATTCTCAGCTTGGAAGATAGGTAGTTCCGTCATTTCAACCGGCATAGTTTCTTCCCAAGTAAGACTTCTATTTTATTAACTCATTATAATAATTTGTTTTAATAACTAAGTCATTGAATTAAAACTTACCGATATCCACTGCTGTATAAGGGTAGGAACGCGTCCCTGCACAAAATGTTATTAAGTCCTACCCTCCTGCAAAAGAAAGTTAGAACTTCTATATAACATATGTAGATATCCTATAGTTATTCAAAAGAAAACCCAAACATTCGCATAATCAAATTAATACCACTAACCCGCAAGGTGAATACCTTAGTTCCTCTCTAGGGCAGTCCAAACAATCTGGTCATTCATGGCACATTCAATGAATAACCCTATATAACGCTAACGGGCCATTTGTGGCACATTCAATAAATGCCCACCTAATATATGACATCAGCAGTCATAAAACTCAATTCCAAAACTTGAGGCATAGAGAGTTCTAAAAGAGGTGGTAAATTGGTTTACGCATTATTAAACCTTATTGCATATATTATTTCAGAGAATGTAGGAGTATCTTGTTTCATGTATTTTTGGTTTACGCGTTATTAATTAGATTGATGTCTAAGTGTCATAACGTTGCATATCATAAAAATTGAAACATCACATAGTAGTTAATACACATACACACGTATATATAAAGGTCTTAGCCTAAAGTCAAGCATGCTAATAGCCCTAGACCTATCTTAATAACCCAAATCATAATCCGAGTTAAAAAGTCAAATTGGGTCAACTGGTCAAAGTCAACCCTGGTCAAAAGTCAACTCTGGTCAAAGTCAAAGTCAACCTGCCAAGGGTCAACAGCAGTCAACCAGTCCTAAAGTCAACGAGGGAAGTTTCTTGGGTATCAGGTATCACAACGAGGGATCGTGGCCAACCCAGACCAGATCCGAGCGTTCTTGGAAATGCCCGATCCAAAGACAAAGAAACAAATACATAAAATATCAGGAATGGTTGCAACACTCAACCGATTCATATCAAGGGCGTCAGACAAATGCCGACCTTTCCTGCAGCTTCTCAAAAAAGGAGAACAGTTCTCATGGAATGACCAGTGCCACCAGGCGTTCTCAACTCTCAAAGAATACTTGACAACACCGTCCGTCCTAGCAAAACCAACAGACGAGGAAATGTTAGGGCTCTACCTTGCTGTATCAGACTTTGCTATCAGTTCGGTTCTCTTCAAGGAGGACAACAACTCAGAGAAACCGATCTAATTTACAAGTAAGGCATTAACACCAGCTGAAAAGAACTACTCTTACATTGAAAGAGTAGTACTCGCATTGCTATACTCTGCAAGGAAGTTCAGGTTGTATTTTCAAGCACAACCAATCAAAGTACTCACCAACCTCCCACTGAAGAAAATCCTTCTTAAAGAAAATAAGACAACTCGCATGACAGTATGGGCAGAAGAGCTTGGGGAACATCACATCGAGTTCGTCCCAAGCACTTCTCAGAAAGGACAGGTCGTTACAAACTTTCTAGCATATTTTCATGTCGATGACCTGAATTGGGAACCAGAAACAGATATCCCATCTATGAAAAAACAGGACAAGTCCACCTGGTCACTCTTTGTGGATGGTTTTAACAACCCCGGAGGAAGTGGAATCGAAGTCGTCTTAGTATCCCCAGATAGGAACTATGGTTAAGAAGTCAATACGCATCGAATTTGCGACCTCTAATAATGAGGCGGAGTACGAGGCACTAATCATGGGACTTAGAATGGCCCTACAGCTTGGTGCACAGGAACTTCAAGTCTTTAGTGACTTGCAACTGGTTGTTTGCCATGTTAAAGAGTACACTACCCATGAAGGTAATCTTTTTAAATACCTTCAAGTTGTTTATCAGTTACTTCCTTTTTTTAAGAAAGTCACCGTACACCACTTTTTGCGTGACGAGAACTGTCACGCGGACAGTTTAGCTTATCTGGCTACTCAAACACCGAACTGTGCCCCTAGACAATTACTCATCGAAGTAATTGACCAACCTACCTACCAAACTGAACACATCTTGGAAATCAGCGACATGTGCCCACTCTCTGACAGTCAGATGAGTCAAACATGGATGCAGCCCATAATAGAATACATCCAACATGGTACAATCCCAGAAGAGCGTACCAAATCCAGACAAGTTTAATATCAGGCACGTCGTTACTGCCTAATCAAGAACAAACTATTCAGAAAGTCTGCATCCAGACCTCACTTGAGGTGCATAAGCCCAGAACAAGGTCAATTGATTTTTGTAGAAATCCATGAGGGCGAATGTGGGAACCATGCTGGAGGTCGCTCCTTGGCCCATAAAGCGGGTACTTCTGGCCACGAATGTAGATCGATGCCAAAAAGTACGTACTTAAATGCATCAAATGCCAAACTTTTGGCCATAATATCATTCAGCTAGCTCGCGAATTAATCAACATTGCCAGCCCTTGGTCATTTCACATGTGGGGATTGGACATTATGGGACCATTCAACCCATAAAAAAGCACTGGTTTTCGGTTCATCTTGGTCGCAACTGATTACTTCATTAAGTGGGTCGAAGCAATCCCCTTAGCTCATGTCAAAGAGTCACACGTCAAAAACTTTATCTGGACACACATCATCACCAGATTTGGCTTGCCACACACATTGGTGATGGACAATGGTTCCCAGTTTAAGGGAAAAATAGTCAAGGAGTTTTTGGCCAAGTGGAAGATCGTTCATACATTTTCTACTCCCTAGCATGCCCAAAACAATGGCCAAGCAGAAGCTAGCAATAAAGCAATCTGAGAAAACTTGAAGAAAAAGATTGAAAACAA
Organism: Coptis chinensis; assembly: GCF_015680905.1. Classification (NCBI taxonomy): domain Eukaryota; kingdom Viridiplantae; phylum Streptophyta; class Magnoliopsida; order Ranunculales; family Ranunculaceae; genus Coptis; species Coptis chinensis. The sequence continues at coordinate 89,918,545 of NC_141458.1, read as the reverse complement.
CAAGAGCCAATGGCCAAATTAACTAGAGAACATTCTATGGGCTCACCGAACTACAGCTTGTTCTAGCACAGGCGAGTCACCATTTTTATTATGCTATGGTACGGAAGCCGTTATTCCTTCCGAACTGACAATCACCACGACTCGATCAGAACTCGTCGAATCTGGACAGAACGACTCCAACCTAGCTCGAGAGGTCAACTTACTGGAAGAACGCCATGACCTAGCAACCATCAGAGTGACATCCAACCATCAGACTCTAAAGAAGTCATATAATAAGCGAGTCAATCCCCAATTCTTTCAACCTGGTGACCTAGTTTTGAAAAAGACTCAAGATGACTCTAAGCTAGCACCAACATGGGATGATCCGTACATAGTATAACGCATCATCGGCAATGGAGCATACTGGATCAAGACCCAAGAATGGAAACCATTACGACTACACCAAAACATCAAATTTGTGACACTGGCGTTTTAAGAATTGTGACGGAAGATTGGCATCAGAAATTTTGTGACGAGATTTTGCCGGCATAAATTGATAAAAACTGTCATAAAAATATAAAATTTACACGATTTTAATTATGGCCTTTATTTTAAAACATAGTGACGGCTAATTGGCATCAGGTCGTTTAGAAAAAAAGAAACAAACTCCAAGTTTTATCGGACCTCATCTCATCTTCCATCAACACCAGATGACCATCTTTCTCTATCACACTTCTTCTTCATCTTCCATCAACACCGGCTCCACTGCATCTCCATTTGCAAGGATTCACACTCACATCCACAAAAAGAGATTTGGTATGCTCTTGCTCTCTCTCTCTCTCAAAACCACTAAATTTCAAAACCCTTAATCTCTTTGATAATTGAAATCAAGGTCGTTCAATCTGGTTATTTTTCTAGTTAAAGGTTCTTATAATTTGATCTGGGGTTTCGCCATTCACTGATTTGGGCGTTTCTTCTCAGGTTCGGGTTTCACCCGATGTGGAGTTTCGCTCAGCAGGTAAATTTGATTTTTTTTTTCTTTAAAACATCATTTCGATGAATCGTAATTGACTATCATCCTAGCATAACATGCCTGTGTAGGGGAGCGATATCTTATCATGCACGCGTGCAACGTAAGCGAACTCAGGACGCCGACCCTCGAGACCGAACTGTGAGCAGCTCCCTTAGGAACACCCCGGTACAGCGACCTCCAAGAGCGACCTACGAGAAAGGAATATGAACATATTTCAGTACGAGCACATGGCAGAACGCCTCGTGTAATGATAACCATCAGGGGTAATCATTGCCCATCCCCGGGAAATAGGGGTAACCTCATCAGCACCCAATCAGTACATGACTTATAATATAACCAGCTCAACACTCATTCACGATCTCCACCTTACACGTGTACCATATACACACGTGTCTTCTAGATTGATACTTCCCTAAGCCTATAAATACCACCTGATTGAACTACGTCGGGCCTGATTCCTCTCTCCCGAAAAAGAAAGGAAAGGAGAAAAACTAAGAAGAGGATACGTAGGCAGTTCGCTCAGAAGCGAACCCGGTCCCAACAAGAAATCCAAAACACCCCTTTACATTGGCGCCGTCTGTGGTTTCGATTACTTGAGAGCCACTTTAAATCAGTTCATCCATCTCTAACTCTCAAGCCCACGAAGCATGGTTAGCCTAGAAGATCAAGTCCAGCACCTTGCCCACCAGTTGGGAATAACGAATGAGAGCATTTCCTTGCTCAGGGAGGAAAATGCTACTTTACGTGCTCAGGTGGATAGTTACCAGCAACAACAAGTCGGCAACGGAGCGCGAAACAAAGCATCAACGGCGTTAATCAACAGATTAATGAGTTATCCCAAAGGATTGGCGAGCGCCAAAAGAAGAAGGATTCGACCGCAGTTATTGCACAAGATGCTTAAGGCGTATCAGCGCATCTCCGTTCAGCCGAGAGGTCCTCAATAAACCCTCTCCACAAGACTTTATCCAGCCACGCTTTCCCATGTATGACGGCAAAGCACATGCCCCGGGTCGACATGTGGCTCGCTATATTCGAGTTTGGCACTTTACTGACTCACCGAGTTTGATCATCTCCACTGCGCAGATTATTTCCAGCCCGGCCCTCAAGGATGGCCTCTCTCGATTGGTTCTTCTCACGGAATCTAATTTTATAAAACCTTCAACAACTTCTCGATTTGTTACGCCCGGCCAATCGTCCACAACAGGAAGAAGGCGCATCTTGATTCTTTGTTTTGATTATCATTCAAGGAGGACCTAAACTATTAAGTGAATTCCTAAGGCGGTTCAAGGCGAACTGTTGTGCATGGAAAGTGGTTTGAAAGAATCTTTCACCACACTGGCCTTTTCCAATGCCTGCCGAGTGCGAAACACCGACCTCTCTAGGTCGTTGATGAAGGAACGCCCAGAGACACTGTCCGAGCTCTACGCCGCGTGAACAAGTACATCAAGTTGCGAAAACTTTAAAACTCCACGGCTTAGAAGAGAACCGAGAGGTCCACGGCGAGCCTCGGATCGTACACCACGGGCAAAGAAGCGCGCTAGGTCGCTTGCACCAAAGGCCAGCACCCGATCAGAAAACAGTAGAGAGTTCGCTATCCTGACGCGCTCCCCCAGCTACATTCTGGGTAAAATTAAGCGAGCCCCATTCTTCCGACCCGAAGTGAGGCAGCCAGTAGATCGGCCTGACAAGCCATTTTGCACATTTCACAACGCCAAATGCCATGAAACTGATGCTTGCTGGGGGCTTAAACACTATCTCCAGGATCTAGTGGAAGCCGGCCACATCAAACAGTACACTAGCATTCCTGACGGCGATTTGCGACACGAACTGATGGCTCGCCGAGTCCGTAGTCGATCTCCATCTTGCCGTCACTCCCAAGAGTTTCAAGGTCGTCCACGCAGCAGAGGACGTCCACGAGATCGTTCGCGCCACGAGCGCCGGCAACACTCATCCGATCGTGACAATGATCGAACTATTCACGTGATTACTTTCCCGGATGATTCCGTAACCTCATCCAGAGAGAAAAGACGTCGTGTCGGCGCTCTTCAGGAAGTCTATCATTTCACCTCCCAGGCAGCTCACGCCCCGCGTGGTTCAGGTCGCAGCGCAGGCGATATCACTTTTACGGAGGCCGATTTAAGCAAAGTCTGCCTTCCTCATAATGATGCATTGGTTGTCCATGTCAAAATTAGCGACTGGACAGTCAAGCGCGTTCTGATCGACCCCGGCAGTTCCTGTGACATCTTGTTCTACCACACCATGCAAGAGATGAGCCTTCCCAAGTCCGTCCTCGTCGACCCGATCGCCCCCCTTTATGGGTTCAATGGATCCAGGGCCGATCCCATTGGTGATATTATACTTCCAGTGTCGGTGGGATCTAGAGAGGACAAGATCACCTGCCATACACGGTTCTGCGTTCTAGACAGCAAGTCGCCATACAATGCCATCCTCGGACGACGCTGGATTCATCAGATGCAGGCGGTACCGTCAACTTTACATCAAGTTCTCCGTTTCCCAGGACCTCGAGGAATGATGGAACTTAGAAGCAATCAACTTGAAGCGTACCATTGTAACCAGGTCAAATCAACAAATGAGACCGCCCGTGAACTGCCTCCCGCCACACAGGAACCCTCCAGCTACACAATGGCACGTGACTTAGTCGCAGAAGTCCAACCCCGAACTGCCAAGCAGAACGCTGGGGGCTCTTACAAGCAGAAGTTCTCTCCAATGCCGATACCGCTTTTCGCTCCCGAGTCCTTAATCGCCCGGCCAAGACCTCTAGCATTGATCCAACGACAGTAACCTCGTCAGTTAAAGTTTCAGAGATCGTCCCAGCTCATGTCAGGCCGCCCGCGGTTGACAGCGGCAGCATCATTCATCAATGTGCTTGCAGCCAGGTCCCACTCCCCAGGTCGTGGATACCCACGGCGGCGTTGCGAGCAATCGCTCCACCCTCGGCGACGGTCAGTCGTCCCACCGGTGTTCGGACCTCCTCCGATGGCGAAGTCGCCAGCGATTTCCGCCATCGGTTGTAAAACCTCCGGCAGAAAAGAAAAAGTGAATCTTGGCACGAAGGCGACCCCAAGTTTGTATCGTAGGGGCTAACCTCGACCCCACACTCGAGATCCCACCTTGTAAATTTCTTATCTATGAATAAAGATGTTTTTGCTTGGTGGTATATCGATGTGCCGGGAATCGATCCTAAACTTCGCGTATGCCACAAATTAAATGTAAACCCCAATGCTAGACCCGGTCCGCCCGGCGACCTGCGTCGACTATCCCTATACGGTTTCAAAAAGCCATCAACGGCGAGGTCGAAAAACTTCAAGCAAGTCGGTTTCATCGAAAAGGTAGACTACCCCCGAGTGGATTGCAAATATTGTCGCAGATCCCCAAAAAGAATGGCGCGATTAATGCGTGCGTCGATTTCATGAATGTCAATCAAGCCACGCCAAAAGACAGTTTTCCCTTGCCTCGCATTGACCAACTTGTCGACCCGGACTGTGGTCATGAGCTTCTCTCCCTTCATGGACGCTGCGTCACGATGGGTACAACCAAATCCCATTCGCAGAGGAGGATCAAGAGAAGACCTCTTTCATAACGAGCAAAGGGATCTATTGCTACAACGTTCTCCCATTCGGCTTGAAAAACGTCGGAGCAACGTATCAACGCCTGGTCACTGACATGTTCCAAGACATGTTAGGTGACACCATGGAGGTCTACATCGATGATATGGTCGTCAAAAGCAAAAAAGCCGGTGATCACCTCGCCCACCTTGAGCAAAGCGTTCTCGATTCTGCCGTCATGCGGGCATGAAACTCAATCCAGAGAAATGCCTTTTTGGAGCGTCCTCCGGCAAGTTTTTAGGGTATCAGGTGTCGCAGCGTGGGATCGAAGCAAATCCTGACCAGATCCGAGCGTTCTTAGATATGCCCGATCCACGCACAAAGAAACAGATACAGAAGTTGTCGGGAATGGTCGCGGCACTCAACCGGTTCATATCAAGGGCCTCAGATAAGTGTAGACCGTTCCTGCAACTCCTCAAAAAAGGCGAGCCGTTCTCATGGAGCGATCAATGCCATCATGCATTCGCCACTCTCAAAGAGTACCTCACCACGCCCCCCGTCTTAGCTAAACCTGTAGACGGAGAGACTCTGGGGCTCTATCTGGCGGTATCCGATTTTGCAATCAGCTCAGTTCTCTTCAAAGAGGAAAACAATTCAGAAAAACCGATCTACTTCACAAGCAAGACGCTCACGACAGCGGAAAAGAATTACTCCTTCCTGGAAAGAGCAGTACTTGCTTTATTATATTCGCACGGAAGTTCAGGCCTTACTTTCAGGCGCATCAAATCAAAGTTCTTACCGACCTCCCATTGAAGAAAATTCTCCACAAAGAAAACAAAACTACTCGAATGGCGGTTTGGGCGAAGAACTTCGGCGAACACCACTGAATTGTACCCGCGAATTTCCGTGGGGACAGTGGATCGTTCTTAGATTTTCTAGCGGATTTCCTGTTGATAACCCCAATTGAGAACAAGAGACCGACCTCCCGGATTTGAAGGAGCACATCAAATCCACTGGTCTCTTTTGTAGATGGTTCCGGCAATCTCGTGGCGGCGCATCGGGGTTGTCTTAGTTTCACCCGATGGAACGATGATGGAAAAGTCCGTCGCGATCGACTTTGCCACTTCCAACAATGAATGAGGCGGAGTCGAGGACCGATGGTGGACTTCAGATTCGGTAATCCCACAGAGCTCCAAGTATTTAGCGACTTCAATCGTAGTTGTTCGCCAGGTTGCAAAAAGAGTACACTACCCATGAAGGTAATCTTTCAAAATATCTTCGGTCGTTCATCAATTATTGCCTTCTTTTAAGCGGTACACATACATCATTTTTGCGTGAGGAGAACCGCCCACGCCAGACGGTTTAACTTACTTGGCTACCCGGACCCGAAATGCGTTCCCGACAAATTCTCATAGAAGTCGCCGATCGACCTGCATACCAAGTCGACCACACCTTGATGATAAGCAAACTATTTCCTCTCTCCGCCAGTCAGTTGAGTCAAACATGGATGCAACCCATCATTGATTATATCCAAGACGCGACCGCGCTCCCTCGAGGGCGTGCCGAGGCTAAAAGCGGATCCCCTACCAAGCACGACGTTATTGTTTGGTTCATAACAAATTGTTCAGAAAATCCGCTGGTGGCCCACACTTACGGTGCATTACCCCCCAACGAAGTCGATTGATTTTTGCGAGAAATCCACGAAGGAGAATGTAGGAAATCACGCCGTGATTATTCGTTAGCCCACAAGGCCATCTCTCAAAGATATTTTTGCCCCGGATGCGGTCGATGCCAAAGCATACGTCCTCAAATGTCTCAAATGCCAAACGTTTGGCCACAATATCGTCCAACCTGCTCGCGAACTGATCAGCATAGCGAGCCCGTGGCCATTCCACATGTGGGGCATGGACATTATGGGCCCATTCATCCCACAGAAGAGTACTGGCTTCCGCTTTGTCCTAGCTGCAACCGACTACTTCACCAAGTGGGTCGAGGCTATTCCTTTAGCACACGTCAAGGAGTTACATGTCAGAAACTTCATTTGGACCCACATCATCACCAGATTTGGTTTGCCACACACATTAGTAATGGATAATGGGCCTCAGTTCAAAGGCAGAACGGTTAAAGAGTTTCTAGCCAAGTGGAAGATTGTTCACGCCTTTTCTACTCCACAGTACGCTCAGAGTAATGGTCAGGCAGAAGCCAGTAACAAAGCAATCTTGGAAAACTTGAAGAAAAAGATTGAAAAGAATAAAAGCCAATGGCCAAATCAATTGGAGAATATTTTATGGGCCCACCGCACCACAGCTCGATCCAATACCGGCGAGTCTCCATTCTCCTTATGTTATGGCACAGAAGCCGTAATTCCCACCGAAGTGACGAAATCCACTTTCGACTCGATCGAACTTGTCGAAGGGACATAACGACTTCCGTGTTAGCACGAGAAGTCGACCTGTTGGAAGAAAAAGCGGGACTTAGCTGCCATCAGAGTCGCATCTTATCAGCAAACTCTGAAGAACTCCTACAACAAGCGAGTTCATCCTAGGTCTTTTCAACCTAGAGACCTAGTGCTCAAAAAGACGCAAGAGCGATTCCAAGTTAGCACCCACATGGGAAGGCCCCTACATCGTGGAACGCGTGCCGGCAATGGAGCATCTTGGCTAAGAACCCAAGAGGGGAAGATATTGCCTCGCCCTTGGAATACTTATCTACGAAAAATTTTACCAAGGCAATATTCACGTTGTATATCTTTATGTTCACATTAATGAAAACTACGTTTCTTGGGTTACCTAGTGCGGTATAATCTATTTACTTGTATTGACAAGTCAACCGGTTTACCGGATAGATAAGCGGCCGACGCTTTACTTTGGGTCCACCATTCTCGACCCGGCAGCCGGCTTTGTCGCACAAAGAACGGCTCTCCGCGATCATGACTCTCGGAGCTTCACGGGCTCTACAGCCTTTCCAAGTCTTGTTACGTCGAGGACCTATATTTCTAGGATCGACCACACGAGAACGCTCTCCGCAGCATCTGACTCTGCGGAGCTTCACGGGCTCTACAGACCTTTCCAAGTCTTGTTACGTCGAGGACCTATATTTCTAGGATCGACCACGAGAACGCTCTCAGCGACATCTGACTCTGGGAGCTTACAGGGCTCTACAGCCTTTACAGTCTTGTTATCGCGATGACTTATATTTCTACGATTGACTACACGAACGCTCTCCATGAAAGCGGATCGCTCCACGGAGCCCGCATGATCCATTGACCCCTCAATTCTGTCCGTCGGCGACCTATATTTCTAGGGTTGACCTCAAGGCGGGGCGATATTACTAGAATCCTAAGCAGAGCGCTAATTACACACCAGTCCACGGCAATATACATACGGAACATCTCCAATCAGATTATATAACCATGCATCATAACAGCTACATCCACCGATCTGCTGGGATTACCCAGGAAATCCAGATCGATGATCATTACAAAAATTAACCGAGTCTGGAACTGCCACTTTTGTGGAAACTAGTTCCTTGAATAAAAATGGCGAACTGCTCAGGCAAGCCTGAAAACACAGCTCTATTGTTGACTCTCGTATAAGAGAGAAAAATGTGAACGAAACTTACAACTCAAGACTAACAGAGTCAAATGAAGATCACCTTATCGATTCTCAGTGATGACATGCTTATCTTCCGGGGCTGCGCTAGTCGAAGCAGTATGCCGAGCTGACCTCAGCATCACACGCATCTCATGCCCTCCTTCATCGCCTGCAGTCGTTTTCCTCAGCGTGTCATACTTTTCGTCCAACGCGGCATAAATCTGAGGCTTCAAGATATCGCCTTCTTCGCTTTTCGCGCCACCTTCTGACATTTCTTCGCATAAGCAGTCACCACAGCTAGTTCCCTTTCTAACTCCGTCACGTCAGTCACTAACGCGGCATTCTCCGCAGTGGCGTTCTGATACTTGGTCGTCATCACCTCCAGCTTTCTCTTGTCAGCCCCCCACGCCGCTCGCATACACCCCAGCTCGACGTGAGGGTTATCGACAGCCTCGGTGTTTTGAACAACTTCTTTCAATTTATCATATCCTGCAAGAAACTGCACAAACGAAGTCCAAGAATCAGTGTGCCTGGGTAACTGACATAACTACATAGTGCATCATGAACTTACCAAACACGCGGCCATATCCATTGTCCCCAGTAGCGTTTCCATGTCCTCATCCTTCATTTCTGCCTTGTCGCCATCCAAAGACGATCCCTTCAGCGCGGTCGCTATGGACGCCGAGTGGAAGCTACAGTCTGACCGTTTCACCATACGCTTCTTCCCAGTCTTCCCCGCATAGTAGAACTCGCTCCCCACATCACCACCGGTCGCGGGGGCGAGCTCTCTCACCGGCCGGGCGGCCTTGCCCCAGTCGCTACACACTCCGCGGCGTGGCGACCCGGTGATCGCCTACCGTTCGCGGCGACCTAAAGACAATGCCGCCCGATTAGGGCCTTGACCCTAGAAGCGCTTATGACTCTTCGTTTCTCTCGGACATCGGCTTTCCTCTTCCCGCGATCACCATGCACGTCGCGGTTGAAACTCCATCTTTTCCATTATCGGTAGGAGAAGTTTCCCTCATCTTTGTTCCTTCCCTCGCATAACGGACGACATCTCGCCATGATAACAACCTAGAGCACAAACGTCTTTGTCACCACGAGCTATAGTTTTACCCCAACCTTTTATCAACAAGAGAATCCTCCACGAAGAGAATAAACATACGGATAAGCGGCAATGGAGGAGAGCCCGCGACAAATGAGCGAGCAAGTAGGCGGTGAAGCTTTGGGAAGAAGGCAAGCAAATACTTGTCTTGGTATGTGATAAGCCATTTTTATTCAAAAGGAAACGTCTTTTCCTAAAGCCTCTTAATTACCTTGAGGCGCCAAACGCCATTTTACTTTTGCCATCATTACGTTCCTTGAACCGCTCAGATCCTCTCCGTTAATGTCGGTGCGAGGAAACACTTTGTTAGCGGCGAACACGAAGCGTTTAGACTTGCATCCGCAGGCTGAAGCCCGGCGATCGATCCCCACATTACGAGCACCACCTCGAGCTGCGGATAATTTAACAACACGGCGCTCATGCAAACATCTCAGCCGGGCGTCGAAGTTGTCATTACAACATACCTACCATTCTTAAGCCACCGCGACCGTGATCACACACAATGATAGTTGAGCAAGCAGTAATAAAGAAATAAGCAGCAATCATGGCATACGCACAAGCACCGATCTATATTAGCAAGATAGCACAATAATAGGTTAACCGGGTTGCTGAGATTGCTCAGGAAATCCAACCCGGCTAAATAACTTTCGTTATCACCTGAGTACCCGGCCGCAGCGGAGCACCAGTCGCTCTTCGTACTTAAGCATACAGGTAACAAGACGAACTGCCCAGGTTACCCCAGGAAACCAGCTCTAATGTATCACAGCCTATAAGCTGACCGATTATCATAACAAATTTACAACTCGCCACTTCTGGGCTCAACAATTAAACCTCCGGGCACAAGTGCTTCGTCAATCTCCGCCTCCCTCCCATCTACCACAACAGATACTCCATCCAAATCTAGACTTCGGCCCACAAAGTCGGTAGCGGTGGCTTCAATTCATGCGATGCAGTAGTCGTTAGAACGACCTCTGCAGCAGGGGGATCACCACTCATTCCTCCAAACACCTGGTCTAGCCCGATGTGCGATGTACAGCGTGCATGTTCTGTCTTCAAAGCGTTGTAGTCCGCCTCCAGTTCAACGAAATCACCGTCCAACACATCATAGGCTTTGGTAGCGTCCTGAGCAACCTTCTTGCAGTGTAAGGCATAATCGTTCAACCTACCAATCTCCCCAATTGCTGCCAGGACGTTCTCTTCAGCTCCCTGAAGTTTTTGCCTCAGCTCTTCCGCTTCCGTGTCTTTCAGCATCTTGGCCAAACTCAGCGCTTCATGAGCTTTCTTGAGATCTTCCAGTTCCTCGCGTTCCATCTTCGAGGCCTCCTGGACGTTCTTCAGCTCATCCGACAGCTTCACCACCGTCTCCCTATCTGCTTCCGCGAACTGCGCAATCTCCTTCAACTTCTGAAACCCGCTTACCAGCTACAAATACACACGCATGGTTAATAGCCACTAACCAACAGCGTCTATGCAAAGGCAGATACATAAGATGAAAATTAGAACCACGTACCAAACATTGTGCAATTTCCATTCGCCTCAGGTTATCAGCCAGACCCTTCTCATCCAGCTCCCTGCGGTTGCCATCTAGAGCTATCTGTTCTAACAGGCAACCCGCTATCTTGCTCGACCTGAAGCTACAATCACTCCGCTTTACGGTACACTGCGCCCCATGCTCATCTAGGAACACAAAATGTCCTTCCAAGTCGTCAGACTCCATCACCGCCTTTCCACTCGCCTTACGCGGAGCTTTCGCTTTTGGCAGCGGACTAGGTTCACGCCCCCGTCGGGCCGCGCTAGAACCCGCCCCGAAGGTGGCCAAGTCCATGACACGCTTTCGGTGTCGCTCCCACTCCGGCGAAACCATAGCCCCAAAGCCGGGCACTATCGAGAAACCGCCCGGCTCTCCTCTCCCCAAGAGCATGCCGTGCTACTTTCGTAACTCGGACAGCGTCTTGATCCGAGACCTCACGTGGCCTCTTCTCCGACCTGCTCCTTGCTCGAGGATTAAAACCACCGTTTCCAACTCCACAGGCGCATCAATCGAACCTCCTTCAGGGCGGAGGCTTGATCCTCCACCCACTGAGGTTCCACCTCTAGCAGGTCGCCTTACACCGCCCTGCGCCCGTTGCCTCTCTTCTCGCGTCACTAAGTCACTCGGTCATGCCTCCATCACTTCTGCCCTTATCTGACCTCGAGCTCGGTCTTTTTGCTCCTTCCTTTTTTCCCGGATCGCAGGCCCACCCTTTTCCACAAAAAAGTGTGCAACTTCAGGCGCTTAAACGCCGCTCTTCTCTTCACGAGTCAACCGCGCGAACCTTTCTATTTCCCCATGATCAGTTCGCTTCTTCACGGAAAACTCTGCAGTCAAAACATAACAACGACCTGTTAGAACAACTATCAAATGTTCTGAAAAATAACAACAGAAAAGTGTTCCTACCCATCGGATATGTTACAAATCCTAGTTCGCAGTATACACCCGCTCACACAGTAATTGCCAACTAGCAACAACGGTCTCTTAGTCCAGGCCTCATTGCTTACTCCATCGATCACAGCAGAACGCGTCGTCATGGTTTGCAAGCTAAAGTTCATGTTCCCCGATCGACGTACCACATAGTGCTCCACTATGTCAGCTACCCTTATGTCATATTCCCCACTCGCGTTCAACAGGTCGAACACCTTAAATAATCGCCAGGTGTTACCCACGAACTGACAGGGAGACTTCCAACAAAGCGCCAAGAAGTCGCATACCAGTTTCGAGAACGGTATGTGCATATGTGCTCTCAGCTGGCCCTCACAGATTATAACTCCACCGTTCGGCGGGTTATACTCCTCACTACGAACATTTTCACTCAATCGTGGCTCGTATATCTCCAGGTCAGGGACCTTAATCCCATATGCTGCCCTCAGTTCGGAGGAAGAGTTAGCAGCACGACGGTTCACACTTCTAGGGGGCACATCACTTGATGACGACATCTCCCCCCGACCTGACGTACTGGCCACGTCATCTCCTGACCTAGATCGGGCATTACCCTCGCATATCCTATCCTCTTCTTCCAACTCAACCTCCACGCCGACAGTTACTGTTTCTTCATCCTCGTACTCTCCACAACTCAAAGATATCTCTCGGACCTCCTCCGATCGAGTATCGTCAGATTCAGACATTATAACAAGCCTTTTCTATCAACTACTCAAGCTTAAATCCTATAATCTTACGATGATCTATTTAGCAAAACGACCGCGAGAGAGGAAAGCAAATTGAAAATGGAAAGGTAACGGCAGAGGCACACTCACGAGGAACCCTAGCTTGCGGAAGCTGAAAACACGCAATGCCTTTTCCTTTTCGTCCCAAATTTGATTTTGTATCAACCGCCTGTTCAGTTACCAAGAAGTTATGATTACAGCCTACGCTATAGCCCGCACACGTGTCCCAAGGTACTGTCTTTTCAGCAGTTCCGAATAATGCGGCGACACGTTTCTCTCTCAATCAAGCTACGATTCGATTACATCGCGCGTGCATGTTATGACATAACTGCCCTTTCCCGCCAAAGCTTCAGCATGAGTGAATTCAAAAGTCATGTCGTCCTGGTCGAGTCGTCCACCACAGCTCGCTCACGTTCCACACATTCTTTCTCTCAGCATAATGTTTCCTGTGGCATAAACACTCTACTGAGAGGGGGGCGTGGTAGGGGCGATATCTTATCATGCACGTGCAACGTAAAGCGAACTTCGGGGCCGACCCCCTCGAGACCGAATCGTGGAGCAGCTCCCTCGAACAACACCCGCATACAAATACCTCCAAGAGCAACCTCACGAAAGGAATCACGAACATATTTCAGTACGAGCACATGGCAGAACGCCTCGTGTAATGATAACCATCAGGGGTAATCATTGCCCATCCCCGGGAAATAGGGGTAACCTCGTCAGCACCCAATCAGTACATGACTTATAATATAACCAGCTCAACACTCATTCACGATCTCCACCTTACACGTGTACCATATACACACGTGTCTTCTAGATTGATACTTCCCTAAGCCTATAAATACCACCTGATTGAACTACGTCGGGCCTGATTTCTCTCTCCCCGAAAAAGAAAGGAAAGGAGAAAAACTAAGAAGAGGATACGTAGGCAGTTCGCTCAGAAGCGAACCCGGTCCCAACAAGAAATCCAAAACACCCCTTTACAGCCTGCAAAAAATAATGAGAAAAGGAAGTGAGCTCTGTTTGATGGGGGTATGTTGTTGACTGTTTTTTCTGAAACGTTGAAGGTCTGACAAAAAGAAATTCTTTTATTAATCTCTACTAATGTGTGTTTAGCTCGTCTGTTTGATACTCTTTTGGATATTAGGTTTTCATATGCAAATTTTGATTATGAAGTGTTGATTAAGAAATATAAGGATATTATATTACCAAGCTCATTCATTTGTTTTATGAAGAATGGTATTAGTATATATTAATGGGAGATGTTTTAAGTGTCTTTTATTCATTTATAATGTCTTTTGCATCATTCCAAATGTTATTCTCTGCATTCCTTTACTCCCTTGTAGACAAAGAGTTGTTTGTTGTTGCTTGTGGAATTTTGGGTTTCTAGCTTCAGTTAGAATTGAAAATCCAAAATGGGGTTCAGCGAGGGGAGCCTTTACTGAACTCTTCTTACTAATCTTTCTTTAATTCATCAATTGGTGATCCCATTACTCGGCCCCAAGTGTCATATAATAATGATAATGTTTTTTGCCACAATTCCGTGTGCCACACCCACTAGGTAGTTTTAGCTATTTGACTGTGGGAAAAAAAATTAGTAAACAATCTTTACATGTCACTAATGTTTATGTGGGCCACGGATCCCGTAGAATATGACTCACTGATGTTTATTGGGTATATGCTAGACAATTGGCATTGTGTTTTATTTGCAATTGTGTGGGGGTGTTTCTCAGTCTTGATAGTCTACCCACACACTACGCTTAGGCTCTTGTTTACTATCAACAAAGAATTATGTCTTTGCAAGCATTCTTGTGTAAAAAGAAACTTTGTTCATGATTTCCCCGATTTTCGTTATGACAATAGACTCTTATTCTATAAAAGAATGCACTTGAATAAATACTTCACTGCAGCATTTTGTATTGTCTCAACTTTCTATGGCGTATTCAAAACAAGTATAATTGCTTTGAAAAATACTCAAGGTGAGTATGTGCTTTTGACCTGTTATTGTAATCCTTTTTTCAAAGTAGTAGCACTAGCTGCGTTCTTGTATAACTTTTTATATTCGAAAAAATGTGTCGATAATGCTTTTAGTGGTTCTGAAAACAGAAAATTATGTGACCGCTTATTATCCTTTCCAAGCAAATATTGCTCTCTGTGTTGTTTTCTTACATGGTTGGATGGTTGGATATTTGGTGTAGGTTGCTAGCTAGGTGCTTTGATATTATTACTTGACATTTGAGCTTCTTCATTGAACATGGAACACCACAAAAGACCAGAAGATGTAAAGAACACACCACTTGCCAATAAAGGAGCAATATAGTACCACTATTAATTGTAAGTAATTTTTTGAATGGTAAGTAATTAATTTTTCATCCTCTTGGCGTCAATGGTAAGTAATTTTTCGAATCATTGTACTTGCAGTTGGTTTTTACTATCAATTGCATAACTTTTAGTTTAGCTTGTTTGTCAAAAGGTATGCATATGCTCCCCACTTTGGTAATTGGGAATCAATAGCTTTTTCATTGGTACTGGTGATACATACATCATCAGTCCTAGGCATAGCTACCTCTTTTGCTAGATTAATGAATGAAGATGGATAGGTAGTTTTAACATTAAGCTTTGCACGAGTAGCATCTTGATGTTGAGTCTTGCCCCTTTTGTTGTTTATAGTGGATTAACTCATCTTTCTGTAAGGTAATCTTGTTGTTTTAAGTGGCCCTTTGGCCATGTTCAGTTATTCATTTACCATTTCCTTGAGCATGTAGGTTGTCTGTCACCTTGGTCCATGCAACTACGAAGTAACAAACAATCGCTTGGTTGGGCATGTGGAGTCTTGAAGCACTCCTGTACAACTTTTTTTGTCTATGTAACTTCTAAATTCTCACTATTTGCCTTTATTAATGACACTACACAATTTGTAGGAACAATGTGTAAGTTTAGTGGCACAATTATGTTCTTTTAATTAGAATTGAAGGACTTATTAATTGGTTGAGCATATGATTAATTTATATAGAGTTTGTAAGATATAGGATAGGGATATGTCTAAAAACTTATTTGATTATGACTGTTGAACAAATTATGTGTTTCTCTAGGCCTATTATATTCTTGACCCCTTCAATCTATTTTGCTCTCTTTCGAGAGTGTGTGCTCCACTTTGCGTAAACTCCAAATGTAGAACCCCTTATATTTGGATTAGGAAGTAAACATCTTATGGGTTTTGAGAGGCCTTAAGTTGGTTTTAGTTTAAAGACCACCATTAGCATAGAATGTTGAGTGATGGACAGCCCACCATTAGCATAGAATGTTGATCTTTCGAACCCAATCCAGAGTACAAAACGGATAAGGTAAGAAACCCTTAGACCCATCTCATTATCTATCTTCTTCTTCTAGAAGATAGACCTATTTCAGTTCATTTAGGGGGTGAAAACCATGTGATAACCCGTCGAGATTAAAACGGAGGACCCGTATTAGGGCCAGGGCGAGTTTTTGGAGCTTTTGGATGCTATAATATACCTTTTCTTGCTGTAAATCTCAGGCAAATCTCCTCTACTCGTTAGTCCCATTCTTCCTTGTCTTGTAGATTTGTAGTAGTAATTATTTCGTTCATTTTTATGCGCTCTTGAGATACTTTGTTGAATTAGATTTCCTTGGTTTAAGTAACATTTTTATTGGTTGAATTATTAACTATCTTAGATTGTTGTATACTGAATTATGAATTCATCATACTATCTTAGGTCCTATTTCTAGGTATGGCAAGATCTACTAGAAAATAGCCAATATCAGTTTGGAGAAAGGTTCTGACTATGCCAAGAAAGAGATGGAGCATACTCAGCGCATTCTTGAAAAGGTGACATTCCAAATTTTTGTGTTTTTTAATACTTTCAAGAAACGTTCAACCGAACAACCCCTAGACTTTAACCTTCTTTTCTTTTTATTGGTGTTGTCAATCAACTCCGCCAACGCAGATGAGTTCACTCTCAACACTATGCGGTCAAGCTTATGTGGCGCAACAATACCAAAAGCTTGGGAATTATATGTACAACGTTGTTATCTGTCTCTTTTCTTGAGTCGACGCATTATGGTATACATGTACAATAATGAGGAGGAGGTGGCAGATTATGTCATAGCAATGGTTCTTTTAGTTTGTATCTAAGTTATTATGAATAGCCTACAAGGAACTCTTTCAGGTTAGATACAAGTCCTAGAGTTTAGTGCTTGACCATCTTTTCTTTTTCCAAGAAAGTTTTGAATTGACGAGGCCTGTGTAATGTGCAGGTATTGCTAGAGGAACTGGCTTGCAGCATCTAGGTGCCTGTGTCAACCTCCGAGCATTTTTTCTATTGTTGTGCACAAGAATATCAGCCACAATTCCTTGACCGAGCCAATTGGCGCTATATGTTCACTAGTTTGCATAATACAAAACAAATGTATGATGAATTTTTTTTGTATTACTTTTTGCTCATAGATGAACTTGAATACTTAATATGTGATATTGAGTTGTAGTCGAGTGATTACATTAATTGAAATGGTATGTTGGTAGGTTTTTTAATATATTTTTTGTGTTAATCATTTTGTGATACATGCTTTGTCAAATTTTGGTGTTTGGGGTTTTTGTGGTTGTATTTATGTAGGTGATTTAAGGGGGAGAAAAAAGAAAAATAGGATGGCAACCAAAAACGAAAGTTATTTTTTTTCAATTAAATGATATTTTGTGACGTCACTAATTGCAAAGGGCTGTCATAAATAACTGACGCCACCAAGCTGTCACAAATATTTGTGATGTCAGAATGCCGTCACAAAAAAAAGTGACACCACAGTGTTGTCACAAATTACTGACGCCAAAATGGCGTCACAAATACAGTGCCTGATCTTGTCACAAAAAAAAGTGACACAAATTGAAACGCCAAATTTTTTACGCCAAAATGGCGTCACAAAAAATAATTGTGATGCCAAATAGCCGTCACAAATTTGCTGTTTTGGTGTAGCGTCCTTGAAACACCTACTTGTTAAAGAAATTTTATCAATAAAAGTGTAATGTGTTGCAATCTATATTTCTATTTAATGCAAAGTTAGGTATACTTGTATTTCTTATCACAACCTACTCTAGTCAAGTTCACCAACAGACATGAAACTCACTCTGAAAGAGCCACCCGCACATGCGAGCCACAAACACTCTCATAGTCTCATAAGTTCAAACGATCTCCGCGAGTAACAAGCTTTCTTAAGCTAACACGCTCTCAGCGAGCACCAAACTTTCTTAAGCTAACACGCTCTCAACGAGCACCACGCTTTCTTAAGCTAACACGCTCTCAGCAAGCACCACGCTTTCTTAAGCTAACACGCTCTCAGCGAGCACTACGCTTTCTTAAGCCAACACGCTCTCAGCGAGCACCAAGCTTTCTTAAGCCAACATGCTCTCAGCGAGCACCACACTTTCTTAAGCTAACACGCTCTCAGTGAGCACTACGCTTTCTTAAGCCAACACACTCTCAGCGAGCACCACACTTTCTTAAGTTAACACGCTCTCAGCGAGCACCACGCTTTCTTAAGCTAACATGCTCTCAGCGAGCACCACACTTTCTTAAGCTACCACGCTCTCCGCGAGCAACACGTTTTCTTAAGCTAACACGCTCTCAGCGAGCACCACGCTTTCTTAAGCTACCACGCTCTCCGCGAGCAATACACTTTCTTAAGCTAACACGCTCTCCGCGAGCAACACGATTTCCTAAGCTAACACATTCTCCGTGAGCAACACGCTTTCTTAAGCTATCACATTCACTCTAGTTACCAGGCTCCATAGCCTATATAGTTCTCACTAGTTGACGACCTATAACTCTAAGATCAACTAAGTGAGAACGCTCTCTATGAGCGGAACGCTCCCTGCGAGAAAAACGCTTCCTTCAGCTAATTCTCAGGCTCCTTAGCCCCTACATACCTTATTTACTATGGACAAAACAATAAGTACAAGCAGATAAGCATAAGCAAATGACATGCATTCCAAAAACATCCATAATTTGAACTGCCTGAACAAACTCAGGAAACCAGTTCACAAATCCACCGATCTGCTGGAACTACCCAGAAATCCAGATCGGTCTGCATACAATTTTTGGAAATATTGAACTGCCACTTACGTGGAAACCAGTTCATTCTGTAGCAATGTAACCATAAAGCAAAGCGAACTACCTAGACAAGCCTGGGAAACCAGTTCTATAGTTTTAATCTCTTACAAGGAAAGGAACATGCAAAACATTCAAAGTATTTCACAACTTACATTCTAAAAGACAAGTCCAGCAACCACAGTCAAGAACCATGAACAATATGTTTATCATCAGCAGGCACAGTGGGAGCAGCACTAGTCGAGGGAGCGTTCCTCGCATCTCTTGGTACGACACGTATACTTGTACTGAGAGTCCCACGATCACACGCCTCTTTCAGCTGCAAGTACTTCTCTTCCCAAAGATCGAGATATTAAGCCAAGATGCCGGACATATGCCTTTGCGCTTGTTACCCAACATACAGCAATGCTTAGAGTACTCCGTCACAACAGCCAGTTTTTCTTACAAGTCCATCATTGAACTAACCAACACCGACCTCTCATCAGCAACATCCTGGTGCTTTTTCCTCATAGCTTTCAATTTCTTCTTGTCAACCTCCTATGCAGCTCACATGCGCCCCAGCTCGACCTTAGCACTGTTACTATTGTCAGCACGTTGAACATTATCTTTTAACTTACCATACCCAGCAAGGAACTACAAATAAAACACCAAGGTTAGATTCGCCCATCAAACAACAGGAAACCATACCAGATGAAGAGCTTACCAAGCAACAAGCCATGTCCATAGTTCCTAACAGCGTCCCCAAGTCTTCATCTTCAACTTCTGCTTTATCACCGTCCAGTACTATCCCTTCTAGAAGGCAGGTCGTTATGGGTGCCGAGTGGAAAGCTACAGTCAGAACGTTTAACTATACGCTTCTTCCCCGTCCTCCCAACGTAGAAGAACTCGCTCCCCTCGTCACCAACACGCTGTGCAGAGCTGTTTCCACCAACATTTTGGCCTTGACCCAGGTCGCCACGTTCTTCATCCGTCAGGTCATCCCCATCCCTCTGACTGGGGGACCTGAACACAATGCCTCCAGTAGAGTGACATGCACCTTTAGATCGCTTATTACTCTTTGGGTCAGGCAACCAACTTACTTTTCCCGCAATCACAACTACGACGGGGTTCAAACTCTATCTCCTCCATTACGAGGGGGGATGCTTCCCTTGCCCCTCTATCATCAGCAATACCTCCACGTCGCCTAGCTATCAGTAATGCTAAAAGACACCCAATGATCAGCAACGCAAGGCAACAAGACAAGAAGAACAAAATAATGAAAGACACCTACCTGAAATGATCAACAAATTTGCACAAGAACCTTGGAGCATTAGCGTCAAGAAATGGTAGAGCAAATACCCTTAAATTGCTTGCAACAGTTCTTTTATGTTCAAGTAACGTACCTTCCCAAGGCACATCATAATTATATCGAGACGCCAAACGTCAGGCCACCTGGCAACCATCGTTGGGTATCCCTAACTGTTCATATTACTACACGTGCCACACACGTGCTATGATCTACTCTCATCAGAGGGCTCTATAAAGGAGAATGCTTCATAAAAACATGACGCTCACCCGACCTATCACAATTTGGGCCCTACAACGCTAGGATTAAACAGCAGGACATTCAATCAGGCTCACAAATTACTTATCCTCACCCACTCTTACCAAGGGTCACATACACAGCCAGACAATTACAACAATATTAGGAATGTCACATTCAAAGCATCAAGAAATCAAGCAAAAAGAAGAAACATGCATTTGATAAAAACAAAAGAACGAACTGACGACCAAACTCAAGTCCCAGTTCATCTACTAACCGAGTTGCTGAGTCTACTCAGGAAATCCAGCTCGGCTAGCCACCAGTCATCACTTCCTGAACTCCCCTAAACAATCCGGGAGACTAGGTCGTCCAAATACAACACAGAAAAACTACTACGTAAGGCAAATTGCCCAAGTTACCCCAGGAAACCAGCTCTATTATTTCAAGCCAATGGCCACACAAAAACACAAACTTACACAAGCATTTCTAAACAACATGTTCAAAGCTTTCAGTGATGAATGAATCCAACACTTAAGAGGAGCCAGGTTCTATGGAGGTCATCGCATCTGAATTAGTAATGCTCATTTCCAGGTCGCCAACAACCTGAGGCAGGTTAGCCGATGCACCAACAGTAGAGGAAGGCAAGACTTCAAGAGCATTACTAGCATCTTCGAGCACGTCGTTCCTTCAACCACCCAAAGCCCCACGTTCATGCTCCTCTTGCAACTTTTCATATTTTTTCTCCAGCTCCTGCAGGTCAAGGCGCATGTCATCATATACCTCCTTAGCTTGTAGTGTGACACTTTTGCACTTCTCGACGAACTCGTTCGCCGTGATCAGCTTTCTTTTCAACTCATCCACCTCGTTCACAGCCAACGTCTTCTCCAGAGTCGCCGAAGTAAGCTACACTTTCAAAGCATCCAGTTCCTTCTTCTCATACTGTTGCACTTCTCGAAGAGATGATAGCTCGTCCTTCAAGGACTCGACATCAGTCTTCTCCATCTCAGTGATCTGAGTCGTTGTTTTCAATTTTTGGTACCCAGAAAGGATCTTTATCAGTGAGATCACGTTGTAACATCATTACCAAGCAACAATATGAAGTAAAGCAAAGAAAAATCAGCCACAACAAAATTAACACGTACCAAGCAGAATGCCTTATCCATCTCCCTCAAGTTTTCTTTCAACTCCTTTGAATCTAAATCTTTCCTGTCACCATCCAATGCCATTCCTTCCAATAAACAGGCTGCTACAGATGCCGACTTGTAGCTACAGTCTGACCTCTTAACAAGTCGTTTCTTGCCAGAAACATCATCTATATATACAAAGTTACGCTCTAGCTCATCTCTCCCAGTACCAGAATAACCCTTACCAGGCTCCTTAACAACAGCCTTTCCCTTCATTTTACCAGTAGTAGTCCTCGCAACCCTGGTCGGCGCAACTTTAGTGGTCTCATGGCCCAGAACGCTACTAAAATCGACCTTAGTCCTCGACCTCGAGCTATGAGCGGCCTTCCCGCCAGTTCGCCCGCCACCACCAGATCCCGAGCTACCTCCCACTACAATATCAGCCGCTCTAGAGACCTTGGCAGCTCTGGACTCAGGCTCATCAACCTTCCTCTTCAAAAAGCGATTTCGCTCATGCGGAATGATCGACATGTCTTCCAGATCATAGGGTGTGCTTTCATGCCCCCTTCTACCTCCAGTTCCAGAGCCCCCAGCACCACCCACAGGTCGCCCATGCCCAGGACGGTTCCTTCCCCTATCTTCCCTGGTCCTAATGCCGCTGTTTTCCCTCTCCATGCTGGAATCAGTAGATCGATCACGGTCAACTTGGCCTCGCGCCCTTTTCTTCTGCCTCCTTCTTTTCGCCCTGATCTAATGACCTCCCCTTTCAACAAAGTAGCTCGCTACTTCTGGCAGTATCTCCTGGTTCTCAGCTCGAGTCAATCTAGCAAACCTCTCTATCACCCCACGCTCAATTAGCCTCTTAATCACGACCTCTGCAAAAACAAAATAGACACATATCATATCCCAAATCAATATTCAAAACATCAACACAAAAAACCAACACCCACCAACAAAATTACAAACCCTAGTGTTCACATAGAACCCCCAGGCACACACAATAATTCCCAATCATAAGCAACGACCTCCTCTCCTAAGGCTCATTGCTCACACCGTCCAACACACTGGACTTGCTTGTCAAGGTTTGCAAGCTAAAGTTGTTCACCCGAGATTGCTTCATAGTGAAGTGCTCGATAATATCTACAACTCCAATGCGATATTCTCCACTCCCGTTCAGTAGGTCGAATACCCTAAACAGTCTCCAAGTATTTCCAACGAACTGACAGGGCGCTTTCTTACAAAAATTCAGAAACTCACACACCAGCTTGGAGAGCGGTATCTATCACACCCTGAATTTCGACAGAATTCGGAAAAACAATATTTGCTCCCGACTCTTCGATTTTATATAAACGCTCCATTATTATATATGTGAGATGCTACTATGAGGTAGTATAGTATTGGTGAATATTTTCCCACGGGATAGTGGCTTAGTGCAATAATATATTGGCACGTGAAAGAATGAAAGGTGTTATGAAATGTATTGAGATATTTCTAAATAGTGTAGCTTAGTGCAATAATTAATTGGCATGCACATGATATAGTGAAATTATTCTGAGATATATATGTCTGACACTTGAATAAATTACGTAACGAAAATCCTAGAATCTAACTACCACAACTCATGGGATTTGCCTTGGTGATGGGTGTATGTGATATGATTGGCCCTTCTGGTGTTTCAGTGAATCTGAATGGCCCTTCGGGCGTAAGTAATGTGATTGGCCCTTCTGGCGTTTCAGGGAATCTGAATGGCCCTTCTGGCGTAGCCGAATAGTGGGTTGATTATTCCGTTCACAAAATTAGAACGAGACGTGCAATATTTTATGCCGAATAGTGGCAGTACGCACATAATGGCTTTCGTGTGAGGGTTATCCGGTGTGCGGCATCCCGCTCAGGGTAGTTACGCACGGAGTGGTTTATTATGTGAGGGAAGGTATGTGGATGTACATGTTTGGCGTTGGGTAGCGATTGTGGTAGCCAGGGAAACTAGGTAAGACATAGATACGACGTGATTTTAGGGACACACAAAGAAAGCCTTAATTAATATAATTATGGTAATGTGTTGGTTAATGATGTATCTTTAGATAGATGATTGTATATGGTTTTGCAGAAGTGTGGGTCAAACTAATTACTTGGGCAGAGACGACCCACTCTGTAATTGAGCATGAAATGCGGTAAGTGTAGAATATGTTTGGCTGGTTATTAGTTTAGTTATAACCTAAGGCGCCTCGTGGAGGAACTAAATGCATTTTTATTATGCGTATGGTTTGTTGTGTGGTTAGTGGGAAGTTAAGGCACCTCAGTGGAGGAACTACCTGCCTTACTTATTGTAGTTAAGAATGTCGTATTAGTTGTTGGGAGTTAAGGCGCCTCGGTGGAGGAACTAACTGCCTTATGGATTGTGTATGTATATGTATAAGTATATGTTGTATTCTAGAACTACTCACACCAACATTTTTATAATGCTGACCCGATTTGCATGTTTGCTTATCGGGTGTGTTCATTAAATGAACATAGTTGATAACTATTGACAGGTTTAGTGTTGAAGAAGGTTGGTTGCTCCTTGTGGTTTGCGTTAGCGTTGCATTTCAGGATATGTTTTGTTTTCCCTTGAGGTGATATAGATTTTCAGTCTAGACAATATTTTTTGTATTTTCAATTGTAATTTTAAATAAAGAGTTATTGAAAAGAGATTTGTAACCTAATCTTATTTGGGAATTTTTGTAATTAAGAGGACTTTTGTTTAATTGAAAATTTTTATTGGTTTTTAATTATCCACATATTTAAACTGTTTAGGGGTTTTTGAGAATTGAGAGTGTGTCACACCTCGAAGATCGAAGAGTCGGGAACAAATATTATTTTTCCAAATTCTATCGAAATTTGGGGTGTGACAGTATCCTCAGCCCCGCCCTCAGCTGCCCCTCACAGATAACTATCCCGTAGTTCGGGGGCACGAACATGTCATTAAAAGCCTCAACGTCCTCACCCAGTTCTTCGATCTCCAGCCCACTCACTTTTATACCGTACTCTTTCCTCAGATCGGCAAAAAAAAATTCAGCTCGTCTACCTACTATCCTAGGTGGTAAACCACTAGAGGTTGATGCTGCCTCACTGTTAAAACTACTTTCTACAGCCACAACAGTATTAGGCCTAGCTTCCTCCCTCTCACTCTCAAACCCAACTAATCCTTCTCTTTCTTCCTCAACATCATCATAACCCAGAGAAATCTCGCGAATCTCATCAGACCGTGTGTCATCAAAATTAGACATCTTCCTCTCACAACTCAAACCTACCACAAGGTTAAGTATAACAGACGACCTAACTATTCAACAGAAAAGCAAGAACAAAACAGAGGAATGGAAGAGCAATAATGGCAGAAGACTAACTTGAGAAGCTCTAAACGTAGTGTTTCTAAGGATGAAGCAGAAAATGACTCTTCAGTTTTTCGGATTTGGTTTTATGTGATCGATCTTTTAGTTCCCGAGGCAACTCATGATTACACCCTAAACCCTAGCCCACACGTCTACCAAAGACCTATCTTTTCAAAATCCCAGAAAAAGCGGCGACGCAGTTTCCGCCTCAACTGCTCAGATTCTTTCACGTGCCAGCCACGTGCCAATTATCAACCCACATCAGCTCATCATACAACACGAACCGACCTCCATAGAACAGTGGATATTTCCATTCACGCTAGTTTGTTTCCTCACTCATGCTCAACATGTGCCACCATTTTCTCTCAGCAGATCGCTTCAATGTACAGCACGACCTACTGAGGGGGGCGTGTGAGGGAGTTATAACACCCCGTATTTTTCTTTTACTTTTCCTATTACCAGAATAATAATAATAATAATAGGTAAAACAAAATAGGATAGATATTAGTAAAGATAGGAAACCCAGTAAGGTTAAAAGATAAACTTTCCTTCCTTGTTTTTAGGGGAGTTTGAAAATAAAAAGGAGTTCACACGGAGTTTTTAAAAAGGGAGAGAGTTTTACACAGAAAAAGGGGAGAGTTTTACTGAGAGAGGAAAATGAAGTTTTTCTGGAAATCTACGGATAGCTAGCCGATCCGGAAATCTACACTATACTAGGATAGCTAGAATACAATTTTATATCGTTTTGTTTATTCTCGAACCATGCGTCTACAAGTGAGTAGATATTTTTTGACCTTTTCCTTACCGTTGTGGTTATGATTGAACTATTGGATTTTGATGTTTAGTTTGGTGACTTACAACCTCTACTACACTATACTAGATTTCTGTCGAGAATACAAGTTTTATATTCTGTTTTGTTTTGTTTATTCTCGAACCATGCTGCATATTGAAACTGTTGAAACTTTGTGTGATGGAACTGTCGAAGCCTTATGCTTGTTAATGGTGAATTGACCAGGGTTGACTTTGACCAGTTGACCCAGTTTAACCTTTGACTTGATTATGAATTAGTCTATTATGATAGGTCTAGGGCTATTAGCGTGCTTGGCTTTAGGCTAAGACCTTTCTATATATACGTGGGTACGTGTATTAACTACTATATAATATTTCAGCCTTTTATGATATACAACGCTATGACACTTAGACATCAATCTAATTAATAACGCGTAAACAATAATACGTGAAACAAGTTACTCCTCCGTTCTCTGAAACAACCTATGCAATAAAGTTCAATAATGCGTAAACAGATTTACCACACCCTTTTTGAATCTCTCCATGCCTCAAGTTTTGGAAATGAGATTTTATGACTGAAGATGTCATGTGATAGGTGGGCATTTATTGAATATGACATAAATGGCCCGTTAGCATTATAACTGGGTATTCATTGACAGTGCCATGAATGACCCAGGTATTCATTAACTGTGTCATGAATGACCTAAGGTACCTAGGTACTAAAGGATGGGTGTATAAGAAAATTAATTAATAAGAGAAATTGATTTGATGGTGCGGGTGTGCTTGGACTTGCATTTGAATACTTATAGGATATCTACATATGTTGTTTAGAATTTCTAACTTTCGTTTACAGGAGGGTAGGACTTAATAATATTTTGTGCAGGGACGCTGTCCTACCCTTATACATAAGTGGATATCGGTAAAATTTAATTCAATTACTAAGTTATTAAGATAAGTTATTATAATGAGTTAATAGAATGGAAGTCTTGCTTAGGAAGAAACTATGCTGGTTGAAATGACGGAAGTACCTATCTTCCAAGCTGAGAATGATTAAATTATGGGTACATATAAAGTGTGGTTTGGATAATTAAAGTATGGAATTGATTTTATGTTGTTAGTCTACTCATACCAGCAAATTCCATTTTGCTGACCCATGTTTGCTTTGTTTTGGCAACGTGAGTGTGTTCTTGGGAACATAGGTGGAAGGCAGTGGAACCACAGCGTTTGATTTGGATTTGTTTCTGGAGCAGTCCCGGAGTTTATTTTATTAGGTCTGATCGTTTTGGAAGTATGTAATAACATAGTTTCATATTCATATGACATGAGAATACAATGTTGATGACCTATTATTCTTAGAGTTTTATATTGATGATTTTTGGACGGAAGATAGTCTTTTAATAAAGTGATGGTTGAGAAATTTTGGAGATATTTTGTTGTTAAGTTGATTCTTTATGATGTGGGTTTTCGGTTTTGGCATGTGTTGTATCCACCCCGTCATAGCCTGGGTTTTTAGACAATTGAACATAGTGATGTTTAAGATATTTATATTTCAAATATTCACTTTGTAATTGTTTAGAAATTCAGGGTGTGACAAGAGTAATATTCTTATGCAGGAATATCAAGCACGTGCTCAGCATAGCAGAAATACCATACCAACCTCTGACTTCAGAGTGACCTACATAATTAGCTCACACACCCGAGCTACGAGATCGCTCTAGAACAGATCAACTTACACCTTCTCGTGCAGAGCGTTCTATCTCGTGACATAGCCTACCTTCTAGAAGCAATCATTGCCAAAGCCGTACTTGCACATTCCATTACCGCAAATTACGAACCACTGTAACCACGCCCCATCATTACAGATCGAATTCCTACCAATGCCATACTCACACTTCTTCACAATCTCCACCATACATGTGTGTTTGTCAGTCCACATGTTGGATAGATCTCCACGTTCACCAGCTATAAATACCCCCTACATGAACTACGCCAGACCTGATTCTTCTCTCCCCCCAGAATCGAGAGATAGATCGTGGCGATTAAACAACAACGAACTCGGTCTTCCCCATTTCCAAACCCATTCTCTTCCCCTATCACATTTGTAAGGGATAACTAAAATGCTCCATTACATTGGCGCCATCTGTGGATGAAGCAGAAAATGACTCTTCAGTTTTTCAGATTTGGTTTTGTGTGATAGATCTTTCAGTTCCCGAGGCAATTCATGATTACACCCTAAACCCTAGCCCACACGTCTACCAAAGACCTGTCTTTTCAAAATCCCAGAAAAAGCGGCCAATGCAGTTTCTTCCTTAATTGCTTAGATTCTCTCACGTGCCAATTATCAACCCACATCAGCTCATCATACAACACGAACCGACCTCCATATCACAGTGGATATTTCCATTCACGCCAGTTCATTTCCTCACTCATGCTCAACACGCGCCACTGTTTTCTCTCAGCAGATCACTTCAATGTACAACACGACCTACTGAGAGGGGGTTATGTGAGGGAGTGATATTCTCATGCAGAAATATCAAGCACATGTTCAGCATAACAAAAATACCATACCGACCTCTGACTTCAGAGCGACCTACATCATTAGCTCACACACCCGAGCTACGAGATTGCTTTAGAACATATCAACTCGCACCTTCTCGCGCAGAGCGTTCTATCTCGTGACACAGCCTACCTTCTATAAGCAATCATTGCCAAAGTCGAACTTGCACATTCCATTACCGCAAATTACGAACCACTGTAACCACTCCCTATCATTACAAAATTCCTACCAACGCCATATCCACACTTCTTCACAATCTCCACCATACATGTATGTTTGTCAGTCCACGTGTTGGATAGATCTCCACGTTCACTAGCTATAAATACCTCCTACATGAACTACGCCAGACTTGATTCTTCTCCCCCCCAGAATCGAGAGATAGATACGTAGGCAGTTCATTCAACAACGAACTCGGTCTTCCCCATTTCCAAACCCATTCTCTTCCCCTATCACATTTGTAAAGGATAACTAAAACGCTCCATTATATGTGGAGCTCAACAGAGCAATAAGAAATGCATTAGAAAAGGCTGATAATCAACTTTAATTAAGAAGTTGGAAACAAAAACTAGGTTCCAGGCCACTAAATTTTTTACGTTCTTAATTCACTTTATTTCATTATTTATTCTTCACATTTTATTTTGTTTGTCATCGGTTATGGATCCTCGATCTTCAAGATGTCTCCAAATTTATGCATGGATGCTAAACTAACCCAATCAAAATTTTTGATTTAAATTGACAACCTACCAAGACAACCAAATCTCTCAAGAGACCTAACTTCACTTCAAATACTCTGTTTGCTAAATTTGCTAACTATGACTAACGGAGCCAGGAACCTGGATGGAGTTGCAGTTCACAAAGAAGAACCTACTTAATGGAACAGTTACATTGTCTAGATCATATTTACGCTAAACAGAGGTCAAGCCCACCGTATTTAGTTAGACATTAGGCGTCTAGCCCTAATAGAAATCATTGAATGCCAGCTAACCATACTTGTAAAACCGAAATCTCATGTAATCCTTAGTTCAAGGCTATACCAATTCTCCCTGCAAGAAATTGGGCCCGAGGCCCATTTTCGAGTGAAAATAACTTTCACAACTAGCGTTTTTTTAATCACTCTCAAGGACAAATTTTGGGTGAAAATAACCTATAAGGACAAATAGTCCGGATTTGAAATAAATATTTTCCGATTTTACCTTTTATGTCGTTTTGCTATGAACAATGAGTATTCATAGTTTATGTTGATGTATGAACAATGATTGCTCGTTCATACCTAAATA
This sequence comes from Coptis chinensis, assembly GCF_015680905.1. Classification (NCBI taxonomy): domain Eukaryota; kingdom Viridiplantae; phylum Streptophyta; class Magnoliopsida; order Ranunculales; family Ranunculaceae; genus Coptis; species Coptis chinensis. Next base: position 89,889,315 of record NC_141458.1, on the reverse strand, counting down.
GGTGAACGTACCTCATGCAATATATTAATGTATGAACAATGATTGTTCATAGCTCATGTTGAGGTGATTGTTTATACTCCAATAGATGTTCTTACTGATCATACATTATATTGAGGTATGAACAAGAACAAACAGTGATTGTTCATAGCTTATGTTGAGGTATGAACAAGTTCATACTATATACACCGGGTCATTTCAATTCGGTTGGGCCGGACCGTTTGCACTAGGGGTATACTTGACTTTTCATATACCCGAGCCGTTTTTAATTTTGCGTCAAGGGTATACTACTTGACCTTTTATCTACCAGTCCTTGTGAGTGATTAAAAAAAAACAATGGTTCTGAGTGTTACTATATTTCCCCCAATCTGTCCTGGAGAGTCACTTGAAATTTCATAAGTAGTGTTATTTAGTGCACTTGAAATTCCACCAACACTATTATCGTACCACGTACTATTTTTTTGTGTTCCACTACCATCACATTCTGACTTAGCTTTCTCCACCATGATTAAATCATTACCCATTTCCTTAACTCCCACCATTGTTACTCCCCTTCTTCAACCTTTCGCTTTGAATCTAGCTATTAAAAAATATAATTCAAGAAAACTACTAATAATTGTTTTAATAGTATTACATAATGTCTTAATGGGAAATTACAATGTAAATTTTATCAAATAAAAATAAACAAGGGTACCGAATAAACAAATTCATAGTAACAACATTTAGCGTCATAAGCAGTGTCATTTAGAGTATTCCCAATACAAGCGAGAGTTTTTCACCTCCATGTAGGCTCAATTTCTCTTGTTTCCTACCGTTTTGGTGAAAAGTAAGGTGAGACTGTCCAATGCAAAGGTGAGTTTGAATCTCAGATGGAATGTTTGATACAGAATGTTTGATTCCGTCTGAATGTAAAAATCGAAAAAACGCACCGGAAGGATCCGTCTGAAGTTTTAAAAAAAAAACCGAAAAAACACACGAGACGGAGTGAAACATTAAGTCCAAAAAAAAAATACCGAAAAATTTTTAAAAAAAATACACGAGACGGAATAAAACATCCCGTCCGAAGTTCACAACTCAGCTACTTTATCTGTAGCAATTGCTACTCTCGTTTTCACTTAGTCACAACTGACCGACTTTGTCACCCTTGCATTGGACAAGGGTTTTTTCCCAAAAAAACAGTGAAAATTGTCAATTTCCCTCTATAGTGATTGTGATTGGGAATGCTCTTAGTGCATTTAAAATCCCACCAACACTATTACCGTACCACTTGTGTTTCATCACTGCCATCACATTCTGACTTAGCTTTCTCTACCGTACCATGATTATGGAAAAAAAAAATTCCTATTTCCTTACTTCCACCACTGTTTCTCTTACCCCCACCCCACACACTTCCAAACACAATAAAAATTACAATCTTAAAAAAGAAAAATGAACAAAAGGTAAAGAAAATTTAATTTAATTTATTTATTTTGATAAGATGGTATATGTAGATGATAAGTGCATAGTTGAAGATTTTGAATTTGTCAAAATTTCGTTTTTCCAAAAACCGGAATTTTAGGCGAAATCCAATATATTCCGACAAGATTGCAAAATCTAATTATCTTGACCCTATATTTATATTTCGACACTACTTCGTTTTTTATTCAAAATTCCGGTGAAATTCAAAAATTCCGTTTGAAATTGTGATTGTGAACACGGATAAGTGAGTTGTTATCTTGAAATCTTGAATAGGGTGTAGAGAGAGAAATGATTGATTTTTTGTTCTCAAATTTGAGAGAGAGAAGAGTGACTATCTATTGAAAACAAGGGTAGAATAGACATTGTCCAAGTTAAATCCACTGAACCCAACCCAAAACCAAGTACGAAAAAGTAGCCGGCAAAGTGCAATAATGCTAGAACAATCATTTCAAATTTGCACAAACCCATAGCAGTCTTGCTCAAATTTAATTCTTTAGCTGAAAATTCTCTTTTCCTCTATTGTCATCTCAGTACACAAGAAATGACTGATTCACTTGTTTGTGCTCTGTTGGAACAATTAACTTTTATCATCCGAAGAGAAGTTGAGAAAGAAGTGAAACTAGTGGTGGGTGTTCGTGAAGAAATTGGAAAACTCAGTTATGCACTTGGTATGCTCTAAGATGTGCTTGATGATGCCGAGGAGAAACAAATTAAGGAGAAAGTAGTCAAGCGTTGGCTAGAGAATCTCAAAGAAGTAGTCTATGACGCTGATGATATATGTACTTACAGATTTCTCTACCCCTGATCTTACAGGTCTTTCTCCAGAAATAGTGCTCACTCTCACTGACCGGCTGAACCCGAGTGGGTTGCCTACGTACCCCTTCTTTGGGGGATCAAGCCGAACCGTAGTTCCTCCTTTTTCCCTCTCCTCTCTTCTCCTTTATATATCTTCTAACCACCCCTTTTCTCTAACCGCTCTCCGCTCCCTTATCCCCTGATCCTCTTTCTCGCTTCTCTCCACTAACTATCCAACTGTCTCTTGATATATCACCTTTGCTATCGTACTCCCGTATGCCCCTTCACTATTCCGCCTCCCTTTGGGTCACTGAAATCCCACTGGTCCCTATGCCCCTCCAAATTCCGCGCCCCTTACATGACTCGTAGACTGGATCACGTGCTCCCTCTTTCTTTTACCTCACCTGCCTCGGTCCCGAAGACATGTCACCTTGATGGTCATGAATTAGGCTGATACAAATGCCCCCTCTCAGGTCCGTCGACAAAGCCGGTGGACCCGAAGACCTTGATTCACTCTCACTCTTACTCTCACTCTTCCACTCAACATATTGTCCACGAAGGGTCTCATCCCCTTCGCACTTACTCATGGAACTCGATATCACGTCCACAAATGGACTCGTACCCTCTATTTCTCTTTTTTCGAACTCAATAGTATTGTTTCTTCTGGATACGCTGCTTACTCCCAATTGCAGTTTGGAACTCCGGCTTGCGGAAGGCTCATCCCCCCTGCTGTCTCTGCTATGGAATCGAGTATGATAAGGGGCAACTCAACTTGCCACCATGTTTGATTCGGGTCTCATGTTGAAATAGCTCAGTTGGCTCAATTGGAATAGCGTGTGGCTGTTAACCACAAGGTCGAAGGTTCAAGCCCTTCTTTCGATTCGTTATGCATTGAAGCCATTTAATCTATTAGAAAAGTTAATATGAATATCCTTTTCATAATCTTTGAAGTGGCTATCTTGATTTTCATCCAAGTTGTTGCACTCATTTCCCCTGCCGCCTTAGTTTAGCTGTGAAGACAGCTAGGGTTGCCCCCAAGTTGTCTACCACCGCGGAGGGATTAATCCCCTTGTTCTCTTTGGTTAGCTGTGAAGCTAGATGGGGGCGGCTCAATTTGCCCCCAGTTTGATTCGGACGTAAAGTCCATGAAGAACTCTCATCCCTTTATTTTTATGCATTTGTGAAGCTATTTCGTGGTTGCCCCGGTTTGATTGAGTCGTGCGGTCCACGAAGGGCTCTTTTTCCCCGCTCTCTTTGATCGGTTTGTGAAGCCAGGATGGGGCAGCTCAATTTGCCCCAAGTTTGATTCGGACGTTTAGTCCGCGAAGGGCTCCTCCTCTGTCTTTGATCGGTTGTGAAGCCCGGATAGGGGCAGCTCAATGCCCCGGTTTGATTCGGGACGTTTAGTCCGAAGGATCCTCCCCTCGATGTCTCGCCTGGAATGGAGTCGATGAAGGGGCAACTCAGCGATACCCCATGTTTGATTCGGATCTCATGTCCCAGGAGGGCTCATCTCTCCCGTTATCTAGGCTCGGAGTGTAGTCGATGAGGGACAACTTCGGCTTTGCCCCACGTTTGATTCAGATCTTATGTCAGCGGAAGGCTCATCCCCCGTTGTTTATGCTTTGGAGTGGAGGCTGACGAGGGGCAACTTCGGCTTTGCCCCACATCCGATCTGGACCACGAAAGATCTGCGGAGAGCTTCGTCCCCCGCTCTCATTCACCCCCGCGACACATCCATCGAAGGTCTCTCCGCTCTCTTTTGAATGCACATCCGGGGACAACTCGGCTTGCCCCATGTTTAATTCGGACACGAGGGTCAGCGGAGGGCTCATCCCCCCCGCACCACTCCGCTCTCTTTCGGAATGCACATCTGGGGATAGCTCAGCCTGCCCCATGTTTGATTCGGACATGAGGGTCCACGGAGGGCTCATCCCCCCCACTATCTCTGCTCTGGAGTGGAGTCTGATGAGGATCCGCATATCCTATCATGCTCGAGGCTTCGGACAAGAGGGTCTGGGACAGCTCTGTCTGCCCCACACACGATGTTTGGACACGAGGGTCCGCGGATCCTATCCCGCTCGAGGCTTTGGACACGAGGGTCCGGGACAGCTCTGCCTGCCCCACACGCGCTGTTTGGACACGAGGGTCCGCGAAGGGCTCATCCCCCCCGCTGTCTTTGTGGTGGGGGCTGCTCAGTTCGCCCCCACGTTGAATTCGGACCTTATCGTCCGCGAAAGGCTCATCCCCTCCGCTATCTCTCATACTAGAATAACGTTGTGGCATTATCTTCTGAAATCATCTTACCATCTGTATTCGGGAGCTTCACTCCGTCGATCTCAGTCCCAAACTCCGGATCTCTTTGTTCCTCTGGATTTCCGAGTTATATACAAGTAATTCAAGATATGAAACAAAACAACATCATTTCTAACTCACTCAAATTATGTGTCCACTTGTGACTAAGAGTGACCATTATAACTCCATGCATAACGCAAGTACCTATTCAGATCAATAATTGAAAGCTTTACCAAAACACCTAGGGGCTAAGCCTCTCTCGCCCCACCACAATAAATATATGTAGGCATGCACCTATAATTAAATACCCATATCAGTCTTAGCTATGAACTATGAATCTACAAAGGCGCCAGGTAAGAGAAAGTGTACTGAAATTGAAATACTAATTGTGTGGCCCGAACTCTAGCAACCATCTCAGTTTAGCAATACCCACTGAGCCAACTTAATAGTTTAGCAATACCCACTATATATCTCAGCAGCCACACCAGTGTGTGTTGTAATGTGTAGTTCCTGCACCAATAGGACTGAAGAAGAAACAAGGCATAAGGGCATAACTAGCAGACTTCATGTTAGCCTACCGCACCACTTAACTTAGTCAATTCTATGATAACAAGAGAATTGAAATGCAATACCAGCACGCTATGGGTACATTATGTAACGACCTTGATCCCTACGGGCTTAGCAAAGAAAACAAGAGCCAGCATAACATGAATTACTCAGCAACCAACAACAAGATGTAAATACGCCTAAAAATATATCATCTCACAATGTATAAGCTCACCTGGAAATGAAACACGGGGTTTAGAAACTACCTTGAGTCTACACGCGACTGATGGTTCTTAAAGCATACCCGAAATCACTGTCGTGCACTGAACTTGTAAGCACCGCAACTCATCCCACAATCCTTCTGCCGCTCATTTCTACCGGCACCTTCACACCCTTTTCTACGTATCCGCTACATCGAGACTAGTTATGAGCCGTCGTCTCATGAGATTGATTCCAAACAGCTAATGACCGTCTCTTATTGGTTGATTTACCCAAAACCCAAGGTCTCTTAAGCATATAGTCGAACACTTGAATACTTTCATGTACACGTTTCCGACGTCTTTCTAGCTGAAATCATCATTCTCTTTTCTGCCACTCGGTTGTTCGTCATCTTCTTTTGTGTCAAGAACCGCGATATAACAAGAACCACGATGCCAAATAATCAAAAGAAGGAGAATACAAATCAGCAAGACCGATTACATCTCTAACTTGATTAAGTTTTTCATTATTGGCAGCAATAGAAGGTGTCCCTTCATTCTTTGAGGTATCGAAAACAGAAAGTCCAAGTCCACATATACCCATCACAAAATCTGAATTACCCCATACTGAGATATTGCTTTGAGTAATGAGAGTGTGAATTGGACTCTGGCGGTATATGTGTTGACAAGTCTTCCTTTTACGCAATGAGAACTGTTGCACACATGATCGACCCAATTCATTCACGCCAATCTTCCATTTGTGCATCCAAGAAAGATAGAGTCCCCACAAGTTGTTATTCTCTTTATACTCAAGCAAGTTTGTAAATGGGTAAGAACTCCTTCATCTGAATCGACTAACCCCATTGTATACTACAACAATATAACCGGATGAATTTCCATATGACATCACGACACACCCAAGATAATAACAAGAAAAAGGAAAATTTCAGCCACGGGTTTCTTATGAACTCTTCTTATCAACCACTGGAAATGGGTGAAAATGAATCCAACCCCAGTGATCCAAAAACTCCCTAACCAGCTGCCTCGCACCCAACTCTCCAACTGTCGGCTCAGACAAATCTTTAGACTCAATTTGCTTCTTCGGGTAGTTATGATACTTCCTCATGATCGCATTTCTAATCTCCACATAACCATTAGGTGTTCGCTTCTCCGACTTCCCACTAAAGAACGAAGGCAATCCCCGCTTCTCAATCCCATGAGTTTTTGTCCATGAAAACCACGCTGTAGGAGTAAGAACAACATGAACATTAGACTGACGAGATCTAATAACCTCAAATTCATCCTCGATAGCCCGACATCATAACTCCCTTCTTATTTTTCTTCTCCTTCTCCCCATTCTTCTTTGGTCGCAGATCCAACGTTTTCGACCCATTCTCTCTAGACATCTTTGATCCATTCGAAGGTTTCCCATTCACTAACCCCAACTCCAACAACCGATCACTTTCTCAAAATTTTCCCAACGAAACAATAGCAATGGCCCATGCTAAAATCGACTGGAAAGAAACCCCAAATGCACATGTAATCAAAGCTGACGTACCAGGGCTGAAAATGCTAAAGTTGATGAAGTCAAAGCTAGTATGGAAAATGGGGTGTTGACTGTTACTGTTCCTAAAGAAGCTTGGAATTGTTTGATGCTCCGCCTTCTGCTGCTTTCTTCTGCTTCTGCGAAGATATTTGCCAAAAACCAAAATACCTCGATCTGGAAAATCGAACAGTGTAACCTTTTGTTTCTGGTCCCCACAGACGGCGCCATTTGTACTTACAGATTTCTCTACCCCCGATCTTACAGGTCTTTCTCCAGGAATAGTGCTCACTCTCATTGACCGGCTGAACCCGAGTGGGTTGCCTACGTACCCCTTCTTTGGGGGATCAAGCCGAACCGTAGTTCCTCCTTTTTCCCTCTCCTCTCTTCTCCTTTATATATCTTCTAACCACCCCTTTTCTCTAACCGCTCTCCGCTCCTTATCCCCGATCCTTTTTCTTCTTCTCTCCACTAACTATCCAACTGTCTCTTGATATATCACCTTTGCTATCGTACTCCCGTATGCCCCTTCACTATTCCGCCTCCCTTTGGGCCACTGAAATCCCACTGGTCCCTATGCCCCTCCAAATTTCGCGCCCCTTACATGACTCGTAGACTGGATCATGTGCTCCCTTTTTCTTTTACCTCACCTGCCTCGGTCCCGAAGACATGTCACCTTGATGGTCATGAATTAGGCTGATACAATATACTTGACGAGTGGAACACTAGATCTATTATTTCACAAATTCATGGAGTTGATGATGATGTTGTTAATGGTGGCATATGCAAGAAGGTACTTTCCTACTTGTTCTCTCCTTGTTTCTGTTTTAAAGATGTTGTTGTTCGTCATGATATTGGTCATAGGATAAAAGAAGTGAGAGAGCGATTGAATGTGATTGTCGAAGAGAAGAATCAATACCACCTCATTGCAAGGCGAAGCCAGGACAGACCTCGACAACTAACTAGCTCCCTTATCGATGTACCAGAGGTATATGGTCGTGATAATGATAAAGCATATATAATGGGGATGTTGTTCAGTGATAGTAGTAGCCAAGTAATGTCAGTCCATGTCATCTCCATAGTTGGAACCGGGGGATTTGGCAAGACAACACTTGCGAAACTTATTCTCAATGAAGAGAAAGTGACGACAGCCTTTGAGAAGAGGATGTGGGTGTGTGTTTCCGAGCCATTTGATCGTACAAGGCTTGTTAAGGAAATTATTGAGCAATCTGGAGAAAAAATCCCAGATGTGGTTGGGTGGGATGCTCTTCACAAGTGTTTGTGCAAGTCACTCAGAGGAAAGAAGTTTATTTTAGTCCTAGACGATGTTTGGATAGAAGATGCCAATGATTGGAACCCTTTGAAGCTTGCTCTGGATGGTGGTGCTTCTGGTAGTAGAGTCTTGATCACAACACGTAATGAGAAAGTTGCACTTATGATGGGCTCTACCCAAAACTATAAGTTGGGGGGATTGTCTAAAGATGATAGCTGGTTGTTGTTTAGACACATCGCATTTCAGGAAAGAGAAGAAGATCTTAAGAAAATAGAAGATATTGGTAGACAAATTGCTGAGAAATGCAATGGGGTCCCTCTCTCTGTCAAGAGTTTAGCAAGCCTTATGCGTTTTAAAAAAACCAAAAAAGATTGGAATGATGTTTTAACAAGTGAAATCTGGAGTATGAAAATTGTTGAAAAAGATATTTTACCTTCTCTCTTCTTGAGCTATTATCCTCTGCCCTCAAATTTGAAGCAATGTTTTGTATATTGTGCGATCTTGCCTAGAGATACAAAAATATGGAAGGATGAGTTGGTGAAGTTATGGATGGCACAAGGTTTTCTTGGTTCAGAAGGAAGCAGAGATCTTTAAAAAAATGGAGAAGAAAATTATGATGATCTAGCAATGCGCTCATTCTTTCAAGATTTTGATAGAGATTCGGATGGCAATATCACAAGTTGCAAGATGCATGATCTTGTTCATGATTTTGTACAATTTCTGTCACAGAGTGAATGTTGCATTCTTGAGACAAACGGTACAAAATTTGATGAAAGCAAAGTTCGTCATTTAGCAGCAATACAAGGTTTGGAGAATTCCTCAGTTTACTTGGCAAAGAAGTTGAGAATGTTTTTGATGCTTGCTAGACGAGCACGCCGTACAGCTCCGATTGAGTTATATCATCAATTGACATGTCTCAGGACATTGAATTTAAGCGGTTGTGAAGACATCGTGGAGCTACCAAATGAAATTGGAAGGTTACTGCATCTAATATACCTTAATTTATCATATACAGAATTGTCAGAGTTGCCGGAGACTGTATGCAATTTGTACAATTTACAAACTTTGCAACTTATCTATTGCACAAATCTCCAGAAACTACCAGACGGCATTGGGAAGCTATCTAATTTGAGACACCTTGAAATAAATGAAACTCATGATTTGGGCTACTTGCCACGCGGAATAGGTAGACTGGGCTTCCTCTTAACATTAAGATGGTGGGAGCAAGGGATGCAAAATAGGAGAACTAAAACATCTCAATTTTCTGCGAGGACATTTAGAAATTATCGGATTGGAACGGGTGGGGGGAATGAATAAATTGGAAAAGAAGAAGGATCTTCATGGATTAACTCTAAGATTTCGAAACACGAATGAAAGTGATGCTGAAAAGATAGAAAGTGTTCTCAAAAAAATCTTCAACCGCATGAAAATCTGGAAGAATTGAGAATAATTGGGTATCCGGGTCTCCAGCTTCCCCATTGGCTGACAAGCGCATCCAATCTAGTCACTTTGACGCTTTACTTTTGCAAAAACCTGAGGGTATTGCCGGATCTTTCAAAACTCAAATCTCTGGAAACCCTCAAGTTGTGGTACTTGGATAAACTGGAAGAGTGTGAGGAGATGGTTCCAAGTAATAACCAAGGAGAAGGAGATATCCAGTTGCCCCGTCTCCGTGAAGTTATCATTCAATATTGCCCCAAGTTAAAAGTAGTACCGCACTACATTATGATTTCTCAGGCGTTGAAAAAACTGGAAATGCTCATCCCACAACAGCAGTTAAAGTCACTTTGCATTTGGAATTGCCCCAAGTTAAAAGTAGTACTGCACTACATGTCTCAACCAACTCACATCAATTCAAAGCTTGGATCTTTACAAATGTGAAGCCCTTGATTTCGAGCTCGAGGAGTTGAAGCACCTCACCATGCTTCAGGAATTGACGATTATTACAAGAATTGAAGCCGCAACTGACCTACTCTTCTCAAGGTATGATGAACTAGCTACCCTTCTCTGCTTTTCATTTTATTTCTTCAAAAATCTACTTGTAATTTGTTTTTGGTGAATTTAAGCAAACCATTTATATGTGTTTTATGCAATTCTTCATTTTGTATTCTAATTTTTCACCTTGTTACATTTTGCTTGTAATTTTAATAAATTTATTTCGATATATCTGCTTTGTATCTTTCTTCTAGAACTCCCTTTTTTGTATAAGGAGAAGTATTTTAGCCCTGTTTTAGTTTTGGATTGTTCTAGCCATGATGTTTTATTTTAACAGAGACAAGAGACGACCCATTGCACTTGTTTTAGTTTCTAGTGCGATGATGTGACCATTTGGAGGTTGTCAAAGCTTGAGATTTTTTTTTCAGTAAATATATTTCTATAACATTGGCAATATATATTATTTTGTGGACCTCGATATAGGCTCATTTGGTGTAGAGCAATAGTTTGCTCTGTGACTGGATTATAGCGAGAGCCAAAAAATGGTTCTGAGAGTTGCTGTTTTCCCCTTGATCTGTCCTGGAGTCACTCCCTGTATATTTCACCCAAATTTATACCCCCAAATATATCTGCTGAAAAGGCATATCCGAAATACAAACTACCTCTTCCTCAACTGACGCTGTTTCCGGCCATACTTTCCCAAATTATTCGCACTATTATTATTATATTGACATAAAAAAAGAAAAACAAAGGGTTTGCCTTTCAATCTCTGCGAGTTTTCATTTCGGAAGGCATGTTTTCTGTTTTGCTTTTTCTTTCTTTAATCGACTCCATACTACTTCAATACCAATAGAGAGAAGACTTCACCAAGTTATCATCGATGTTTCTATTTTTGTTATTAGTGAAACACCAATTCAAATAAGCATTGGGCGAGACAAAATTGACACATTGCCAAGCTCTTGAACCATCAAGTACGTTTTTTTTTTCTTCTCCATGTATTCGCTGAAAGTAATTGGGTAGAATACGAATTTCTTCTGTTCTTTCCGTTTATATTTCACTTCTTTTTCTTTTAGGAACCCAAGTATCAGCAGAGCATTTGTTCTTTCAATGATTGATATGAATTGGTTTAAATTTTGGTTTTTTTAGGAACTCTAGCAATCCTCTTTCTCATATCATAAGAAGATTAGTTTCGTTCTACTGGCCGTTAATAATTATTTGAAGATTGATGATGTTTTTTTTTTCATTGTTTTGGGTGTTATTTTTGTTGCCTATTGCAATTTCAAAATACCATGATTATGCCTTGCAAAGTTGGGTTTTGAGTGTGGTGCCATGGTTTTGGTTATCTTTTGCATGACCCCTTTGCAGAAGGAATGAAAAAGCATCTCTTGGCTCCATCAAGCGCAATAGGAGGTAGATGCGGTATAGGTTATTGGGTGGGTAATGTTGTTTTTCTATGAAATAGTTGCCACATGCTATGTTTCCATGTCGGATAAGGCTAGAGCAACAAAGTGAAACCAGTACTAGGTATGGTTCAATCTCTCAACTTTTGTTGTTTGTAGTTATGACATGGAGTGACATTTTCCGGGCAATTGCAGCAATGAAGTTCTATTTAAATGTTTCGTATTATATATATGCTTATTAAAAGAATGGGCAGTTCATGTACTTTTTGTGGTATTAGTTTGGTTTAGGACTTTAGATATCTATATGTGTTGAATCTTTGTGATCTATAAAGTAGAGAACAATGAAAAGAAACAAAAATAAAATTGCATAAGAGTGTTGACAAACATGGAATAGCTTGACTGATTTTTTCATTTTGTCTTATAAGTAGGAGATTTACTATGAACAAGTGAACAACCTGTGGTATGCATACTAGCAGTACCAAATGATGCCGCTATACATGGGTTGTTGAATGCTTTTTTGCACACTATTGAATCCACAAGTCATGCAAGGTCATTTTTCATCCATCCTCATACTAACATGCATGTGACCTACTAGCAATAAGAGTTTTTGGTTAATCAATTGGAATGCGTAGTCAATCAGCCCCATCATACTAAGAACTGTTAATTAGTATGTGTGAATTGGCTTGCATTTCTCTATTTTTTACGAGTGAATTAGTTTGCATTTCAACATTCTTTTACTTGGATTCATGTACTAGCGGGGTACTTACTTGAACGCACGCTTTTACACATTTTCAGTGTAGGATCCAAAGATTTTTTTAGCATATATCATTGATAAACTAATAATATTTTTTTTGAAATATTATGTAATTTATTGAAATTTCATGATGAAAAATATTGTTTTTACTCAGGTGAAATGTATGCAACTCATTGAGTTAGTGGATAACACTCCTCCAATTATTAGTTAATTTATTGACAGTAAAACCTCGAAGTTTGTCAACAATAGCATTCACATCATTATAGTATATGGATGAACATTCCAGCAGTCATCTCATACTACCTTCACTAGACACAAGTTTGTTAAATATAACGTTTACCACATACCGTCATTATAATTCCTAGTAGAGCTACCTGGACATCATGCACCTAGCAAGAAAACAAGATCAGTTTTCCTTTTGAACTTCGTACAATCTCTCATAGTTGTGTTGCTGTGCAAAAGAAATTATGCCAGGCAAAGAAATAGATTTTTTTTTCCAGATCTACCATTTCACAAATGACATTGTGAAATAACCCTCTTGGGATTGTTACTTAGACCCATTCTACAAGTGTATTTACACCAATTATGATTTTGTTATTCAGTGTTGTCTACCGTTTTTTTTTGTTGCATTTGACTCAAAGTAAACTTTGTATCTGCAACTTTACTGCTATTGCACCGATCAAACAAGAATTGACATTAGATGACAGCCTTTTTGTTTTTCTGTTGTTGTACTAAGAGGTCACGCACCCAACAAGAAGACAAATTGCATTATTGATAGGCTAATGCAGATTTAGTTACTGTGTGTTTTAGCAATGACAAACATCAACGCACTGCTTTTAAATGAAATATGATGTACTTCTCGATGTGTTAACTTTTGATCAAGTTTATTATGCTCCTCATAAATGTTACCTCTAATTCTTTTGGTCCCGTTTATGATGTTAACATCAACGCGCAATCCACGTATTGTTTTTTGGAGGTGATAATAAAATACAAATTCCTTATTACTTTGCAGTAAAATAATTTTTTAATAGTTTTCATTATTATCTGTTCTCATTGCCATCGTTTATATATGTATCCAAAAGTTAATGTGCAGTTTTGCTAGTATACAGAAATACAGAATAAGAACGACTAGACACACACACACACTCCTATTCCAGCAATCAACTACAACCATACAGTGGAAAGAGATGACTGGTAAAAACATTGAAACCTTTGACTGTATAACCAATTTCGACTGTGTACAGTGTACACCCACTTCTCCCTATATTTTTCTCTGGTTTCCATCTTTAAGAGTGGGTTCTTTCTACTTCATATACAAAAACTCTCTTCTGCAGCTTTGTCGAAAAGAATTTTATACCACTCCTAAGTCCTATCTAGGACTTACCTGAAAAATTCTGTTGTACCAAATCGAATGAAGGATCATGTGAAATATGTCATATTTCACAGGCTCTGGGTTCCAAAGAAAATGTTGCTGCACCCTCCTCACTCGCATCTGCAGTTTTTGATACTTCTCCTCCGGTATTGAAAGGAGAATATTCTTCAAGTTTGGAATGTTTTTCTCAGGGATTAAAACTGCAAATGCCTCCCAGTTTAAAACCTCAAAGAAGGGAGGCATGAAATTGTCTGATATAATCACAGGGACACATTCATAAAAGATGGCCTCAACCACTCTTGGGCTGTTAACCTCAAAACCCTTTGCGCAGATACAGTACTTGCTGTTCTTCATGTGCTGGACATAGTTTTCCCTGCTTTTGGTTCCACGACCCATATGGCTTGAGATTTTCATATCAGGGTCTTTGTTTTCCCAGTACTGTAGTAGGATAGGACGGAGATACCCATTTATGTCCCCAGCAAAAAAAGCGAGAATCTGCCTCTTAGAAGGAGGTTTTCCACCAAGATCTCTGAGAGGATTAGTTGCGCTACGCACATTAGTCTCTGGAAGAGACGTGTCTTTGCCAATTACAAAGCCTTCATTAACATCAGCATGGCAGAGTGCTCTAATGCACCTACTCATATGTAGCACCGTTTCATGCGGGGCCTGGGAAATACAGAGTTTATCAGAGACTACACGTGAAATTGGAGTTTCAGCTAAAAAAATGTGAAATTTAAGTCTGAAGGAGGCACGAGAAGTATACCCAATCATGACAAGCAACAAGAAAATGATCAGCTCCACCAGTTCTGTTCCAGAAAGGATATTTTGATGAGATCACGTCGTCTAGGTAATTCTTCAAGTATTCCACCAAGTTCTTACTACTGTGTGAATTAGGTACATATAAAAATAGCTCTAGCCTTCTTGTGCTAAAAGGCATATAGAAGAGGTTAGCTTTTCTAGGATCTGTTACCGAAAATTGTGTATTTCCTTCCATTTGTTTCATAAACCATCCCTCAGAAGCATAAATTCCCTTGGTTAATGGCTGGTGGAAGACGGGTCTTTCTCCTTCCCTGTAGGTGTATACTTTGAGCGTCTGTTCCATCAGTTCATAGCTCCTGCAAATATTTTTCATATTGAAGTCTTCATGTAAAGAGCTCTTCCATGGGGTAATCATTGTGTATTTGGGATTGTGCGAGATATGCATATCTTTAGAATCAACAAAACTCTCTAAAAACTGGAGCAAAACAGCTTAATTCTATAAAATAAGAAAAGATGATTGACGCGAAATCCAAAATACAAAAACTGACTTGGTCCTAATTATCTAACCAAACTAGTTATACTTAATTATGATTCAGTAAAACTGGTTTTACTTAAAAAAAAAAGACGCAGCAACATTCCTCAATAGCACGGATACTTATTCTTGTACCATTGTCACTGATCCTAATACCAGACTGATGAGCGAGTAATTATTGGATACAAAAGCATAAAACATGATATGGAGAGAAGACAATCCAGAAAGCATCATAAATCATAATTCTTATCCTTTATTTCTGTCGTCATTTTAGGTGCATTTTCTTTAAACCAGCTTAGTTTTAAACTTTTAATCAGTAACCCATCTCTCGGTACACTATCTGTGGCATGTAATGTGGATCATATCTTTATTGAGCCCCACAGGCCATAGAGAATTCCTTCTAAACTTTCTCCTTTCCACATATTTTCTTGGAGTGGGACACAAAACTCCCAGACGGTATGTCCCACAACAACTACAATATCACGTCAGTCCAATACAGCTTATAAATGATGGATATATTTCCTGTTGGTTTGTGATTGTGCTTCTACTTTTGTAAAGTACTGTAAATATTCAACTAAAAACCAATGATCATGCATAATTTATAAACTACCAACAACCATGGATGATTTCTATATGAAATTGATTTGAGGCATGTGTGTAAAGGAGGGTTTTGGTTTTCCTTTATATGCAATGAAGAGAGGAGAATGGGTTGAGGTTTTTTGGAGAGACCGAGTTCGCTGATGAGCCAGCTACCTACGTATCTTTTCTTAGTTTTTTAAGGGGAGAAAAGAATCAGGTCTCACATAGTTCAAGTATGTGGTATTTATAGGCCTAAGAGAGTGTTGATCTCTGAGACACGTGTACCCTCTTGTACATGTGTAGGGTGGAGATTATGAATGTGTGTTGGACTGGTTTTAGTATGAGTCGTGGGCTGATTGGAAGTTGGTGCGGTAGTCCCTATTTCCTGGTGGTGGGAAGTACAAATAAGATTTTGGTAATGATTACACCTTGTGGTGTTTTTGTCTGAAGCGTTCTGTCTCCAGCCGTTTGTTCATCCTGAGACATCCTTGAACGAGCTTAAGCGTACCACCTACATGAAGGGAGCTGCTCACAAATCGGATCTTGGGGGGTCGATGTCACGAAGTTAAAGCTTATGCTTTCTTGGCGTGTACAATATTCCTTAATGAGGATATTGCTCACAGATCGGTCTTGGGGGTCGATGTCCTAAGTTCGCTTATGCTTCGCGCGTGTACAATATTCATTAATGAGGATATTATTCCCCTACACAGCCCCCTCTCAGTAGATTGTTTATGTCCATGGAAACGATCTGCTGAGAGAAAAATGGAAGAACGTGTGGAGCATGAGCGAGCTGTGGTGGACGATCTGACTGAGATGCCGTAAAGTTTGAATCGTGTGGCATGATGATTTGGCGGGAAAGGAAAGTTGGCACGTGATTGGCGCATGACAGAATCGTAGCAGTTGGTAAAGAAACGTGTCGCCGCATTATTCGGAACTTTGAGAAGACAGGTCCTTGGAACACGTGTGCGGGCTAGAGCATAAGCTGTAATCATAACTTCTTGGTAACTAAACGGGCAGTTGTACAAAATCAAATTTGGGACATTCGAAAAAGTATTTCCTGTTTCTTTCTCCAGCAAAAACGCAAGCTAGGGTTTCTCAGGTTAGTGCTTCTGCTGCTGCTGCCTTTTCATTTTCAATTTGTTTTCCTCTTGTTCAAGTGCGAGTTGTTGAGTAAGTAGGTCAGTGTTAGGTTGTAGGGTTTAAGCTTGAGTAGTTGATAAGAAGGAGACGTCATAATGTCTGATTCTGACGATACTCGATCGAAGGTTCGGGAGGTTTCATTAAGTTGTGGTGAGTATGAGGATGATAATGAAGAATCGGTGAGTGTTGGCATTCAAGTTGAGTTGGATGAGGAAGTTAGGGTAGACGAGGGTAATACACGATCCGGCCGGGGGAAGGTCTTTGTAGCCGATCACGTCGGTCGAGGGGAGAGTTCGTCGTCAAGTGAGTTGCCCCAGGGCGGTGGATCGTCGTCTTTGCGAGCTCGTTCCCGAACCGGCGGCGGCTTATGGGATCAACGTTCCGATCTAAAGATATTAGAACCACGGTTGAGTGAAAATGTGCGTAGTGAGGAGTACAACCCGCCCGAATGGTGGGGTAATCATCTGTGAGAGGCGGTGAGGAGCGTATATGCAAATACCATTCTGGCGGTTTGTGACTTCTTGGCTCATTGTTGGAAGTCTCCTTGTCGGTTTGTTGGTAACACCTAGCGGCTGTTTTAGGGTGTTCGACACATTGAATGTGAGTGGGAATACCACATAGGGGTATCCGACATAATTGAACATTATGTTGTGAAGGCGATCCGTAATCCCGAACTTTAGTTTGCAAACGATGGCGACGCGTTACATTTGTGATTAACGGTGTAAGCAACGAGGGCCCGGACAAAGAGTCGTTCTTTGCTAGTTGGCAACTTCGTATAGCGGATGTAGGTTGCAAACTAGGATTTGTAACATATCCGGTGAGTAGGAATGTCTTTCTTTTGTCACTTTACTTGGTGATTTACTGTTGTTCTAACTGACCCATGTCTTTGTTTTGCTTGTAGATTTTTCTGTGAAAACGCGAACTGGCCGTGGGGAGATAGAGAGGTTCGCGCGGGTGACTCTAACGAGAAAAAACAAAGCGAAAGGCGCTTTCGAATTTGCTCATTTCTTTGTGAAAAAGGTGGGCTGCGATCCGGGAAAAGAAAGGCTCTCAAAGGACCGAGCTCGAGGTCGGACTAAGGCGAGGGTGATGGAGATCTTGTGCGAGTGATCCGTAACGCGGAAGATAGGAACCGGGCTCGTGGCGACTTGAGACGACCCTCGGAGGTGGTGCTTCGGGGCAGTGGGTCGAGCTCGACTTCGAAGAAGTCGATTGATGCTCCTTTAGAAAGAGAGGCGGTGGTTCTTCAATCCTCGTGTAAGAGCGGTCGGAGAAGAAAGAAAAATGGCGCCTCCGAGCAAGATCTTTGCCGAAGTTGCCAAAAAGTTGCACGGCATGCTCTTGGGGAAAGCTCAGTAGCGGGGGTGGTTCTCGGTGGTGGTCAAAGCCGGTGCTTCGGTTTGCTCGCCCGAGTCGGGTCGCGACCGGGCGGGTCATGGACTTAGCCCGGCTTTGGGGTGGGGTCTAGTCCGTCTCCTGTGGTGCGAGAACCTAGTCCGCTGGTGAAAGCGAAGGGTCCTTGTAAAGCTAGTGGAAAGTCAGTTATGGTTGCGGACGACTTAGAGTCACAGTTTGTGTATTTAGACGACAACGGGGTTCAACGAATCGTGAGGCTGAACCCGATTGTAGCCAGTCGAGTAAGGTATCGGCTTGTCTGTTAAAACAGATAGCTCTGGACGGCAACCGTAAGGAGTTTGATGACAAAGGGCTGGCTGATAACCTGAAGCGGATGGAAATCGCGTAATGTCTGGTACGTGGATCTGTCCCCGTTTGATGTGTCTGTTCGCTTATGTACGCTACTGTGACCTGGTTAATAACATTTGTGTGCAATTGCAGCTTGTAAGTGGGTTTCAGAAGTTGAAGGAGATTGCTCAGTTCGCGGAAGCAGATAGAGAAGCCGTGGTGAAGGCGGATGAAATGAAAAAACGTTGGGGACGCTAAGATGGAACGTGAGGAGCTTGAAGACTGAAGAAAGCACACCAAAGCTCGAAGTCCGCCAAGATCTTTGAAGATACCGATACCGAAGATCCGAGGCTAAAACTACGAAGTCTTTGAAGAGAGCCATTCCATTCCCGTATTTGTGGAAATTGGTAATCATTTGAGCGAGTATGCCTTACCTTTGCCGCGGAAGGTTACTCGGGGCCTTCTGAAGGCCTTTGACGACACGGATCTCGACTTTGTTGAGTTTGGAAAGCGGACTATAACGCTTTGAAGGAGGAGCATGCACGCGGGATGTCTCGCATGCAATGGAACAAAAAGCGGGGGATGTCGGTAGCGTTCTCGCTCCTTCAGTGGTCATTCCAGAAGCCGTGGTACCGCGAGCTGAAGCTGCTGTGTCTAAAGTGCTTATGAGTTTGGATTTGGATGGAGTGTCTGTTGTGGTTGAAGGGAGGGATGCTGAAATTGACGAGTCACTTGTGGCTGGAGAGCTAGTTATTGCGCCTAGAGATGGTGAGTTGTAAGTTCATCTTGTTAATCTGTTTGCTTGTAAGCTGTGATACAATAGAGCTGGTTTCTTGGGGTAACTTGGGCAGTTCGCCTTTCTTGCTTTTATGTGCTACCACTCTGAAGGATCTGGTACCATATGATGATGAATATTGCTTAGCCGGGTTGGATTTCCTGAGTAGGCTCAGCAACTCGGCTAAGGAACGAACTGTGGTTGTGGCCTATCTGAACAGGTCGTTTTTTGCTTATATGCTATGCTCGTTGCTTGTTTCCCTGTTGTGTGTGTCGTTTATTTGATTGAATATATGAACGGTGATACTGCTTTAACTATGCATGTCAGATGGAATGTGGTGATAACTGACCTGTAGGCTTGGATGAGCGTCCTGTCGTTAAATTGTCTTTAGCTTTAGGTACCGCCTGTAATGAGGTTACTAGATCGCTGTGATCTGCACATAGAGTAGGACGCATGGTGTTCTGTTCATCGCCGAGAATGGGAGTATTTCCTCACGTGTGTGACACGTGTAGGAAAATGAGCAGTACAAGGAGCGTAATGATGGCGGGCAGGTGGCCTGACGTTTGGCGTCTCAAGGTAATTATGATGTGCTTAGGGAAAAGACGTTACCTAATAAGTAAAACTGTTCGTAGAATATCAAAGGTATTTGCTTGGCTTCTTGTCTTAGCTCATCTCTGCCTTATCGCTGTGCACTACCTCCATCGCTGCTTCTACAGGTACGTTTGTTTTCATTTTGGAATGTGATCTCTTTAAGAATGAGTTGGTGTACAGTTTTAACTCATGCGGTGTTATCTCTGTTCGTAAGTTTGATCATGGCAAGGTGCCGCCCATATGTGAGAGGAGAAGGGAGTATGAGAGAGACTTCGCCTCTGATAATGGAGGAGATGGAGTTCGATCCTCATGTGCACGATGATCGTGGTAAGAGGAAGGATGTTTCTGTAGGATTCAAGGGCAACAAGCGACCTAGGAGAGCTGGTCGTCCGGCTGGTGGCATTGTGTTTAGGTGGCCACGGCGGGTAGGAGACACCGATCCTCATCTTTGCGGAGCCGTAGCGACTGAAAGCAAAAGTCGCCAAGTCGGTGGTGAGTTAAGTCCCCCAGCGATCTTGAGGATGTGGGAGCGAATTCTACTACACGGGAAGGCGGGGAAGAAGCGTCTGATTAAACGCCAGATCGGTAGTAGCTTCCACTCGGCACCCATAGCGACTAGCCTTCTGAAGGGGATAGTCTTTTATGGTGACAAGGCGGAGGTGAAAGATGAAGATATGGAGACGTTGTTAGGGACGATGGATATGGCCGCTTGTTTGGTGAGCTCCTTATGCGCTAAGTTGTTGTGTTTGTTTCCAGGGCAATTTTGATCTTTAACTTTGTACGCGCAGTTTCTTGCAAAACGTTGAGACTGATGATAACCCTCACGTCAAGCTAGGATGTATGCGAGCTGTGTGGGGGGCTGACAAGAGGAAGCTAGAGGTGATGACCAACAAGTATTAGAATACTACTGCCGAGAACGTTGCGTTGGTTACAGATATGAGTGATCTAAAGGGGGAGTTAGCTGAGGTGACTGCATATGCCAAAAAATGTCAAAGGGTAGCATGCAAAGCCGTATAAGTATTATACCGGCGGCTTTCGCGATATGCGCTCTGACGGGCGAAGTATCACGTCTGAAAGCGATTGAAGGCGAGGAGCAGGGGCAAGGTATCGCGGCGTGATCTTTGAGATCTGCGCGGACACCTTTAATCTACTAAGCGCGGAAGATAAGCATGTCTTGACTGATATTTGATGATGCAATCTATCTTTGTCTATTTCAGCGAAAAATTGTGAGTGTTGTTTACGTTCTCCTATCTTATATGAGAGTTAACAATAGAGCTGTGTCTTCAGGCTTGCCTGAGCAGTTCGCTACTTTGGTACAGAGAATTGGTTTCCACGGAAGTGGCAATTCGATGCTTTGTTAAATTTGTAATAGGCACCGATCTGGATTTCTTGGGTAGGCCCTGCAGATCGGTGGATCTAGTTGTTGTGGCGTTGGCCAAGTATTGCTACTGATTGTGTTCAGAATGCATGTTTCTGATTAACTGCTTGTAGTTAGCATCCTGCTTATTATGCATGTGGCTTGAAATAACTGAGGAGCTTGAGACTTAGATCAGAGACACGTTTTGCCTGTGATTAGCGCTTTCTTCCTTGTTCATCATGTTATAAGAGAAGAAACGCTGGGAGCATTCTAGATAATCTGAGTCTAGAATTGAGAGTTCTCCACTAGGTGCATTGATCTGAGCTTAGAAGTAATACTCAAGAGAGTGTTTTGCTCAGGCAGAGCGTGTTGGCTTATAGAAGCGTAATGCTCATGGAGAATGTTCTCGTATGGTCGACTCTAGAAGTATAGGTTCTTCAACGAGCGAGGTTCGGAGAGGCTGTAGAGCTTGTAAGCTCCAGAGAGCTGTCTACTCACGGAAAGCGTTCTCGTTTGGTCGATCCTAGAAACATAGGTCCTCGACTTGACAAGACTTGGAGAGGCTGTGGAGCCTATAAGCTCTAGAGAGTTGTCTGCTCACGGAGAGCGTTCTCGTTTGGTCGATCCTAGAAATATAGGTCCTCGACTTGACAAGACTTGGAGAGGTCGGAGCTCCGTAAGCTCCAGAGTTATGCGCTTCACCGGAGAAATGTTCTCGTTTGGTCGATCCTAGAAATATAGGTCCCTCGACTTGACAAGACTTGGAGAGGCTGGAGCTGTAAGCTCGGCAGAGTTGTCGCTTCACCTGGAGAGTGTTCTCGTTTGGTCGATCCTAGAAATATAGGTCCTCGACTTGACAAGACTTGGAGAGGTTGGAGAGCTCCGTAGAGTCGCACGCTCCGGAGCCGATCCTAGAAATATAGGTCCTCGACTTGACAAGACTTGCTCACTCGAGGAGGCTCCACGGAGAGGCGTTCGTTTGGTCGATCCTAGAAATATAGGTCCTCGACTTGACAAAACTTGGAGAGGCTGTGGAGCCCGTAAGCTCGGATAGTCGTGCGCTCCGCGAGGCGTTCTCGTTTTGCTTTCGGCGAGCATTAGACCATGTAAGTGTCTTGGTCGTTTCTTCGGTCTTAATTGTATGACTTTTCGATGCAAGTAAATGGAGTAGATTGTAATAGGAACATAAGAAAATTAACCTTGAGTTTATACTAAATGAAAAACGGAATATACAACATCAGTGATTTTACTGATAAAATTTTTTCAGCAGATAAGTATTCCAAGGGTGAGGTAACAATTTCCCCTCTTGGGTTTTTATCCAGTATGCTCCATTGCCGACAACGCGTTCCACGATGTTTAGGCCTTCCCATGTAGGTGCTAACTTGGAGTCGTCTTGTGTCTTTTTCCATTACGATGGGCGTACTGTGGAGTAGAAAATGCATGAACGAACTTCCACTTGACTAGAAATTTTTTAACTGTTCTGCCTTTGAATTGGGAGCCATTGTCCATCACTAGTGTATGTGGCAAACCAAACCTGGTGATGATGTAAGTCCAGATGAAATTTCTGACATGTGATTCTTTGATATGCGCTAAAGGAATGGCTTCGACCCACTTAGTGAAATAGTCGGTTCGCGGCTAAGGCGAAGCGAAACCGCGATTTTTACGTGGGATGAATGGTCCCATGATGTCCATGCCCCACATACGAAATGGCCATGATCTCGCTATACTGATCAGCTCGCGAGCGGGTTGGATGATATTGTGGCCAAATGTTTGGCATTTTATACACTTGAGGACGTATGCTTTGGCATCAATCTGCATACGGGGCCAAAAGTATCCTTGGGAAATGGCTTTGTGGGCTAAAGAGCGACCTCCGGCATGATTTCCACATTCTCCTTCATGGATTTCCGCAAAAATCAATTGACCCTGTTCTGGAGTAATGCACCGCAAGTGTGGTCCACCAGCAGATTTCCTAAATAACTTGTTATGAAATAAGCAATAACGACGTGCTTGATATGGGATTTTCCTGGCCTTGGTACGTTCTATAGGGAGCGTGCCATGCTGGATGTAGTCTATGATGGGCTGCATCTATGTCTGACTCAACTGATCGGCGGAGAGAGGGAACAGATCGCTTATTTCTAGGGCGTGCTCGACTTGATACGCAGGTCGGTCGACTACTTCAATGAGTAGTTGTCTTGGGACGCAATTCAGAGTTTGAGTGGCTAAGTAAGCTAAAGCTAATCGTGGCGGTTCTTCGTCCACGCAAAAATGATGTATGGTAGCTTTCTTAAAATAAGGCAATAAATGATGAACGACTTGAAGATATTTGAAAGGTTACCTTCATGGGTAGTGTACTCTTTTGCAACTGGCAAAGCGACCGATTCGCGAAGTCACTAAAGACTTGAAGTTCCCGTACAATCGAGTTGTAGGCGCCATCACGAAGTCCCATGATCAATGCTTCAGACTCCGCCTGTTGTTGGAAGTTCGCGAAGTCGATTCGAACCGACTTCTCTATCATAGTTCCATCGGTGACACTAAGGCGACCCGATGCCACCCGGTTGCTAGAGTCATCTACAAAAGAGAGACCGATTGATTTGATCGTTCCTTTGTGTCTGCGAGCTCCGTTTACGGTTCCCGATTTGGGTCATCGACGGAAATCTGCTAGGGAATATCGGCGACTTGACCTTTCGAGAAGTTCGAGGTACAAACTCCATGTGGTGTTAAAGAGCTCTTCGCCCATCTTGCCATACGAGTAGTCTTGTTTTCTTTGTGGAAGATTTTCTTCAAGGGAGGTCGGTAAGTACTTTGATCGGATGTGCTTGAAAGTATGGCCTGAATTTTCTTGCCGAATATAACAAAGCAAGTCACGGCTCTTTCAATGAAAGAATAATTCTTTTCAATTTGGCGTGGCGTCTTACTTGTAAAGTAGATCGGTTTTACGTTGTTCTCCTCTTTGAAGAGAACCGAAATGATGGCGGTTCGATCTTGCTAGATAGAGCCCCGTGTTTCTCCATCCGTTGGTTTGGCTAAGGCGGAGGCGGTGGTGAGGTACTCTTTGAGAGTGGCGAATGCTTGGTGGCATTGATCGTTCCACGAAATTGCTTCGCCTTTTAGGAGTTGGAGGAACGGTCGGCACTTATGTCCGACACCACGGATATGAATCGGTTGAGTCAAATACCGACCATGCACGACAACCGTATCTGTTTCTTTATGCGTGGATCGGGCATGTCTAAGAATGCTTCGGATTTGGTCCGGATTTGCTTCGATCCTCATTTTGACACGATATCCTAGAAACTTTCCGGAGGACGCTCCAAAGAGGCATTTCTCTGGGTTCAACTTCATTCAAGTTCGGCGTAACCTGGAGAACGCTTGCTCAAGGTGAGTGAAGTGGTCACTTGCTTTCTTACTTTTGACGACCATGTCGTCGATGTAAACCTCCATGGTATCTCCTAACATATCCTGGAACATGTCAGTTACCAGACGTTGATACGTCGCTCCAGCGTTCTTAAGGCCGAACGGGAGAACGTTGTAGCAATAAATTCCTTGCTCTGTAATGAACGAGGTCTTCTCTTGATCCTCCTCAGCGAGTGGGATTTGGTTGTATCCGCTGTACACATCCATGAAGGAGAGAAGTTCATGACCACAGGTTTGGTCGACAAGTCGGTCAATGCAAGGTAGGGGAAAACTATCTTTCGGTGTTTCTTGATTGACATTCGTGAAATCGACGCATAGGCAAACTGTTCCATTCTTTTTGGGGACCGCGACGATGTTAGCGATCCAGTCTGGATAGTCTACCTTTCTGATGAAACCGACTTGCTTGAGTTTGTCGACCTCGTCATTGATGGCTTTTGAAATCGCAGAGATAATCGGCGAGGCCGTTGGCGAACTAGTCTAGCATTGGGATTTACATTTAATCTATGACATGCTACATTAGGATCTATTCCAGGCACGTCGATATACAACCAAGCGAAAACATCTTTATTCATGGCCAAAAAGTTTACAAGTTGGGCCTTGAGTGTGGGGCCAAGGTTAGCCCCTACATATACGAACTTGGGATCATCCTCAGTTCCTAGGTTCACTCGCTCTCTGTCTGCATGTTGAGGTGTTGTCTTTGGCGCTGATGCTTCCTCAGATGGTGATACTTTATCGATCTGAGGGAGAGTGAAATTGGCCGCACGAGCTGGAGCGATATCTGTGGCGAAGACAACAGGGGCTGGAATGGCCTCTGTGGTCATGACAACAGAGTCTCGAGTGACCTCCGGAATTGATATTTGTTGTGCAAAACATGACGACGCGACTTTTGGGGTGCTAACTGGTGGAACAACAACAGCGGAGGTAACTTCTAGGGTCTTGACTGCTGGATTGACAACAACTGATGTGACTTCGAGGATCCGACCTGGTGGATCGACAATGGTTGGACTGACTTCTGGAGTTAAAACAGACGACTGATCCTTCTTGCTGGAGCCCCCAACGTGCTGTTTTGATGCTTTGGCTCTGACCTCGGCAACCAGGTCTTTGGCCATTGTATAACTGGTGGGCTCGTTCCTTGTGTGGATTGGTACACTGTCGGTCTTACTTGCTGATAGGATTTGATTACAATGATACGCTTCAAAGGCGATTCTTTGCTAGCGAGTTCCATCATTCCTCTAGGGCTGGAAAACGGAGAGCTTGAATCACAATGTTGGCGGTATAGCTTGCATTTGATGGATCCAACGCCATCCTATATGGCATTGTAGGGCGATGGATGTCTAAAACGGCGTGTATTGCGGTGACTTTTTGTCTTCGAGACCCTACCGATCTCGGGAGTATGATGTCACCGACGGGCCCCCCCGAGCCATTGAACCCGTAAAGGGGGAGCAATCGGATCTATGAGGACTTATTTGGGTAAGCTCATCTCTTGAGCGGTGTGATAGAATAAAATGTCGACGAGCTCGAATTCGTCGGGGACGCTTTGATCCCGTCGCTAAGCTTGACGTGGATGACAAGTCGTCGTTGTGAGGGAGGCGAACCTTGTTGAGGTCGGCCTCTATGAAAATGATATCTCCCGAAGTTGCGACTGAGCCGGGAGCATGTCTTTGCTGTGAAGTGAAATGATACACTTCCGAAGAGGCCGACCACGGCGTCTTTTCTCTCTGAAGGAGGTTCTGAGAATCATCGGGGAAAGTAATCATATGAATGGTTCTAGCATTATCCGCGATCGACGAGTCTTTTTCTTAAACCGTGGCGAAACGATCTGGGGCGCCCTTCTTTTTGGGATGAGCTTGAACCTCTTGGTGGTTCTGGAAGGCGGAGATCGATCAACGTGCTTTTCGCGAGCCATAAGTTTATAGCGCAAGTCTCCGTCGGGGAATATTGGTTATCTTGTTTAATATGACCGGCTTCCACGAGGTCCCGGAGATAGTGCTTAAGCCCCCAGCACGCATTGGTTTCATGGCATTTTGCTTTGTGGAATCGCTTGCATAGGGCTTGTCAGGTCGATCTATTGGTTGCCTCACATTTGGTCGGAAGTATGAGGCTCGCTGGATCTTGTCCAGTATGTAACTGGGGGAGCGTGTCAAGACAACGAACTCTCTGCTATTGTCTTAGGTGCCGCCTTTAGGTGCTGGATCGACTTTTCGCACGCACGCAGGGTGTGATCGAGATCGCCGCCACCTCCTCGGTCCTCGGCTAAGCCATGGAACTTCAAACTTTCTTGCAACTTAATATACTTGTCTACCCGAGCGTATAGTTATGACAGCGTTTCTGGGCGTTCTTTCATCAATGATCTGAAGAGGTCGGTATTACGCACTCGATAGGCGTTAGAAAATGCCGGTGGCAAAAGACTCTTTCGGGCCTTTTCATACCCTAACATTTCGGCCTTGAACCGTCTAAAATTGGCGAATGGTTTCATCTTCCCCGAATGATAGCCGAACGATGAGTCAAGATCCGCTTTTTAGATGCATTTGTTACACGTATTGGTAGCAAACGGTCGATAAAATTTGCTCAAAGGGGTTTGATAGAATCGGACTCAAGTGAGAAGAACCAATCAAGTGTGCCATCCTTGAGACTGGCTGGAAATAATCGACAGTGAAGGTGATCAAACTCGGGGGAGCTGTAAAGCGCTAGACTTTGAATGTATCAAGCCACATGCTGACCAGGGCACGTGCTGCCATCGTACATTGGGAAACGTGGCTGGATAAAATCTTGTGGAGAGGGTTTATTGAGAACCCGGACCGAAAACGAGATCGCAGCGGTATGTCTTGAGCATTTTTTGAACAATCTGGGTCGGATCCTTTTTTACTGCGCTCTGGCCGATCCTTTGCGATAATTCGTTAATCTGTTGATTAACTTCGTTGATGCCGTTCTCAGCGATGTTACTAACTGGTTGTTGTTGGTAAGCATCTACCTGTGCTCGTAAAGCAACATTTTCTTGCCTGAGCAAGGAAATGCTCTCGTTTGTTAAACCCAGCTGGTTTGCGAGGTTTTGAACTTGAGCTTCGAGGCTTGCCATGCTTCGTGGGCTTGAGAATTGGTGATTTTTGGGTTGAGTGACAGTGATTTCTCAAGTAATCGAAACCACAGACGGCGCCAATGTAAAGGAGGGTTTTGGTTTTCCTTTAGATGCAATGAAGAGAGGAGAATGGGTTGAGGTTTTTTGGAGAGACCGAGTTCACTGATGAACGAGCTGCCTACGTATCTTCTCTTGGTTTTTTAAGGGGAGAGAAGAATCAGGTCTCACGTAGTTCAAGTAGGTGGTATTTATAGACCTAAGGGAGTGTTGATCTCTGAGACACGTGTACCCTCTTGTACATGTGTAGGGTGGAGATTATGAATGTGTGTTGGACTAGTTTTAGTATGAGTCGTGGGGCTGATTGGAGGTTGGGGGGGTAGCCCCTATTTCCGGTGGTGGGAAGTACAAGTAAGATTTTGGTAATGATTACACCTGGTGGTATTTTTTTGCGTCCAGGCGTTACGTCTCCAAATTGTTTGTTAGATCTGAGACATCCTTGAACAAGCTTAAGCGTACCACCTACATGAAGGGAGCTGCTCACAGATTGGTCTTGGGGGTCGATGTCCTGAGTTCGCTTATGCTTCGCACGTGTACAATATTCCTTAATGAGGATATTGCTCACAGATCGGTCTTGGGGGTCGATGTCCTGAGTTCGCTTATGCTTCGCGCGTGTACAATATTCCTTAATGAGGATATTGCTCCCCTACAATGTGTGTACTCCCCCCTCTTACTAACATGAACATACATTATTTCATACGTAGAAAACCATCAAAAACAGTACAGGAAGACAATGAAAGCACACGTGCATGAGAACTTGGTAGCGATCCTCAATTTATCTTATGGAAACTTGTCCATATCCAAAAAAAAAACAAGTTCTGCGCCCAGCACCATGCTAGTTAATTCAGGAATCCAGTCTTCACTTACCTAAATTACATATATCGATCAGTAAGAAACTACGAATTTTCTGGGATCAGATAGCAAGCTAGAAATTGAGTATTTGTTTTGGTTCAGTATCTTGACGTTACAAGCAGTGATGGATAAGCCAACGAAAACAAACAAATTAATTAAAACAGTAAGAGTTTCGCCATAGAGGTAACTACCATGCTATATATGGTGTTCAAAGTAACAAAGTTAGAAAGACTAGTAAGATTGTATGTACCTTTTAAACATAGAAATGTTCCAGAAAAGAGGAGCATATAGCTCTCGGTCTTTATCTAGGATAGGAGCATTCTCAATCTGTGATTTCGCAGATAGGATTTCCTGGTCACGTACTGAAGACCATCTTCGTATCTTCTACAACCAGTGGAATAATATGCAAACTCGTTCTCTTATTCAGAAATAAATGGGAAAAAAAGAAGAAGAAGAATTAGAAACAACTTCCTGAGTACATATGTGTAAGGCATACCGTTGAATGGGATGAGGCACGACTCTTAAGTAAGAGTGTTCATTTCCGATATTGATGTTATTGGTGTCTGAGGCAACTCCAATATTGACCCAGAGGAATTATTTGATATTGAAATATTTGTAGAGGAAATATTACCAATCATATAGGAGTCCTGAGAAGACTGTTCAGCTGAATGGGCGGTTATTCCAATTGACGGAACCATGCCAGAAGGAAAGAGAGATAGCAGACCATTTCCACATGGAATTGATAAGAACTGAAGAATCAAAACCATAGAGGCGATCACTCCCATCAAGAAAAGCAGTTTCCTGGTGTCGATCTGACATAACTTCTGATATTCAAGTGGAAAATCCATAACTAACGAACTACCAGCAACAAATGTAGCATAAAAACTAACCAATCAGCAGCTGGAGGTTCAAAGTACCGCTAATCCAACATTGCCAAAATCCAAAATTCAGCCAGCCATGCGAGTTTATGCTAATGGCTTCAACACAGTAAGTACTTCATTCAATCTCAAAATGCACCGACAATATATTGCCACACAAACAATAGTATTAGGGGCTATTTGTTTTTTTGGGTTAAGTTATAAGAGGGTCTTATAAGACCATGTGTTATAAGAGGGTCTTATAAGATGGTCTTATAAAGTGGTTTGTTTTTTATTTAAGTTCCTTTATAAAGCGCTTGTAAAAAAAAAAAAAAATACATGACATCTTTATAGATGGTTATTTGACAAATATAACCCTACTTTTACATCACATTTAACTTGAATATATTAATTTGAAACAAACGTATAGTTTGATTTTCGGTTTTAAATCAATTTTGATAATTAGAATATCGATTTTAGAAAACTACCTTAATTGGCGGTAGTGGTGGTAGTGGTCTTAATAGCACGGTGGTGGTGGTAGTGGAGGTGATGATATTAGTTTGAATAGCACGGTGATGGTGGTGGTAGTAGAAGTGGTGAATATCTTAATAGCACGGTGGTGGTAGTGGTGATAGTCTTAATAGTACGGTGGTGGTGGTAGTGGAGGTGATGATATTGGTCTTAATAGTACGGTGGTAATGATGGTGGTGGTGGTAGTGGTGGTTTTAATAGCACAGTGGTGGTGGTGATAGTCTTAATAGTACGGTGGTAGTAGTGGTGGAGGTAATGATGGTGGTGGTGGTAGTGGCGGCAGTGGTGGTGGTGGTAGCCGGTGGTGGCTAGGGTAATAGAGTTATTTGGAAAATAAGATAATGAAAAAAAAAGAAGAAGAGAAGAGAAATGAAATTTAGGAGTATATGGACGGGGGTGTTTGAGTCATTTTTCAAGTTATAAGACTTATAGAATTGAAGTAGATCCAATTTTGGTACTTGTAGAATTGGAGCCTCTTATAAGACATTTATAGTAGAATGCCTCTTATAAGAGACAAAAAAACAAACAAAAAAAATGTCCAAAATCACTAGACCACATCTTATAAGAGGTTATAAGACCTCAAGATCATATAAGAGGCAAAACAAATGGCCCCTTAGTATATATATATAATGTTAAGCATAAAAAAACAGTATCACTGAGCATGCAATAAAGAAGTTGCTTCTTCAACTTCTTTTTTCTTGTAGTCGTAGTAGTGGCTTGTTGCTAGAAATGCTCCTGATTGTGATGACAATATTCACGTGACGTAATTGTAATAGCCCCTGTTTATTTCGTGATATTACGATTCTATGCCATTATATTGACGTGTTTTTAGTTTTTATTTTTTGTCTACACCAAACTGAGGCAATTATTAATCAAGAAATTGGTTCGAACTCCGAAGGCCCATTTTCCCAGCGTTTTTTTTTAAATCACTTACAAGGATAATTTTCGGGTGAAAATAAATATTTTTCGATTTTACCTTTTTTGTCATTTTGCAATGAACAATGAATGTTCATACCTTATGTTGATATATAAACAGTGATTGTTCATACCCAAATAGGTGAACGTACCTCATACAATATGTTGATGTATGAACAGTGATTGTAGTTCATAGCTCATGTTGAGGTATAAACAATGATTGTTCATGTTCCAATAGGTGTTCTTACTGATCATACAGTATGTTGAGATATAAACAAGGGTATGAACAATGAGTGTTCATAGCTCATGTTGAGGTATGAACAATCAATCATACTCCAATATGTGTTATTAGTGATCATACATTATGTTGAAGTATGAACAGTGATTGTTCATACCCCAAATATACAGGATTTGGGTTTAATCTCCCTGCTACAGAAATCGGTACGTTAAGACCCCCTCAAATCTTTTCTCACCTCAAAATCTCACTGCTTTTAAGAAAATAAGAAACTGTCCAAAATACCCCCACGTAAATATTCTCGTGAACTAATATTTTCTCACCACGCTTCCTTATCGCTTCCATCTCTCTGGCTAGCTTTTTATATCTGAAGCATCTTCTACTGCAAATTCTCATAGTACACGAGTAAATTCTCTATTTTCTCATCAACAAAAAAAAATGAAAGCAACAAAAGAGAAAAATAAAACTCTACAATTTTGAAAAAAGCTAAAAATCCAACAAAAAAAAAACAACCTTCAAGTTCTAGAAGAGATGGAGATGAAATTGAGAAGATGGCTGCTCCAAAAACTACGAACAAACCAAATCTTGTTAAAATCACTTCAAGTTTTCATAGTTTTGCAATTTCAAGTTTAGATTTTTATGTTTGTGTATGTAGTAGTTTCACTATGCATTTTTATATTTTTGTAGTTGTTTTTACTCTTCATTCTTAAATTTGCATAGTATTTTTTTATTTGTTTTTTCATATTTGTGTAATGTGTGGTGGTAATTTTACTCTGTATTCTTAACTTTGCATAGTATTTGTACTTTGCATATTACTTTTACTCTGCATTCTTAAATTTTACTCTGCATTCTTAGGTTTGCATAATATTTGTACTTTGCATAATACATGAGTTGTATCCGTTATTCATCTTCGTGTGTGAAAATAAATGCAGTCAAATGTTAGAAAAAAATTAGAAAAAAGGAAGAAAGTGTTATTGTTAATCTTCTCATATTTTCAGTAGCCATTTTGTAGAAGAAAATATTCACATGTACATACAAATTTGCATAGTTTAAACTAGTTTGTAAATATAACTTTACATAGTTTAACTAATATTAGAATATATGTTTTCATATGTAAATATAAAATTGCATAGGTTAACTACTATGAAAACTAGCAACATGCACGTGCTCTGCACGCCGATGTCAAATAAAACTTACTGAATAGTGTAAACATAATTTAGGTGAACATACTTACAATTCACATTATGCCAGAGCATACGTACTGGCAGCCGTTTAAAATTTTATTTAAAGGGAACTCAAATTCTATTTGATTTACGTAAGCAATAGACTTTTAAGTATATCTCCAAATCACACGTACTTTTAGGCTATCATCATAGCAAGTGTACGTTGCAAACGACAAAGATAAAAGGTTAGTGCATCAAAAGTATCCCTGCAACGTCATTAACTGAAATTAATATACAAATCTTAGGTAAATAGGTAACATACAGCCGTATGTATTGAATTGGAAGAATGGGACATAACCTCCGAAGCTTATTCATTTGGTTTGTTAATCATTCATCCAAAATGGAGTTACAATGGCATCTGTGGCACAGCGGCATACTTAGTCTACATAGAATATTACATCAATATAAGAATTAAAGTACACCAATAACAAAAAGAAGTAAGTCGCTCTGACTTGTCCTCCACTATAATAGCTGATATGTTGCAACCATCTACTCGTAAGCAGCTACTCCTCAAACGATGATGGATCAACTGATATGTACGTTGCATTGTCCATATACATCAAGAACTTGTCCCAATGCTTTACAAAAACACATTTCAGAATCTAGCAATTTGCATTGAGAGCTAGATGAGAGCCTACTGGCAGTTAAGTATCAAACACTTTGACTACGTCTCTACAACATAGAGAGAGCTGATAAATCTTGCAATAGAAGCGTCGTCCTCTCTCAAAATGAGAGAAAATGGTGGGAGATGTGAAAGCTAGGCATTTCAGTGCTTAGATTACAACCCAACACCGAATTTAAAAGAGTTCTTAGATAACCCCGATTTGGACTATCAACCATGTTGTTGACTCGTTAAAAATTTGTAAGATGTATCAGCAAACTTAGTTATATGTGTCTAGCTTAGAGAACAAATTTGTAAGCTCCTTGGTCTGCTTAAGTAGAAGCAAACCCTCCTACTATTCACTCAAGTGTCTGATTAGTACCTCTCTTTAGTCTTCCAGTTACGGGGGTAGTTAGAGACAATAATCGTCTGTTTCTTTTACCACTTCTTATTTTCACCGTTAACCCACCAGTTAACTATTCTGGTTTAACATGTTTTGATTTGAGAGATGGAGATGCCAACAAAATATGTATTACTAACTTTTGGACCTATACTTTTTTAAATCCATTGGCAATTAAGTTTAACGTACAGTTCAAGAGCAAAAAAAATATATGCAGAAATAAAGACCCTCCCCATTGGCATGTATCCTATAGGTACTGGACAGAGACAAATGAACTTAAAAAGTAACTTAGAAATTCTTTTAAGCGATGGGATGCCCTTGTTACAAAGGATAAAACATAATGGCCAAAGGTTTACCTGCCTGGAAGCAACGATAACAGGGTGCATTCATTATATCCAGTGTGATTAGACAAAGGAATTCACGAGGGACAGACAAAGACAGGAACTTCAATTCACAAGAGTTTTTGCAGCAAGTTCATTGAGCACATCAGACACTTCAACCCCGACAATTTGCAATCCTTCGAATTGTGACATCTTTATACATTACCTGTAAAAGAGATGAAAGAAACTTGTAGATCTTTCTTCCACTATCGTGGCTGAATTTATTGCTCTAAATTAAGCTGGCCTTGTCCTAAGTGTTTGTAACACGATCATCAAGATGGATTCCAGTTTGGTGCCTTTAGCAAATACTTATCCTAGTAAGGACATTCCAATGACCTTGATGTCCTAAGAAATAGCCAATAGAACTACAAAGAAAACATGTTTAAGTACTGCAAATACTGGTATATGCAAAGTGGTACGATATATGAAAGTACGAAACATGGCATAAAAAGAAGAAAAAGCAACCACTTCAATATTTTGAGGGAGTACACTTGTGTTTGAAGCGCGATATTAACCTTGATGATTTTGATTACAAACTTTAAAAAAATCACTAAGTTTCCACAACCATTAAATACGTACAAAGAAGCAAACAACATTACAAAGTGTAAGCATGGTTGTCAAACAAATCAATTTACAATGCCTGCTTTGCCAGACTGCAAACACGATCAGGAGAGTTTATAATTTAAAAATATAACACCAAGAAATTAAGTACAGGCCCCAAGATTATAGGATAAATAGGAGCATACATTATCTGCAAAATAAAATAAAACTAAATAAATGAGTTCTATACCAACTGAAAAAAGGACGAAACAATAAGCGAAGCATTGTATAGTGATTCAACAAAACAATTAGCAAAGCAGTAATCACATAGATGGACAACCTTTAGAAATTTTTTGATCACAGTACCAACTCAACATATATTACCAATAAAGTGATGATGGTAGTATTGTTTCATAACCAATGAAGTAATAGTGCTAATTTATGCCCTCACATAAGCTTAGTAATAAAAACTTTCTTCTTCAAAAGACAAAACATACTCCTAATTACATCAAAAAACCTAATAGGAATCAACAAAACATTAATCATCCTAAACTCACCTGGATC
The DNA here is from genome assembly GCF_015680905.1 of Coptis chinensis. Taxonomy (NCBI): domain Eukaryota; kingdom Viridiplantae; phylum Streptophyta; class Magnoliopsida; order Ranunculales; family Ranunculaceae; genus Coptis; species Coptis chinensis. The sequence continues at coordinate 89,854,692 of NC_141458.1, read as the reverse complement.
AGCATAACCTGAAAATCAAATTAATGAATTGGACTGCCCGAAATTGATGATTCCAAGGGAGATCGAGAAAGAATAGGGCAAAAGAGGTGCGCTTTATAGCCTGCAACATGGATCCCAATTTTCTATTAAGTTTCCACCAATATTGCTATAAACTATACCAAAGCATGTATTCTCATCTCTAAGCCTACAACCTTTATATCTCAAGAGAAAAGGGTTCAAAAATGTGAATGACCTGTGGAAGCACCCATAATTTCTACTTGCCATCGCGTGGCTATTAGCCACTCCTAAATATTCTAATAAGCACCATCGTCGTCATTCTAAGTGTTGAAGACTATTGTTATCCCTCCATTAAAATACTCCAAACCTGTTTCGTGAATTGATGTATCAATATTCTATATATGAAGGTATGAAAATTGCAACAACAATGTGCATAGTCCTCTCACTAATGAAAAATTAGGCATCACAAATACAGGTAGCATCATGTTAAAATCATTAATTTACATCACAAGTCACATAAACCTAAATTGTAGTTCATGTCATTAATCCACTAGAACTTCAACCTCCATCTTAAGATCCGAACTTCCAAGAATCTGCAAAAAATTACGATGGGTTTTATTATTTATAAGACAAATACCAAGTCTAAAACAGTTTAGGTGTTATAGGTATCTGCTTTTTAATCAAAATAATGCTAGCTTATTTACAGAATAAAATTAGGAACAACTTGCAGCTAAAATTAACATAATGCATGCACCTTTTTCTTAACATAAACGAAGATAAGCTTTCCATACCTTTACAAAGTCAGCTAAAACCAACAAAGAATCCTTTGAGTAGCCTGCTTCCTCAAGGACATGGGTCAGAACTTGCTGTGTCGAAAGCAAAATCTAATCAGCTATTACACATCTAACATCAATCTACTCAGATCAACACTACGCTTTATTAAGAGCAATCATTTCAACCAATCTAATACGATATGAAGCAACATCAATTTTAAGCTAGATATTCACTTGTGTGGAATAGCCCCATTGAATTGTTTAACCTCCTGCCGTTGGGCCACGGTCACATGGTTACTAAGACAACCTGCTTATAACTCGGAAGGAAATTTCCAAAAACTTATGCCTTCAGAATCAAGATGGCACTTACAATATCCAATACATTCACTGTAAACTAAATGACTGACCCTCTACTTGAACTCAATAAAATGTCTTTCTTATTGGTCCCTTGTTCTCAAAAAGGTCTTTCCATTCCAATATGTTATTCAGATTGATGTGCGAGAGACTTGCTACAAAAAGAATGTATGAGGGGATATTGTCATTTTTCTTTTGGATAGTGAAAAAAAATATAACAGAAAGAAACAAAGAGTAAAATTGCATACACATCAAAGCCCTCAACAAAAATGAATAAACACACAAAAATAACTCTATGGTTATTCCCTTTGCTTTTCCAAGAGAAATTCCAAGGATAGACCAGAGGCCAAAGATTACCATTTTGTATGCACAATAACTGATTGAGGAAAAAGAAAATGTGAGACACCCTCTTACCAATATTCTAAGGAATACATCACCCAGATGTCAGCACTACATCATGATAGCAGCACAAGGGGACCTTTATCGATGCTTAGTAGAAGAATGCATTCCTAAAGGGACTGTTGTTGGCTACTTACTACCATGGTATACTAAATGGATAAATTCACGATAATGGATAATCTATTTGGTGGTTTGCCAATCCTATGGGATCTTTCCTAGAGCAATCACATTCAGACAATATAAAAAAATTATTACAATGCTTTATGGCTTGTAGCCAGGGCTTTGTAAGATCCATGGCCAGCCAAAGATGTTAAGTTTTATATGGGATTTTCCTACCAATTTATCAGTTGGGATTTTGTAGGGTTTCATTAGGAATATCACATAGTAAGATGTATAACTTCTGGAGTAGGTGGTGTGTATAGAGAACCCGGGATAGCTAGAAATTAAAATCTGACACTTTGTGCGTTCCTCTTTCTAGTACCTAGTAGAATCTCTTGCCCCCCTAGCCAAAAAAGATTCAATAGAAAAGTTTTGGTCTGCCATTGGAACAACACCATGACTAAACAAAGTCAATTACCTACATGTTGATCTCAAAATTACATGCCAACTATTTATAGTACCGCCTACTAAGATCTTAACATCTCCTACGTACTTGCAACTAAATGCGGATTTATAAGGATGAGCAACTACATTAATTTTAAATGAAAAATATCCCACTGAATCATACTTCATGGTGCTCAAATGGTTTAGAGAAGGGAAAAATGAGTTGAGGAGTACGAATATCTTGAGTCATACAGAGACTGGTAAAGTAAGCGAAGCTTCTAATCCAAAAATAAAGGTAGGAAAACCTTATCCATTCCATCTAAAAACATACAAAGAAATTCCCCATATAAACTCAAACAAAATCAAGAAGTAGATGACCAACCTGCCTTTGCTGTCCGAAATATAAGATCCAGTCAAATCTCGAAGCACATCCAACATCTCATTGAAGGTAACTTTCCCATTGCAATTTAGATCATAAACCTTGAAAATAACTATAACAAACAATTGTTAAAAAACAATAAAATCTCTTCAGCTTAAACCAAACACGAGCACTTAACTTTGACCCTGTTACACAAACTCACTGAGTTTCAACTATCAACTTAACTAATTTATATCAATGATTGCGTCTAACTTACTTTGAGCATAAGTAAAGGCTAGTGGGAAGACAAACGTGAGGGGGAGTGACCAATTTGGATTTATTTGCTAAGCCGCTAACTGATCATAACTGACAAACTGCTACTTATTTTCTAGCATTTCAATCATCTCTAATTCTAACTTGAACAATTTAGAATGCTCACAACAAAATAAAAAGCTTAACCAAAACACTCATATTCAATTTTCTGCTGAATTGTCGCACGAGACTAAATGCCTATAAGAATGCAACAAATTCCTTAAAATTCAACCCATCTAGAAATCTCAACAATCTCTGCATCAAAACAAAAACCATCAAAACCATTCAAAAATCTCACAAAAATCATTCCTTTAACTAAAATACTTTAAACAAAACCCAAACCTGAGAAAGAGGGTTGACAGCAAACTCAGGAACAGATAAAAACTCACCAGAAGAAATAAATCCACCACCACTTCTATCAAGTTGGCAGAATCTTAGTAGTTTCTTAAATTTAGTAGGAAAGTGTTTTTAGTAGTTTCTGATGTTGCAATTAGTATATGATTGTTCAATATGACTTCATCCTTGGTAAACAAAGTTCCAATCTAAAAAACACATCATAAAGAACTGTTCATACAATTAAATCGGGATTTGAAGAGAAAAAAAAAACCTCTTTTGTTGCCAAGGTACAACGGCACGTAATTGACCAGTAGCTTCAGCAACTGATTTCTTCTTTCAACTTGTTATATCTTCTTCACGCTCAATTGGAGTTCCGTAAAACACCAAGTCTTCTTCTTCGCCATTTTTTATTAATTTTCAAATTGGGGTTTTTGGAAGCAGCAAATTTTGAGAGAAAGCACACAAAAAAAAAATATGGGAGTGTGTACGTACGTGTGTTGTTTTTTTTAGATGGGAGAGGTCTTCTAAGAGATTTTATGTGAGACGAAGAAAGGGTAAGCATCAGTTTTAGGCTTCTGTGCTAGTTCCAGGATGTGGGAGAGAATGGAAAAGAATCGGTTCTTATTCTCTAATTAGACTTTTCCATTTCTTAACCTCTTATTAAATAAAGCAATTATTGCTAATTAAATGACATTAATAGTAATACGTACAAATGAGAATGGCGTGGACTTGGTTTTCTAATATACTCCCACATGAAAAGACTGATTGGCCCTATTTAAAGGTGTTAAGCAATTGTTTTATTTAAGGACAATATCGGTACTGAAAATTTATAAACACATAAAAAGACAAAGTAGTCCTCATTAATAAATAGCTAAATAGGCATCTGATTTTATTATTCATCAAGGGTATTATCGTCGACAGAAAAAGTCCCGGATGAATTTAAGAGGCCACGATCATTATAGGCTATACTAGTAGTAGAGATATAAACTTTCATACGTTATCTCAAATTTACAGACATATTCTGTTTCAAAAACTACTATGCAAATGACAGTTTTCATATGTAAAAAAAAAATCATGTTAACCAACTATGTAAATATAAATTTTCAGAGGAAAAATCATAAGTCATGCTTGTTCAGATTTAAAAATTTGGTACAATGTCAATTGCTAGTTCAATTGCGGTTTGCGCTTTTTATTTTCCTCTTGCAACACCACTGTTTTCATTCATTTTCTTGTTTCATATTTTTATTGGCTTATTGACTGTGGTTCATGCAATTATTTCCTTTTGGGCATTTCCACAAATACGCAATGAGCATATTCAACTTCTCCCCCACCTTGAATACATACCACTCAAATTTGTACCTATAAGATATGGTTATCCATGAACCCATTTTCTATCACAAGAAACTGATGTTCTTTTTTTAGTGTAATGAAAGAATCTTCGCTGCTTTATTGGAAAAAGTAGTTCTTCTTTGAAGGATCTTGATTTAATGAAAAAAGTGTAATAGGAAACTAAAAATTTCAGGGGATAAAAATTAGACCGCAAATTGCTTACAATTTGGAAAGTGAGGAGTTTATTTGGCAAGACCTAAATAATGAGGTTCTACCTAAATAATAGAGAGGTTCTACTGGTCGCTGAGGAGTTTACACATAACCGGATTTGATTAAAGGGGTTGAGGACTTGAGGCCCATTTCTTGCCCATATATGTATTATTAATGACGTGTAGAGTTTAAATTGACACGTTATGTTGACAACCTTGGAATTGTCATCAATTTTTGGAAATATTACGACACAGATCGCGATGTTTTCTCATGAGTTTCATTTATATAACTTGTGTGAGTAATCTGGACCGTGTGATTTAGTTTTTGTGTAATGAGACGAAGATTCTGTACACCCGGTTGTTGGGCTATCACCAAAATAAACAGGGCTATTTTTTTTTTTGGTTCTTAGTACTTTTAATTCAGTGAAGCATGAACACTAGCTGGAAAGAGGATAATAAAATTCAAAGGGAAGATTTTTTTTCTTCTGCTTAAATAATTAGGCAATGCTACGGTTGCTACCCCACCTTTTTATAAAAAACAAGAACATTCTTTGCTTATGTGTTGTGGTTGTGCCGTTGTGGTCTGAGGATTTAAAATCGGTCTCCCACCATGGGCCCTCTGGTCAGTGGTCACTATCCTTGTTAGCAATTCGGAATACGGTAAAAATTCGATACGGAAATAATTCAAGAATTATTTGGCGACTCAAAAAAACAGTACGGTCAAATATTCGCAATACGGGAGTGTTTAATTAATACGCGTTTTAAATGTTTTGTTGCAAAAATTCAGAAATAAAAAATTCGTGATATTATGTTAGTAAATATTAATAATAGTTGTCATTCTTTACAACATAACAAACATATCCAAGCAATTTAGCAACGAAAATATTGAAACCAATTGAACGGTCTACATAGGTACTTTAATTTATTTGTTTTTAGATTGAAATTACAGTTCAAACTTCAAAATACACACACCATAACATGACAATTTAAATATTGACAAAAAAATATAAAAGCAAAGCTTTTGGATTAATTTATCACTAAGAATGTAAGAGTGGGATACTTAAAGTAAGAGTGATGATATAAAATACATAAAAAATAACAAAAGCACAACTGAATTTTCTTTTTCTTTTTTTTTGTTTTTTAGCCGAATTTTTGAAAAATTCGCCAAAAACCGAATTATTCGTTCAAAACAAAAAATCGCAAATTATTCCGAATCTTTGAAACATTCGGAAATATTATACGTATTGCCCTTCAAAATTTTGATTTACGAATTATTCGCGAATAATTCAGCAAATTGCTAACAAGGGTCTCACTACTCCCGAGTCCTGACTCCTTACTAAGAACAATTTCATTAAGATATGTAGTGTGCAAAGCTTTAGCAGATTAGCCTATATAAATCTGATTTGGAATCAGCACCTCGACCCATTCAACCTTGCTGCTACTCGGATCAGGTCGTAGGTGCATAGGTCACGGTTAATTTGGTCGGTTTCAAAGTTCAAACCATTTTAAGGCTCGATATTAATGGGACGAAACCGGAGGCAATATAGCAAGTAAGACACCTTTCTCATTGAAGCAGATAACAGAATATCTTTACCCCAAAAAAAGATAACAGAATATCATATGATTTATTTCTAATGCAAAAGGAAGGTTTAATTGTTCATAATGCCTTAATAAACCCGGAACAACTTCTTTATCCAGATTAAACTCTATACCATTTTCAAGCTGTTGCATCTGACTATTGCCCCTTACTTCTTAATACCCAGCCTCAAATGCACTAACAACACAAACCCTTTAAATCCCAATCAGGGCCGGCCCTGAACTTTGAGGGGCCCAAGGCGAGTTTCTTAAAATGGGCCTATATTATTGAGAAAAAAAACAAGTCTTTTATACAGTGTTCTAAAAACGCTTAGCGGTAGTCGGGAGGAGGCGCTAACGCTTAGACCTTCGAGTACAGATGGATTAATTAGGCGCTAGGCAGTTTTTTTCCCTAATATATATAGTAATACACACATATACTACAAGAAATGAAAAAAATTATTTACCATAACTCAAAAAATAAACACATACAAATATACTTATTACAAAAATGCATAATAGTTGAGAAATATTGACTTCATATAAAAACATACTCTTTGTTATAGTGGCATATAATTTACATTAGATTTAAGTCTTTTAAACTCATTCAAATCTTAAGCCTACACGGGCCTTTATTTTTCGACATTTAATCATTCAAAAAAAAAAAAAAACTTGACTGACCGCCTAGACTCACCTAGCCCGTCTAATCGGTCCGTCTAGACCCGCCTAGTCGGTCCACCGATTTTTTAAACGACTAGGGCCTAGCGAGTCGGTTGGGCACCACCTAGCGCCTAGAGACCGCCTAGACCGAATTTTAGAACAATGCTTTTATACGATGGGACGTGGGCCAATGTTTGAGTGGACTGGACTGAATAACCTTGAGTCCTTTACATGTGGTCTAGTGGGTATAAAATTATACTTGGGGGCCCAAAATTTAACCAACAAGCTGGGGGCCCTAGGCGGCCGCCTAGTTGGCCTGCCCTCAGAGCCGGCCCTGATCCCAATCTATGTGGCTTGAACACCCTACTTATCATAATATTGTTGCAACTTTTTGGAATAGAGTAAAACCACCAAATTATTTTATCACCAAAAACAATAGTCTATCTCTTCATCTCTCATCCTCTAAAAAAGCTTTAAGGATCTGGAATTATAATTATAACACTCCGTCTTTTTATTTTATTTTCCTATAATAATAATAAGAAGAATAAGAATAAGAATAATGATAATGATAATAGGTTAAACTAAATATATGATAACTATCAGTTAAGGATAAAAGCCTCGTAGGTAAATAGATAAGTTTCATCCTTGTTTTTCGGTGAGGTTTTAAAAACAAAAAAAATGGGATTCTCACGTAGAGTTTCTGGGGGGAAAACACAGAAAAACTTTTATACAGGAAAAAGGGGTTTTACTGAAAGAAGAAAATGAAGATTTTTCTGAGAGCTAGCTGATAGTCGGAGCGTACTACAGGTGAGTAGATATTTTACGTTTTTATTTCTCGTTTATTGTAGATTTTATGATACGAGAAAAAGGAAATATATGTTTTTACTGTTCATACTGTTCGCCTGATACTCTATTCAGTACGGTATGTCGTAGTGCTAAGTTACATGTTGGATTTCGACTGAAGAACCAGTCAGGTCTCCAAAAGAAAAACTGGTCCGGATCCTTTGATAAAAAAATTGATTAATCAAGCCATTAAGAGTTTATGCAAATTACTTTGTATATCTAGGGATTTAATATGTGTTTTCGCGTTTTGGATTGATTGTGATTTGTTAGATTATGAGTGATGTCGGGTTTTAGATTCGGTGGTTAACTGTTGGGTTGTAGGGGTGAACTGTGGAGTTGGGTGGGTTGTGCGTGGTGAACGTAGAGGTGATTGTTTGAGAGTGGTAGTGTTGTGAAGCTTTGAACAGCCATTAATGGCGTTCAAACAAGAACCAAACCGTCCTGATTTTGGTGTGATTGAATGAATCATTGTTTTGTTTGATTTTGTTGTATCATTGGGTTTGGGTTTTGCTAGGGAGCGAAACCGAACTGTTGGGAGGTGAGTGGTGGTCCGACGAGCTCTGCAGTGGTGGAAGATCGGTGGAAGAGATGACCTAGCAAGTTTTGGAAATCGTGATTTGTTGGTATAGGTATATAGGGGTTTTCTCAAGGAACCAAACCGCTGGGTTCAATAGTGGTAGTGAGTGGTGATTGTGAGGGTTGCTGTGGCGGTAGACGCGCTGGAGAGTGAGTTGGAGAGGAAGATGAACAGTGAGGTTTTGGGTTTTGTTAGGCTTGGGCCGAACTTCGTGGGTGGGCTTGAGCGTTTTAAATTTTGGAATTTCATTTTGGACTTAAGTGTTAGACTTTGGGCCTTAGTCTTTGGGCTTTGGGGTTAGAGGAGTTTAGGTCTGGTTGATTCTTTGTTGACTGGGCTGGTTATTTTGATTGCTAACCAATATAAAATTTAACGGGTAACTTTACTTTGACCGCTGACCGGGGGTTTACTTTGACCAGTTGACCCAGTTTGACTTTTAACTCGGATTATGATTTGGTCTATTAGAATAGGTCTAGGGATATTAGCGTGCTTGGCTTTAGGCTAAGACCTTTCTATATATACGTGTGTACTATATGTGTATTAACTACTATGTAATATTTCAGTCTCTTATGATATACGATGCTATGACACTTAGACATCAATTTAATTAATAACGCGTAAACCAAAAATACATGAAACAATATACTCCTTCGTTCCCTAAAATAATATATGCACTAAAGTTCAATAATGTGTAAACAAATTTACCGCACCCTTTTAGAACTCTCCACGTCTCAAGTTTTGGAAATGAGTTTTATGACTGATGATGTCATATGCTAGGTGGGCATTTATTGAATGTGTCATAAATGGCCCGTTAGCGTTATAAATGGGTATTCATTGAATGTGTCATGAATGACCTGGGTATTCAGTGAATGTGTCATGAATGACCAGATTGTTTGGACTGTCCAAGAGAGGAACTAAGGTATTCGCCTTGCGCTTGCGGGTTAGTTGTATTCCTTGAGTGTACGGGAATGTAGGGTTGGATATTCCTTGAATGTGGCGGGAATGACCCAGGGCATTCATTGAATGTGCCATGAATGGCCCGTTAGTGATATGATAGGTATTCCTTGAATGTGGCAGGAATGACCTAAGGTATTCATTGAATATGTCATGAATGACCTGAGTTTTTATGCCCAAAGAGGCTGTGAAATATGTGTATGAAAGCCCAGAGATGGCTATGATATCGTGGTATTCAGTGGGAGAGAGGCACACAGAAATGTGTGATTTGGCAAATGTGTGGAGTGCAAATCGTGGAGTAGGTACTAAATGGTGGGTGTATAAGAAAAGTAATTGATTAATTGATAAGAGAAATTGATTTGATTATGCGAGTGTGTTTGGGCTTATATTTGAATACCTATAGGATATCTACATATGTTATATAAAATTTCTAACTTTCTTTTGCAGGAGGGTAGGACTTAATAATATTTTGTACAGGGACGCGGTCCTACCCTTATACAGCAGTGGATATCGGTAAGTTTTAATTCAATTACTTAGTTATTAAAACAAGTTATTATAATGAGTTAATAAAATGGAAGTCTTGCTTGGGAAGAAACTATGCCGGTTGAAATGACGGAACTACCTGTCTTCCAAGCTGAGAATGTTTAAGTTATGATATATTTAAAGTGTTAGTTTGATAAATAAATATTAGAAATGTTTATATGTGGTTAGTCTACTCATATCAGCAAATTCCATTTTGCTGACCCATGTTTGCTTTGTTTTGGCAACGTGGGTGTGTTCTTGGGAACATAGGTGGAAGGCAGTTGAACCGCGGCGTGTGATTTGGATTCTTGCCTGGAGCAATCCGTTAGTTCTTTTATTAGGTCCGATTCTTACTGGAAGGATGTAATAACGTAGTTTATATTTTCAGCATGACATAAGAATAAGATATTGAAGACTTTTATTCTTAGAGTTTGTTTGATGTTTTGTTTGGACGGAAGATAGCTTAATAAAGTGATGGTGGAAAATTCTTGGGATTATTTTCATTTAAGTTCATTCTTTTATGATGTGGGTTTTAGGTTTTTGGCATGTGTTGTATCCACCCCGTCATAGCCTGGGTTTTTAGACAATTGAACATAGCGATGTTTGAGATATTTATATTTTAAATATTTACTTTGTACTTGTTTAGAAATTCGGGTTGTGACAGGAATAGAACTACTTTTGGGAATATCCACCACCAAATCTCTATAAGTCGATCAACAAAACATAGAGATCCTCAATTCTCGTATTTCAAACAAGCAAAACTTAATGCTTCAAAAAAATGAATCTTAACACCTTGATTATCTTTTAACTTGTGAAGAAAAACTATGGAAACAGAAATCAAGGGATAAAGATCTCTTAGAAGGAGACAAAAACACTAAGTATTTTCATATTAAAATTTTGAGGTACAGAAAATACAACAAGATCGAATAGCTTAAAAACTCAACTAACACTTGGGTTTCTACCCGTAAAGAGATAGGTGCTACCCTAGTTGAACACTTTTCAAATATGTTAAATAATACAAAACCTGTTAATCTTACACCTATTGAATCTCTCTTCCCTCCGGTTATCTCCTCCGACCACAACAGTGACTTTTTAAGAATTGTCACCTCTGAAGAAGTAAAGGCCACTATGTTTAGCATTGGTGGTCTTAAGTCTCCAGGACCTGATAGTATTCTTGCATTTTTCTACCACTCCTCTTAGGATTTAATGGGATCTAAAGTCACAAATATGGTTGCTAATTTTTTTAAAAATGGTCACTCACTCAAACACATCAACCACACCAACATTGCACTTATCCCTAAATGCCCTAATCCGGCCTACTACTTGTTCTGAGTTTAGACCTATAAGCTTGTGTAATATTTCTTATAAAGTTATCTCAAAATTGCTTGCCAACATACTAAAATCTATCATTACCCTCTGTATTTCTCCTTTTCAAAGTGTGTTTGTGCCTAACAGGCAAATAACTGATAACATTATTATTGCTCATGAGATTATGCATACTTTGAAACACAAAAAAGGCAAGTCTGGGCTAATGGCTATCAAGCTTGATATGTCAAAAGCTTTTGATAGGGTGAGTTGGAACACAATCATTTCCATTCTAAACTCCCTAGGGTTGAACACGTTGGTTGTTAACCTTGTCTCTCAATGCATAAATTCTGCTCAGTTTTCTGTCATGGTGAATGGCTCACCATATGGTTTCTTTAAGTCTAAAAGAGGTCTTAGACAGGGGGACCCCTTGTCCCCTATCCTCTTTATCCAGTGTATGGAAGTTTTGTCAAGAGTTTTGAATGATCGTATTCAATCCAATAAGATGCATGGTATCAATATCTCTCGGACCAGCAAACCCATTGCACATCTACTCTTTGCAGATGATGCCTTTATCTTCTACCGTGCTAATCTAGATGAGGCAAATGAATTGTTGGATGTTCTTAACATTTTTTGTAGTATCACTAGACAAGATATTAACTATGAAAAATCAGGTATCTATTTTAGCAAAAACATGCCTTATAATGAAACTACTAGTATCACGAATTTGTTACACATGAAGAAGATCACTATATAGGAGAAAAATACCTTGGTTCCACTCTCTTCTTTGGGCAACTAAAGTCTGAAATTTTTAATCATCTCATTGATAAAGTTAACACTAGAATAGCTGGTTGGAAAAGTAAGATGCTATCTCAAGCAGCTAGAACTGTCCTTATAAAATATATCACTTATGTTATACCTGTTTACCATATGAGTACTTTCTCTTGCCAAAAGCTGTTACTTCAACTCTAAATGGAATTCAAAGGAATTTCTAGTGGGGAATAAACAATGATAAGAAGCACCCCCTCTATTTGAAAAACTGGGGGTTCATATGTCAATCTAAGAAAGGGGGAGGACTAGGAATCAGAGATATGATGCTGAACAATCTTGCTCACCTTAGTAGAATTCTTTGGTATATTATAACTAAACCCAACTCTCTGCTTTAATTTCAACACAATTAAAAGGTAAATACTTTCCTCACAATAATGTGGTTCATTCAGTACCTAAAAAAGGCTCCTCTTGGTTCTGGCATGGCATGCAACAAGTTCTCATGATAATCAAAGACCACTCTGTGTGGCAGGTAGGTTCATGTAAGAATATTAGTATATGTTCTGACTCATGGATCCCAGACCTACCTAATGGTAAAGTATCTGTACATACTGTACATAATAACTTATATACATATGTTTCTGATCTTATTGATATGCATACTAGATCTTGGAATATAGACACCTTAAATTTTTTGTTTGACTTAGACACCTCACTAAAGATACAAAGTATATTCCTGTCCAGATCTAATCTTGTGGATATGTTGAAGTGGAAACTAACAAAATCTGAGATTCATAGTGTTAAATCTATATATCATCGGTTAGGTTTAAGAATTGCACCTTCTTGTAGTTATAACACAAATCTAACTTTCTGACAGAATGATTTAAACCCTAGAGGCTAGAGCCACTCTATTTGCTTGGAAGTGCTACCATAACATTGTTCCAACAAGAGAACATCTTAGTACTATATTCTATATACCTAACAAAACTTGTTTGCTTTGCAATATTGTTATTGAATTTGTGAACACCTTTTGCTTCATTGTCCCTTTACAAGAACTATTTGGTATTCAACACCTTGGTGTTTCAGGTTAAGTACATACGGGAACTTACAGGTAAAATAGTGGATTGATTTCTGGTATAGACCACCAAAGAATTGGCCCATTGAGAAAAATCTTTGGACAAGAGCATGCTTGTTTATAACATGGCACATTTGGTTAGAGAGATGTAATTTTTTTTTTTTAATAATTCAAAACCTAATGGGGCTTCTTTGGTGCTGATTATTAATGACTACATTCGGAAGTTCACACTTGCATACCAGGTTGCAAGTCCAATCACAGTTCTAAAAGCAGTATGGGAAACCCCTCAACCAGGGAATTTGAAACTCAACATAGCTGCCAATTTTAAAACAGGCAATAAATGGTTTGGTTTAGGTTATGTTTTAAGGGATCACAAAGGTAGTTTTATTGCTACAGGAACTGACAAAGGAAGGGGAGGGTCTGTTGAAGAGGCTGAATGCAAAGGAACTCTGCAAGGAATCAAGTGGAGTAGGATCTTCAGCAACTCAATCGAACTAGAGGTCGATGTGAAGGAAATTCACAAGTTTTTTGGAAGGAAGGCAACGAACATATCATGGACTTCAAGGAATATTATGGAAGATGCACTACTAGACTATAATCTTTTTTGTTTTATCTGTACTAAGTGGATCAGTAGATCTACAAACATTGTTGCACAATGTTTAGCATCAAACGGCCACAATCTCCCTCCACGTTCGGAGTGGCTTACACTGCCACCTAGTTGGTTAATGGACGTCCTGGAGGAAGATAGAACTCATGTACATATTCCACTTTGAGTTCATTATATATAAATAAAGCCAGTTGATCACCAAAAAAAAATGCGGGTAGAAAAGAAAGTGTAACAAAAAAGTCCATCGCGTATTGGCGTTCAATGAAAATGCCTTGTCAGTGCTTTTTACATTTTCACATGCCATGTTAGTGCTCAAAGCTAATGGAACTTTCAATCAAATTTCAACTCAGCTTCATCACTGTCATTTTGACATGGAGAGATCTGGTCAGAGAAGTACACTGGGTCGATACTTGCATGTCCATCTCATTTGGTTGTGCTCATATCCTTCAAGTTACTGAACAGCTACATAAATTCTGTTTATCTGCACTTACAACCGATTTAGTCTGTTGAACCAAACTGAATGAAGGATCATGTGAAAGATATCATACTTTACGGGCTCAATGTGCCAAAGAAAATGTTTTTGCACCATCTTCACCCTCATGTGCATTTCAATATATTTCTCCTCTGGGATTGAAAGCAGTCTCTCTTTCAAGTTGGGAATGTCCTTTTCAGGAACGAACACTGCAAATGCCTCCCAATCCAAAATCTCAAAGAAGGGAGGCACGTAATCATCAGCCAAAATCACTGGTACACATTCATAGAAAATGGCTTCAACCACCCGTGGGCTATTAACATCGTAGCCTCTAGCACAAATGCAATACTTACTGCTCTTCATGTGTTGAACATAGTTCATTCCTGCTCCCTGAGGCATCGGCCCAAATATCTTCATGTCAGGATCTTTGTTACGCCAGTAACTTAGCAGGATTGGCCGAAGAGACCCATGCATTCCCCCAGCAAAAAAAGCAAGTATGGGCCTCTCAGAAGGAGGATTGCCTCCAAGGCCTCGAAGAGGATCTTTGACCTTTCGCACGCTTGTTTCTGGAAGAGTGACATCCTTCCCTATTATGAAGTCTCTAGCAATATTAGCATTGCAGAGGACTTTGATGCAATTATCCATCTGGCCCCTCGTTTCAAATGGAGCCTGAGAAGGTCCAGTTATTTAGAAACAATGATGCTTAAATCTAATCAAAACTCTAGCTACTTCAGTTATTAATAGAATTAAAATGGTTTGGAGGATGCTCAAGCTGGGTCCAAAAAAAGGAAATACGAATTGAATTAAATACAAATGAGGTGTGAAGTACCCAGTCATGGCAAGCAACAAGAAAATGGTCTGCTCCACCAGTCCTGTTCCAAAAGGGATATTTGGCCGCAATCGTATCCACATAGTTTTTCATATAAATCGCCAGGTTCTTCCGGTTGTGAGAATTACGAACATACAACTGCAACTGTAGCATGCGTGAACTAAAAGGCAAGTAAAAGAGGTGAGCTTTTGTCGGGTCCTTCACAACAAACTGTTTATTCTTTTCCATCTGTCCCATGAACCATCCCTCGGAGGCATATATACCTTTTAGTATTGGCTCTGTTGGTTCGTGGAAGATAGGCTTTTCTCCCTCACGGTAGATGTAGACTTTGAGCAAGTGTTCCATCAGTTCATAACTCCTGCATTGGGATAAAAGAAAATTTAACATGAAATGCAACTCAATAGGAGCAGCATCTTATCTTCACAGAAATCTGCATTTTAGTTAGTCATATACAACTGCCTTATGAACATAAAGATTTCCAACGACAAATACCAAAATAAAAATTAAAAATTAAAAAAGTAAAAGCTGGCCCAAATCAACAAATTTGCATTTCCAATGTGCAATGTTAGGACAACGGAAGAACAAAATGTTTCTCCAATATGCATATGAGCTAAAACTGAGTGCAAGTTCATCAGGACAAATAAATCAAGCTAATTTATACAAATTTTCTATCATACAATGTGCGTGCGTTTAACTCACCTTTTAAACGCAGAAACATTTCGAAAAATAGAAGGATAGAGCTCTTGATCATGCTTCAAGATAGGAGCGTCGTGGATCTGTGATTTTGCTGATTGAAGCTCTTGGTCACTTTTTGAAGACCACAATGGTCTCTATTACCAAAGAAACAAAGGAGTAAGACTTATTTGCAACATTCAGACAACTCAACTCAATCCCCTCGGACGGAAATAAAATTTCAAAGTCCAACTCCATACCATTGAATGGACAGAAAGACGACTCTGAAGCAACAAATTGTCCAGCTTGAATATTGGCGTATGTGATTCCGGTCCCTTGCTCATTGCAGAAGCACCAGAATCTGTATAGTTAGTGTTTGAAGTAACTGAACCACTCTTCACTACGTCAAAATTTTCATCCTTGGGAAGTGATCCTATTGCTCGTTTTCCCACTGAAGACATTTCGGGCCGGACAGGTACGATAGAAACATTTGAACTTGCATCTGGATATGAAAACGGTGGCAGTGCAGATGATAAGCTATTATTTATTCTTCCATCTTTCTCTACTATCAAACTGCTATCTTCAATTTGAACATTGTCAGATGAGAGGTTACTACTTGATTGTATAATTAGCTGCTCCAAAGAGAGGCTAGGTTCAGGTTGTCTAGCATTCTCTAGAGTATAGCCGTTATCTGGACTTTTGACAGATTCACTACTGTGTTGTTCAAAGGCCTTATCTGTGCTTCTGGCCTCCGTTGGTGCAAAATTATCTTTTCTGTCCACTGAATTCATCTTCTGTTTCCCCGTGCCAATAGCCTCAGTATTATCTATCTTCCAAATAACTGAAGATGAATTACTATAATTTGTATCATTAAAAAAAGTAGATTTTGGGATTAAATTGCTAGACGAGGAGCTACTTCTTCCAAGTAGTGGAATTCTACCGGAAGGGAAGAGAGACAATAAAACATTTCCATAAGGAAGCGTAGAAGACTGAAACACCAAAACAGCAGCAAATACTATCCCTATTACTAAAAGCAATCTCCTCGTTTCAAACTGGCAAAGCTTTTGAAGTCGAAGTAGATATTCCATGACAAAGATGCAAATCCAACTTCTTCGGTAGCTCAAAATTCATGTCTATCAACTCTGCAAATTAACCGAACAGATATCTGCAAAAATGGAAACAGTCCATTATGTGCATGCCTGTATCTCAATTGTTGACATTTTACACAGATTTTTTTTGCAAACTTTTGCTTTACAACAAGCACATCCCTAAAATCACGTATTAGTTTCAAGATATTGCATGTATATAGATACTTTTTTTATGTAAAATGGGTTACCCTTGTATGGACCAATGCTTATATATAAGGATATGCTTAACATATCGGGACTAACATCTCTCAATATTTCAATATCCCATTATACATTTCATATTTTGAGGACAATATTATCTTTTAAATGAACGAGTAATTTAAAACCCGCGTTAGTTATGAATCAGGAAATATATCAGCAACAATTAACTGTACGGAATATGAGAATAGAGTTGGAGAGAGAGAGACGAACCACGAGAGATTGGGAGAGGCCCTCAATTTCCAGCATTGTTTTGTTGAGCGTGCTCTTCGTAAAAACTAAAAAGTGTCGGTCGGTGTTAATAGTTTAAGCAACAAGTGGCGAGCATGATGAGTAGCACTAGTTAGCAATCTGTTTTCATCTTATCTATTTATTCGCGCCGTATTGGAAGGAAACGTGAGACAATTAAGTTGCGTGTGTCTTGGTCCATGGACTGATGGACCTTGGCTTAATTTTTGGATCACCAATTCGTGTGGATTTTTTTTACTTGACAGTTAACAACAAATTTTATTTATTTAATATTCCAAATCCTCTTTCTTTCTAATCTCTTTTATAAAGAGTCCGATCGATCTCTCCTCGCAAAGAGCGCACAAAATTGTCAACCGTTAGATCATAGGCAAATCTTATCCTAAAAAGAAAACAAAATGCAACTTGCATTTTGTTTGCTGTGACGTGGCTAGCAAAACAATTTAAGGACAAAAATAAAAACAAAATAACACTTTTGCCCTCGTCTTCTTCGCCTCATCTCTGCGCAACTTTTATTCTTGTTATTACAATCTCATCTCTGCTAAACTTTTATTAAGTAAGTTAAGACTGAGGTTATTAAGACCCATAAATCAATCACGCAATTTGGCAGTGTTGGATAAACAGCAAAATTACTGCCTTTATTGTTGAACCATAAACACCCCATTTCTATATTTCTGTGTATTTTTGCTACTATCCCATTTCAAGATGAACGAAGTGGTAGACTTGCACAAGTTCAAATTTTCTACCACACACGAATTTTATCTTGCACTTCCAAAAGCAGTGAAGATTATTAAAGCTAGGATCAAGTAAATTAACGAAATATTGTCGTCATTGATTGATGATTTGAGTTTTATACATAGAGGGAAAAACAATGTGAATAAAGAGAAGAAGATGAGTGGAATTTTATTTGACTCATTTGGCATTGAGATTCGTGCACTCTATTTTACGGATCTTGAGAAGTGCGCTCTAATTGCAGGATAGATTTATCTCTCCTTAGATCTCTCCTTATCATTTGCCATTTATAAATATATTGATTGATCATGTTGAAATTTTTTGTATAAGCTAAAATGTCAACGGTGGGCAATGAACAACTGAACAAAGTGACATTTATGCCAGGGAGAGTAGGATACCAAGGACTTATGCCAAGGAAGAAATTAAAATTTGTCAAATCATGCCTAAATGCATCACATTTTTTTGTTTAATAGAATTTCAAATCTAAGAGTGTACTTGTTTAATGGCGCCGCAAGTGAAATCACATGTTCCCATCCAAAGCGCTTACGAGCGAACAATTTCCTATGCGACTAACTGTTCATCACATATCTGTTCCGGGAGAGCACTACGTGAACTTGATTTGCGTGATAATTTGTTTAGAAAATGGGCACATAAGACAAAATTGCATTTTAATTTCTCTTCTAGTTTGATTCTATAAATAATTAAGACTCCAGGACAAACCGGGTTGACCACTACTAATGACGATATTAATCTCATTCAACTTTTTATCAATTAAATCAAAATCAAAATGTTGTGGTTATTGGGGAAAACTCCTATATAACTTTTCAAGCACACTTATATTTTATGTTAGGACTAACATGAAAATTTTAATTTATTTTATAGTACACACATGCATAGTGGTGTTTACATGTTTGTTGAACACATGTATATTGGTGTGTGCATGTGTGGTAGTAGTATTTATATGTTTGTTACACACATGCATAATAGTGTGTGCATGTGTAATATATACATGCATAGTAGTATTGGTATGTTTGTTATACACATATATAGTGTTTATATATGTGTTATACACATACATAATGATGTTTGCATGTGTGTTGTACACATGTATAATAGTATGTATATATATTAGTATACATATGTATAGTATTGTTTGTATGTGTATTGTACACATGCATAATGGTATTTGCATGTGTATCGGACTATTACTCTAAACTTAAAAATATCATCGACGATAACAATATCGAAATCGAGATAAATCACATAATTGATTAACACAGGATTTGAAAAAGAAATTCAATTGTTTGTCGAACCGGTGTCGACGAAATCGACCCAATTATTTTTCAATTAGCACTAATCTAGAATTGAAAAATGAAAAGATTATTTGTCACAAGAGAATAAGGTGTTTTCTTATAACTTAAATCACTAATCACAACACACAAATTAACTAACTCAAAGATGGAAACAACTAGATCTCAAAAAAAAAATTAAAATTTCTAGTTGGAGTTTTTTTTTTTTTAAATAGAGAAAAAGATAAATGTTTTATCATATCTTAAATCACTAATCACAAGTTCACAACATACAAATCAACTAGCTCAAAAATGAAAACAATTAGATCTCAAAAGCATTTTACAAGTTTCTAGTTTGAGTTTTTTTTTATTAGGGAGAAGAAGGTCATAATTGGTATTAATAAAAAAAGTACTTGCTTACGTCAGCCCGAAAAATATCTTTATAGCGAAATTATTAGTGATAGATGCTGATATCAGCCTGTTTTTGTCCTAAAATCGTAATTATTGGTTAACCATGCCTACAACCGAAATTATTGTTTAATTTATATGTTTGGGCCTAAATTTGTATAATTTGTTTTGTTGAAACTAAAGTCCAGCTAACAATGAATCACACGTTAACTGTTATAACGAAAGCCCAATGAGCAATTACCTCGTAAACCTTACATTTCTGATTTTGGCCCAATTATTCCAGTTTGGCTCATTGCATGGTTGTTCCAGAAGAGTTTGTAATGCCATCTCCTGTGATCAGTACATGTATGCTTCACCTACATAAATGACTTACGCGAACTATACAAGTCCCATACATTTATCAGTCAAGAAATATTTCTAGCAATTAAATGCCTTAACCCCAAGTCTAGAGGATATTTGGTTGATAAATCTGATCATTAATCATCACGAGGTTCACTTGTTGCGTACGTACATGGAATAGATGTGAACATTTGTCACCAACCACATTATGGTCTACAGCCTCTCTGCAGAACTCACTCTTTACCTTATTGCTTCCCATCTACTTTTACATTAAACAGATTTCTCTGTTTTTCACTGCCCCAAAGAGCAGTAGTTTTTGTTCAAAAGAATGTAGATTTGCTTGGCCATCCCAGTGCAGTCCCTTCTTCCTTCTCGTTACTCTTGCTGTGCCCTTGTCATAGCCATCAGAGAATGCTTCTCTCTATACGTCAGTGTCGTGTTATACTCACATTATAAGTTTACAACCTTATCGAGCATTTATCTGAAAGACTCTATTGTACCAAATCGAATGAAGGGTCATGTGAAATACATCGTACTTCAAAGGGTTCTTGTGCCAGAGAAAATGTTTCTGCACCTTCTTCACTCGCTTCTGCAACTCGAGATACTTCTTCTTGGGGATTGATAATAGTATCTTTTTTAGGTTGGGTATATCTTTCTCCAGGATGAACACAGAAAATGCTTCCCAGTTCAAAACATTGAAGAAAGGGGGTACATAATTATCTGATATGATAACGGGGACACACTCATGAAAAATGGCTTCGACCACCCGTGGTGTGTGAACCTCATAACCCCTGGCACAGATGCAGTATTTGCTGCGCTTCATATACTGTATATAATTCAGTTTTTCACTGCTAGGCAATGGGCCGAATATTTTCATGTCAGGATCTTTGTTCTCCCAGTATTGTAGCAGGAATGGACGGACATACCCATGCATGCTCCCTGCAAAAAAGGTAAGAAACGGCCTCTTGGAAGGAGGTTTGCCTCCCAAACTCCGAAGGGGGTCATCTGCAAAGCGTACCATTGTCACTGGAGAAGATACATCCTTGCCTAGGTTGAAGCCTCTAGCCACGTTAGCATTACAGAGGGCTCTAATGCAAGTACCCATATACCGAATTGTTTCTTGCGGGGCCTGAAAAGATCCATCTATTAACAGTATATCTTAAATGTGACAGTCGCACTTGAACTTTCAACCTAATCAAGTTGTCGGTGAAACATAAATCTGAACAAGGCATGTGAAGCGTACCCAATCATGGCAAGCAACAAGAAAATGATCTGCTCCGCCGGTTCTGTTCCAGAAACGATACTTTCCTGCAATCAGGTTGACATAGTTCTTCAAGACATCAGCAAGGTTTTTATGTTTCTGAGAGTTTACATTCAAAGTTGACCGCAGCATAAGAGCACTGAAAGGAAGGTAGAACATGTGAGCTTTTGTAGGGTCTGTGACAACAAACTGTTTGCTCCCCTCAATCAGTTTCATAAACCACCCTTCAGAGGCATAAATTCCCTTGAGTTTTGGCTGATGGAAGACGGGTTTATCTCCTTCACTGTAAATGTATACCTTGAATGTCGTTTCCATTAGTTCATAGCTCCTGGAAAAGGTCATAAAGTTGTTTTAAAGGAACACCACCAACTGAAAATCTTACATTTAATTCGTAAAAGTATCACAGCAATGGAGTTCCCACAACTGATGGAACAATGAATATTACAAATAAGAATATTCTTAGTAAGATAGTATCATATGTAAGCTCCACGGCATTGATCAATGCACCACAAGTAGTCTGTAACTCTGTATGCTTTCTTCATCCATAGTACCAGAAAGGTTCAAGTAGAATTGCTTCAAATTGAAGATTACTGCTTTTATTTATTGGAACACTCGCTCCAAGATTTCCATTTATAAGGTGTATCAACTGTTTGAACTTGAGGTCAAACGAATATTGGAACTAAAACATGACATAGAAGAACATTTTAGTACAAGCAGAACGACTATTGTGAGGTGCATTAATTTCTTACACCCAAGTGAGTAAACAAAGATTGAAGTGGATATATGATGCAGAAACAAATAATCTTGTCCTTTTTAATATAAAGATCATTTTCAGAAAAAATACTTAAATAATTAAATTACAAAAATAATAATAAGTCAGTTATATAAATTAAGAGTGCAATAACAACATAACAACCTCAAATATAAGGATCATGAACCCCAGAACAACTCACAAAATTTTAAAAAAAACTGACATTACCAAGATTTCATAGTTTCCTGCATCTAGTATTTAGATCTTATTTTAGGTTAAATTGAATTGCCCAGCTTAATGCTGTGAACTACTTTATGGTTCGATATATATTCACTGGATCAGGTACGGTAAGCATACCTTATGTAATAAAAACAATGAAACGTAACCGACTGCAATTAGGGTTGACTGGATGCAATGTGAAGGTTGCATACATACATTATCTTGAAGGTTTATGCTGTGGAGTGTATTCACTTAATAACTAGCTACCTAAGCCTAGTATCTAGTAATCAAGACCATGAAACATCTCGTTAACTAGGTCCAACTGGATGAAGAGTTGGTATTATACTATGAACCAGGTCTCTTGTCATAAATTCAACACTGACGAGAAAAAAATAAAAAAACTAACAAGATCAAAACAAAATACAACATAAAGCAACCTAAAACTTCTAATATAGCACGCAATAAATGATAAAACAACAAATACCTAGACGTCGATCTAGAACAAATATGATAATCACATTCCATGAAGCATATTTGGAAATTCAAAATAAGAAGCTTCTTTAACTATCAGGAAGTCCTCAAACTTGGCCATTACAAACTCAATGTATGGAAGATTTTCTAATGTAAAAGTAAAAATGTATATAATCTACGATAACCTGTACAATAATATGGGCGATGATCGTGTTGAAGACTCCATATGCTTCAATAGAGCATCTTATGACCGCTAGGAACTCACGGAGCACCACAATATTTTTGATTGTTTATTGGTTTGTAAAGGCGGGTTCGTAATATAATGGTAGAGTGACAGTGATAACTATAACAAGGAGGAAAACATTATCTAGAACTGCAAACATATTGAGTGTCAAACAAAACTAGAACGGAACGTACAAAAAGCAATTGTGAATCATATTACTAGGCTCGGCTCACCTTTTAAACATGGAAATATTTCGGTAAAGAGGAGCATATAGTTCTCGGTCACTCTTTACTATTGGTGCATTCTCAATCTGTGACTTCACATGTAAGAGTTCCTGGTCACGTATGGAAGACAATCGTGGTCTCTACAACCAAACAGAGACAAAAATATTAGTTAGATATTGCTGTAGATAAAAGTATTAGGCTCAATTTTCACCTCCAATTAAAAAGTCTCAATGTCTATATCCATACCATTGCACGCGAAGAAGCACGACTCTGAACCAGCATCCTATTCATTTCGGATATTGGTGTTGTTGGAACCAACCTTTTTTTCTTTGCAAAAGCATCAACAATCATGGTAGTGCTCCTGGTCGAATTCACCAAATTATTTAGCAAGGGCACAAGATCTCCAGCCTTCTGAGGAGTTTCTGCTGCTTCTTTGCCCAATGGGGATATTTGGGGGTTGGCTGATTGATCCGTTTTCAAGTTGATTATTCCAGAAACTGGAGGCGAAGCAAGTGGTTGAGCCACAAAACCAGTCTTTCCACTTGAAACATTTGAACTGCTATATGATTTCTCCCCAGAATTCTCATCTGATAAGCCTTGTCCTGATTTCCCATCCTTTTCCAAACTATTTTCACTGTCTGCATACTCAGCATAATCCACAGCTGCATCCCTTCCACTCTCCGACCTTATCTCGTTTCTCACATCAATACCCTCAGTTTCATTCACTACAGAATCAGTAGAATTCAAATTATGTACAAGTGTCGAATTCCCTACAGCAGGGGATTTAAAACTAAGTAGTGATAATAATAATACATTTCCATAAGGAAGTGAAGAGGACTGCAAAACTAAAATAACAAAGAAAACTATTCCCAACACTAAAATCAATCTCTTTCTTTCAAACTGATACAACTTTTCAAAATATGTAGCACAACCCATTTCATGGGGCCCTCACAAACTGATACAGCTTGAAGAATCAAGACCCAGGGTTTACATGCTATAGTACAAGTCCATATTTGCTTACTAAAAGCAAGGACGTAAGCTATAAAATAAATTTGTTGCAGAACATCTTACGGGTATGCATTTTAACTAAAGAGCTGCAACTATAAACTGAAAAACAAGTACACTAAAAAAAACAACTGGAATTAGATTTGTTAGGGGTGATCTTGGACACTTCCATAAAAACACTCCGGTGAATTTTTTGTTTTTTTTATTGACTTGATATGTCCAAAAGTCAACTCCTCTCCAATTGGTCTATTCTATATTTCTATCAGGAGTCGTCCAGAGGACACCTTTTCTTTTTAATTACTCACAAATCCGAAAAGACGAAAGATTAAGTATACTCTTGACGACCGAAATTAAAAAGGTAGATGAAATATCAAATATACTCTTGGTACGAAATAATAAACAATCCTGCCCAACCGAAACGACCTGGTGTATATAGTATCATACTTATTTGGGATACAAACAATCACTCTTCATACATTAACATGAGCTATGAACATTCATTGTTCATATAAACAATAATTGTTTATACCTCACACAAGCTATAAATAATTATTGTTCATATCTCAACATAATGTATGATCAATAATAACATTTATTGGAGTGTGAACATACATACCTACAATCATTGTTCATACCTATTTTTAGGTATGAATGGTGATTGTTCATATATGAGGAATAATTATTGTTCATATATGAGGAATAATTATTGTTCATACTTATTTGGGATTTGAACAATCAATATTCATACCTTACATAATGTATGATCAATAAAAATATTTATTGGAGTATGAACAATCATTGTTTATACCTCAATATGAGGTATAAACATTGATTATTCATATATCAATATATTATATAAGGTATGTTAACCTATTTGGGTATGAACACTCATTGAGAGGTATGTTAACCGGAAAATATTTATTTTAAATCCGAACCATTTGTCATTGAGAGTTATTTTCACTCGAAAATTGGTTTTCCGGGAATTTTTCTTTGTGAGTGATTATAAAAAAAAAAGGCCCTGTATTGGTTGCCACTACAATTAGATTGGGCAGCCTCCAACCCAAACAAAAACCCAGTACACCCCCGGTCCCCAACCCCCAACCACTAAATTGCGAAACCGGGAAAATCTATTATAACCGGTCATCTCTCTCGCACAAAACCCTTCGACGTGGCCAAAATTATCGCGAAACCCTAACAAAAAAACCCAAAATCAATTTCGCGAATTGAAGCAATCCAATCTATAAACAATCGCGAAATTGAAACAATCCAATTGAACCCTTCGACGATCCAATTGAAACAATCCATAAACAATCCAATTGAAACAGTTCAGTTTCAGTTCAATTGAAACAATCCATAAACAATCACGAAATTGAACACTTCGACGAACACTTCGACGTGGCCATTGAAGCTTTTGCAAGTTGGGAGACAATCCAATTCAGTTTCAGTGAAGTATTCTCTCATCTCTCGCCAACACGCCATTGTTAAGCTATTCTCATTGCGAGTTCTTCAATTGCTCTAAATTTCAGGTTGGTTCTTCTTAATTTTCAAACTTGATTTATATACATTGCGCTCTGGAATATAAAAATATATATTGTGTTTAGATAGGAGGAAGTTATTTTAGACACTCATTGATGTAGTATGATTGTAAGATGGGCGTTATATAATGTGATGTGTTTTGGATTAGGACTATGATCTCTCTCTTCTTACATGCTTTTGTTTGGATGTCTTCTTTGGGATCTTTACTGGTTTACTGCAATACTATAACCCTGTCGTAGTTACTGTATTGCCTGGTCTCAATTTTCAAACTATGGGACGCAAAAAATCTCAGCGTGCTCAATGTTCGAAAGTTGGACATTGAGGCTCATTCCACACTGCTCTAGTGAGTATGGGGATTTTACTCCCTGCTCCAGCATACCTGAATGTAAGAAATCAGATAAGACATTCTTGGGCTGTACCTGAATGTAAGAAATGAGATAAGAAGTTCTTGGACGGTGGTCGTTAGTTTTTTATAGATGTTTGGTCGGACACACTTCATATGGTTTACAAGTTTGTCTTACGGGTGCATATGCTGTGATGTTTCCCATGCCATCTTTATTGTGGAATTTGTGGAGTTGCGAGTTGCGAGTAGCGAGTTATCATTTAACAGTTTTAACTTTTTATGTGAATGTTTTCTGATGCTACGATGACAATGACGATGAACGAGAAATAACAAGAAGAAAAGTGATATAGAAGTGTCAGTTATAAAATCATTGAAACTGAGAACTACAAACCTTAGCCAATCTAATATCCTCTGTTGATCTGTCGGATGATTAACACCAGATACAGCTAAACAAACAGCTCTAACAGATGATCGATTTGAACCAGATTTTGAAAGGGCTTCTGCCATAACCTCTTCAAGTGTCTCCCTTACTGCAGTTTCTATAACATCCAACACATTTCACGTGTGAGAATCCTTAACTCTTATATTGGATACAACATTGTCGGACATATAACTTTGGAAGAAAACAGCCATTGGAGAATATAAAACAAGGAAAAATTATCACTATAGAAGCTGGAATGGGATAAAGTAAATTCCAACTTCATATCGAGGTAGGCAGTACAAAACTTTATCAAATGTAGCCCTTTAATTTGACAA
This sequence comes from Coptis chinensis, assembly GCF_015680905.1. Taxonomy (NCBI): domain Eukaryota; kingdom Viridiplantae; phylum Streptophyta; class Magnoliopsida; order Ranunculales; family Ranunculaceae; genus Coptis; species Coptis chinensis. The sequence continues at coordinate 89,828,074 of NC_141458.1, read as the reverse complement.
GAAAATTACAAAAATGCGAAGCAGTAGTGTTAAAAACTCCTACAAATATTAAACGCCTATCGAACTATGTTACTAAGGCGCAAGGTGCAGTGAGAAGCTTGGGTTGCAGGGCCGGCTCTGAGGGGTAGGCAGCATAGGCCACCACCTAGGGCCCCATTTGACTGCTAATATTTAGGGCCTCCAGCTGCTACACAAGTCCACACCCACTGAGGCACTGACCACGTCCATCACTCCATTTTTATTTTTTATTTTTTTTAGTTTGGCTGTTTGGCCCATTTAGTACTCAAAAGCCCAACTGCACTAAACAAAAGAAACCAACCGAAACCTATAGACTTTAGACTTACAGTAGCAATTAACAAAACAAGAGATATGAGGAATGAGGATGCCGGATTTCAGACTATTTTAGCGAATTAGCGGATGCTGGATTTCTTCTCTTTTTATTTTTTCCTACAAAAGTCGAAAGTTCTTTTAACAAATGTATGAGGTCTCAAACTCTCAATGCTAAAATTATTTGAATTGCTTATTCTATTATTTCAATTTAAAATTTCTTTTGTTTATGAATTATGAGTTTGAATATATAATATGTTAAACAAAGTTTTAAACTGAATTAGGACTTTTAGGAGTAGAAATTATTTGAATTGGATATTTGCCATTGGTTTAGGCATGCATTTAAGTGTTACATCACAATTTTGTTTGTGAAGTTTTGAAATTCGTCGGTTATTTTGTTGTGATGACTAATGAAGTCGATGAATTGTAATTGTTGACTAGTTGTTTCACTGAGTTGTTTCCTATGCAGAACACTCTTATTTGATTGGTTATTGTCATGAAGAATGCTAGAAAGCATCCCTCCGGTAGTGAAAAGAGAAGAAAGAAACAAAGACTAGAACAACTCACTCAATCTCAAGTTGGAAGCATTCAAAAGTTTTTCCCTGACAATAGACAAGTAGAAAGCTCTAATGAAAATTTGGTCGGTGAAGATATTGTGCCTGAAGAACTTGATAATATAATAAATATTGAACCCGAAGAGAGATTAGATGTTGAAACCGAAATAGGGGTGAATGTTGAACATGAAGAGAGGATTGATGCTGAAAATAACGAGGGAGTTGATGATGAAATTGAAGAGGAAGCTATGAATGAGAATGAAGAATGTGGACTGTTTAACTTATTTGATCCAGGAAATTGGAATAATATTGATCAGAAATGCAAAGATTTTTTAGTTGAGAAAGGTCCAATAAGAGATAATGCTATTGATTTTCCTAGAAATGGTGAAGGCAGTCGTTTTTCTGTTGTGCATTACATTCGACATATGGATAGTGGTTTGAAGCAAGATAGAGAGTGGCTTGTCTATTCACATTCACTGGATATGGTGTTTTGTTTTTGTTGTAAGTTGTTCAAGCAAAATGGAAAGACTTCTCAACTAGATAGTGAAGGATGTTCTACATGGCACAACATTGGTCAGAAGCTTAAAGATCATGAGAAAAGTGATGACCACAAAAGAATCTTGAATAGCTAGTGTGAATTGAAAAAAAGATTGGAAAGGAATGAAACAATTGATAAGAGTGCTCAAGACCAAATTAGTAAAGATAAAGAACATTGGAGACAACTTTTACTGAGGATACTTGCTGTCGTTAAAACTCTAGCTAAAAATAATTTGACATTTCGTGGGGACAATGAGAAGATTTATGAAGAAAACAATGGTATCTTTTTGAGTATGATTGAAATGATTGCGGAGTTTGATCCAATATTGGCAGAGCACTTGCGGCGTATTATGAAGTCTGAAGTTCATTACCATTACCTTGGTCATAACATTCAGAATGAACTAATTCAAATGTTAGCATCCGAGGTTAAAAATGTGATTCTTCAGAAAATCCGAGAAGCAAAGTTCTTTTCAATTATTCTTGATTGCACTCCAGATGTAAGTCATGAAAAACAGATGTCGTTTGTAATACGATGTGTAGATGTTTCGATGAATCCTGTCAAGATAGAAGAGTTCTTTCTAGAATTTATGAAGGTAGACGACACATCGGGTTTGGGACTCTTTAATGTGTTGAAAGGTGTATTGAGTACTCTTCAACTAGATATTGGTGATGTAAGAGGACAAGGGTATGACAATGGATCTAATATGAAAGGCAAACACAAAAGGTGTACGTAAAAGATTACTCGAAATAAATCCTAGAGCTTTCTATACCCCATGCTATTGCCATAGCCTTAATCTTGCATTGTGTGATATGGCCAATTCTTGTTCCAAAGCAGTATCATTTTTTGGAGTGGTGCAACGTGTTTATACACTTTTTTTTTTCTTCTGGCGTTGACAAGTTTTCAAAGACCATGTGAAAAAAGCTCTGAATCTTACTTTAAAGACATTATCGCCAACACGTTGGGAAAGTCGCGTGGACAGTGTTAAAGCTATTAGAAGTCGAGCTCGAGGGATAAGAGATGTTTTAATTCACTTGGCTGACACTAGTGATGATCCGAAGACAAAGAGTGAAGCCGAGTCTCTAGCCGTACATGAAATTGAGAATTTTAAGTTCTTGGTCGGCATGATTGTTTGGCACACTATATTGAGTGGTGTTAACTCTGTTAGTAAATTGATGCAAGCTGAAGATATGCATATAAATATTGCTATTAGTGAGTTGAAAAGGCTCATTTCTTTTTTTGAAAAGTATCGAGAAACTGGATTTGAAGAAGCCATGATAGAAGCTAAAGAAGTTGCAACTAGTATGGAAATTGAACCTGTTTTCCGTGAAAAACGTATTATTCGAAGAAAGAGACAATTTGATGAGAATGCCGATGAAGAGGTTCCACAATCAGCTGAAGAATCCTTTAGAGTCAACTACTTCATTTACACTATAGACCAAGCTCTTTCTTCACTTAAGAGTAGGTTTGAACAATTTCAAGTATATGAGAAATTTTTTGGGTTTTTGTTTAATTTGGAGAAGTTAAAGTCTGCGGATAGGAATAGCTTAATGGCTTCTTGTGGCAATCTTGCGGAGTTTCTGAAACATGATGGCATCTCTGATATTGATGGGACAGAGTTACTTTTGGAATTGCAAATCTTGAGAGAAGTCTTACCAGAGGACACAAAGAAGGCAATTGATGTGCTAACTCATTTGAACTCGAGGGCTAGTTGTTTTCCAAATGCATGGGTTGCTTATAGAATTTTTGTTGTATCGCACCCGATTCTGATTGCCTCTGTAGAGAGAAGCTTTTCTAAGTTGAAACTAATCAAGTCTTACCTTCGGCCAAGCATGTCGCAAGAAAGACTAAATGGATTGGCTATGTTATCCATTGAAAAGGAGTTGGTAGAGAAGTTGGATTATACAAATGTAATTACTGATTTTGCAGCGAAAACTTCGAGACGGGTAAATTTTAGGTGAAGGTATTCAACTGCTCAGATTGGTGCTTCAATTCTTATCATGTTCTTAACAGGGGAGAGCTATGCGCTTATGCAAGTAATGAACCATTGCCTATTGGATTTTGAACTTAATGCAGCTATTTGTAGCTTTATTCGACGGAAATGCTCCCCGAGTTTTTCCCCCATTTCTTTTATGATGGTTTACATTATTAATGGAAAGAGAAGGTTGCTGGAGGGTAATGTGGAACCAACGGATCACTGTTTTATCACAAAACATTTCCGGTTAATACTATTTGAACCAGTAGTCTAAGTTGTTTCCACAATGGCTTGCAGATTCCTGTTGCTGTGGGAGTTACTCTGTATTAGGCAATTAGCTTGTATAATGGAAAGGCGGTAATTGCATCCAAGGGAGACACAAACACAAACTGGAAAGTGCATCAGCTGATTTTATACAGTGCTTGTGGTATACTAGTTGGTGTGGTCGGCGGGCTCCTTGGAGTTCTTGGTCTTGGTGGTGGATTCATATTGGGTCCTCTATTCTTGGAACTTGGCATTCCTCCCCAGGTGTGTATCTGGAACCATTCTTACATTAGCTAGAACTTGTACGAGAGATAGAAAGGGCATAATATTAATTTGAGCTATATATGGATCACCCGTACTTATGTTATTTGTTTTTGTCATTTTTATATTTATTATATCTGTATATCGTAGACCGACCGTAAGGCACATCAAGCGTTGAGATAGCGCCGCAGGCACGTCGACGCCTCGCGGGCTGTAGGCACAGTCCTAGTAATTTAAAAAAAAATACGCGTGTGTGTGTGCGCGTGTGTGTGCGTACTTTTTTTTTTTCCTAAGACAAAGGGCCCATTTTTAGGAGCTCGCCTAGGGCCACCCAAACCTCAGAGCCGGCCCTGTTGGGTTGTAGTTTATTTCAGTTGGATCAATTGCTTGCTCTACTTGGATCATGTTTTGCTGTAATTATATGGCAATGTTTCATAAAAGGTAGCCCATCAATTATCACAAAGCGTGGCAGACACCTTCAAAGCCACGCCTAGCATAAAACATTGTGTCTGCTTAAGGATACCTTGTGGATTTCACAGAAGACTCTGTCATCTGACCTTGTGTGACATTATCATTGGGTCTTGCTATTTGCTTTAGCTTTTAAGTCTTTGGATCTTCTACTTTTTGTGCTTTCTCTGATTTATCCTGCCAAGGTATTCTATAAGTCACCCTATACTGAACTAAGTTATTGTGTAGAGACTATCTCACTTGTAGAAGCATTTAACAAAAAATAACGTGCTCATGGAATTTTTCGTGTTACCTACCAGTTTCTGGATGCTAACTGACTCCTTGCATCTTGTTGTACTTTGTATAAATGTATGATCATATTTCCTTTTAAATGTGGTTTCAGTCGTTTACATGGTTCTTTTTAAAAGAAAGGATAGAATCCGAATCTTAGGAATACACATACTTAGGATTGATTACTTGTAATCATTGTTCACTTTGAATAATCTCCATATGTATTAGATTTTAAGTTTGATTCTTAGCATCCTGTGTAAACATTTATTATATTTGATGGATTTAGCCTATATATCTTCTTGATTTGGATGTATACATTTCTGAGCTGCCTGAGAAATAATGTTGTTTTGGATGTTAAAACTTGATGGGTGTCTTACCTTTGTGCTTATGAGCTAATTATCTTTACTCAACTACTTAACTTAGCCTTCTAATATGCATGGACTTCTACATGACTGATATGTACCACGACTAATAGATAAGACATGACTGATATGTATCATATTAGAAAATGACTAATATGATAAAGACAAGACAAGACACGACTAATAGATAATATGATATAGCTACCATGGACTTATAGGCTAACGATTACTTGATTGAGATTTCCCTTTTATATATGTTCAGCCTCGATTTAATTTACAGAGCTACCGTGGACTTATTGGTTCTTCCCAGTGTTGTATTTTACTGTTTCTAACATAGGTGTAGATTTGATTAAACTTAGTTTCAAAGTTACTAATACTTGTTTTATTTTTCTTTGTAGCGATGGGTCCTCGATCAAAGAATATGAAAAATGTAGTGAAAACTACATTCAAGGGTGTGAAGAAATTGTTTGGTGTCGGTTCCTCTAGTGGTGACGCAGTTGGAAGAAAGAGACAAAGGGCAGAGGGCTTAACGACATTAGCGCGTAGAGGGGACTATTTGGAAAAATAGGTTCTTGAGGTTCCTGAGGTTGATTCATTGAGTGAAGATAGTGTAGATAGTGATAACAATATAGGTTTAGATGTAAATATGGACAAAGGGAAGAGTATAGTAAAAGAGGAGAGTGAGGAGAGTGAGGATGATGATGAGGAGGGTGAGGAGGATGATGATGTGGAAGAATATATGGTAGAAGACGTACCACCAGTGGAAGAAGCATCTCCGGTATTGGATTTCGTAAGAAAATCCAATGATGATTTGGAATTTCAAAGAGGTGTGTATGGGGGTGGCCCGTATGAGTCAGAGTTGTTGTATGACTATGCGGTGCATGTCGCTCGCAATGTTTGGGAGAGAAGGGCAATATTTTGTTTTTCTTGGGCACTTTGATTTTCTTTTACAAAATTTTTTGTTTCTGCTCATATATATCTAATGCATGCTCGGTTGTTTCAGGAGGATCGCGGAGCGTTGAAGTGTGTTTCACACTTAGCGAAGTTATCCCAATGGGATTTCAAGAATGAATGTGAAAGGTCTCCGAGATTTGCCCAACAGTTGAGAAAGACTGGGTTGTTTGATCTCGTGGAAGGTTATCACGAGCATATGGATCCACCATTGATCTCTGCATTTATGGAGAGATGGCATCCGGAGACCAACATCTTCCATATGCCAGTTGGGGAGATGACTGTGACTTTGGACGATGTTGTCCAAATCTGTGGAGTCACAGTTAGAGGAAGAGCGGTGCAAGGGGATAGTGAGATGAACTTAAACGAATTGATAAATCTCCTACATATTGCTCTAGGGCACCCTATTGATTTGATTAGGGCGGAGATGGAATCTAGCAGGTTCACTTCAAAAGTAAGGCTAGAATTCATCCGGAAGCATTTTGCGAACAAGGTTCATGATAGCCCCATATGTGACGCTGTTGGAAAGGTGGTGGAGAAGGCCTCGAGTTTCCAGGAAGTCTAACGGGCTATCAGAGCTTTTATCCTGTTTTTCTTTGGATGTGCCATTTTTACTGACAAGTCTGGGACTTGAGTGCCTATATGTTATCTGAGGCCGTTGTTGAAATTCAGTGAGATAGAAGAGTATGCATGGAGTGCAGCAATTTTGGCGTTTTTGTATAGAGGTCTTGGGGCTGCTACATGTGCGAAGGTGAAAGAGGTTACAGGCTATATGACTCTTCTACAGGTAAAACTTGAGTATTTTAGAGTTTATTTTTTTTTAATGTTAATTTTATTACTCTATCAATATGTTAACTATTTGTGTATATCTAGGTGTGGATCTATTAGTATTTTCTGATACTCAGAGCAGTCCCAAACATCGACTATAGCTCGTCTCAGCCGCGTGCTCATAGACACACAGTAGTTGCTCCACACTATTACAATACAACACATGCATTGCAGTATTATTGAGCGATACTTGATGATTTGAATTATTTCAATGTAAGTATTTAAGTTTGTTTATATATATTTTTTAGTAATTGATCATTGGAGTTGTTAATGACACATTTGATTTTGTTTCAGTTTGATTGGCATCCCTACAAAAATGTCAGAGATACAAACCTGATCGATGACATTGCATTTTTTGAGGGATTGATATGTTTTTTCAACATTGTCGAGCTTTACACTGTCGCAAGGGTAGTGCGTCAGTTGGGTCACGTGCAGTTTGTACTTGTAGATCCTCCAATACCAAATTGGAGAACAAGAACTGTGGCAGAACCCGGGCATGAGGTGAACTGGACCAATATTGGGTCACTTTACTGGGAGTCATGGCAGGATCACGTGATCCAACCCTGCAATCGAAGACCTATCTCGTATAGGTGAACTACATGACTTGGTATGCGATGAATTCTCATATAGTTTTGGTGAACCTTGAGTGTCTTCCTATTCATCCCTCCCTAGAGACACTGCATAACTGTTCACCGATTGTAAGTATTGTGATTTTTAATTGAGTTTCTATAACTGTGATTTTTTGCATTCGATTGGTAACTTATCTTGATTTCCCCTTTTTCGACAGAACGACGTCATCGATGAAACTAGTCTTTTGCTAGAGAGAGGTCTGCAATTGCCTGAGAATAATATGCCAGAGAAAGCAAGGTCTTCCTTCGAACGGGAGTACAACTTGACTAGGTGCAAGTATATTGGTGGGCGTTATAATTCATGATTTGTTTCAGTTTAGGATTTGTAACTTTGTAATTTGTTTGATGGATGGATTATTTGAAACTTTGTTAACTTTGTTTCAGTTTTAGTTTGATGGATGTAATTTTTTTCAATTTAGGGTTTGTAACTTTGTTAACTTCGAATGGATGGATTATTTGATTTGGAACGAATGGATGAATATGACGTTTGAATGGATGTTTGAATAGATGAATGATGTTTGAATGGATTTTTGATGTTTGAATGGATAAATATGATGTTTGAATATGATGTTTGATGGATGTAATTTGTTTGAATGATGTTTGATTAAGTGGAATCTTGATTTTGAATGATGATTAAGTGAAATTTGATGAATATGAAAGTGTTGTAAAAATGAAATGAACTTTCAAAAATATTTTGTCCAAAAGACCCAGCCGCATCGTTTGGTATAAAGGCCAAATGACCTCATCAAATCGTTTGCCTTTTATACCAAACGACTTCGACAGATCGTTTGCCTTTAAGCCCAAACGACCCAGCCACATTGTTTGGTATAAAGGCCAAACGACTTCGGCAGATCCTTTGCCTTTAAGCCCAAATGACCCAGCCACATCGTTTGGTATAAAAGCCAAACGACTTGACCATGTCGTTTCGGTCATTATTGACAACATATGAATATTATTTCAAATCACTCTATTGCCGTCCGAATTAACTAGTTGATCCCTCGATTGCCATCCAAATCAACTTAGTCGATCACTCAATTTCCAAATCACTCGATTGCCGTCCGAATCAACTTAGTCGATCGCTCGATTTCCAAATCAAATCAAATAAAATTCCTAACATTATTTCCAAATAACATAAAAATCAAATCAAATTACACTTGTTCCAAATTACATCAAAATATCACTTAGTCGATCGCTCGATTTCCAAATCACTTGATTGTCGTCCGAATAAACTTAGTCGATCACTCGATTTCCAAATCAAATAAAATAAAAGTCCTAACATTATTTCCAAATAACATAAAAATAAAATCATATTACACTTGTTCCAAATTACATCAAAATATCATATTGACAATATACAAACAACTTAGTCGATAACATGTACTGTTAGGTCTTCAACGGGCTCATTTTCCCATATTAAATTGAGAATGTTCAATGCCATAAATTGCAATTACCTTGCTGTCAAGGCCAAATTCCAACTTTCAGCAATATCATATCGAGCTCTAAGCCATTGGCGCATTACTGGAGGAACCGGACAATCTTCAACAAGTTCAACATTGACAAAATGATTTCCACTAACATGTGCACTACCCAACACTTGGGTCACTCTTTCAGGATTTTCTTTGGTTATCAGCGGCATGATAAGGAACCACTGACGAGCTCCTAAATGCAGGAGGACAACATTAAATCTTGAAGCAAATAGGTATCCAGCAAAGGGCATGCTCATCCACTTATTTAAGGGTGCGTAACCTTCTTCATGTAGGATTTCTTTTATCGCATAAACAACCTCACTTTGACTGTACAAAGTACAATAAAGGGGGAGGTTGTCAATAAGCTCTTGGTACAAGTCCTTTCTCATATACAACCAATTTTTTTGACTTCTTCCTAATGCAATGCAGAAAGCTCTATAACCACAGTTGCCATCACCAACAGGGTCATGGATACTCTAATAATGTATTTATGCATTTATTTAGGAATATCCAACCCATAATCCTTAGGACCCCTCGTCTTTCCAAAGTCTAACCCATCTCTCACATTTCGTGGTGTGGCTGTTTTTGGAGAAGGCTTATTTCGTGGTGTGGTTGTTTTTGGTGTTTTTGGAGAAGGTTTATTTCTTGGTGTGGTTGTTTTTGGTGTTTTTGGAGAAAGCTTATTTGTTGGTATGGTGTGGGTGTTTTGGGTTAGTATTTTTGGAGAAGGCTTCTTTCTTGGTGTGGTGTGGGTGTTTTGGGTTGGCGTAGTATTTGGTTGTGACGAGACCCACTCCTCATGATCACGAGGAGAATGTTTAAAATGAGATGGATCTCGCTTTGAAGAGTTCTCATATTCAGTTGGAAGCTTTCTGATGTAGTTGTCTTTGGGCCGACCTTTGGTTTTTGCTTCCTCACGAGGCAGTACTAGCCATGTACTTTCTGGTACGGCAATCTCCATAAGCTTCCTAATCATAACCTTTTGCTCTTCTTCAGAAACCATTGCAAACCTATTCATGAACAAGTCCATTGAAGGTGTAACATCGGGACCAACACCCACTGACACATTGGGAGAAGCAGACAATGTTTTCCAAAAGGGGTCAATAGCAGTCAAAGGGATGGACCGCTCTTGCTCTTCAAACTTAATTAATTCATGAGCACATGACAGTCCATGGCTCGTGCGAAAATAACACCAACACTTGATCTCTCCATCTTTAACACGCTTTACGCGGGTATCTATTTCTTCAAATAACAAGTCCAAACACTTGCGTGAGACAAGGTCTCTGAGTTCACGAAACAAAAGAATCCGGTGGTGGTGCTGAGTTACAATCATACTTCTCTCGAAGGTAGCTCTAATCTCGGACATCTGGATCTCTAGAATCGGGTGGATTAAAATTTGAACATACTCAAAAAATTGTGGCGGTTTGCATTTCCTAGTACACGCGTTTCACCCGAGCATGAGACCCTTCAACTCTATTGGTCGTTGTTGTACTCCCAAAGTGAATGTGTTGGTCACCCAACAACAACATACACGAATCGATCCCCAATGAAGAAACCAAGTCTCTCGCAAATAACTAACAAAATTGGAGTACTCAACCCTGTAATATTTTTCCAAAGCATCCCATCTACACTGGAAAATAACCTTTGTCTTCGATTTGACTATAGTGTTCCAAGAGAATTGGGCATTCTCTACAAGTTCTGTAGTTGGAAAAATATCGTAACATTTTGAAAGGACGCACGTAGCGATAAGCCATCTACATAGATGCTTATGTGCGTTAGGGAAAACTTTGTCAGCGGCACTCATCAGGGCCAAGTCCCTGTCAGACACGATCATGGATGGGTTTATGTCACCAAGCAAGCCACTAAAATGATGCAGGGCCCACTCATAGTCGACTGTTATTTCAGACTGAAGCAGCACCTGACACACGGTGAAAGACTTCCATGTTGAACTTACCCCAACAAACTGTACGAAAGGCCACCGATACCTGTTAGTTTTGTAGGTAGCGTCTAACATGAAAACTGTTGGAAAAGTCTGAGCCAACTTAACACCTTTTGGATGGGACCATAACAACCCCGTTATCTCCTCGGTATTCTCATCCTGTCTCAACTCCTCAAAATAATGTTCTTTTGCTAACAACTCACGCAATCTCTACAATTGTGTGAGACCGTTCATATCCAATTTTCTCACCTTCTGCCTTGCAGTGTAGACTTAGGATATACTAGATATGTTTTTATGATACCTATTCTTGATGGAATTCAAAATTTGTTTAGACTTTATTCCACACTTACTCATCTCTGACAAGTACTCGAACTCTAGAACGGTCAGAGGAGTAGCAAATGCATGTCCTTCAAGGGTCTTCACCAATACATAGTTGTGAATACCATTTCTAACTTCTGTTTTCCAACTATCGACATTGCCGCGTTGGAAAACACCTTTTAACTTAAATGGACATCCCGATTTCTTGGTTCCCGACCTTCTCTTATTAGCCTCCCTTCGCCTTCCTCTTGTGTGACCGATACACACCCAAGCACTCGCAAGCCAAATTCAATCTTGCTACTCGATTTCCCTTGGGACACTCCGACTTTTCAATGACCACAACAACATTAACTTGTCTTTCTCTAACGGTTGCCCAACCGATTGCCTCGCTACGTGTATGAAAGACCTAAACACATAAAAAACAATAACTATTATTATTAATACACTAATAAAATTACATTTAGAAAATTTAAAAAAAAAATGAAATAAATGCCTACTCAATTATACCTCTTCCGTAGTAAAAATTTATGTTGTATCACTTAAAATCGGTTGACAATCCACATCATTCGAGTTTGCAGAAGATCGGTTCCCGGATAGAAGCAAATAATTCTACATATAAAAGAATAAAACAAGAGTCTCAAACAATTTGCATTTAGTTTCAAAGTCACAAAAAAAAAATGAACTTTTAACTAAATTTAGTCCAAACGACCCAGCCATGTAGTTTCATAGAGGGTCCAAACAACTCATCCATGTAGTTCTATAGTGTCCCCAAACGACCCGGCCATATAGTTCTATAGTGTCCCTAAACGACCCAGCCATGTAGTTCTGTAATGTCCCCAAACAACCCAGCCATGTCGTTCTATAGTGTTCCCAAACGACCCAGCCATGTCGTTCTATAGTGTTCCCAAACGACCCAGCCATGTCGTTTGGGCTCAAGATTTGCATTCATTTAAGTGTTTTGCATCCATTTATTCATTCAATCAATAAAGTGTTTTGTATTCATTTTAATCAAGTACATGTTACCTCTTTATTTAGGTTTGCACTTTGTCGTCGACGATTTCTCGACATCTCATTTGCTCGACTAGTCGCATTTTCAAATTCTTCACCTTGACCTTCAACATTTTGTTCCACTTCTTCACTTTCAACATATATTCTATTTTCTCCTTCTCTAATTTGTTGTTGTACCTCAAACATTACCTCAAATGCTTCTTTTTCATCTTTATGTTCCATTTAGAGAAACTTGAGTATTCTAATATGTAGAGAAACTTGAGAATTCTATGTAAGGAGTAAGGATTTTAATGAAAAAAGGAGCAATGATGAGTAATGAGTATTCTATATATATTTGAAATTTTGATATATTTCGAATAATTGAGTGAAATATGTTTGTAAACCCTAAACCTCAAACTAGTTTATTATTCACAATTGAATAAAAAAAATGGAAAACAACAAGTTTAGATATAAAACAAATTATTATTTTAGATTTGGATATTGAGTGAAATATGTTTGCAATTAAATTTTTTTTGTGTCGGTACGAAATTTGTAAACCCTGAACCCTAAACCCTAAACCCAAACCCCCAAATTAGTTTATGATTCAAAATTTGAAAAAGAAAACAAAAAAGTAATAAGTTTAGATATAAAACAAATTATTATTTTGAATAATTAAGTAAAATATGTTGGTATGAAATTTGTAAACCCTAAACCCTAAACCCTAAACCCCCAACCCCAACCCCCAACCTAGTTTATAATTCACAATTTTAAAAATAAAATAAAAAAATAACAAGTTTAGATATAAAACAAATTATTATTTCAAATAATTAAGTAAAATATGTTGGTACGAAATTTCTGAACCCTGAACCCCAAACTCCAAACCATAAACTAGTTTATGATTCACAATTGAAAAAAATATATAATAATAACAAGTTTAGATATAAAACAAATTATTATTTTAGATTTTAGCATGTTTGATTACATACTTTAACTTGGTTATATAGATATTATGTCATAACAGATAAAGAGTGCAAAGTGCATGTAATTGTGTTGGTATAACTAATTGTGTTGTTTCTAATCCAATTTTTTAAATCAGATTTCAATTTTCCTAATTCAATTGGGATGTGTTGATAATTGATCATTACTAATTCAATTTTGCACATAATTGTTTAAATAAATTATTATACACTTATGATCGATTAATTATTTGTATTATAAAAAAAATGTTAGTGTTTATGTATAAGAAAAATGTAATTGGTGTTTATGTTCAAACGACTTCACCATATCGCCTCATATAAGTCCTAAACGACCCAGCCATACCGCTTGCATGTGATACCAAATGATTAGTCAAATCTAAAATGCACACACAAACGATATGGTCAAGTCGGTCCACTCAAACGACGTGACCATATCGTTTGAGTGTATCCTCAAACACATGGCCACGTCATTTTGGTATATACTCAAACTACGTGACCATATCGTTTGAGTGTAACACTCAAACGACGTGGCCATATCGTTTGAGTGTTACACAAACTAACACTCAAATGACATAACCATACTCAAACGATATGGCCAAGTCGTTTGAGTGTATACGCAAATGATATGGCCACGTCGTTTTGGTATACACTCAATCGACTTGGCCATATCGTTTAAGTATACACTCAAACGACGTGACCATATCGTTTGAGTGTATACCAAAACGATGTGACCATGTCGTTTGAGTATATACTGAAACGATATGGTCACGTCGTTCGAGTGTATACCAAAACGACGTGACCATATCATTTGAGTATGGTCACGTCGTTTGAGTGTATACAGAAACGGTTCGGAGAGTTCGTTTTGACGAGACCGGTTGAATTAGTTGCTGGGCCTGGACTTTGATGACAAACTTATAATATAATAAACTTGTAATTTGATTTTTTTTTAGGGGTCGGCCAATCCAATTTAATGAGTGACCGATGGAATCACCTAAAAAACCCCTTGTCTTGAGTTGTTTTGAATTGAAATTGGGCTTGGGACCAATTTATTGATATTTCTACTCCATTGTATTACCGATTTTACCCTTGTTAAAACCCCTACTCTCAAAACCCCCATAAATTTTCTCCCGTCTCTATGTGACAGAACAGAACAGAACAGAACAGAAAAGAACCGTAGCAGTTGGCAGTATTCCATTCTCTTAAAGGTACATTTTTTATTGATTGATTCCATTAATTAAAGTTTGGGACAACTTGCTGAAATTTATAATTGTTTTTCCTCTCTTATCGATTAGGATTGCTGAAGTTGAAGGTTCAATGGAAGTTGATAGAGTGGATGGTCGCACACCTAATCAGCTCAGACCGCTGACTTGTTCTTGTAATGTACTCAATCGTGCTCATGGTTCAGCTCGTTGGTCTCAAGGTAAACAAACAACTTTTTTGTTATTTATTTATATGTGTAAATCGTTAACATATCTTTCTCGTGTGTTTTACTTTGTTTAGGAGATACGATACTTCTTGCTGCTGTTTATGGGCCTAAAGCAGGAACAAGAAAAAATGGAAACCCAGAAAAAGCTTCTATAGAGGTCATTTGGAAGCCTAAAACTGGACAGATTGGTGAGCATTGACTACTTTTCCAAATAAAACTAGCACTATGTTACTTATTGTGCTTCTTTAAATTCACACATTTTGTACTTGATGCTCATATTCTGAAACCCAACACTTTGAAACACACACACACATATATATATAATGTGGTATTGCTTTGTGAACCAATGAAAATCGTATAGTAGTTCTGTCTTTTATTTTCTGTTGGTCTTTTTTGTTGTTGTTATCTCTTGTTTTTCCTTCTAATTTAGTCTGTCCTCTACTGTTATGAAACAGTTCTAAAGCTTAGAGGCATGAAGTTAGGCTTCATTAGCTTTAAGCATCAAATATTATTGTAAAGTGTAAAGACATTCAGCATTTATGACACAAGGTTGCCTTTCTGAGTTGACACCAGGAATAGAGAGAAATTATTCGAAGCAAGTAACTATAGAAACTTAGGATGTCTTTTATTATGCTGCAGAAAGATTGAAAAGCCTAGTTCTAAGTGGGGTTGGTGTGGTTTCTACTCGAATTGATGAATATTCCAAAAAAAAACTTGAAGATTTTTGAACAAGCAACAAGAAGAAGAGTTTTGAAAATTCACTAGCAAGTACTACACCTTCGTGCCTAGTAGTGAGTAGCCCAACCCGCCTAGTCAGATTAAATCGGTTTAGTCGCCTGACTAATGCATCTACTCAGCCCAGTCAATTTCCTAAACAATTAGAGGTCTAGGCGAGTCAGCAAGGCACCACCAAGTCATATAGAGGGGGGCTCACTTGAAACAGGCCTCTCGAGGCAAATACTTAAAAGCCTTTTCCCACTCTCTAACCTGCATCTACATTCATTTGCTTAGTCGGCCCCAAGCCATGCTGTAAAGTATCTTGTTTGTGTCCTAGAGATTCAAAATGCCTGGAAATTTTGACAGACTGAATTTTTTGAATTTAATCCTGACTGGACGCTAATCATATTCTCTCACTGTTTAGGGAAAGAAGAGAAAGAGTATGAGATGATACTGGAGAGAACCTTACAAAGTATATGCCTATTGACAGTCAATCCAAATACCACAACTTCTATCATACTTCAGGTGAGTTGGCTTGCTTCTGCACCCAATTTCTTTAGCTATTATGCAATTTCTTGTTCTCTGAATTTGTTTATCTATTAGTATTAACGATGGTCAGTATTCATGTGTAGTGTTTTAAATTTCTTTTTGTGTGGGCTGAATACAATAACAAGGGAGGGCTGACTTTGTTCTGCTCTGACCTCCACAAATTCTACTTTCCCCCCTAATATTAACTGCATTTCCGAATTGGATTTGACCATGATTGTTCTAGATTCGTTCCCTCGGCAACAGGAGATATGTCTTTTAGTTTGGCATGTGTCCAGGTAAAAGATGGCAAAGTCCTACCAGCATCGAATAAATATTTCCTATAGAGAAAGAGGCTATTGTTTGTCCGACATAGTAGGTGTTTACTTTCTTGTTATGCTTCTTTATCATCCATTTCAACCAACTGTTGTAGTCATGCACACTTCATAAGTCAGTGGAGAACGGCATTGTTTCTCAATCTTATGTTAGTTGACACATAGGAAAGATATAGGAGGTTGTTTGATCATAAATAAATAGATATAAGGAACGCCTGGCTTCGTCATTCCTTTTTTTAAAGGGCTGAAGTTTCGGGACCTTGTATTTAATTGGGATTCCCTTCTGGTGTAATATGGCAATCTTATTTTTGTGATTGTCTACCTTTTTGTATGAAACCACTAAAGAATTATTCTTGTTTCTGCCACTGCCAAGCTACAAATATTTGATCAAAATTTCCCTCTATGTCAAGGAATCGAAATGTCTTTATGCCAGGTCATGACCACACCTTAACCACTCAAATGCCTACTAGATTATAGGAATTTTCAAAATTTTCCGCCAATTGTTTTGCCATATACCTAGCACAGAGGAAATGTTAAATGGTCTGGTTAAGGTAAAATCTTTTAGGTCGTTATTAGCTTTGGTAGATATTGGGACCATTGGAAGGACTGAAGCATACAAGAAAGTTCCATTATAACCATTATTGCCCTCAAGTAGATTTTGAATATCCGACTTTTTTTAATGCATAAGTGCGGCTAGTTTCATTATAAGTATAGTTTCATTTCAATATCACTGCAGGCATGATTCCTCGAGGTGCTATTATCTCTGTCTTATTTCTTTTTCACTATTCCCTCTTCTGCCCTTTTAATACAGCTTACTGTATCCAGTAATCTCTTAGTAGTTTTTGGTTGGATATTCATACCCTTCTCCATTATATAATCAGTTTTACTAATTGTGCAGGTTGTCAATGATGACGGTGCTGTATCCTTCTTGGAAAATTATGTTATGTTCAAGGTTTTTATTGGTATAAATGACATGCTATCAACAATATATCTATCTCACTAAGCTTATACTGTTAGTGATACATGACGGAAGAGAGATGTGGTTACTGGAAGAGAAATCGGATCATCTACAAATGGGAACGATGGTTCAACCTCTACTCCCTCCTTTACATGAAAGACCACCACTGTTTTACATTAAATGATGTTATTGCTCTGGAATATACACAACATGGTTGCTGTAATGAAGTCAACAATGGTCTGGCCACTTAAAAATATGTTCTTGCGGTGTAAGGGAGAACCCAGCGCAGATGATCTGGCCACTTAAAAATAATTTATCATTTATCTCAAGATAGAAAGCTTAGTTATTTAGAGTCCATTTAATAACATCAAGATAAGTAAAATATTGATAATAGATTTAGGAAGGATAGTGAAATCAGGTGTTTCTATGAATTTAATGTGTACCTTGATAAATCTAAAATTACCAGAAGTTACATTGATAACATCCTCAAAATAGTAAATCATGCCATGAGTAAAAGTGGCTTCTTTATAGGTTCCAAACTACGTCACATTGACAGGGATACACATGTCGGTGTCTGACATGGTGATGTATGTAAGTAGGACACGGGGACAACTAACTTTGAAAATTAATATTACTGTACTTTAGTTACACAACTAATTCTTGGGACCAAGACCTTACAAAGCACCTCCTTACAAATAAATAACTATGAAAGTGGCTAATCTTGGAATTGGTGTTCTAACTATGTTCATTGATAATTTCGATTTTCTTAGGCTTTCAGGGTGTAGAAGAAACCTTAGTTAGAAATTGTATGCACAATGTGTCCGTGTGTCCAACACAGATTTTTTTTTAAGAATATGAAGTGTCCATGTTACATAGGTTCCATACGAGCTTAGTCGACGCCTTGATCCCCATCAAAAATGTTTTATTGGTAGGGATACATTGTCTTGTACTTACCGGTATTTCTGTTATTGATTTAAGATGACATACTTAACAAAGAAAGTTCAGCTTCTCCCAAGTGCTATAAATGCTGCCAGTGCTGCTCTTCTTGATGCTGGTATTCCGTTAAAGCATCTTGCTGGTAAGGATTTATCTTGCTTTAATCCCCTTGTTCCTTGTTCCTTCTATGTTGTATACTTATCAAATGTCCGTGCTGGTTGATGCAGTTGCTATATCTTGTGGTCTTGAAGAAAGTGGATCTGTGCTTCTAGATCCTACCAAGCTAGAAGAGCAGGTTAGCTTGTGTCTGTGTTTGTAATTTTCTCTATCATTTTTCACACATCAACTTAAATGTCCAACCCTAGTAGTACCCTAGTAGTGATGCACAGAAGATCACATTCTTTAATTATCAGTTCACAAAACATGGAAAAGAAAAAATTAATACCAAAAAAACATTTCATATTACTTGCGTTTGACCTTTTTCCCATTCTGTATCGGCTATCATGAGCTTTATGTCACAATTCATGCTGTGTACATCTAATTGCTTTCCAAGCCTTTTGTTCTTCATGAGTTTATGTTTTACTATTTTTATGATTATTATGCCTCTAGTAGTCTGGTTGTCTTTGGGTGGATAGTGTTTTTTAGTGAAGAAATTATGAATACATTGCCTTCAACCACAACCACACCAAAGGTCACAGATTTTTGACAACACCATTTTTGTAGTTTACAAGATATTAGTAAAGATTATTCATTTATTTTTATAAGTATGTACTTGTCTACAATGGAAGTAGTACTTATGATTATATATCATGGTATCTCGGGTAAGGTATTGCGAAGAACTCCCTGAGATATTTATGTTTGAGATTCAAACACATTAATCTTATTGTAACCACTGGTTGTCTGCAATCCCTACCATTATCAGTTTATCACCCTGTGCCCTGTGGGTAGGAACGAATTTCCCAAGCTTAGGACTTTTTTCAATAGCTTTTTGTGTTCTAAGCTGGCCCTCTGTGTGTGTGTGGGTGGGGTGGGGTGGGGTGGGGGGTGGGGTGGGGATTAAATGGGGATGTCTATACTCTGACCAGGCTTGCCAAGAGTCCGAGTAAAAAATCTATAATAAAAACATGTTCTTTTATGGGAATGATTACCTGAATGGGATAAGGTGTAGTTGTTGATAATGTGCTTTATAGCACTTTCTAACGTTAGTGGATAAGTACATCAGGGTATCATACATACATGTTGCAGTATATCTTGTCTGATCGATCACCTATTTTTCAGCCCCTTCTGTTCACTTGAGCATTACAATGGTATTTATGGGGTTTTTTCCATGCAAATTCCAGAAAATGAAGGCCTTTGCCTATTTGGTCTTCCCCAACTCAGTTGCTTCTATCCTTCCTGAAGCGTCATTACAAGTAGAAGGTGAATTGCTGGAACATGGGATGATTACATCTGTTACCCATGGTGTGATGTTAGGTATTATGGTCACTCCTTACACTCTCTCTTTCTGTTCTTTACTTCATGATGATAATTCTAATATTCTACTTCAACACATTATGTACCACCAGCACAGAGTTAGTGTATTACGCTTGAAAACATAATCAGTGTGATTTCTGATTTTCAATTCCATTTATATGTTTCTAAATGATCCCATGATTTTGATTCTAGTGGCAATTTATTTTGATGATCATCAGCTTCCTTACTTGATTGCCAAAATTACTTGATTGTCAAAATTTAGCATTTAACATACCAATCTCTGATATTATGACGACAGTTGTCTCTCTTCTAAATTTCTGTGAAGTCCTGAGTTCTAAAACAAAATTTATATGACACTCTTTCTTCTGTATCGAGATATAGAGTTCGCCATGTCGTCTAGTTAGTTAATATGGGTATTTGGTCTTGTGTTCAGTGGATAGCTACTTACATTGCTTAGAAAGAGGGCGTTCTGCTAGCGCGAAAATGTCAGACTTTCTCAGGAGAAGCTTGCAGTCACGAGTTCCAAATGACTTGCCAAAGACTGGATAGAAGTGTTACGTATACACCTCTTGAAATGGAAGGAATGAACGACGAAATGATATTTTTTTAATGAACTACTTACCAGGTCCAGCTTACGTGGTGGAGTTTTATATGGTTGAATTGATTTTTCTTCTCATTTTGGACTTTATCATGTAGCACATTAGCCATTAGTTTTATGCTTATCAGAAGATGAGATTCGCACTGAAACACCATTTTGGTCTGTTTGGCTATCTGAATTTGTATTCTTTGTAGCTTGGAATGCTGACTATGTCTTTTCTAGTATGCTAGTGAATGGGCTTTCCCTCAATAACTACGTAACACCGCCATTTGCCTGAAGCTATCTTAAAAACACTCTAGGCCACTCCAGGTTTTTATGTTTGCATGCTGACTTGCTCGGCAACATATATAGTTCTATAATAAATGCCGCCTTTTACATTATTATATTATGGTTATGGAGGACGTGATTGGGGTCTCTACGTCTGCTTCCAAATTCGAGCCCATTTGGACAAGGTTTAAAACAATAGAGCATAGGGATCATATATAATGACTCACTCTTCCATGACGTATAAAAACCAAACACCTGAACAAAACTGCAAGTGGTATTGCTATTTCACAAGAGTCTATTTAATAGGTAGTTTCGAGACACACACAACTTAATCGAAAATGTAGCACCCAATAGATTTCAATTATTAATTCATAAGATCCGAAACTGCAATTTTAGTGCTGGGCTTTATCTACTAGTTTGCGCTTCTTTTCTACGGGCCAGCCCAATTCGTAATACCCACCAATTTGACCCGTTTGGCTCTTCATCCTTTCATTACTAAATAACAGTTCTTAAACCCCCCCTTACAAATTCTACAACAAATGAGTACAGGTAATAATAATAAAAAAAAACTCCTCACCCTTTTCTTCATTCATTTTTCATATTTTCAAGTTTTCATATTTGTTGGTATGATATACAGGTGGTGCATTTGGTGGGAACAGAGGTTTTAGACCAGTTCCACCTGAAAAAGGAGTATTCCCATTAGACCACATGCATGAATGTGACTTGGTTAGTATTCCCCTTGTTGTGTTTCTGTCTTTGAAATTTGTATTGCTTAAAACTCATGTTTGTTTTTGTTTAATTTGGTGTTTAGGAAAAGAAAGAGTATGTAAGTTGTCTTAAAACGTCAGGGCATAATGCGGAAAAATGTCGAAGGTTTTCAAAGATGTATCTCGAATGTCGTATGGCCAAGTATGTCTTTTAGTATTATACTTGCTTCATTGTAGAGTATATATTGAGTTTTATAGCATTGCTTCCATATCTATTTAGTGATAAACTTAGTGTTAAAGAGGGTAATTAGGATTGATAACAAGCCAAGCTATTACGACTTTGGCTGTTGCGATGTTTTCTTTTATAATATTAGCATTAGCAAGAGAATTTTTAGTTGCAATGCTCTATAATGCGAAAGAGTTATATCTATGAGACCCACATGAATAACTAATGTTAGGGAAAAGGAAAAACGTGTTCCACTAGGCGTCAACAAGGTAGTAAGGGAAATGCTTCAGTTTGCTCTTACAGGGGAACCCCCAGACTTGCAAAAGGATTACAGGAAGGTCAAGTTGAGGATGTAGTGTAACTAAAAGAAATGCAAGTTTGTGATATGGTATGATTACCTGGAAGCCTGATAGGAAATCACATAAACAATCCAGATTAGATGGATTTGAAGAATTGTGTATATCTGAATAAGTTAGACTTTAAATAGAAGTGAAGTGAAGTGGAATGATATCACAGAAAAGTTGCCACACCTACTCCTGAATAAGATCTAAATACCTTTATCTTGTAATGAAACTATTAAACTAACATAGTAAATCTTTTTAAGTAAAGCAAACTGTATTCTCAATTATCTTGTCCTCTAGATCTGTTTTGAAGTTACACGCCAAAGTCCCAAGAGATTTTCCCAATTCAACAACATCATGAAGGATGTGATGTGAATCCTTTTTTGTAGTGCTGTTGCAAAAGTAGAGCTAGTTTCTCATCGAAGATTAATATGTCAACCTAGTACATCTTTGAGTCCAAGCATGTTGCCACAATCAATGGATTACTACATTGATTCTCGAACCTACCCTAAGCACAAGCTTAACGGAAGGGTGCCTCTCATTTTTGCGACTTTTCTAAAACCTTTGTCTCTGCCTCTGTTGTAAAAGTACACTCTAGGGCATCTCCAAGTCAAACATATTAGGGAATGTAGTGGCTTGTAACGCTGCATCTTACTGAAGACCAGGATCTCTTATCATGACTTCGGCTTGTTGCATAGCCTGAGCTTGCTATAGTGCGAATTGCATTCGCAGCTGGGTCCAGATTCATATAATCAGTGAGATGGTGAAGAGAATAAATAGGGGAACTCTATGCAGTTTTTAATTTATTTATGGGGAGCTATGTTTGATGCCATGCTTATACCAAAAACCCAAGTAACTGAATGAACTTATGTAAAGGATAGAATCATTAATTTACTTATAAAGACACCTGTGCTGCTTCTAATGGTGCTGCTTGTGGATAATTCTCAGACGGTTGACACTCATTGAGCACAGTAAGTACATCTCTCCCTTCTATCCCCTTTATGACATCTCTCGCGGATGAAAGCATTAATCATCAATTCCGCTCACTGCCCTTATGGAGGTATGGCTAAGGCTATCACTCTAGTGGCTTTCTTCTGCTGGTCAACAGTGCTGTGTAAAGAACATTCAAGAACTTATCTTTCACATTCTGAAACACGACTGGTAGCTTGGAAGATATTGAAGAAGAGTCTTACCATTTGCGCCTGTTTGGTGTAATTTAGAGAGAGGAACAGTAAGGTCTTAAGATATGTGGCTAAGAATGTGATGAAAGTCTCTATGGAAATCAGAGAAAGTATTTGGTATTATCTGGTCGAATAACCTAATAGGAGATGGGAGCTCTTTGAGACATTGGTGTCAGATAGGGCTGGGTTTTAAGAAGGAATTATGAGCTTTTGGACTATCTTAGCGTTACTGGTACTTTCGATGCTCCTATTATCTACCAAAATGAAATGCAATTCCTGGTTATGGGCCTTCTGTGCTGTGTACATATTTTAGCAAATAGATATGTGACATGTGGCAACATCTTCTTAATGCTCGGGTATGGATTTAGTGTGGGTAGGAAGTACCAGAACATACTTTAAGTCCAAGTCCTGACTAGCTTACTTTCTAGGTTCGGAAGTGAAATAAAAAGAGGAGGTTCGAAATTGGTTGGAATAGTAGGTTTGGAGAACTGGAGGTTCGGAACTGGTTAGAGTAGTAGGTTCGGATAGGGTTGCAGACGGATAGTTTCGGATTCGGATATGCCTACATCTGAATCCGAATCCGAAATTTATCACTCACATCTGAATCCGAATCCGATATCCGATTCGGATATCGGATAATATCCGATCCGATCACTAAACATGGGCTTTCTGGGCTTTCATGATTTCGTGATGGGCTTTCGTGATTTCATGGACCTTATCACCTGATAAGGTCCAAATCATGTTCTAAATTAACCTGTTAAACAAAGTAACAAACCACCTGTCAAAAGCTGTTAAACAAACCACCTGTCAAAAGCTAAATTAACATTAACATAGCAGCAGTTTATCAGTTCATGCTTCATTGAGTTCATTCACAAAATCAACCTGTTAAACAAACTTCAACAATTCAACCTCTTAATTAAGAAAATACTTATAACTAAAGAAAATACACTCATAACCTATTACAAACATAGAAATCTATTACAAACTAGAGATCATCTCTATTACATAAACATAGAAATCTGGCCCCTGCCTATACAACACTTTTCGCATCCAAAACGGTTCCAATCAATTAACACATTAACATCTGCATAGAGGTAAAATCACGACCAACTCATTTAGAGATTATATTTGAAAATAAATAATTAAATATTTCACGAAAACATAAAGAAACATATGTATCACTAATTACTTAAAAAGGTAGACAAGATATAAATTAACCTTACTAGTCTTATTCTTATCTTGTTTCATAGTGTCGAGACTAAAAGTTGTTCTATCACAAGTCAAGCATCCAAGCCAACAACAATCGGTACTAATGCATAAATGAATTAAGATATAAAGAAAGTTAGACATGATGTAATTCTTGAATATAAATATATTCTTAAATAAAGTTCAAGAGAAGGAAGTTACCATTAAGTTTAGGTAACCAATCTTTCAAACATACCAACGCCTCCACAGAATCAACACCCAATGATGAACGAGAGTCGGTAATTATTCTACCACCAGAACTAAATGCAAATTCTGAAGCAACACTCGACACAGGAACTGCTAGAATGTCACGTGCCATCCTTGCTAATATAGGAAACTTCGGACCATTGTTTTTCCACCAAACCAATATGTCACAACCTTTCCCATTAGCATCAAATGGAAATAAATCTTCTTCTAGATACTTCTCCAACTCTGTTTTTGGAACTTTTGAACTTTTCGAACGTTGTTTCATGAAATTTTGGAAACCTTCATCCATCTTAGAACTCCCTTGGTCACCAGAAAATGAATTCAACATACTAGAAGATGATCCGACATCAACCATAGAAGAATCGGACATTGCATACATGGTGTACAACTTATTCAAAGAATTTTTCTTATCTTCTTCTTCTTTAGACTCCTTACCATAAATCATAGTAAAAGCATACTCAATAAACTCCATCTTATAGCAAGGATCAAGTATAACACCAAAACTCATCAATAAATTACATTCGCTCCAATATTTATCAAAATTTTTCTTTCATAGCCTTTGCCATATCACGGATATAATAAAAATCAGAGTCTAACCACTCAAGAATATCATGATGAATATCACAAACATATTTAAAATGCAAATTTGCAGTTGGGTATTGGACGCCGGAGAAATGAAGTGTAGCATCATTGAAAACTTTCAAACACTCACAAATTTTAGTTCCCATTTCCCACTCTTGAGGAGAAGGTAAATGCTTATAGTCGGAAGCTAACTCTCTGCCTTAGCAAAGGCTCTACGCGACGGATGACACTTCTGAGCATGTCATAAGTAGAGTTCCATCTTGTAAGAACATCCATAGAAACCCCTTTCCCAGTTAACCTTGTCTGAGCTAATGCATTCAAAAACTTTTCATGCCTACTCTAAGAATTCTTGCCATACCTAGCACTCTCTCGAATCTTAACAATAAAAGGAGCAATCACATTCAATCCATCTTGCACAATAAGATTTAAAATATGGGCACTACATCTTATATGAAACAAACTACCATCAAGACATAAAATCCCTTTCCTCTTAAGCCAATCCTTGAGCTCCACTACCATAGTATTATTGTTGGAAGCATTATCAACGGTTATGGCAAATAACTTTCTATCAACATTCCATGCCAACGCTTGAGCCTTGATAACCTCACTAAGAACAACACCACTATGTGGTGTAGGGACAGTAAGATAAGCAATGATTTTTTTTTGCAACACCCACTCATCATCAATATAATGACAAGTAACACAACAATAACCAATATTTTGATAGTCAGGGGTCCACATATCAGTTGTAAAACTAACTTTTGATGGCAACTTATCAAAAAATCTTGTAACTTCGGTTCTTGACTCATTGTAAAGTTGCATGACATCCTCTCGAAAAGGGTTCTTGAGACCCATTTGAACATAGGACAAATACCATTTATGAAAACTCTAAAGTATTCATGCTCAGCCATAAGAAAAGGGTAATCATGCTTAGCAACCATACGTGCAAAGTCAAGTCTACTTGTACGTGGGTCATATTTCCAACTTGCTAATTTTGGAGCTTCATTTGCGCTAAATGAATTACACAAAAGCTTTTGACCCGAAGTAGAACGTTTCTTTATCTTGCAAGCTTTCAAATGATTTCTCAAATGCGTAGTACCCAACTTACTACTAGGATCAAAACTCTTTTTGCAATGTTTACAATAAGCTTTAGAGGTTCCATCTCCTAATTTTTTAATTTCAAACTCTAGCCACACTTTTGAACGTTTACCTTTCAATGGATCAGCACTTTCAGCAGGAGCTGTTTCTTCATCTGACGATATACTAGCAGCAGCAGTATCAGCATCAATAGGCATAGGCTCGTTGATAGGCGTATGGCTCACACTACCACTAGGTGAAGGAGCTGATGCAGCACTGCTTGGGGTTGGGGTAGCCATTTCCGCCTACATAATACAATAAATAGAGTCAATATTAAAGACACAGACTGACAGACAACACTTCTAGAAACATCTTGAGAAAAAACTGTTCACTGTACATATTACAGCAGTATTGCCAAAAATGCCATTCACTTTTTTCAGTACCAGACAACTAATAAAACAAGTTGAGGTAAGTAGGTAACTCCTAGGGACAATTCTATCAACACATATAATTCCAGAACAATGCTAAAGAAGCCCAAGTGCACAACCATCTTCGACAATTGACCAAATGCATATTGTGATAGTAACTTTATACAATTTAGAGTGGACCTTCCTATTGATATTGTAAGATGACTAACAATATCACAGATTTGATGATATGTTTACTAACAGTAGCATACCCTTTTTCTGATGATATAATTGTGTATAGTCTTGTATATATAGCCAACTTAATAGGGACCATCATCAAAACAAAAATCACTCGAAAATGTCTTTAACACTGTGAGATAGTGAACACTGAACACTTTCTCTCATGGTTAATAATTCTTGGACTCATTCCAGATTAAAAAAAATGTGAGTAGATCATAACACAGAATAAGTACGTCCCTAATTGTGCATAATTGCGATTCAATTCGGGACTCCTGTATAATTTTAAAAAAAAAACTGGGAAGCACGTCAAATATCTGTCATTTAAGGTGAACTACCGCTATGAGTATGTTTACCTTGTCTGGAGAATTTAGAAAATACTCAAATTTGTAGTCAAATTTAACAGCAACAGTTTTGCCTAATTGCAGACTTCATAAGTTTATATTGTTGAAGAAGAGACCGAATCATAGAGGAAAAGCAGAAATTGATGGAACCATAGATGAAAATTGTGGTCTTATACTCTTGTGCGGCTGGGCACTAATGCTTTTGTGTAAAGAAAGCACTTGTTGGGTCAAAACTCAAAATCTGGGAGTGGTCCACATGTTTGATTTGGGAGCACAGTCCAGCTTTTCATTCACTTGAGTGTATTCGAACTTTCGAAGTGTGGGTGATTAAAGACAGATGAATGTTGTTTTAAAAAGAAAGAAGATTTGAGAATTTGACATACCTTTGCGTGGTGGTGCTTTGAGGAAGAAGAAGAGGAGCGGTGGTGCGTTGAGAATTTGAGATTTGAAAATTTGGGATTTGAGAAGAGGAGTGGTGGTTGCGGCGTTGAGATTAGGTTTGAGTCTTTGAGAAAGAAAAAAAACCCTAAACTAAATTAAATTTGTATTTATATTTTATAGTTTTAATATAATAATATATTTATATTAATTAAATCGGATTCGGATATTATCCGACGGATAGTACCAGCATCCGTATCCGTATCTGAAATCTGTTCGGATGTGAAAATTTATCCGAATCCGATATCCAAAAATTTCGAATAATATCCTATTTTTCGAATACGAATACGAATCGGATTCGGATATTTGGCTATCCATCTGCACCCCTAGGTTCGGAGAACCATTTCCTGACTAGGAACTCCAAATATTAATCTGGAACTACTTAGTTCGAAACTCCAACTCCAACTCCCAATCCGAACCTGAATCCTTACTGTTTAAGTCAATAAAGGAAACTTATTAACTTGGGAAACTTGAGCGTTTGGAAGAGTCTGGATAAGACTTAACAATAGATTGTTTCTTAGTTAAACACTAATGACTTAGCTCACAAGTAATTATGAGAAACTTAATCTATTCTTATAACTAAAATAGTTGAACTACGTTTTGAGTTTGATTCATTTTCACAGGATATGCAGTTAGCCATTAAAGAATGTGGTTCAACTCATCGATTATCTTCTAGATCTCTTCTTCTTCTTGATTCAATACTTCGCATTGTTCTTTGATCATGAAAAAAGTATTTGTGTTTCTAGATTAGGAAAATCCATCACACGATTGGCGCCGTCTATGGGAAACCATACATAATTGATTTGATTTCTCGGTCGAATTTTTTTCGGTTTTAGGTTCTCCTATCCACCAATTTTTCTTGGGTTTTTTGTTCTTTAAAAAAAATTATTTTTCTTCACTTTGATTCAAAATCATGGTTACTACAAGAGCCAACACAAATCAAGGTAATGAGGGGAATACTGAGAATAATAACCCACATGTTACTGATCAAAGACAATCTGGACGAGAGGAGCTCGTCGTTTTGAAGAAGATGAACCCAACAATGATACTCCCCAATCTCCCATTACCAACCAAGCCGTCATGGATGCTGTGATGGCCGAATGTGGTCGACAAGAGGCTTGTTTGCGTTTTTTCCAAGACTACTATTGCACGAAGGAGGGTCGTTCACCTCCAAGAGTGTTACCTGCTGATGGAAACTCGAGGGGGCAGTTCCGGCCACCAAGTCTCGACCATGGTGACAGGTACGTCTTGTGCCCTATATCCATTACATCGTTGGGCACCATAGCGACCAACTAGATTCGGATTATAATTCGGAATTAGATCCAACTCAGTACTCGAGTTCACACGGAACTGACTTCTCTTGGTATTCAAGTTCTTGAGGTACTGGGGGTGGACGTCCGAATGTGTTTGCGCGGAATCCACAACTCTCAAGGTCACCCTCGGTACGGAGAAGACTTTCACTTCCAAGGGAACGTTCATTGCCTTGGAATCCTTCAGTTCCCCGATCCAGTTTTGAAAACTCCTCCACTCAATCTTGGGAACTTGAACCGCGTTATCATCGAGATGAGAAATATGAGAGTCCAGGTCTGAGGTACAACAACGAGAGAACTCCAGCTCCTGAACTAACTACTTTTGCGCAACTAAAGGCGTGAATACTGGAGGAACTGCGAGGTTTGAAACCAACCAAGATGGATGAATCACTTGTTCAATCAGCAATTGAAGGAGACATTGGAACTCTTTTTTTCACGATACGTTATGACCTGATACATCCCCAAATTATAAGCCACCGAAGTTCTCTAAATTTAATGGAAAAAGAGATCCGGTCTCTCATGTGCTCGGTTATCGTCAAGCAATAGTGGGTCGTTCCAAGGAAGATCATTATTTGTGCTGGTATTTCTCTTCAAGTTTAACAGCTTCAGCACTCATTTGGTACACGAAGTTGCCCAAGGGCAGCATTCATGAGCTCGACGATCTATCCAGGAGTTTTGTTGCAAAATTCCGTTGCAACCGGCCTTACACCAAGACCGATGACACACTATTTGACATGAGGATCCGAAAGGACGAGCGTCTCCGAGATTACACCAAAAGATTTAATGAGGTTCAATTGCATGTTAACAATGTTGATGAAACCCTCACCATAGTGGCTTTTAGGAAGGGATTGGATTTTTCTTCCGGTATATACACGTCCTTGAAGAAAAATAAGCCTACGAATATGACAGAGTTATAGGCTAGGATCGATAAGTATGCCAAATTGGAGGAAGACCAGTTGGATGGGAAAACTTCTAGTGATACCACTTCCCCTCCCAGTAGCAACTCTACTACCCAATCCAATGACTGCAAGTCCCACTAACAATAGTCGGAGCAAAAGTCATTTGACAAGAATAATTCTTATAAAGATAAGTCAGAGAGACAGAAGATTGGTGACACATTCGGAAGTGGTAAACTACCCCCGCCGGATAGGGACTTTACCACTTTAACTCATTTTTGTGAGGACATCTTTGGAGTCAACTTGGAACTAGAAGTTGATGATGAAAATCCTCCAGCGATGAATCCCGATGCTGACATGTACTATTTCCAAGTAATGCTACGCTACTCTTAACTTATAAGAAC
Source organism: Coptis chinensis (assembly GCF_015680905.1). Lineage (NCBI taxonomy): Eukaryota > Viridiplantae > Streptophyta > Magnoliopsida > Ranunculales > Ranunculaceae > Coptis > Coptis chinensis. Next base: position 89,798,126 of record NC_141458.1, on the reverse strand, counting down.
GGATTTTGATTTGCGCCCACTACACTGGGGGCAAGATCTATGCCAATCAATTTTAAATAAAACTTATATTTATCTTTTCAGAGCATTGTTTCTTTTATAATTTTCTGTTGGGATACTTTTTGGATGTTAGGTGAGAGATTTCATATGTTGGCCAAAGTTGTATCGGAATCTTTAGAAAGCTTTTTCTAGATGATGAGTGAAAGATCTCAAGTGTTGTTCCCTATATGATTGAGAAAGTTTAACTTAGCCTGGATTTTATCCTCTTAAGAGCAATTCTAATGTCTTATGTTTATAAGTGTCGGTTTATGCATTAGATATCAGATCATTTAAGGACTTTACCGGAACTAATACCGGGGCACACTTTATTTTTCTACAAGCTTTATTTCTTAAAAAACAAAAAGTATTTACAGGAATTGAGACAGGGGCAAACCCTATATTCCTACAAAACCTTATTTAGTTTTTAAGATTCGCAATATGAATTTGCATGAAATATAACTCGACACTTTTGTCATCTTCTCTTAACGGTTGAATGTATGACCCTCGGAGAGAAAATGGGGACATATGTGTGTACATATTTATGCAAATAGAAAGTAGACTCGTGTCAACACTTCATAGTAATTGGATAACGTGTAAGTATGGGTAAGAAGTACCAGAACATGCTTTGAGCCCACTTCCAGATCAACTCACTTCCTATGGAATGAAAATGGAACTATAAAATGAGTTGTTAGATCTTCGGAACTAACTAGTATTGCAGGACCGGCTAGTCAGGAACTCTAAATTCGGAACTCCACTTCCTATTTAGTTAGGAACTTAACGTTCGGAGCTTGTTCAAGTTTATAACTCCACTTCCTAACTAGTCAGGAACTCCAAGTTCAGAACTCCACTTCCTAGCTAGTCCATAACTCCAAGTTCGGAACTCCACTTCCTAGCTAGTCAGGAACTCAATGTTCGGAACTCTACTTCCTAGCTAGTCAAGAACTCAACGTTTGTAACTCCACTTTCTAGCTAGTCCGGAACTTCAAGTTCGTAACTCCACTTCCTGGTTAGTCTGGAACTCCACGTTCGGAATTTGTCCAAGTTTAAAATTCCACTTCCTAGCTAGTTAGGAACTCAACGTTCGGAACTTGTCCAAGTTTGGAACTCCACTTCCTAGCTAGTCCGGAACTCCAAGTTCGCAACTCCACTTCCTAGTTAGTCTGGAACTCCACATTCAGAATTTGTCCAAGTTCGGAACTCCACTTCCTAGCTAGTCCGGAACTCCAAGTTTGGAATTTGCCTAAGTTCAAAACTCCACTTCCTAGCTAGTCAGGAACTCCACGTTCGGAACTTGTCCAAGTCAGGAACTCCACTTCCTAGCTAGTGATCAGGAACTCCATGTTCAGAACTTTTCCAAGTTTGTAACTCCACTTTCTAGTTATTCTGAACTCCACGTTCGAAACTTGTCCAAGTTGGGAACTCCACTTCCTAGTTAGTCAGGAACTTCAAGTTTGGAACTCCACTTCCTAGCTGGTCAAGAACTCTACTTCTTCTATGGGAAGTTCAAGTTTGGAACTCCACTTCCTAACTAGTAAAGAACTCAACTTCCTTTATGGAAAGTCCAAATCCGGAGTTGGCTAAAAGAATCAGGAAGTCCGATATTCTAGTTCAGAACTCTCGATATCCAAACTATAGCATGTTTTCTTGACGTTTACGTCAATGTCGGAATCCTTACATATAAGGTGGCATATTGACTTGTGAAACATGTTTCAGCAAGAAGAGTTTGGATTTTATTTAAGTCAGAAATATCTCCAAAGAGAATGGTGTTCCAGTCCGTAATGATCTTAGTCTTAGACGAGACCGGAAGCGAAAGTTCCGCTCTTGGAGAAGCTGGACTTGAAGAATATGGAAGTGCCTAGCTAGTTAAGTGGTTCACTCGAACTATTGTCTCGGTCATCAAAACTGGATGTGCCTCGTTGGCTAATTGGCTAAAGCATCAGAAAGCACCAGGAACTGCCTTGTCAATTGATGGATCCGGAATTGCATTATAATCTGAAGGATACAGGCACACCATGTCAAGTGATACATCCGGAACTACGTTGTAACTTGACGAGTCCGGAACTGCCTCGACAATTTAGAACCCGAATCTGATTGACGATGCATCGAAATTGGGAGGGCACAATCAATTGGTAAAACCGAAATTGGTAGACCTTGTGATTGCCCATGAAATCACGACTCGGTTGCCAACATTGGACATGAGTGTTCAGATCTAGCCTGGAAGATGATAAAATGACCACTTCCAATGGAGAAAGCTAACTTGCAGAACTTGCTGGACAGCAACTAAATCGGTACTTGAGGCAAGTAAGTGAATTGGTAGGTGCTTAACTTTAAAGGAATTGGAAAGGCAAAGTTCACTTTTCATCTAAGGTGAACAAACTTCTATTGTATCCTAAAGAGTTGATTCAAGCAAACAAGTAAACAAGTAATGAAGTAAAAGAATTTCGTTACTTCACATCTCCTGACCAAGTATTTCCAATTCTGGATGAGCTAGTTCTGGCTTCACCTCCTATCTCATGACCAAGTATAATTAATTCCGGATGAGTGATAATGGGCTTATGGCGTGTCCTAATCTGCCCAGGTCCAACTCATGGCTCAGGTCCGGGTCATATGACAAATTGATGGTGATTTATTCACTTCCTTTTGAATCCAATATGGTAGCTAAAAAAGGCTTCAGATGCTTGTCAATGGCGATCTTAAAGCTTTCAAGAAAATATTCGGTGCTTGTTTTCTTTCTTTCGACTGAATCGATGAACGACGCGGAAACGAGATGCTTTCACAAACACCTTGATGTTTAAGTGGTGGCTGCAAGCAAGAATGCTTGTAAAAGATGGGTGCTCAAAAGTAAGGTTTACTTTTTTAAGAAATTGTTGACGAAAAAGCAAACTGTAGATTTAAGGTGGTAATGGAGGCTATAACAGGAGATCTTTATATTGTTTCTAATTAAAAAAAGGTTGTACTAACAGAAAGAGAAAAGGACTTCATCAAGTAAAGAAGCAAATGGACTTCTTTTTATCTTCTTGATGACTCAATTCCGGATAAGTGATGGGCTTGACATGCTGATCTTCCCAAGTTCGGGTCACTATAAGGTGTGGCAGGTCAGATTTTTCAAAGTTCAATCCCTTGCGCTTAACATCTCCAAATATACCATGTCCAGGTCACCATGTCCGGACTTAATTAACAAAATTCAGTTCTGTGAGCTTGATATCTCCTAATATGCAAGGTTTGGGTCATGGTTATGGCATGCAAGTCTGGATTTACAATTCCTTGCACTGAAGTAGTGTGAAATTTTGCTGATAAATATCAAAAAGAAAATAGAGGCACATTGCACTATTTTTTACGCAGCTTCGTACCGCAACATACATCTACACTTTTACCCTTTTTCCTTAAGGGTTTGAGTTACAACCCATGAAGAAAAAAGGGGGGCATATGTGTGTACATATTTTAGCAAATATATATGTGACATGAGGCATCATCTTCTTAATGCTCGGGTATGGTCTTAGTGTGGGTAGGAAGTACCAGAACACACTTTAAGTCCAAGTCCTAACTAGCTTACTTTCTAGGTTCGGAAGTGAAATAAGAAAAAGAGGTTCGGAACTGCTTGGAGTAATAGGTTCGGAGAACTGGAGGTTCGGAACTGATTGGAGTAGTAGGTTCGGAGAACCATTTCCTGACTAGGAACTCCAAATATTAATCCGGAACTACTTAGTTCGAAACTCCAACTCCCAATCCGAACCTGAACTTGTTTCCTTGTTATTTAAGTCAATAAAGGAAACTTATTGACTTGGGAAACTTGAGCTTTTGGAAGAGTCTGGATAAGACTTAACAATAGATTGTTTCTCAGTTAAACACTAATGACTTAGCTCACAAGTAATTATGGGAAACCTAATCTATTCTTATAAATAAAATAGTTGAATTACATTTTGAGTTTGATTCCTCTTCACAGGATACGTAGGCAGCCATTAAAGAATGAGGTTCAACTCATCGATCATCTTCTAGATCCCTTCTTCTTCTTGATTCAATACTTCACATTGTTCTTTGATCATCAATAAAATATTTGTGTTTCTAGATTAGGAAAATCCATCACACATGTGCTATTGTCATTCTCCACTTGTTGGCTGAATGCCTTCTCACCATCGTTGGGTGCCATATTTGTCCATCCATGGTTGCTAGCACATGATGTGGGGCCTAAGCGATGCAACCTAGTTGGTGGGATCTGTTAGGTTCCTGCAGATAGTTGTCAGACCATTGTTTTTAATTCTTTTCATTTCCAATAAAATTACACTTAACTGAAAAAACCACCGTACAGGCTTACTGGAAACCCACCATCTTTTCATGCTGTGTTCTGAACTTTAAACTTGCCAATTTATGTTTTTTTTTTCATTTATAATAGCTATTTCTAACCAGCGTAGTTCGTAAGTTCATGTAAATTGATTCAAAACGAAGACCTTGGTTCCAAGCTTGCCAGCACCATAATAAATTAAAAGTAAATAAATAAAATGGCCCTTTTAGGATCTACCTATCAGAAGCTTTAAAGGTGGTTTGTTGTTGAGAACTTGAGATAGTAATTTATTTGTTGAGACCATTGTTCCATTTGACATGATAGATATTTGTTAGTGAATAGGAATAAAAAAAGTAACAGATTCATTGGTATGTTGTAGTGACTCAGTGATGATCGTTTGTTATTATGGTTATGCTCGAAGACCAGATCATGTTTTGGATTATAATAATAATGAACAGACATTCCGAAGCACTATTATTTTAAAATGGAAAAGAAAAGGCAAAATGGATTTTTGGTTCACCTGGTCTGTAAGTTTTGAATATCTGATGTCAGCTTGTATTATCATTCTCTTCAGAACAATAGTTTTCTTTTACATGGTCTTTTTCATTTATTTTCAATATAAATATATTGTGCTCTTTGACAAGGTTAACAACTAATAAGTGTAGCACATTGGATTCTTCAGTGACTACAAGTTAATATTCAAAATTTATGCCATTGAAAGCTGGAACGGTTTTGACCTTAATGGTTGCAAGTATATGCCTTACCTGATCACGGGTCTTATAGTAAATTTTCATATTCTCTGTTCTTTTGTTTTCCTTATTTTCTCTTCTTTCTTTCTCTTTTGCCACTTTTTCAGTGATGGCCTATATCTTACAATGCTATTTTTGGGATTTGCAGGAACTTAATGGCAAAGCAAGACATGTCAGAGCTAGGATTTAGCAAGGAACATGACATGAACTCTTCTGCAGAGAAAAATGAGAGCGTCAGTGGTACAGCTTCCTCAACCAGTTCGTCAAGTAAAACCATAGGTACTTGAAGTTGATTAGCTTGTAGAGGGGATCTGCCGACTACGAGCAGTTCACCATGTTTTATTCTTATGATCCTTCAACTATAGTTATGAGTGATAGTTCATCCAATTTTTTGGTGAGTTGTGAAATGTATACTCAAAACCCTGTTATTATATGTTCCATGCGTATTTATGACTCAAAAGCATAGTATGATACAAGTTAGAAGTAAACTGTCAGTTGGCTCACATTTAGATGGAGATTATGTATTATGTTCCAAACTTCCATTGTGGGGATTGTGTGTGCCTGGATAAATCAGTTGCGCTGATTATTTGCTAGTTTTTGCTATATATAATTCATTGCATCTTTTTCCCTTTTGGAGTACCATTTAGTCCTTTTAGTTTATATAGCTTAGATATAAGAGAATATTTGCTTCTATAAGAGAAAAATCTATTAGCCATTGTGAAACCAAGTGGTCAGAAAGATCTATAAAAACTGTTGGGGTTGGGTTAACGAGTATTACCGCCCCACTAGATGGGAAATTAGGGTGGGCACCTAATCCTAATTGGCTCATTTATAATGCGTTCTTTGTGGATGATGTCGTTTTCATTTTTGTACTCCTCCCTCTTTGCTAAAGCTATAATGTATGCAACAAATTTGTTTTCTGGTTGCTGACAAACATACGCTAGGGAGTTACACCATTTGTTGCTGGCACAAAAAGAAAGAACTGAATTTGTGTATCATTTCAAAAAAAAAAATCTTCCATAGTATTCATCCATTTTCTTTTTCCCGTTTTTTATTTTTTGTTTGCTGAAAGACACCTAAGATTGTTCATTAGGAAAACAAAAGCAAATAATATCGATTCATACTACATGTTTTCTTAGGGAGGAGAGTGGTCCATAGATCTTTTGGTAACTTTCTTGTAGTGACTTTCGAAGGAGCTTCTATCCTGCGGTTGGCTTTTCATCTGAAGCATCAAAATACTTCTTCCAGACTGGGTGACTCTGGAACAATAGACTTATCTCCTCAATAGGAACTTGCTTAGTTTCTGGCAGGAGGAAGTAAATGAAGAGGCTCATGCAGAAGATCAAAGATGCAAACAGCAGAAAGATCCCATATTTAAGGTGGCAGAGAGATACTAGGAAAAACTGTGCAACAGCCGCTGTAAAGAAAAGATTGACACAGACCACTACACTCTGCCCAGCTGATCTTGTCTCCAGAGGGAAGAGCTCACTTGGTACTAGCCACCCCAGAGGTCCCCATGACCACCCATAAGCCGCAACAAAAGTGCAGATCATTAATACGAGAGTAACAGCATACGGTTTGGCAAGTACTACTCCGTGTCCGAATTTGATAGCTAGGATAATGGTTAGAATAATCTGTAGAATTTTCAGTCAGTTTACTGTGAAGGTGTTTGCATGATTTACAGTAATACGAGGAATGAAGAACAGAGAATGAAATATGCACTCACCATGGATGTTATCATTTGGGTACCAGCTTCAAGGAAGAAAAATCTCCTTCCCAATCTATCAACAAGGAACATTGATACAAATGTAGCGGCAACAAGTATAGAACTGGTTATGAGTGATGAATAAAGAGATGCATCCGATCCAAATCCCAAGCTTTGGAAGATTACTGGAGCATAAAAGAGTATTGAATTCATGCCTGTGAGCTGCTGGAATGCAGGGATGCCCAAAGCTGCTATGACCAATTGTGGACGGTTCTTTCTCTTTAGTAGGTTCCTGAAAGGGTGCTTTACAGCCTGTGCTGCCTCACTCGCCTCAATGAGGTCAGCAAACTCCGCGTCTACATTCTTGGTACCTCTTATTTTCTCCAGTATTGTTCTTCCTTCAGCCTTTCTGCCTTGTTCTACCAGGCTGTTAGGTGTTTCAGGAAGGAAGATACCTCCAATAAACATTAAAGTTGCAGGTACTGTGGCTAGGCCAAGAGACAGTCTCCATCCCCATGGGTGGATTCTTTCGGTGAGATAGTTGACGATGTTTGCTATCATAATGCCCAAGCAGGTTGTTAATTGAAATAATTGGTTGAAGCGCCCACGATACTTTGGGGGAGCCGTTTCCGAAAGATAAAGAGGAACTGCCTGTGACCAGAGAAAATGAAACACAAGATAAATCATGATACCCCGGAAGTCCTGTTAACAAATTTGTTTGAAGAAATTAGGCTCACCTGGTTTCCAAAACCAATGCCCACACCAAGAAGGATGCGACCAATGATCAGCATGGCAATGTTTTTGGCAAATGCATTTAGGATTGCACCCAAGAAGAAGCTGACTGAACCGCAGAGGATGCTTATTCTCCTCCCTTTGATTCTGGTCACATATGATGCTCCGAATGTTGAGACAAGACCGGCAAAGTAGAGAGAAGACGTAAATAGGGTCAGGATCTGGTTGTCATATTTGCAATAGTCAGTCTCATTGAGATGTAATTGCTTCCTTCTATATACCTTCGGAAAGAATTCCTTCAAGAAGTCATCCATGGATGTCACTCCACCTGTTTATCAATACATAGCATACATATGAGATCCTTTGCAAATAGCAGTTCCGCTATTAAAATTTCTCATGCAGGATAAGATATAAGTGCAAGCGACAACCACAAATGAGTGTATAAAAGTTATTATTTTACAAGTGTAGTCTACCCCACACTGATGGAAGAGTGGAAGTGCAATGTTTTGTTGAAAAAAATGGTTAATTTTAGAAAACTGAAACACCCAAATTACAAAAACTTCGGAAGCTTTCAAGAATCAAGATAATACAACCCAAAGGAATCCACATCACTGATTTGATTATGAAGGTTACACTTGAATAAACTAACAACTCAAATGAAAACTTGTTAAAAAGTTGAAAAATCAAAAGAACCAGTTGAGGATAACTTACCAGAAACACCAAGATCATATCCAAACAGAGCACCCCCAAGAGCAGCAACAATACAAGCCAAAACACAATATCTAGTAACTTGAAACTCATATAAATGAGCTCTCTTTGAAGCCTCTGCATCAACAAATCCACCTCCTGCCATTGCTGAACTAGTAGCTTAAGGCTTTTCTCTCCCTCTTTTATTAAGAGAATCAATATCAAAGAAAGAAAAGGCCAGAGTCAACTAAAGCTGTCATCAAACTCAAGAAGAAAAAAAAAGAGAGACTATATATATAGAAATTTTCAAGGATGACAATGACAGCCGTATGAAAGTTAATATATCGAGTACTCTAATATATATCCACTTCAAATATGCTAACAAACAACAAACACAACTTCCTTATGAAGATAAGATATGATCTAAAATATGATTCAAACCCAACTAATTACCTAAAAAAACGGCACTAACATCTCCTTTTACTTAGATAAACATTACGAAACTATCCTTGGATCTCATTTCGTATATATGTAATACTAATACTTAGATATCTATATCTAATAACAAATATGATCAAATAATAATGATCAAAAAGCAAATATAATAAGTGTGGACTTTTGGTTTGGTCTCTTACTATTGCTCTTTGTTTTGAGGTATTCCAGGTTGAGTGGAGCCCTAAACATGAAACTGTCTTGGCGTCATCTGCTGCTGACAGGAGGCTGATGATTTGGGTCCTCAGCAGGTAGGTCACTCTGATTATGGCATGATGGTCGTTCAAGGTTTGAGACATGTAGTCGTTTCATTTTAAGAAATTGGTATTGTGATTATTAAGAAGTTTCCATGTAGTTATTTGATGTAGACATAATAGAATTTATATATACAAAACTATCTAAACCTCCAATGTAGGGATAAGTTTGATGCCAACAGATTTAAACATCATGGATCCACTGTAGTTTCATTATGAAATATTGTACATTCGGTAAATGTAGCCACTTCCACTAGTTCACTTGGTAAACTCTTGGATTTGCTACTGCTATTGTTTTCATTCTGCCAGCATGTCTTTAGGAAAAGGTTGGGGAATCGATCGATAAGAAATATGAATCTCTTTTATCGTTAAAAATTAGAATGTACTGTTTTTCTTTGGTTTTCAATATCTTAGTAAATAGGGATGTTGCCGAACATGCACTGAGTAATTGAACACATAATGAGTGGCCCCATAAGTTCTTCAGTATAGTGTTGGTGAACAAGTGAATATCTAAGTAAGTATGAAAACTAGAAAGGAAGAGGAAAAGGCTTGAATGAGTGATTGATTCTTGACTGGGAATAAGAAACTGAGGGGTAGGATAGGCCTTCATTCTGTGAAGTTTCTCTTTCATTTACATTAGGGCAGCCCATTTCCCAGGGTCAGCAAATGGTTGGATCCCCCCCACACACAATTGGCGACAGATTGCTTAGAACACCGAGGAGTTAATGTGTTGGTCAAACTTTTGCGCTCTACCATATTATTTGGGATATTTGTACGCTGGTTCATCTCATGTCTTGGTTTGGGTCATTTTGTTTTTCGTTGCACTCTTATCTATAAATAGCGTTCCTACATTCACTTTGCCTTACCTTCTGATCAATGCCTTCAGGATTGGTGATGAACAATCAGAAGAAGATGCTGAGGATGGTCCTCCTGAGCTGGTCATACAGCCAAGATCTCAGATTTTTCGTGGAACGAGAACAAGCCATGGGTCATTTCAAGCATGAGCGAAGATAACATCCTTCCGATATGGCAGATGGCTGAGAGCATATAATGTGACGACCGTGAAATGCAAGCTGATACTTGTCCATAGATTAACTTGTAGCTTGGAACAAGAGATGTTGAGCTGTATAACTTTAGGTTGGCTGGAATTGATGTTATTGTGTTTGATTTTCCAATTAGGCTTTAATAGACACTACTGAAACTGCTGTATAGCCTTCAGTAAAAATCTCCTTATAATCACTTTGCATTGCCTTGATATTTGACATACAGTAGTCATAGTGTTGTCCATTTTCACGGTAAATTCATGTAGTAAATTCTGGTATAATGGTATAATCACTGTCCCAAAAAAACGCCATCAGAAAAACTACAATCAACTTTCAAAACACAACGCTTTATGAAGACAATAAAAACAGACCATGAGAAACAAATCTGAAGAAAAAAAAAAAAACTCCAAAGGCACTTGGGTCGAATCTCGATTTATAACTACATTCTGATTGGATAAGAAATGGAGAGAAGAGAAACCCATGAGAGATTTGAGAGACGAGAAATGGAGAGAAGTAATTTGATTTTCGTTTAGATATGGGCATTTTATTTTTTGATCCAACGGTGGCAATTTAGCTGTCAGATTGCTGTTAGAAATTTGGCTGTCAACCTATCTTGCCCCAATAACAAATATAATAAAGTTACCAAAAAAAACAACAAATATAATAAAGAAAGTATTCAAATAATAATTATAGTAAACGACTAGTACTAGACTAATAGGTAACAATTGTACTGTATGATGTTATTTTTGGAGTTCGTCTACCTATTTGAATATCCCTATAGGGATCTTGAGCAATTTAGACCGTTGATCCAGATCTAACGGTCCCGAAATCAAAACAAACTCTTATTCTCTCTTTTTTTGTTTTTTGATTTTCGGACTTTGCGCATCTGGATCCAACGGTCTCGAAACACTCATCCCTATAGGGATATCCTCGTGGTAGGCCAGATCTATTTTTGATGAAAACTAAAAAAAGGCATGATAGTACTTTTTGACACTTGCCAAAATGAAAGGCCAAGTTGGATCCCGTAGTTTGTTTGTTTTTTTTTCGTTTTTTTTTTGTTCTGTTATCCTATTTCTAGGCAAAGAAGTTGATGAAGTGGCCCATATCCTCGTCAATAAATTATCCATACAAGATTTTTCTCCAATATTTAAGGGAGATATAAATTTTGCGATAATATGATATTTAACATTTAAGTCAATATTGGAGTCAACACTTTTGACTAAGTAGTGCCAATAATTGTTATTGACATTTTGTGTAAATTCTCAAATTTGCGTAGTTGACACGGTCAGGCGAATTTAATGGGAGGAACTGAGTAACGTATTGAGGTAGAGATGTTTTCGTCAAATGAAATTATCCAATTTGATATTGGACGTGAACGTTTGGTTTAAGAGTCCCGGCTGCTCAGTAACCGAGTGCTTAGTTTTGAAAATTTCAACAGCCGTGAGTACTTTTCCCATTTAGCCATTTAGTAATCCCAATCCCAGCAGCACCCAACCAGTTATTTATTTGTGTTTGGACTAAATCTACTTGTCACTATACACAAGTGTGCCTAAAACGTTAAAATTCATTAACTAGCCAAAATGCCTAATCCTTGGCTCATCCACAGATAATTTCAAATGACAAAAACACATTTATCTCAGTCAGTACTCAGTCGTCAGTACTTGATCGGTACTCAGTTCCTCCCATCACCTCACCCTGACCAAGGCAGGAAATATTGCCAATATATTTTGGTTTTTGGGTACACGATATGGAAAAATTCGATATATTTCCACAGAATATTGAAGTTCTTTTTTGTTGATATATATCACCTTTTCTGATATAGTGACAATATATTTGATATATATTGTTTAACTTTTTGATTGTTTGACCAACTCTTTGACTATTTGACCGATATTTATGAAATATATCATTATATTTCATCGATATTTTTTTATATATATCAATATATTGATATTTAGACCCTTCACCAAAATAGATATATATCTCTAATATTTCCGATATATATCGGTTTTTGGGGTACACAATATATATTCCCGATATTAAAATTTTCTGCCTTGACCTTGACCGTGTCAAATTTTGAGAAGATACCCAAAAAGACAAAAAACTATTATTGTGACTACTCAGTCCAAAGTGTTGACTCTAATTTTGACTTAAATATGATATTAGGGTAAAATAGATATTTCCCTTAAATATTGGTGAAAAATCTTGTATAGATAATTTGCTGACGAGGATGTACCACTTCGTTAACTTCTTTGCCTAGAAATAGGACAACAGCAAAAAGAAGGTGTGAATAGAGAGTCCATATTCAGAAATTGGTGACGTGGCAGTCATGTTTATCTTGTATAAGTGTTTGGTCTGTCTAAAAAGTGGATACTCTAATAAATCCTTGAATTGCCCAAATTTGCTAAAACTTGTTTTCTATCTATGAGAGAAAAAAAAATAATAAGAAAAAGAAAAACACAAATAAAATTCTCTCCCCTCCCCTCCCCTCTCCTCTCTCTCCTTCATGGGAATCCTTGTAATGAAATCTCTTTGCTTTCTTTATTTTTCCTCTCATTAAAACTTTTTTTTTTCAACAAAAAGTAGTGTTTAAATCTTCACATTATTTATCAAATTGAGATTTTTCTTTTTTGGGAATGTTTTTTTGTATAAAACAATTGGAAAGAGAATTGATCTTAGTACAATTGAAAAGGAAAAATAATTTTTTTTTTTTTTAAAAAATCAAGAATTATTTGAAAGAATGGGTGTTTATGTATTCAATATTTAATTAAAGTTTTTCCTTTTTTTTTTTTGGTAACTTTTTTTCTTTTTATTTGTTTATGAGTTTTTATATACAAATTTTGTTTAGGAGTTTAGTTATATATATATAGATGAAAGACAATTAACAAATTGGTCCTAAGCATAGTTGGTTTATTAGGCTTTGGTCTAAAAAAACTTGAATATTAGGGTTTAGTCTTAGTTCCGGTAATTGACTATTAGTCAACGACAGTCAACTCAGTTCACATATCAAAAATAGAAACAGATTGACCACAGTTAAGTTGACTGACAGTTTCTGCTGGTACTCAAATCATACCAGGTTACAGGTTCCATCCACTTTCTGAAAATTCATGTACTGCAATTGCATTCTAAGCATATACCTCAAACAAAAGGTCCGGTATCCCAAGCCCAATTTTCACTCAACCAGTAAAACTTGTTAACGTAACTTGTATTCATAAACTTTTTTTTATAGAAAAGTACTCAATCAGGAAAGCAAACCTATTCTAGGAAATCACCTAGGGATTGCCATTTGTGAAAAATGATATCAAGAGTGTAGGAAATATTCTATGACTTTTTATCTTCTCCAATTTAGGGAGTGCTATATAGTACAATGAAATTGAGCATTATAATTGGCCAGTTACAATGAAATCCTTGAAAAGTATGGAGGAATAAAACTGATAGAACATGCAATCAAGAATGAGGTAGGAATCGAGTTGGGCATCATATGGTTCATGCTTAATTAGGCTTCATTGGGTTGGATTGCAATCAGAACATTCTAAAGAATAAATCCTAAATACAACCCCAGTTCCATCTGTAGGCTTGTAAATTGGATTCCAATCAAATTACTCACCATGGTTGGTTCACCCAGAATCACTGCTCATTAATGCTGTGATCTTATTACATAGGTTTTGCACATGTCAAAGGCTTTGAGATGTGGAGGAGAAAAAACAAAAATATTCTGATTATAGTGCAAACAAATATTTGGAACGGCATTTATTTCAGTTAAAAGGGTAAAACACTGAGAAACTGTTGAAACCTTGAGACAAAAAAAGGTTTCATTGTGGGAGAGAAATCCAATACATTCTATATGTTCCCCTCGATTTACTCGCTTAAATGCTCTCCATTTTATTCTTATGTCCTATATTCCACTGTTCTTTCTGCCTCTTCATCTCTCCACCAAATCCAATGCCATCCATTTTATCTTCCCAGCTCTTCATTTCTACCAAATCTTTGCAATCACACCGACATGCCAAGTATGTTACTTCTCTACCTACCTCTTTTTCTTAGTTTACTTAGTTGGTAAATGCTTTACACATAGTATATAAATCTGTTTATGTAAGTGGATGCGTGGTTTGATTACTTTGATGATGTATAACCATTTCTCTATTTAAACATTTCTGCGGTGCTGTCATCTAATGTTCTGGTACTCTGTAACAGAAACTTGCCATGCAGATCGAATGTAAGAATGGTTAGTGTCAATCCAACATTGCATGTATTAGGCCTCAACTCATGGAATGTAAACAGGAAAGAACAAAGAAACTGTGGTTTATTGAGGAGTAGTTGGTTTAGTTGCGGGTTTTGTACATCTGTGTCTTCCTCTGTTGTTTCAGATCATATTAATGTCGAGAATGTACTAATAGTCGATAAAGCTGATAACATTGATGTGAAGTATGATCATTTAGATGGTCTTGCTCGGGTCTTGCATAAGTCTGCTAGGAGTTTTTCTGTTGCCATTAAACACCGTGATTCGGTAAGAAGTTGTCCAGAGCTTGCAAAGGCATGGGTTGGAGTGGATGTGCATGCTTGGCATAAACATATAGCCTATCAGGTATGTGACAAAATTTTGTGGATCATACCAACATTGAAGTAGATAATACACCATACAAATAGAATTGCAAGAAAGATTTTTCGTCTGTCTAGCTGCAAATAAGTCTTAGATCAATGAAAATTATTCAAACTTTTGAGCTCTTTTTTCTTTTTTTACTTCTTGTGACTGAAGGTGGCTGTTTATACTATGTTAAAGACAATAACAGAAGGGAAGTACACGCATTCTGATGAACATATGAATGAGTTTTCTCCAGTACATGACATGTGAGTACCTCTTGAACTGTTGTAGAGTACAGTATTTCCTTAAATGCTCAAGTACAGCCATAGTGTCAGTTTGGATGCCTACTTTTCCTTTTAATTTGGTCCAAAATATGTATTTTGGTGGGAAGATTATGATATGATTTCATTTCTTTATCTGATTCAGCATTTCTCCAAAAATTAGCATGCTTCTAGAGTTCATCGAAACTCAACTGGCCATGAGAAATCATAACTTGGTGAAATGGTTTAAGATAGTGAAACTGCCACTGCTAACAGGACTATTTATTCCAGTACTCAGGCAGTGGTCAGCAGAACATGGAACAAGGTTTGCTAATAGAAACTCGGTCCCTTTTTTTTTTTTTTTTTTTTTAAATGAGATAAGTAACTCTTTGATCTGGAGAGACCTCTGGTATCATCACCCAAATAGCTAGTTAATTGGCACCCGCATAAACAAACTCTGTCCTTTTTGTGTTTTGCTTTACCATATACAGTGATATACTTTGCCAGTTGTGTTCCTCTATATGGAAGGAATTTATCATGCTTCTTGACTTTACATATGTTTCTCTGTCGAATTCACCATTACTAATAGTCTACACACAAAGACATCCAGTGGTGTTGCAGTGGTCTTTCTTGCTATTAGCTGCTGCATTGCCATTGAAAAGTTGGGTGCTGGACGTATTAGTTGTCCCACATTTACACAATCTATTCCTAGCATTGTTGGGGAGCTCATGGACTTATCACATAGTCTTGCTCCTATGGATAAACTGCATAGCTTAGCTTCTGCAGCGGGGCATGAAGGGGAGTTTCTTTCACATTTTGGCGCAAAGGTTCTACCAAACAAAGCAAGCCAAGAGCTATCGTTTTGGATTCCTCTGGTTGAGAAAAAGCTTTTGTAGCATTCCAGAGGGAGGGTGTCGTTTCCAGGATGCAGTCTTTTCGCAATAGGCAGGTCTGTGTGATTAGATATATCCCCTTGAAGTATTTATCGTCATTGTGCGTTAAAACAAATTATTGATGTCACATTGCATCCATAACAAGAAGGTGTAGAAATCAATGAATCATTCCATTGATGATACTGACAAAATGGTTGGTTCCAACTTTCCTCCCAGGATCTAGAGAGGGATTTGGCTACTCTTGGATTATTTGCTTTCTTGGGGAGTAGGACTAGATTATTCTTATCAGACATGGGCATAAAAGATCTCGATGAGCAGATTAAGGACTTCCTCAGGTAGGCTTCAAATTTGTAGTTTTCTAGAAGAATTTTCAAAATTGCATAAAACAAATGAACAAATATACAAATACGCTCCAAGTACTAAATGATTCAACAATTTCACTGTAGTTATTTGGAGTGTGCGATCGTTTTCATATATCCAGAGTTGTCTTCCTTGCCATTGTATCAGCTCTTCATGGAGGTTAGCTCTTAGTGTATTTTACTTTATGGACTGCTACAAAACATAAACCTTTTCAACAAGTTGTACACTGGTTGAAAGATGTCGGTTAGTATGATAATAGATTATGAGCCTTTTCTAGTTAATACTTCCAATTAGCTAGAGATTCACATGTAGTATAACTGATGGGCATCAGCTATAGTGAATTTCATCAGTCAATTGCGTATACAAACTCGAGACGAGTTCTTTTCAAACTGGGGAGAATGATGTAGAACATGAGTTCGTTTCTTTCAAGGTTCAGTGGTCCACTCCATTTACCTATTGCTTTACTCTCTGCAATATGCAACATGTGATTCTCTTAGAAGATGTAAACCTAATATGAGTCATGGTTTGTCCTATTATAAATTATATGCATCATGATTTATATATCAGGGAAGTGGTGTATCACTAGTTTGTTTCTAAGTTAATCATAAAAATAAGCAATTTACAGAGAGCTCCGAATCTCTGTCTCTGTCTTATAATTTTGAACTGTTATTGAAATGATAGGTTATAGATGAAGAAATTGGATGGCTTGACCTTTACGCTGCAGTGCCTTGCATAGGCCACCATGAGAGAAGACGGTCCAAACAACACGCTATCCAAGCAGAGCAAGAGATAATTCTCTGTGCAGTTTTCAGCGTCTGCTCGGATGTGTTCTCAGGGTTTGCTCTCTTTAGCAATTCAACTCAACTATCTCTTGATACAAATATGGTTGCATTTTTACTCCAGAGGTAGAGTTTCAATTTTGTCAAATGACACATACCTATAATAGGTACTAATTAAGTATTTAACTCTTCAAGTTTGACAATGTGCAGCCGTAACCTGCTAACTATCTGTCTGGACGATTATTTGGCTGCTTACTATAGATCAGGGTATGATAGCAATTTATGATGAACCTTCTCTTACAAACTTCAACAGCACCAATGAGTTCAAACTTGAAAAAAAACAATAATGATCGTTCTTTCATTGACTTTATTGAGCAGTGAACTATTGAAGCATGCAGACAGATTTGTCCCCCAGCAAACAATGCGAATCCAAGTCACTCCACAACACAAATCAAAGGTACTCCCATGATTCTGGTGTACATCTTTGTTCCAAATTTCAAGTATTTTAAGAAGTTGAGTATAACAAGTGGTTGATTGTAGTTGCAGCTTGGTATAGATGTAGTACGCATTCTGAAGTTTCCTTTCTCTGCTCAAATAAAGCCCATCTGTGCAAGCATTTTCAAGAAATATAGGAAGAGGCTAATAACTTTTAGCTGTGTAAGGTTAACAATCCCCTTGTGTTGAATGGCTGTTAGTTTTGTCAAAGTTAGCAAGCTAACATTACCAAGTAAACTCTGATGTAGGATATATTGCTAGGAACTCGCCTACTCTTCATTGACATGTCAACTGCTACCAGTCTTCTTTTGAAACATATACGGGGACACAAGGTTACAGAGAGGGAGATGAAAAAATTGAAAAGAACTCTAGTGGATTTTGCTACTGTTATCCCAGTAACAATTCTTATGCTACTTCCTGTGAGTATACATTTGACTTTCATCTGTTCTCCAGAGCTCTAGTGGATATAAAAAGCTAATGTTTGACTTAAATCTTGCCTAGTACTGTTACATTTTAGACACCTTCAGTTCTCCATGTATAAAAATCATGGGTCTGGCCATGCACCTTTTCACAATGTTTATGATGCAACAAAGAGCAGTGACTGGTACTTAGAGAATAGGTCATTTGAAAAGTTTAGATTAGAACATCATATTCTTGTCATCTTGTGTGACTACAATTATCAGTTCGATGCTTGCCTTTTGCAGTGCACGATATTACTGATCTAACATGGGGTTCTAGATGATCTCCTTCAACTTGGTTTATTTATTTGATATTACGGATCTCATTATGATTTTTCCATTCACCAATGACATCAGAAGAGAACATCTTATACTGTGTACCTTAATCACTTGACTCCTATTTATCGTATCTTCTTCGAGTCTTCAACAATCACGACCGCGTTCACTTTCATGGACATCCTCGTTAATCTTTGTAGCCATTTAAAATGCATTAGACATTTTAATTGGATTAAGCACTTACCTTTTGGATACATAATCTATTTCCTTCGTAATCACGTGTAAGTTGATTATATATGACCAACTCTTTTGTAAATCTAATCATGACGCTCCTTCGCATAATATTTGCTTCTTACTTACTACAATTATTTTCTTTATTACCAGGTATCTGCAGTAGGACATGCCGCCATGTTGGCAGGAATCAAGAAATACATTCCTTGCTTGGTAATCTATATAAACCTCCAGCACAGTACACATCTTTATTTTCATTCCTCCATAATTATCCACTCTTCTTGAAACAGATCCCTTCTTCTTATTCATCGAAACGCCTGGATATTGCGAAGCAATTGGACAGGACTAAGATGATGGAAGTTAAGTCATGAAGCAACCTACGAGAAAATGTCCTTGTTATTCAATGTAAATACCTTAATAATTGATACATATGTACATTATTTCCTAGATAAAGTTTACTCCGGCCATTTTGCGATTATGACTTGGATACAAATAGGTCGTTCTTTTCTTGCTCAACGACTAACCAAAAAAAATTGAATGTAACTCTCCTCTAATGTCATAATCTAACATATCTGCGGTTGAGGCGTCAAACTACTGCATCTCTATTAGACTATTATGTTGTAGTATGCATTGAGTTTATTGGTTGTTTTACTTAACCTATGTTATAAAAATCCATTTAATTTTGTAAACTTCTTAACTCTATTATACTACTGCTAATGTATAATGTGCGGGTGTACACGACATACCTCTTCCAGTAAGTTTCTATTTGGTGTTTTAAAAACCTGGAGCCAAATTTTAGTCTAGATTAACACGTTGATTCCTATAATTAATAGGCATCTCCCATGGGGGTGAGTGTTATTGAAAATCGGGGTGCAAATTAACTATTTACACCCACATTCCTAAAATAATTTTATTAGGAAATAAATGGATAGATATTCCGTGCGATAATATAAGCCTTATATTATTCACGAATTATAAGGTTTGGCGAATAAAACGAATAATTCGCCGAATTTTTGAATGATACGGTTTAATTCGCGAATTGGTTGGGTCGGGGCTTATAATTGCGAATTATTCGCCACGAATTATAAGGTTTGGCTTAATAAAATGACAT
This sequence comes from Coptis chinensis, assembly GCF_015680905.1. Classification (NCBI taxonomy): domain Eukaryota; kingdom Viridiplantae; phylum Streptophyta; class Magnoliopsida; order Ranunculales; family Ranunculaceae; genus Coptis; species Coptis chinensis. The sequence goes on along the minus strand of NC_141458.1, from coordinate 89,778,704 downwards.
TTGTATTATTTTTTCATGAATAAAATTGTAAAAATAAAAATAAAACGCATATACTTATATATCAAAATTTTAAATGTAAAATATATAGGCCGATTTTAAAGAAATATATTAAGATTATACCCGTTTAAAACACGATAATTTTTACCGTTAACGTTTTATTGAACCGAATATTTAAAAGTATTATTGTTGAAAATTTCGAATCTTAGGCGAATAATTGACGTACCGAACTTTTGCCGTCCACGAATTTACTAGCTATATTATAAGGCAACTTATGGAGAAAGTTGGCCGGCCCTAGAGTGAGAGTCCCATAGAGGGAAACAAGGTGAATCTTTTTAGTTCTCCCATCGCAACCAACACTAAATAACTTGCTATAGAAGAAACCCCGTAAATGTAAACTGCTAAAAACCTTAAACCTCGATTTTTAAACTATATTTTGATACATTACACCCTTTCCTGTTATCACAAAAGCCGCAGAAGGTGCTTTTGTTTAGAGTCTACACAGGAAGGAAGAAAACCATGAAGACAATGTACAGACAACAACCCATGGTCAAAGAAGAGACTATGGAAGAAGACCAAAAGGAAATTGAAGCAACTTCAGCCAATATTCACACCCTCCACAGAAAGTACTTGCACAACAACAGAGTTTCTATGTATGGAAACACGAACACAAGCAATGAGGTAAAAGAAGAGGAAGAAGAACAAGAGGTAATGGAAGCAGCATCAGTACTTTTTGACATAAAAACTAAAGTTTTAGACACTGCTAATCTAACAAGTTTATGCCGAGCAAGGAGTGTGATCGAAGTAAGCATGCGTCCACCTATTGAGAAGATTATTAGTAAAGTTGGACAATGCACTAGTTGTTTTATTAAAAGTCTAACAATTAGTGATACTAAAGATAGCCAGGGCAGACTACCTCTAGCAAGTGAATTTGTTAGGTCGCAATTACTTTCTTTGTTGAAGGAAGATGAAGTTCCTTCAAAAAAAACACATGGTACTGAATGTATTGCTTATGATGCATTTGGAAAGAAGTTTGCTATGAGATTGAGTAGATGGCAAAAGAGTTATGTTCTTGTTTTCGGATGGAAGCCGTTCGTAAATGCACATCAGTTGACACCCGGTGATGTTATACGTGTCTGGGCCTTTCGCCATGTTCGAACGGACAGCTTGTGCTTTGCCATAACATGGTGGAGGTGGAGAAAAGAGTATGAAGAAAGAAAAATAGATGCATTGATGTAGATTACATTAGAAATCTTGGGTTAGATTTACTCTTACGAAGGCTGTTATTTGTTATTTAGTGAAGGTTGTTTATATACTAGGGGTATACAGTTGTTCTCTTTGATTTCTTTTCCACATTACATTTTTCTCATGTAATGTTAGCTTTACCTATCTCAATATCCGATCATTGTTTACCAACGCCTGCCTGAAAGTCTGAGACATTGAATAACCATGACTGAACAAATAATGCTTCAATAAATTTTCAAATATCACTGAACAGAGGTCAAATGATAATCATGATTTGTAGGATGCCATGGCATGTATATGAAATTTAAAACTTGTAGAATACTCTTGTTTCAATAGGCAGTCAACAAGTATTTCGTCTGGTTCAGATCAACTAGGAGAACCTCCACAGTTTCTGCAGAACAAACAATTGAACTTTTCTCAGCACAAAAGGTTTTTACAGTGGCATAGATTGTTCAGCTCTTTGTAACCTTTCCGTAAACGCATATATCAGCATCAGCTGGAGTACACAGGAACTCACAAAAAGTAGCAAAAGTTACAAAAATCACATAAGAAGAAAAAACCTATAAACTATAACAGTTGGGAAACGGAATAACTTCCAGACTACATCTAGTTTTGCATAATTATGATACAATTCTCCACCATTTCCAATTCTTCTTTATTTTTAGCTTTCTAAATGAGTATTAAACTTCACCAAAACTCACAATAACACTTGGTAGGATTCTGCTTTACAAATTTGCTCGAGACACAGACCATTTGATTGTGAGAAAATGAATCTTCAATTTACTCCACTGACAAATAGAATGAAGTTGGAAATCCTTCACATTCAAGCATGGGCCCCGTCTTCAGATAACAAACATTAATGCTTTCAAAATTTTAAATTACTCTCTTTGGATCACGGACAGCTGATAAATGCTCCTGCAACACAGTGAAAAGTGGATAATGTTTATGAATGATCTTATTAAGAATGAAAAATCTGCTTCCAACTTCTGAAGTTGAAGGTGTTCTAGTTGGTGGTAACTCGTGGTATACGACTACTTCTTTATTTTATGGCATTGCATTCATCTAAAGGCTACCCATCCTTTCTGACGGCCCAAAAAGCATGGACATGTTGCTGCAGTTCCTGCTTTTTAGCCTTCTCAACAACCCACCAAGAAGGCTACTAGCAAAATACAATATTAGATAAAAACCCTTCCCTACATAGTCAAGGAATCTTTTGGGTGGCTTAAAAGAAGGCCCTAATTAACTAAACTTGCAAGAAACATATACACATAAAAGCGAACTCTATTCTGAAAGTGGAAAAATATCCTGGTTTCTTAAAAACTGAAGATAATACTTGAATATCGAAAATTTCTTTGACCCAAGTTTCTAGTCCAAATGTCCAATTGAACAGGTTGTCAAACGGACAGTTCAGAAGTATATGACCACTCTCCTTGTCACACTAGCATGACAGTGAGAACATTCATGAAATAGAAAGCTGCTTAGAAACTTCAAGGAAATAGAGACAGGTATTCTGTAACCCCTAAATTTGGTTCATGGTTTTCCTTTGGTTCATCCAGTTCTTTTGTTTCTTCAAGTAAAGAACAAGGCCAAAGAACCAGTCCACAGTTAAATAGAGGAACTCAGGAAGGCCACTAGACAAGTAATCTTACCCGGCCCCACCATCCCTTTTGACTGTCAATCTATCTAGCAAATTTCCTACTATCCAGAAAAAATGAAAATTATCACGACCCATGTCTAATTCTTGTTTCATGAAACGAAAAATTAGAATAATAAAATGTCTTATGAACATGAGAGGGAAAAGAAATAACTGAGTTCATGCATGAGATGTAATCTTACCGATATAAAATCAAAGGCTTTAGTGTCCTCTTTCTTTGAGTTGTTCAGCATAGTACTGGGTGCTTGAACTGCAATATTCGGATGAAAAATGTCAGGAAGGGTTCCTTCCCTGTTGCTACCAGCAAAATGGTCCACTCCAGCATTTCCTTGAGCACTAAAACTCGCAACGGGTTGGAAAGTAGACATTGATGCCAGAAGCTGCTGTTGAGCAAGAAAACTCCCCATTGCACCATAATTTATTTGCTGCGAAGCAAGAGCTTGGTTGAACATAATGTTTGGAGGTACGTTGTATGGCATGGGCCCCAAAGGAAACATACCACTTTGGTTTATTCCAGTCATTTGGGAACTGAATATATCATTTATAGCAGTATTTGAGACTTGGTGGTTTAACTGCACGTTCAAATCTGACATGGATCCCGAAAGTGCCCCACCAAACACTCCTTGATTCTTGATATCCATGGACTTGTCTTTATTAGAGAAACCAGCCACTAATCCATGTACATCATTTTTATGGGTATTTGGCTCCTGTAAAGGTTCAAAACTGGGACCAAAAATATCCAGTAATTCTTGTCCACTTTTATTTACTGGCACATGGTTATCATTAGCTGAATGCTTATCATCAATAGTTAACCCCGAAAAGAGATCATCAACATGTGGTTTATCCTCACTAGAGTGAAAAGAGACATCTGCAAAGGGGTCCTCTTCATTTTTATGCCCATTGGTGCTAATGTCAGTCGGCAAGCCATCTCCAAACAGATCATCAATCACAGGGGTTCTTATCACATTTGCTGCAATTTCTTCACTTAGCTTGTTTGTAGCATCTTCTGTCCCATAATATTCATATGAATCACCAGTGTCAATTAAATCGGGCATCTGAACGGCATTCATCTCTACTTTAACACTAGATGACTTTTCTGAAAGGTTCTTTGCTCCAGCAATTTGGTCTCCATCGAGGAAGCTCAAGACCTATGCATTAAAATTCAAGAAAACACTCATGTAACTACGACTGCAAAAGTACCAAGAAGATATTCATGTAACTACAAGTTTCAAAGCGCTTGATCCGCCCTATCAGAACCACAATTTATATAAAAACAACAAATTGATTTAGATATCTCAAACTGTTAGGATGCCAAGTTGTGTTCGATAACTAAGTACTCAAGCAATTCCTTCCCACACCCCAACACCACCTACACACACTGACAGGTAAGGTTAACAATTGAAAGGAGCTACTTTGTGTGCATTAAGACTTTAGAAGTGTTAACTAAAGCTGTGTGGTCCTATGAATCATAACCACTGAACCCTTCCCCAACCATATACCAACCCCCACAGAGACATACATAGTCATGTGGTCATAACAATCTAGACTTGGGAGGTATAAGATATATTACAGCAAAGAAAAAGGAAGGGGGAATATATCAGGAAAATCCAACACCATCAAAGCACCCAAAATACTGAAAATAGTCAATGGGATAAACCGCTTGATAGGGTTATGAATATCTCATGCCGATATATGAAACTACTATGGGTGCAAATAGCCAGGCTAGTTCATAAATCTCATACCAACCCAGTAAATCTCCCAATCTAGCCACCAAATTATCAAATACTGTAGACCTCATGTTCATAAATGCTCTGCATCAATAGCCAAAATGATGCCCTGAATATGCGCAGGCGCGCAGCTTTTACCTCAAAATGCCTAGTGGTTTTTTCCTCCATTTAGATTCCCCGGATGATAGCAAAGGCAATGCCTCGGGATGAGAATGGCCATGAATCCAAATTAGTGAGAAGATCCACCACCCGACCCGGACTATCCAATGATAACCAAACCCTCCACATCTACAAGACAGCACTTACCAAGAGAAAATACAACTCAAAAAAACATGGCTGACCGACTCCATCAACCGAAAGACGACATTGGTCCTATACTCCTATGTTATACTCAATTATTTTTTTATTTGTTTTTGGCTGGGTAAATGTTATACTGAAGAAACTCATCTCCTAAGAATATTTTTAGGGTAAGAAAACGCTCCAAGGCAGTGCTCCCACCCAAAAAAGGCAACTTTAAAAGACTTTAGAACCCCAAATCCTAACTCAAGAAATCTCAAAATGTGGACAACTTCATTATTGGGAGGAAATCAAGATTTAAGCATGATGTAGAATGACGTGGTGAATTTTCTTGTCCTAGTGCCATAACATCAAATCAGCATCTTGTCGATCTAGGGCCACTGTGTCAAGGCATCAAGCCTAGCCAATACCCATAAGAGAGGCTACTATATCAATATCCAGTCAAAGAGAGACCTGTAAATTCTGACATTACAAACCACAACCCCTATAACGTCTAGTCATGCAATTGCTAATTGTAGACCACTTATTCCAAGATATCGGCTCATTACTACATAGTACTTCCAAGAGTTTTGTTGGGGAGGGTGAGTATGCATGAAGTTTGTCTGGCATCCCGACCAGACTCCCACTGTTTATAAAATTTTAAATTTCCTCCCCAAGCAAGATTTCAAACAACCCCACAGCTACAGCTAATAGTAGTTTAATCCAAGGTATAAAGCAGTGGTAAAGCGGTGCGACACTAGGGAACATTCCTACCATATCTTTAAAAGAGTTGGACCCACTTGTTAAAAAATAACAATAATGACAATAAGGGATGAGCAATGCCAAACTACAAACCTATAAAACCCTGAAACAAAAACAGGCTTATGTACATTACGCTATGTTACATGGACACCATAATTTGAAAAATAATCTGTGTCGTATACGTATCAACGTGTCCGTGTCGGACACAACACGGACACATGTTGTATGTGATATACCTCAATTTTAGATATTTCTCCGTGTCAGGTACGGGACACACATATCCGTGTCAATGTAACTCAGATATTACGATAACAACTGGTGAAAAGGTTTTGTCTTAGACAAGCAACAAGGTAAAAACCAACTGACTGCTAATTTAAAACCAAGTGCCCTGGGATTTTCATTTTTCAAACTAAATGATGACTATCCCAGACTTCAGAAAAAGAAAACTGCAAACTTTAGTCATCAAACGACATTCCTAACTATGCAGTTAAAGGCGAAGGTTCTAACTAGGAGCTCGGGGTGAGGCTAGGGCTAGGTAATGGGGCTTAGGCGCGAGCCTAAAAGGCCTTTGACAGCATTAATCCCAGAACTCAAAAATCTTGCTCTGATCAAATTGTCCTTTTCTCAGCAAAACTACTACCTAGTAAAGATGGACCTCCATGTTATGCTATGCAGCAAGTAAAGTACATTTCCACTAAAGCTGGATAAAATACTAGTTAAGTTTAGACCAGCTTTTACCCTTTCATGATTATGTGTATCTAAGGTATTAGAATTCAAACATCCTGCGCAAGTCAATGGTATTAATGCCACAACAAAAGAACACAAATTTTAAATATGCTGAGAATGCCCCACAAAACATGTAAAACAGGCATGTATATCCATAAGAGCCCAAATGTATAATTAAACCGACACATAAACGGACAGACAAATCACAAGAAAGATGAATACCTTATTAGCCTTTTCCCTAAGAGACGCTTGGGGAGACTCTGAACATTTCACAACAGCGTCTACATTTTCACTAAAGTAAGATGCTACTATCGCAAAATGTGTGTCATCCTTTTTCCTCAAAAGTGCCTCAAGAACACAAACAGCCTTCATGCGAACCTGACAAGAACATCATCCAAAATAGCCTTCAGAGAACTGTTACTCAAGGTATTGCAAAATTTGCAGTTATCATAATGTTTTACAGTATTCTATTTGATGTCTACATATTTACAGCAGTGAAAACAGCTATCCAATACAAAATCATAAATGATTGAGAATTGAGAATATAGAGACCAAAAACTAAAAGATTAAGTAATTAATTTAAAAAAAAACAGAACAAAGAGGTCATAGACTGACATTACAATCTCACGACACAACGCAATTTTGGAATAAATTAAATTTGAACACGCAAATCATTTAGTGCGTGATCATGCTGTCAGCTATTCAAACTCATATATCTACGGTATTGGTTTAAGATATTGCGGGCAACAATGCAACATACCTACATCAGATGAAGCTGTAAGACACCACATGAGTGATGTGCTCAGGGTTTGGACTCCATTTTTTTTCCCACAATTCAAATCTATCAAATAAATTAATAATGGTTGTTATGATAGCTCATCCGAAGAATTTGATCTAGTATTCCCATTCGCAGACATGTAGCATATGGGTGTACCGTGCCACACTTGTCATCGAACATTTAAATAATACACCCTACAAATTCATAATGTTACTTAAAGTGCTGCCTCAATTTTACTAGTTTCTCCTCATCATTAAACCGTCCCTAAAATTCATTCAAGTGTTTCCATCCTACAAATTCGTAGCATTCCTGACAGTGTCTCCTCAATCACAATCTCATCAAACAATTGAACAATCCATCCTACAAATCCATAGCATTCCGGAAATTGTCACCTCAATCTGCTAGTCTCTCTTCATCTTGAAACCGTCTAAAAATTTGTGTTCTTTGTGATCTATGGGTATTTAGAGTTAAGAGCAAAGACCCACAAACTAATTTCTTTAACAATCACAATCTCAACAAACACTTAAATAACTCGTCCTACAAATTCATAGGGGAATCATAGCGTGCCTGAAACTGTCTCCTGACATCGGGTCACATGATGCTTGGGATGTTTTATTTTTCAGTTTTTCTTGTACCTTCCCCAGGGAAAAGGAATTTAAAAGTCGAGGGCAATCAAAATGTAACCAAGGATTAAAAAAATGCACCAAGGCTTAAGCCTCAAGGCATGCCTTAAGCCTTTTATGGGTTTAGCGCCTTGAGGCTTAAGCATTACAAGTTTTTTGTAATTTTTTTACTTTTCCATCTTTTTAACTACTTAATCCTTACAACTTCTTTAACGATTAAAAATTCCTTTCTATGTTATGTTTGAACATCAAAACACCTTATTCTATTAGAAATTACAAACTGCAGTCAACCACATTTTTCCTCATTTTCTTTTTTATTTATTTTTAGTGAGGCTTAAGCCTCAAGCGCCTCTAACTCGCCTCAAGCCTCACAGAGGCAGAGCGCTTTAAGGCTCAGATGCATTTTTTTAAATACTGGTTGAAACTATCCAAAAAAAACGTCATTCACCAAACATGAAAACCATGTATAAAAGACTGAAACACTAAGACTTGAGGCCTAGTATTTTTTTTATACCTAGGCTTATTTATAGAAGTTGATAATGTTAAGATAAAAAAGGTGATGGTGGAAATCAAACCTAGGACTTGAGGCCTAGTAGTGAACATATTACATTGCATCCTGTTTTAACGCCTCCATAGGAAAAACCTGCATCACATCATGACTGGGTTGACGCCGGCATGCCCCATACCACCAGATGTAATGACAGTCTAAAAAATCACTTCATGACTCTTAGTCACTGCATAAGTAGAACTTGATTTCCATAGGTGATTCACATCGAATTCACACCTGAATCTAACCCCATTAAACCTAATCCTAGTTTTAACACCTACACCAATAAGATCTCCAAACCACCCCTAAGCCAGGTGAAGGTGCGTACAATTTCAAGACCCAGAGACGCAACCCCAAGGCTTCACCAGAGGTCCAATTTCCCCTATGGATCATGCAACTGTGTCTTAAAAGGTCGATAATGAGGATTCAATCATGATTATGCCATGAAATTTCATCTCAAGACAAACCCAACTTTAGAGCACCCAAAACAAAGTTCAACAAAGTTTGTCATGCAATCCTTTATTTTCTAGCAGTTATGCACTGAGATTTAAATAGCATTCCTCACTATAGCCGTATAGCCTTTAAGCAATGTCAAAATAAAAACTAGTCAGTAGTCACCTATACAACGCTGATATTTTTAGAATAAGCTACTAGAGGCTGAGTATAATCACAGTCACTGATAAGTACAAAATTATAAAACAAAATGACATTCCTTAAACTTTGTAATGCATAATTGGACATACCTGCCAAAGGTGAGATTGGAGTTTCAAGTCAAGAGCACGGCTTAATGCCACAGCATTCAGCTTTGAAGCTTCCACAATGAAAACCAGCAAGGCATCACGACTGGGTTGTAGTCTCACACCACCAGAAGTAACAACAGTCTCTAATAACCTCTCCTCACGACTTTTACTTGCTGCAGCATGACTAGAACTCGATTCTCCATTACTCACTTCCATAACATTCACTCTCAAATCCTGCCCCCAAGTTCCACCACCACCACTACTCACATTCTTCAAATTCCCAGAAGAAGAACTCCGTGTCTCATTATGACTTTCAAATCTATCTTGTCCGTCATTCTCCGTTGTCAACGACTTTCTAAGTAAAACCGGACCCTTATAACTCCCCCCACTATTCTCATTCTTCTTCATGGAATGCTGCGCAGAAGCAATACTACTCAATCCTAACTTAATGGACGCACTCCCAATATCAACAACTTCACTTAAAAAAGACTTCTTATTATTACTATTATTCCCATCTTCAAAATTACTATTCCCAAATCCTTCGATCCGCCTATTAATATTATCTTCTCCACCGGGCTTATTGTCATCCTCCGAAGCAAATATGGCAGATATTGTCTCGTGAGCTGTTTCTCTGACGGATTTATTTAACGCGTCCCCTTTTAACGGATCCACTTGTCCTTTATAATGAAACAGCTGCCTCACCGCAGACGAATTCCGTTGCATTTCTCTTCTAAATTCCATACCAGACTTTCCCACAGAGTATTTTATCAATCTTAATGTCTACATACATATAAAAGAAAGAGTTAATAATAATAATAAATTTTTTTTTAAAAAAAAAAGAGGAGTCAAAGGGTACCTTTTGCTTGACGATGGGGGATTTGTGATTGAGACGTTTGAAGATGAATTCAGAAATTTCTTTGACGATGGAGAGATGAGAAGAACGGACAAGTTCACAGATTTCTTCGAGTTTATAGACGGGAGCTATTTTGTCTTCATCTGATGTTACTCCTTCGATCATTCTTGATCTCCAATACGCTTCCACTGCTCTTCTACTGGAATCCATCTTTTTTATTTTATTATATTACTAGCAGATTTGAGAACTGGAAATCATCAAACTTATTAACCACCTTCTTCTCCTGGGGATTACACGTGTCGTGGGCCTATGTGGAGGCCCAAAATAGTGTTTTTGTAGGACTGACTTTCTGGACTCCCCAGCAATTAATAAAAGGCTTTTGATTCCTTTGAATTTGGAACAGTAAACTGACAAGCCTATTAAGATTAACCAAACAACCTTGCTACATGTATATTCAAAATGTATTTCTTGTTATAACAAAGGTCCTAAAAAATCATCGACTTCATCAGATATCATTTCATTTCTGAAGAGAAGTTTGAAGTATGGAACAACTTTTGGAAGCACTGGTAAGTCCGCTACGTTAACACTCATCAAATCAAATGCAATACATGTTTTGTGCATGTGGGCTTCATCGAAAACTGGGATCTTTGGGTATCTCTGACTGAAGTGAGTAAGGATGATTCGGTACACATCAGCCGAGTTTCCCACGTCAATGGCTTCCCCTGTTGTGCTGTGATTCCTTGCAATAGCCTCGTCAACCATGCCATCCTCAAAGGTCGCCTGCAACAAAAACAATAAAACTCTGAGTTTCAATTTCTTACATTTCTCTCCTGGCTAGGATTTCCTTGCAAGTTCCAGAACCCAGATGTGGTCACGTGGTTCTAGATGGAACATCTACCAGGCGCCTTTTACTATATAAACCATTATGATACATGTCCTCACTACAACGAGAGTTTATATTATTAAGTGATCTCAGCATCGGTTTCTTCCTCTTCTATGACTACAACGAGTACCGACAACACTAAAGGGATAAACAACAAAAACAACAAGAAAGCTTTCATCCATGAAATAACTTACCTCATGTATAAGGACTGTTGCTCCACGGGAGGCCTCAATTAGTTCTGGGCAAGGCCTAGTGTCCCCAGAGTACACAAGCTTCCACCCTGGTATAGTTTTTCCAGCACGATTGGTTCTCTCTGCAGCCTTCACAACAATGCCATATGCATATGGACAGTGTACGACAGGAATGCTGATCAAAGCCTCCAAACCTGCTTCTGCTAGGACTTTCTTCAAGTTCTTTAGGATTTTAGTGTCAACCGGACTAGTAGGTCTCTTCCTATAGCTCTGCATGGGGCTACCTTTAGCAAATAAACTTTTTTCAATATTTAGTGTACTTCCAGTACCAACTGGACTTCCTGATGGGGAGCTATCCCCTAATTCAAAACTTCTCTCAAAAGAGGCCAACTTAGCCTCTGTTGTTTCACTGCAATTGACAAACTGCATATCAAGATCTTCTAGTCTTTGATATGCATCTAAAAAACTCTTCAGCTGCCTCGGCCCAATAACAAGCAAAGGTTCATGAGAATCCCCACTTAATAACTCGCGTCTCAGAGAAAGAATCCTTGCTAGACCAGTGTGATGATCAGCGTGAATATGAGAAATCCAAACACACCTTAAACTTCTGATGGCATCATCAGCACCTTTTACACCAAATCTGTTCTCAAATAAGAGCACCATCTTATATCTTAAACCGTATAGTGAAAACATAACTTGTATGATTGCAATCTACTGAAATAAAAGGAAATTTTATCCAGTGGTCAGATCAAGGATGTTACCTTCTTTTTAGCTGCCCCAAGGTTCCTTCGCCGCAGTCTAACAATAAACTCCCTTTTGAGAAAAGATTTACATAGATCGAACTAACATTTCGGTATTTGGATGGCTGCGATGAACCCGTTCCCAGAAGTACAATCTCCATGTCTTCTCTTGTTATATCCTCCAAACAACTTGGAGGACATGAGATGATTTCTGTGGAGGCATTTCTAATTTTCTCATCAATGATTATATTTGGAACAGAAGCATCCGCACTAATCCATGGCTCTTCGGTCATAACTACGCTTTCTGGTGTATGAGGCTTCGCTCTTTCACTTTCTGCTAACCCAACCCATAACTGGCTAATTTCTTTAGCGGAATGTACAATATCAGGAATCTCCGATAGAAGTTCATTAATCACTGCAGTGGAAGAGATCGAGGCAGGAATACTAGATTTGTCCAACCCAAGATGTGTGTAAGGGCGCAAGTGGAACTATGATGCACATTTGAAACAAATATCACGGTTACACAACTACAAGCCAATAGAGATGATAATGCTACACACACAAAAAGGCAGAAGCCTAAAGAGTAAAGTTCAATTCCCCGACAAAAGTTTTTGAGACAAGGGTCCCAGGATACAACAAAATTTCGCGATATTTAGCTAAATATCATGAAACTTATCAGAGAACTAATTATTCGACACAATCAATTCACCTAAAAAAAGGGGGAAAGACCAGTACGAAGAACAGAACTGTCCATTGACTAGGGAAAGAATGGGTATGACTCTTCATGGATTTGATACCTTAATGAGATTTTCACCAGAGATGCTGTCACAAAGCTTTGGAATTGAATCCTGAAATAACAAATGAACGGCACAACAGTGGTCAATGTACTAGTAACTATCAATCCTGAGAGCTACATATATTCATTCCTACAGAAGAATTTACAAATGACAAACCTCAATCAAATCTGGTGCAAAGTTTTTAAGGTGCTGAAGCGACCAAAAACCTGAAGCTGGAAAGAATTGAGGGCATAAATAATTAAGTCGTGCCGCGGTTCTCGCACTGGACTTAAGAATAGGAATTTCAGTGTTCTTTCTGAAAAGCAAAATGAGAAAGACAAACTTTAATAGTAATGGATAAATAAACGATTTATCAAGGTAAAAATTGAGCCGTGTGGATATCCATAAGATAATAGATGCTTACTCTTCATGTCCAGCCATGATGTGTTGAGCCCTACCAAATCTTTTCATCCAATTCTGGTAAGCGGCAGTCATTGTAACGGAAGAAGGGCTCAAATGAATAATACAATTCACACACTTAAAATCATGCTGCCGGTGGTCCACAGAATCAGCATAATAACAACTTAGAGATTGTACAGATAAAAGCTCCTGCAAATGAGATACTGTTGGACAGTCTACGACAAGTACAATGGGGCCAGGAACTGAAGGACCAAGAACATCACCTGGATGAACCTGCATAACGAGGAATGTCTTCAGACAAAAGTTTATGCACATTAACATCAAATACAAGCATAGCTACATGAGTGTCTACATGCGAGCAACAATTATACAATTGAAAGAGGCCACAGATATATTTCCATGTAACCCACCATGACATTTTGCTTATCCGACTTGACCGACTTTCCACATTGTAGATCACGATATTTAGGTCCTGGTTTTAATCCAAGTGCCTTGGCCTTTTCCAGATCAAACTTCCCTTGAATTTCAGGCAGTTCACAGACATAAATAACAGAAATATCACCAGGTTTTACCATCGATCCATCAATCCTTGCAGGACTCGCTGGGGGAAAAAGAGGTTCAGAGAACTGGTTTCTTTCATCACCCAAACCCACGGATGAAAAATGTAGCATGGAGGAATCATAACTTTGCACTGAGGAACTTGGTCTTATGAGTATTGCATATATCTTGACAACCTCATTATCAATAAAGGGTTCTGTAGGCGTTTCGCCAACGATACCAGTGTGAAACATTGCAGAATGTGGGATAAATGAACGCATCGCAGTAATTAAATGTTGGAGATCAGATGAACCCCATATTTTTACCTGCAAAAAACAAGATGTCAATAACTGCAACCTACAGAATTGTGCAGGTACATGAGACATAACACCCCCCCCCTCACACCATAACCCCTCATAGCAACAATACGTCATTAAAGCTCACACCATAATTAAACAAGATGTCATTAAAGCTCTGTTTGGTTCACATATAGCAATTTACTAGACAGTATTCCTACACACATTTATAGACATCTGATTAAAAAGTATAAGGAAAATGTTGAATCTTTGATTGAAGTAGATTGGAGAAAAAAGAAAGATATAAAGTTAAGTGTCACTTACAGACATCCCTTCCTCCCCCATGCCAGCCAAAGTAAGTAAGAGACCTGTATTGGTATAGAAAATAAAGATAGGTCATGCAAAGAATACAGCTTGGAAATCCAAGTGACTTCTAAATCAAAAAGAAAAACAGCAATATCAAATAGTTTCATAAGTAGTAACCTGGAAGCCCCCCTGCAGTTTCGGAGCAGACACGAGAAAGTAATATGTGGTCAACCTGACAAAGATATGGGCCAGACAGAGTTTAATTTTAAGCCAGAGGAACTGTAGAAATCTGGCATGGATGCATATGCAAACCTAATTCTGTTATAAATCGTACCTTTGATAATTTAATTTTGTGCTCAGTGCAGTAACGTTGCAAACCCTATAACAAAAACTCATTTAGAAATCAAACCTTTCAGGACGGGTCAGCAATAGGCTACTAAATAAGTAACTCAATAAGGAACTACATGGACAAATTACCAACCAATAAATAATTAAGTTTAGATTTTATTATGAGAAACATAAAAGAATAGTTAAGAATCCCGGACTTTTAACTAATTAGCTTGTCGATAGGGGGAGGGTAAATCGTCCGAACCAAGCTACCAGGAAAAGAAAAAGGGTGTTATTATTTTCCCCACTGCCATCCATATACTTCCCTAGTAGTTCCTGAACAAAAAAAAAATCACTTCGATACCCAGTATGCCCCCTCCTTGTACACTACTACCACCAAATCACCCACCAGGCCAACACCACCAAAACATATAGCTTTTTGGCAGCATTCACAAGATAGAAAATGTCTTCTCCAGAGTGATGTCACAAAGCATGAGGGGGAAGGTGATGAAATTACCCACAATGGATCAGAATAGCAGGATTAGATGCTGATGGAAGAGAAAGTCAATACAACAACCCAAAAATGGAGTTATGGGAATTTGATTTTCACCTTTAAACACCGAATCTACAGTAGCTCGATTTCTAACAAAAATCAAATTATGGGAATTTGGGTTTGTTCAAAACACAAATGTATGAGAGATGAATATTGAAAATCTCCACTTGAGTTAAATCCAACTGGGTACAATGTTAGCACCCAAAGAAGAATCCGTGATATTTCTATGCCTTCACCACATTTTACGGTCATCAAACTCTGCCATCTGTCAACTGTTAAGTTGGGAATTTGAATTAAATCATCTGGATTCAACAGTTTATTGTTATCAAAGTATCTGAAGTAAAATACAAACCTACTCTATTCATCTTAAGTCTCCTACTCTCCTCTTCCTAAATACAATCTGGAGTTTGACCTGTTCTGTGGTACTTCACACAGCAGTTAGCTACATAACCTTGTAAACCCTCCCCCTAACCCCCAAACTCATTTAGACAATCAACGTATTGGTAAGGACAAAGTGGCAAGCTTACACACCAGGGATGACAGCAAGTGTCAATTTCGTGTTACAATAACATATGACAGCATCATCAGCATAAAATAACAGAGAGCAGTTAAAAACAGTCTACAGTATAATGCCGTCATACAACTAAAAATCCTGGACTTACCTCTCCAGCATTGAATATGAACCTCTGCTTGTCAAAGAACAGCAACACCGACGGCGAAGTGTCTTGTGTATCCATTCCAGTTCCCAGAATCTTCATAACAGAAACCCAAACAAGGTAACAATGTTCAGAATTCATAAAACAAAGAATGAAGCAGGTCCAATTCATTAAAAAAAAAACATTATACCTGAACATAAGAAGTAGTACTAACTGGATTAAGTTTTCTAGTTTTCAACTGAAGATTCTTTTTAGGCTTATCATTCTTATCTTTCCCTTCTGCCCTTCTCTTATTAAACCCAACAACAGACGTCCCTTCTTCTTTCACCTCTTCCATTGACTCAGACGCCATCTCTTTTCTGTTTTTAGAAAAAGTAGAGTTATTTCTAGTCCTTAAAGAATGAAACTTTGGTGGTTGTTTTCTTGAAGAAGAAGAAGAAGAGATGGTTGTTTTTGTTAAAATGGAAAAGGGTTTATGAAGGGTTTTAGGATTAGAGAGAAAATAAGGTTTTAAGGGAAATGGGAAGTGATTTGTTTTTGTTTTCAAGAAGAGTTTAAGGTTTGAGATTTGAAGCATCGTTTTTTTTTTAAGGTTTGAACAATTTAGCAACCCGGCTAAGGTTTCTATTTTCGAACGGTCAAAACCCAGACCTGGCTCACCGCTCAGTCGCTCACCAGACCAAGTCAAGTCAGAGAGTAGGAGAAAATAATGAGGTTTATTGAATATTTTTGGTGAAATGAAAGATGTGATGACGGGTATCATATATCTGTTTTCTCCATACCCTTATCTCGATTCCCAAATGACCTCCACTAACATTTTCTATAGTAAAAAAGAAAGCAAAAACTGATAATAATAAAAAAGAGTTGAGACTTTCTTATGTAATAAATATACAACTAGTTTCCGAACCCGTCCTACGAACGGGTACCGTTGTATTAAATTATTCTAAAAAATATTAGTAATTATACAGAGCTATGAGATATATATGTAAATTATATTAATCACTCATTCAAATTTCTTACATCATTCTCAATAAAAATAAAACACCAAACCTTGATAAAATCTATTGATTTCTTTTAGTTGTCAAGTTTAATAATTGAAGTTTGATGAGAATGCTCAATGTGGCGAAGATGATATTGAAATCACTTGAATAGCAAGACACTCTCAATCATAATAAAAGAATTATGATAAACACAATTTAAAATGAAAAATTATACTTGTCGAGACATTATATTCTTCCTACAAATAATACAACTATATTTCGAGATTAGTTCAATGCATTTGCATCAAGTTTCCGATTTTCTGTTAATTATTCATTGAGGTTAGTTCAATGTAGTTATTGCATCTAGTTTTCGATTTCCCATTAATTACTCTTTGAGATTAGTTCAATGCAGTTGCATCAAGTTTCTGATTTTCTGTTAATTATTCTTTGAGGTTAATTCAGTGCAGTTGCATCAAGTCAATGAATTCTCGTTAGTTATTCATTAAAGTTAATTTAGTGCAGTTGCATTCAGTTTTCGATATTTCGTTAATTAGTTTTTGAAATTAGTTCATTGTATTTCCATCCAGGTTCCAATTTCTTGTTAATTACTCTTTCAGATTAGTTCAATACATCTGCATCCAGTTTCTGATTTCCAGTTAATTATTTTTAGAGGTTAGCTCGATGTTCAATGCATTTGCATATAGTTTCAAATTTATGGTTATTTATGCTTTGAAGTTAGTTCGACCAGTTACATCCGATTTTTTATTTCTTGTTAACTATTATTTGAAGTTATTTAAATGCATTTGTATCAGGTTTCTGATTTCCCGTTAAATATTCCTCAAGATATTGCATCCAATTTTTGATTTAACATTAGTTAATCTCTTATTTTAGTTTAATGCAGTTGCATCCAGTTTCTGATTTTTCGTTAATTATTCTTTGAGGTTAGCTCAATGTAGTTGCATCTAATTTTCGATTTCTAGTTAATTGTTCTTTGAGGTTAGTTCAATGCATTTGCATCAAGTTTCCGATTTACCGTTAATTAGTTTTTGAGGTTAGTTCAATGTAGTTGCATCAAATTTATGATTTTCCGTTAATTATTCATTGAGATTAGTTCATTACAACTGCATCCATTTTTTGATGTTTCGTTAATTAATTAGTCTTTGAAATTAGTTCATTGCATTTGCATACAGTTTCTGACTTCCTGTTAATAACTTTTTGAGGTTAGTTCAATATATCTGCATCTAGTTTTTTTATTATTTATGCTTTGAGGTTAGTTCGATGCAATTACATCCAGTTTTTGATTTTTCGTTAACTATTCTTTGAGGTTATTTCAATGCATTTGCATCTAATTTCTGATTTCTCGCCAATTATTTTATGAGGTTAGTTCAACGTAGTTGCATTCGGTTTTTGATTTTATGTTAATTATTTTTTGAGATTAGTTCAATGCATTTGCATCCAGTTTTCGATTTTCCGTTAATTATTATTTGAAATTTGTTTGATGTATTTGCATACCGTTTCTAATTTCCCGTTAAATATTTTACAAAGATTCGCATCCAATTTATAATTTCTCGTTAGTTATTCTTTGACGTTAGTTTAATGCAGTTATATCCAGTTTCCTATTTTTAGTTAATTACTTTTTGAGTCTGGTTTATTATATTTGCATAAAGTTTCTGATTTCCTGTTAATTACTCTTTGAGCTTAGTTCAATGTATTTTAATCCAGTTTCCGATTTTCGTTTAATTATCCAATGTGGTGTAATACCAACTTCAAACATAACATAAATATATATATATATATTTATATATTTATATATATATATATATCATAAAATATTATTATATATTTTCATTTATTTTCATAAAAATTATTCTTTTTTCCGTTAATTATTCATTTTAAATTATACACTACTGTGGGGATCTTCAAAGATTATCTTCGAACATGTGATGTTATATTAATTATTCTGAAAAATATTTGCAACTATATATGCATAACTATTATATATGAATATTATATTGATCACTTATCTAAATTTCTTATAACGTGAAAACCCCACTTTCAATTAAAAAAAAAAACTCACCCTTGATAAAATCTTTCAACTTTATTTTGTTGTTTAATAATAGAAGTTTGATTAAAGTTTTGCGAGATTGCCTAATAAAGCGAAGTTCATTGAAGCTACTTGAATAGCAAGACGTTTCCAATCATACGAAAAGAGTTAAGATAAACATTGTTTTAAATGCAAAACTATACTTATTGAGACATTCCCACAACATATAACACAACTATGTTTTGAGGTTAGTTCAATGCATTTACATCCAGTTTCTGATTTTCAATTTCGTTATTTATTTTTTGATGTTAATTCAATACAGTTGCATCTAGTTTTCGATTTCCCATTATTTATTTTTTGAGGTTAGTTCAATGCATTTACATCCAATTTCCTGTTAATTGTTCTTCGAGGTCAATTTAGTGCATTTGCATCCAATTTTTGATTTTCTGTTAATTAAAATAATCTCAAATGTATTCTTTGAGATTATTTTAATGCATTTGCATCCAGTTTTTGATTTATTGTTTATTATTCGATAAGATTACATTTGCATCTAGTTTCCAATTACCCGTTAATTATTGTTAGAGGTTAGTTCAATGAATTTTCATCCAGTTTTCGATTTTTCGTTAATTATTTGTTGAGGTTAGTTCAATGCATTTGCATCAGATTTATTTTTTGAGATTAGTTCAATGAAGTTGCATCCGGTTTCCGATTTCCCATTCATTATTATTTAAGATTAGTTCTACGCATTTATATCATGTTCCCAATTTATAGTTCATTTTTTTTTATGTTAGTTCAATGCAGTTGTATCCAGTTTTCGATTTCCCATTAATTTAATCATTGAAGGTTAGTTCAATGCATTTCCAACCAGTTTTATATTTCCCGACAATTATTTTTTTTATGTTAATTCGATGCATTTGCATCCAAGTTTTGATTTCCCGTTAATTATTCTTTGAGATTAGTTTAATGCAGTTGTATCCATATTCTGATTTCCCATTAATTACTGTTTAAGATTAGTTTAATATTTGCATTTGCATCAAGTTTTTTATTTTATGTTAAATATTATTTGAGGTAAGTTCGATATATTTGCATTCAGTTTTCGGTTTCTCATTAATTGTTCTTTGAGCTTAGTTTCTTGTAGTATTATATATATATTTTTAAAATATTTGTCATTATTGGTTTGCCGTTATTTTTTTTATTTTTTTATATACATGTGAGCTTGCATTAGAATGAATGCAAAATTTTATATTATATGTTTTGTGATGTTATTTTTTGTATAATTTAATTTTCCACTGTAATTTGTTTTGGTTTTGTATATTATAAAATTCAAAATTACATTATAGTTTTGAATTTTTTTTTATAAATTTAGAAATTTAATTGGAATATGTCGTAATTACTGTATTTTTTGAAATCTTTAATAATAACTAAATGTCTAAATCCCAAAGTGGATGGTGCATTAAATCTATCAAATTTTATTTGTTTAGGCCCATATAAACATATAGTACATACAATACAATTTTATTTGTTGTCCGTTTAGCTTTTGGTGTACATTGTTACTTATTTTATAATTAGTTGACTTTTATTTTGTGCTTTTTGTCCCAGTCACATGTGAGGTTAACAAATGTAGAAAGTAAATGTTCAGACAACTCAATTCATTTTTTACTTCATTATTTCATTGTCTTTTTCTAGAAAGAAACTTTGTTATGTTAAATTTCACCTAAGATTAGTGTGGAAACTATTCTTTGTGGCGTAAGAGTTTTAGAAAAATCGTTTTCGGTGGAAACTATTGTTTTTAGCAATTTAATTTTTTTGTCTCATATTTTTTTCGTAATTAGCTATAGTATTTAGGAAAAGTTGGAGAATCTATGAACTCTAGATGAGATTGTTTCCTTCTTTATATCAAATTTTTTCGTAATTAGTAATAGAGTTTAGAAAAAAATTGGAATCTATATGAGTGCTCTAATTGTCTGATTTTTCCATATTAGTCTCCTACTTTTTCGTAATTAGCCAGAGAGTTTTATAAATATTGGAAACTATGTGAATGCTCAAAAAATAGAGCCAAGAGGATACAACTATAATATATATCTAAAGATGCAAATAATTAAAAGTACGCAACCTCAACATTCATCTGGGCATATACTTTTAGGTAGTTTAATCGGGCACTCATGATTATCGAAAAAATAAACAAACAAACAAACAAACAAACAAACAAACAAAAAAACAAAACAAAATCGGGCACACATGAAATTGCATTAGGCAATCTTTAATATATAGAAAAATATGGGATTGAGTGAACAGTAATGGTGTGTGGACGTAGGGGCATTTTTTGTCATTTTATAGGGGCAAAACTATAATATTATAGTTTTTTAAGATTAATTTCTAATCATAGTGTGAGCCCTTAAGAGAGAGAGAAAGAAAGGAATGAGAAAGCGTAAAAGAAGAGAAAGAGAGATCACGTGGGAACCACGTGCTTCTAGCTAGTATATATATATATATATATACATAAGTGCCGATTTTGTTTTGTTTTTTTTGTTTGTTTTTTTTTCGATAATCATGAGTGCCCGATTAAACTACCTAAAAGTATATATTACAAGTTTACCATTTTCTAAAAAAATATATATTTTGTATTGGGCCCAAGCCCAACAACCAATCCAACTGGTCTTGCCATGTCATTTCAGTGTGCACTTAAACCGTCTCGCCATATTATTTTAGTGTACACTCAAGCGGTTTTCGCCAGGTCATTTCAGTCATTCAGTGTACATTCAAACGGTTTTCGCGTGTCGTTTGAGACAAAGCTCTCAGGTTTTTAGCTAGACGATGTGGCGGGGTCGTTTGGGCAGTATCCAGGACGACATGGCCGGGTCGTTTGGGGACTCTTTTGGGTGATATAGCTAGGTCGTTTGGACTAAAAAAAATTGAGAAGTTCATTTTGTTTTTTGTCACTTTCATATACTTGATTAATCAAGATTCAAGAGTATAATTGTAAAGTTGAAACACAAAATTGAAATTCATTCAAAACGATTATTCCATGCACAATTCAAATAACTCAAAAGTTTGTATTAACTCGTATAACTAATGTACAAAAAATATTTAAAAAATACACACACACACACACATTTTTCAAACGACCTCACGCCCATATACAAGCCGATGTATTCGACCTCCTAACTCTATTTTTCTCAGTCTCAGGCGCGCGCTACCATAACACTTCACACCCTTGAATATACCAACAAAAATTGATAAACCATGCATCCAAAATCTGTGATGAAATTCCTTCTCAGTGGTTTTTTCAGTCCATAATGAAAATTAGGTAACTAATGAATTCGGACTGCTTCTTAACCAAATCCTTAAGCCTTCTCTCCTCCATAATGAGAATCAAGCTTGCTTTTGTTAGTCAAGCTCTTGAATCTGATCTTGTCCAATGCGTTTAAACAAAAAATATGAGCCCCACATAAGTATATTGAGCATAAAATAGATGATCAATAACATCAAACAAAAAAATACTAGCAACAGTGCTCACATTTACACCTGCAAGAATTTCAATATAGAACTCGTGTTTTGATATCAACAAATTGAACAAATACAATCTACACATGGAAATTGATTCAACTTCAGCTAACAATAATCACCGACTCTATTACAATTTTTGGTACAAATGAAATTCAATATTTTGTTGGTTTTTTGCTTGAGACTCGCGAGAGGGACAATACTGGTTAGAATGGTAAACGGTAGGAAAAATTTGTAACCGGTATGCATTAAGGTTGGGGGGTGTATTGGGCTATTGCTATTGGACTTCTTGTTGGGCTTTGGCTGGAGGCTACCCAATCTAATTTGGTGGGTGTAGGATGCAGGACCCATATTTTATTCAAACTTGTAAGCCTTTAGATAGATTTCAGTTTTAGTTTTATGTATTTACCGAGTATGAATATTAACATAAACTGCTTTTCAAAACTATGCATATATGCATAGTTAGCTATGCATAGCTATGAGATATAAAAATTATATTAATCACTCATTCAAATTTCTTGCACCACTCTCTATAAAAAGAAAGCACCAAACCATGATAAAACTCATCGATTTTTTGTTGTTGTTAGGTTTAATAATAGAAGTTTAAATGAAGTTTTGTGAGAATGCCAAATGTGGTGAAAATAATATTGAAGCTACTTGAATAGTAAGACATTCCCAATCATAATAAAAAAATTATGATAAACATTACTTAAAATACAAAACTATATTTGTCGAGACATTTATTCCCCCTACATAATACAAACATGTTTTAGGGTTATTAGTTCAATGCATTTGTATCAAGTTTCTGATTTTCCATTAATTATTCTTTAAGGTTAGTTCAATGTAGTACGTTCCATCTAATTTCCAATTTCTCATTAATTATTCTTTGAGGTTAGTTCAATGTAATAATTGTACCAAGTTTCCGATTTGCCATTAATTATTATTTGAGGTTAGTTCATACAATTGCATCCACTTTATGATTTTCCATTTGTTATTTATTAAGGTAAAAAATGACCGTTTAGTACCATGAACTTTGGTGGTTTTATCAATTTGGGTCAAGAACTTTTTTTTTGAGCAAATTGGGTCATGACCTTTCTTTTTTGTATCAGTTTGGGCCACCGGCGTGTTTCCGTTAGAAAATTTGCCTATGTGTACAAACGGCTGTCTATGTGTGCTAACGGAAGATGTGGTGTTGGTATTGAAATGGACAACTAATGTATATTGATGTGGCACTTACGTGACAAGCACCTTAAATTTCAAGGGTGAAATTTCAAGGGTTTCAAGGGTGAAATTTCAAGGAAGACTGCTCGTGATTTTTTTTTTCTTTCTAAATCGCCATCTCTCCATTTTTTTTTGTTTCTGGACTTGTGAACATGAAGAAATAACCCCGTCTCCTTCATTTGTCTCTTAAACAAACCCCATCTCCTTCATTATCTCATAAGTCTTCTAGTTGGTATTTTAATTTAGGGTTTTGATTTTGTGCAATTTCAAAAATGTCAACTATTGGAAATCTCTGTAATAGGTGTGGTGAGTCAAATCATTCGTCTAACAATTGTTGTTGGTTATCGACACCGTGTTGTTTTCGAAAATGTGGCGGAAGTAGGATCTTGCAACAGTCTCGCCAAAGCCATTCTCTTGGGCAATTTTTTTTTTTTGATGCCGCGTTTTGTTGAGACTTCCGTGGTTGGAAGGCGCTAGAGCATCGTCAATGGTATCTTTGGAGAGTCTAAGATGCAGAAAGGCGAATTGCCTAGGGGTTAGAAAGGTTAACACATCAAAAAAGAAAAATGTAAATGAAGGCAAGAAATTTGTGAATTGCACCGAGTGCGGGAGTGATTTCCAATGGTATAAGGAATTGTTAATGAACAACATTGAGTCAACGTCGACTTCAAGCTCTTCCCCAGCCAGCTCTTCATCATCTTAAAAAATAGATGAAATCAAAAGAGATAAAAAAGTCAAGATTACATTTGAAATTGAGGACGATGGTTTGGCGAAGGAGTTTCAGTTTCATTGTAAAATTAGATGAGTGCAATGTGATTTCCAGTGGTATTATAGTGGAAGGAGTTTGAGTGCACTGTCATTTCCGGTGATATTGTAGTAGTGGAAGATGTTTGAGTTTCAGTGTTAATTTAGTTTGAGTTGTTTGGTATTGTAGTTGTGGAATGAGTATGTATTAGTGCACTATTTGTACTAGTGGAAGGAGTCTGTATTAGTTCGAGTTGTTTGTTAATTTAAATGAGTGCACTATCTGTAATAGTGGAAGGAGTCTGTATTGGTGCTTGATCAGTTCTGACAACAAAGATTAGTTGTTTCTTTCTTATTGCTTGGTGCTTGTTTCTTAGTGCTTACAATAACTGAAAGAAAGTTAGAAAATACAACGCGACCGAACAACACAACATAAAAACCTAAATATAAGCGAAGCACTAAACAACACAAAATACAATCGCATACAATAACCGAAAGAAAGTTAGAAAATCAATGTTGTACATAACATGACACTAAACCACAAAAAAACCTAAATATAAGCACCAAGTGTTTACATAACAGCATACACCAAGTGTTTACATCAGTGTTTACACATCATAGCATACACCAACAAAAGGAAAAGATACTACAAAAGGAAACAGACAAAACAAAGACTGACTACGCAAAAGCCCAACAGAAAGCCCAGAGCTTGTACTGCATCACCAAGTCTTCAAACTTTAGTTTTGGCTTTGGCAGCTGCAGATCTAGTGTTAGGTTTGGAATTTGCTCTTGTTCTCACAATCAAAGCAGCTGTTTTCTGCGTAGTCTTGGATGGTGAGTTTCTAGGCTTGCTGCTTGATGCCACTGCTTGATGGTGAGTTTCTTGATGTTGAGTTTCTAGGGCAGTTGTAGATCTAGTTTTAGGCTTGCTGCTTGATGCCACTGCTTGATGGTGAGTTTCTTGATGTTGAGTTTCTAGGGCAGCTGTAGATCTAGTTTTAGGCTTTCTGCTTGATGCCACTGCATCAGTTGTCAGTGATTGTTTGGAAGCAGTTGCAGAAACTTGTGCAGAAGCAATTGTCAGTGATTGTTTGGAAGCAGTTGTTGAAACTTATTTAGATGCACTTATTGAACCTTGACTACTACGTACTTGAGCTTCACTTGAAACTTGATTTGACTATAAACCAATCACTGGAGCTTTACTAGATCGTCTGGGAAGTGGAGGTCTACCTTTTCTTTTGTTGTTTGCTTCAGAAATCTTGGCTTCATTTATAAGAATAGGTGCTCCAGTAGCTGACATCTATCACAAGAAGGACAAAAAATTAGGTTATGTTTATGAAGTATGTAAAACAACTACCTCATTTCAAATGGAAATCTTTCAAATGCAAAGTAGTTTGTAAAATAACATTACCTTCAAGTAAGAGTTTCCACTGTCAGTTGTAAAAACTCCAACTCCCTCAGGTACATGATCCTTTCTTCCTTTTACTCTGTGTTCCTCTTTGAAGCTCCAACTCCCTGAGGTACATCATCAGCTGCCCTTTTACCTCTCTTTGACACAGTTGGCGTGCCCTCACCTACATTAGATGAGGGAGCCTTATTCTCCTTCCTCACCTATATCAAAATTCAAACTTATTTCATAAACTTAAAAACTTTTATCTAAAACTTATGATTTCAAAACTTAGAAAAAAACTTATTGAACAAACTTGTTTCATAAACTTAAAACTTATTTCATAAACTTACGATTGGTGGGCACTGCTACTTGGTTGGCTTCATTCTTGACTTGATGAGTCCCCACACCGCCCTTTTACCTCTTTTGACATAGTTGTTGTGCCTCACCTACATTAGATGAGGGAGCCTTATTCTCCCTCCTCACCTATATCAAAATTCAAACTTATTTCATAAACTTAAAAACTTTTATCTAAAACTTATGATTTCAAAACTTAGAAAAAAACTTATTGAACAAACTTGTTTCATAAACTTAAAACTTATTTCATAAACTTACAGTGGTGGCAGCTGCTACTTGGTTGGCTTCATTGCTGACTTCAGTAGTCCCGTCAGCTGCCCTTTTACCTCTTTTTGACATAGTTGGCGTGCCCTCACCTACATTAGATGAGGGAGCCTTATTCTCCCTCCTCACCTATATCAAAATTCAAACTTATTTCATAAACTTAAAAACCTTTATCTAAAACTTATGATTTCAAAACTTAGAAAAATACTTATTGAACAAACTTGTTTCATAAACTTACAGTGGTGGCAGCTGCTACTTGGTTGGCTTCATTGCTGACTTCAGTAGTCCCACTCGTAGTCCCACTCTTAACTGTCTCTTTACCCTTCTTTGTTGTCCCACTCTTAGTCCCAGGTTTCTCAACAGCTACCTCCTTACCTCTCTTCCTCACCTATATCAAAATTATAAGAATTATAAAATGCTTAGTTTCAAGAATGCTTAATAGTTTCAAATGATTTCTAAAACTAATTTCAAATGCTTAATATATAGCTTAAAAGCTTTCTTGTTAATATATATTGATTGAAGGCTATCACTGAAGCTTAAAATCTAATTTCAAAATCTATCAACTGAAGCTTAAAATCTATCAATTTGAAGGCTATAGGTCTTTAAGGCTTCGACCATAATCGTATAAAAAAGCGGGGATCTAATTGGCCTATAAATCCTGAAATTCTAGTACCCTATAAGTATCAATTAACTTTCCAAATCAACTAAATGAAGCAGTACTTGAAGGAGTGTGGGTAAGTTCTCAAGCACATAGAAATGAAAAAACAAAACAAGAACAGTACTAAAAAGCAACCCAGATACACATCAATCCAAACTAAGAAGAAAAAAGAAACTCTCCAGAAACTTACAGTGGTGGATTGTGGTACTTCTTGGGCTACTTCCTGGGCTACATTGTTGGTTTCACTGTTGACTTCTTTGCATGTTCTCTTATTATGACCATACTGAAGGCAGTTTGAACACCTCATTTGAACTCCTTTTCTACTTAAGGTTCCGAACTTCCTTGGCTCTTCATGCATTTCTTTCCTTCTAAGCTTGCTTGGCCTCCCAGGCATCCTTCTATAAGGTGGAGGCAAGAATACCTCTCCAGGAGCCTTTGGCCACAGCTTTTCACCATTAAGTGGCTGCAAGTAATGATCGTAAGTCTTTCTAAATGTTTCCACCTTGTACCAATGATCTACATAATCATCTGGATTGTGCTTACACATATAAACGGCAGCTAGTGCATGGGCACATGGGATACCAGAGAGCTGCCACATTCTACATGTACAAGTCTTATCCTTGATATCAACTTTGAAACCTTCATCACCATATCTAGCCTCAAACGTTGACCCTCCACAAAAGAAAGACTCAAAAAACCTTGAGTCTAACTTGTTCTTCTCTAACTTGTCAGCAATAGTTGGACACAAAGTGCCTTGCCACTTGGACTGACTCACCAATAAATCTCTTCTCTTCTGCATCCTTCTCATCATGGCAATCCTTATTTCCTCAAACATTGCAATGATGTGCTTCTCTCTTGCATCAAGAATTGTACCATTAAATGTTTCACATATATTGTTTTCTACTGCATCAGAACTTGTGTAAAATTCAAAGAATGCTCTGGACCAGAACTTGGGATTTTGGATATGTAACATATAGTCAGCTGCTGCATCACATACCTTTCTCACCTCATCAATAACACGATGGAATTCTTCTGGTGTTCCACTTTTGCATGCTTTCCAGAATAAACCCTTAAGTTGTGCACCTGTTCAAATAATATAGCTACATTACATATGAATATTAAATCACATTTAGAATACAAATAAAAAAATAGACAAATTAAGTTATATACCAGAAAATTTCTTCCTGAAGTTAGCATAGATGTGCCTTGCACAACATCTATGCTCTGCATTAGGTAATATTTCTGAAATGACTTTGAGAAGACCCTTTTGTTGGTCTCGTAATCACCTGTCAAACCAAGCCTATCATCCACATTGAGATCATTAAGGAGCAAGTTCAAAAACCACCTCCAACTTTCTGTGTTTTCACCTTCAACAATTGCCCATGCAATAGGGTACATCTGGTTATTTCCATCCCTCCCAACTGCAGTTAACAATTCCCGCTTGCAAAAGATTTAAGAAAACAACCATCAAGACCGATGACCCTTCTACACCCGAGAAAACCAACCCTGCTTCAAGGCATCAAAACAAATGTACATTCTCTCGAAAGTAACCCGGCTTATCTATCAGCGGGCCTTTTAACATCAATCTTACATGTGCTTCCGGGGGTTTGACTTGATTATCTCAAATGCATAGTCTCTCACTTTGGCATACACATCCTTTAAAGACCTATGAACTAGACTCGAAGCTTTCTTCTTAGCTCTGTAACAAGTGGTGTCACCTCCAACTTTAAATTGTGTAGTATCTCTCTTTGAAATCCCTTACCTTCCACTTAGGGTTGTCTATGATCCTGTCATTGTTGTAATAATCACCAACCATTGGGAATTAGCTAATCGATCGCGAAAATGTCTCTTACACTTATGCTCAGCCTCTAAAGTCTTAATTTGCATACTGTTTTCACTTTGCATGTAACTTGCATACAGAAACCAGCTACACCCATCACCAACACACATAGCTTCAAATCTTCTAGCAACATTTCTGTTAAAATGAATTGGATACCCATTATGGACTGCATATTTCTTTATACATTCTTTAAGTTGCTTTGCAAACCTCATGCCAAGCTCAATTTGGATATTGGACATCTGAACATTGGGGTTGAAAATTGGGTACATCCTCTTTTTAACCTTCAAATTCCTCTTCTTCTCCTTAACAGAAGCAACATCCTCATCTTCTTCTTCACTAGATTTGGGACTTAAATAGTCATCAGATGCAGCATAGTTTGACTTATCATCTCCAACACCACCAATATCCTCTCCAGCAGCACCACCAATATCCTTTCCAGCACCGCCACCAGTATCCATCTCATTTGGTAGTTCATTTGCTACATCACTTGCTTGTTCAATGGCTGCTTCACTTGCTTCTTCATGTGGTCCATCTGGTACTTGATCAACTTCTTCAATACCTGATTTCTTCTTCTTATACTTGATTTCTATATTTTTTTTCCTAACTTCAATCAATTAAATCATCATCTTCACTAATATGATCCAGGAGTTCTTTGCTTGGGCGCAGATCTCATACTCAGACTCAAACTCAGGCTCACTCTCTATCAAACAATCACCCACATCAACCTCTTTGTCATCTTCAGACTCTTCAACATCATCACCTTGCTCATGTTCAACATAAACAGCTACCCTCTCATTTTTTGCCATTTTCATCATTTCTATAATATCTTTATAATCATTGACTATCCTAAGTCCAATGTCTAGAGGCTTATTAGGATCAGTATAGAACATCTTAACCATATCTTTCACATGACATTCTTGCTCAATCATACCCTTCAACTCAAAATATGACATTTTATCTAGATCGATGTTGTAAAAGTATTGAACTCTCCCACCCTTGTAATACAAGATGTGCTTCGTAAACCACTTATACCCATCATACAGCTCAGTTGGGTCTCTCTGAAATTTCCCACCAAAGAAAAGTTCTATACAATAATGATCCATGCTTAATTAGTTGCTTGATTTTGTGGATTGGGGATTTGGTGGATTGGGGATTGGGGATTGGGGATTGGGGTTTAATTAGGTTTTTTAATTCATTTAAGAATTTGGGAATTTGGGAATTAGGGTTTTCTTTTCTGTCTGAATTTGGGAATTAGGGAATTAGGTCTGAATTTGGGATTTTTATCAACTAAGTGCGAGTTTGCCTCAAGGTTCGAAACACTTTGAAATTTCTGTGAAATTTCGGGTTGGAAACACTTTGAAATTTCGATGCCACGTCACCAGTGATTAGGTGTGCACTTCAACGGTGACACATGAGCATTTGGTCGGACACATATACATCCGGCAAGCCACATAAGCATGTAAAGTAACGGAATGGTAACGGTGGCCCAAACTGATACAAAAAATAAAGGTCATGGCCCAATTTGCTAAAAAAAAAGTTTTTGGCCCAAATTGATAAAACCACCAAAGTTCATGGTACTAAACGGTCATTTTTTCTTTATTAAGGTCAATTCAGTACAGTTGCATCCAGTTTTCGATGTTTCGTTAATTAGTCATTGAGATTAGTTCATTACATTTGCATCCAGGTTCCAATCTCCTATAAATTACTCTTTGAGGTTAGTTCAATACATCTGCATCTAGTTTCTGATTTACCGTTAATTATTTTTCTAGGTTAGTTCGATAGTTTACAATTTATAGTTATCTATACTTTGAGGTCAGTGTGATACAGTTACATCCGGCTTCTTTCGATTTCCGGTTAACTATTCATTGAATTGAGGTTATTTCAATGAATTTGCATCCAATTTCTTATTTCCCGTTAGTTACTCTCTTATTTTAGTTTCATGCAGTTGCATCTAGTTTTTGATTTTCAGTTAATTATTCTTTGAGGTTAGTTCAATGCAGTTGCATCCAATTTCCGTTTTTATGTTAATTATTCTTTGATGTTAGTTCAATGTTTTTACATCAAGTTTCCGATTTTCCGTTAATTATTTTTTGAGGTTAGTTCAATGCAGTTACATTAAATTTATAATTTCCTATTAATTATTCGTTTAGGTTAGTTCAGTGCAGTTTCATCCATTTTTTAATATTTCGTTAGTTAGTCTTTGAGATTAGTCCATTACATTTGCATCCAGTTTCTGATTTCCCGTTAATAACTCTTTAAGGTTAGTTCAATACATCTGTATCTAGTTTCTGATTATTTATGTTTTGAGGTTAGTTCGCTGTAATTACATTCGGTTTCTGATTTCCGTTTAACTATTCTTTGAGGTTATTTCAATGCATTTGTATTTATTTTCTAATTTCCCACCAATTATTTTATAAGGTTAGTTCAATGCAGTTGCATTCGGTTTTTGATTTTTTTGTTAATTATTTTTTGAGTTTAGTTTAATGCATTTGCATCTAGTTTCCAGTTTCCCATTAGTTATTATTTGAGGTTTGTTTGATGTATTTGCATACTATTTCTAAATTCCCATTAAATATTTTTCAATGATTTGCATCCAATTTCTAATTTCCCGTTAGTTATTCTCTGACGTTAGTTTAATGTAATTGCATCAAGTTTCCGATTTCTAGTTAATTACTTTTTTAGTTTAGTTTATTGTATTTGCATAAAGTTTCCAATTTCCCGTTAATTACTCTTTGAGCTCAGTTATGTATTTGAATCTAGTTTCCAATTTTCTTTTAATTATCCAATGTGGTATGTAATACCAACTTCTACTGATCTGTCTGTAGTGTCCTTGCAAACATGACATAAAAATAAATTATGCTTGATTTACTATGTGGGATCATCGAAGATTATTCAGTTTCCGATTTCTCGTCAATTATTCTTTAAATTATATGCATGACTCACTATGTGAAATCTTCAAAGATTATCTACGAATGGGTATTGTTATATTAATTATTCTGAAAAACATTTGCAAATATGCATAACTATTATATATTAATATTATATTGACCACTCATCTAAATTTCTTATAATGTGAAAATCTCACTCTCCATTAAAAAAAAAACTCTCCTTTGATAAAACCCTTCAATTCAACTTCATTTTGTTGTTTAATAATTGAAGTTTTGTGAGATTGCCTAATAAGGGGAAGTTCGTATATATTAAAACTACTTGAATAGGAATGGGTTCTCAATTATATGGAAAGAGATAAGATAAATACAATTTTAAATGGAAAATTGTACTTATCGACACATTCCCACAATATATAACCCAACTATATTTTAAGGTTAGTTCAATGTATTTGCATCTAGCTTCTGATTTTTCGTTATTTATATTTTGAGGTTAGTTCAATGCAGTTGCATCCGATTTCCGATTCCCGTTATTTATTTTTTGAGGTTAGTTCAATATAGTTGCATCCAATTCCCGATTTATTGTTAATTATTATTTGCGGTTAATTCAATACATTTACATCCAATTTCCAATTTACTGTTAATTATTTCTCTGAGGTCAGTTCAATGCATTTGCATCCAATTTATGATTTTCCTGTTAATTATTATGTGATATTAGTTTAATGCATTTGCATCAATTTTTCGATTTTCGATTTCTCATTTATTATTTGATAAGGTTGCATTTGTATCTAGTTTCCGATTTCCCGTTAACTATTGTTTGAAGTTAGTTCAATAAATTTGCATCCAGTTTTCAATTTCCCGTTAATTGTTTATTGAGATTAGTTAAATGTATTTGCATCCAATTTATTTTTTGAAATTAGTTCAGTACAGTTGCATCCGGTTTTCGATTCCCCATTAATTATTCTTTAAGATTAATTAGTTCAACGTATTTGCATCATGTTTCCAATTTACAATATATTTTTCTTTGAGGTTAGTTCAATGGAGTTGCATTCAATTTCCGATTTCCCATTAATTAAATCTTTGATGGTTAGTTCATCAATGCATTTGCATCCAATTTCCGATTTCCCGACAATTATTTTTTTATGTTAGTTTGATGTATTTGCATCCAAGTTTTGATTTCTCATTAATTATTATTTGAGGTTAGTTCGATGTATTTGCATCCAGTTTTCGGTTCCTCATTAATTGTTTTTTGACGTTAGTTTCATTAAGTATTATATATATTTTAAAATATTTGTCATTATTATTTTGCCGTTATTTTTTTTTTTTTCTATTATATATTTTGTGATGTTATTTTTTGTATAATTTAATTTTCCATATGTAATTTGTTTTGGTTTAGTATATAATTTATTTAAGTCCAATGTCCACTCTAACTGAATCTCGTTATTCTGCCGAATATATAACATTATAGAATTGAAAAATTATATTATAGTGTTGAAAAATTATAAATTCATAAATTTAATTGGAATATGTCATAATTATTGTGGTAAGAATTGTGATTTTTGGAATCTTTAACTATGAATAAATGTTTAAATCTCATAGTGGATGACACATCAAGTCAAAAGGGTTTGATGCAGGTGCCGACTAGCAAAGTCGGTAAAACCTTTGGGTGATGATACCAGCATCAAAGAGTTACTGATCTCATTTAAAACAGGCTTACCCAAAAAAAAAAAAAAAAAAAAAAAGGTTTTAGGAAAATCGTTTTCGGTAGAAACTATTGTTTTTAGCAATTTAGTTTTTTGTCTCATATTTTTTTTTTGTAATTAGCTATATTGTTTAGGAAAAGTTGGAGACTCTGTGAAACTCTAGATGAGATTGTTTTTTTTTGTATTTAGCTATAATGTTTAGGAAAAGTTAAAGACTCTGTGAAACTCTAAATGGGATTGTTTCCTTATTTATATCATACTTTTTTTTTTTTAAATTAGTAATAGAGTTTAGAAAAAACTGGAGTCTCTCCAAGTGCTCCAAAAAATAGATTGGTGAGGGTATAACTATAATATATATCTAAAAAATTGGAATATGTTGTAATTATTGTGGTCGGAATTGTGATTTTTGGAATCCTTAACTATGAATAAATGTTTAAATCCCACACTGGATGGCGCATCAAATCGAAAGGGTTTTAGGAAAATTGTATTCGGTGGAAACTATTATTTTTAACAATTTAGTTTTTTGTCTTCTATTTTTTTCCGTAATTAGCTATATTGTTTAGGAAAAGTTTGAGACTCTGTGAAACTCTATATGGAGTTGTTTTTTTCGTAATTAGCTATAGTGTTTAGGAAAAGTTAGAGACTCTGTGAAACTCTAGATGAGATTGTTTCCTTATTTATATCATACTTTTTTATAATCAGTAATAGAGTTTAGAAAAAACTGAAGTCTCTGCGAGTGCTCCAAAAAATAGATTTGTGAGGATATAACTATAATATATATCTAAGGATAAAGATAAATATTTGTTTCCTATTTTATTTTCTACTTTTTCTTAATTAGCCATGATACGTGGACACTCTAGAAATGTTTCATCAATTGAAGATGGTAGATCTATAATATATACAAGGTTTTTGACCCGGCCATATGGCTGAGCTCTTTCAGAGTTTTCCATTACTTGGGTATTTGTAACTTGTAACAACACTACAACAATGGAAAGAAATATATACACATATAACATGTGTTTTTTTTAAAAAAAAAATATATATACTTTAACGTTATAAGTTATAACACAAAAAATAATCCCTACCAATAGTCAATAGTTTGAAGGTTTGATATTGTGATTGCCTGCATAATCTCGAGTGACCAACCCTAGGCCATTAGTATTGGATGTTCAAGTATCCGGAAAATTAGTCTCATTTGATGTCACATGCATGGAGTGTCTTTTTTAGTGTCTAATCATTACTAAGCTATTTTGCTAGAAACTTAACCATCTTATATATAATTGGGATCTTCTACTGGTGAAAAGAAAAAAATAATTAATATGAGAAACTATTGCATTTTAACAACTTAACAAAATAAAAAGGAGACATTACTAACATTTTTCATTCATATAACTCAGTAGGAAGTGAACTACATGATGCCTTTGTTTGGTGGTCATCATTGTCATATAACTATATAAGATAATCAGTAATCCAAATAGAAGAAAATAGGGATGCACCTGCGTGAAGACTTCTCAAAAAATCTTATATCGAAATCTTGTGTAGACTTTGTCAAAATTTCCTGTAGACTTCCCATATAATCTAATTTGCAATTAAGTGTGTTTATAAGAGTTGGTATGACTTAATGAAACAAAGAGAGTATAACCAAAAGAAAGAAACACATGGTAAATTAACATCAAAACGATGTTGTTTACTCACAGGGGCCTAATCAGTTCACATAAAACTAACAATATCATGAGAAGGGGAAAAAATGAATGGAAATTCAAACTTACCATATTAAAAGAAAAGTTCAACAAAAAACTTACCATATTGTTAAAATGATTTTCCACATAGAATTATGTGTGTGAAATACCTCAAACTATTACTATGCCTATTTCCAATGAATTACTTATATTCTTGCACAATGTGAAGATAACCTACTGATTCTTTCCCGTAATCCCTTATTGTAGCACATTTCTTTAAGAAATCTTCATGTAACCCTGTCCACTTAGCAAAGACATTTGCACTTAAAACTGGTAGCAAGATATTCAGGTCAGTTCACCACTTAATAGCAAGATGCACACCCTTTTGTTGCATTGTATAATCTATATGAATTTTGGTAATCTGGGATGCATAGTTTCTTTTTCCATCGAGAAAGACACTTAACAAACATGGACAAAGACATGCTAGCTAGGGTTGTTAGATTCTACTTGGACACATAATAGTTCTTCTAAGAAAGGTACAACAGATCTTTCATGTTCTCCTCAACATAGTAACAATACTTAAAAGGATTGAGTGCGTAATGCATGTTTGGGTAAAAGGATCTTTAAAAATGCATGTTCTAGTGCTTGCTCTGTCTGTGTCAATATATAACATGCTTAACTATAACCTTTCATTTCAAGAACATATAGTTTCAAACCAAGTTCTAATCAATCAATCAAACATGTACAATAGGCTTGCTAGTGTTAACTTGGAGGTTTATAGTTAAAAATATAATTTTTTTACTACCCCCAAGTCCATTTCCTAAGACGCCAATATATGTTTATTTCCTATCTGACTTAATTGTAATATACAACCTTCATCTAATGGGCAATTCTTAAGTTCCCTTAAGTTATACTCGCTGATTATTTTTTAGATAAGGTCCTCCAGCCAATACAAAACAATGTTAGAGATATTCAAAAAGGATCCCACTTGAACACAATATAAGCTCGTTTTGTAAACCATTGCCTAAAACCCAACTCACTAAATTTTTGAATATAAACAATGGTTGTTATAACAACATGACTATTCTGAATGTGAAGTAGTATAATTGAAGAAACTATTAGTCTCTTTTCTGCCTCCATCAACAACATGAGTATTCTGAATGTGAAGTAGTACAATTGACGAAACTATTAGTCCCTCTTCTGCCTCCATCAGTCGATGCTTAAAACTGATCAACGCCAAAAGGACATAAATTCCACTAGCACCAATTGTTAAGAATCCCAAGGACATAAATAGTACTCAAAGTTCAGCATTTGTACATTTTGTAGTAGTAGTTTTGTGCATGTTATTTCCTCCTTCATGAGGGAGTAAAACTACACTGACACAGGAAAAATGACACAATCAAGACACAGTGACGTGGCATATTGCAACATCAATGTTGCAGTAGTAAAAATAAGAGCCAAAAATATATTTTCTCTCACTAAAAAACACTTATTCTCTTTCCATTATCATATTTTTTATTTTATTTTTTTTATTTTGTCATTCTCATCTTTTCTTAATAGCAAACCATCTATTTCATTGATTTTTCATAGTACAACATTGA
The DNA here is from genome assembly GCF_015680905.1 of Coptis chinensis. Lineage (NCBI taxonomy): Eukaryota > Viridiplantae > Streptophyta > Magnoliopsida > Ranunculales > Ranunculaceae > Coptis > Coptis chinensis. The sequence goes on along the minus strand of NC_141458.1, from coordinate 89,742,224 downwards.
TGTTGTAGTGGTTTTCATGGTGCAACATTGATATTGAAGTGATATTTCTCGGTGCAACATTCATGTTGCAGTGGTTTTCATGGTGCAACATTGACGTTGTAGTGGTTTTCATGGTGCAATATTGACGTTGCAATGATACTTCTCGATGCAACATTGATGTTGCAGTGGTGGTTTTTCATAGTGCAACATTGATATGTGTCACGTCACTATGTCGGTTAACTGTGTCAAATTCTCTGTGTCAGTATAGAATTATTGCTCATGAGGTATTGTTGCTGAAAGGCACCAGACCTTTCAATAAGTGACGCTGGTCATGAGGGACGATCATTGAGAGCTGATGAAGGATACCATCATCAAAATTTTGATAATAGCTATATAGATCATAGCTAAATTGCATACTCTTCCTGTTAGATTTACCGAATTTTCTCCATTATGACTTGAACCTCCAAAATAACCGTCGTACAACAGTCACTCCATCCCACCAGCTAATTGTTTTTTTTGTTGTTGTACACGACCGAGAGTAACTGCATTCCCTTCACCTACGAGTCTCATTTCCTATGTCATGAATATAATATATATACGATCTTCTTCATACTTCCCATACTCAAGAGGCTTCCACACTCAGCTTCTCACACACATGCAGCTGCTTTAAGTTATATAGCCAACTCAAAAGAATATGATACTGGAGCTACATATATATTACTACCACTATCAATGTCCACTAAGACTTGCTATGCCATATTCTAAGTAGAAAGGATATTATGCTAACTTGAGTGAGTGAAAGAGCAAATATACATTTATATAGCAAATGGAGTGATGAGTTATCCATAAATAGATTCTGCAAGTCGTCCTTCTCAGCGACTAATTGTATTCCCAATTAAATTGAAACCTTGAATATGCATGACATATAGGCACCATGTCTCTAAAAAAAACAACTCAGCACCAATCTCCCTGTCTTTAATTGTGTTTCTCGTATCGTATCCATAGTTTGGTATTTTTCAATGGATTATATTACTTCAACGTATTAAATACTTTTATGCTCTGTGGACCATCTATCAAGAAAAGATATAAGTCGAGGCAGTATAGTAAAAACTAATTGCCAATCAAGAAATTGGGCTTTAGACACTTTCTTTAGTGTGTTTTTTGTCTAGAGAAAGACCAATATTATCTTTTGATTATACTCCAATTTTAACAACACGTCATTTTTTAGGTGTATTAGTTGTTTTTAAAACTTTTTATTTCTCCTTTTTACCCTTTCATTTGTAAATGCCAATTTCTTCCACAAATAAATAATACGAAAATCTACTATGCGCAGGCTGTAGGTGTGTGCGTCAATCGAGGCCACTCATCAGGCAAGGGTGCGTGTGTATTGCTCCAAGATGTACTGCAATCAAATAATACAATTGTCTTATAAAAAAAAAAACCATTTGTCCGATCACAATTTCACAATTTGAATTATATCAAACAAAGCTTAAATATGTTATTCAAAATTATCAGAGATGATTCAAAATTATCAGAGATGCATTTTAAATTGCTAAAGCTATATTGAAATTAGTTGTAATCAATATACTTTTTTTCTATTTTTGAAGTTGATGTTTTCCACATTATTTTGGTCTCCCAGAAATTCATCTCACTTTTAATTGAAATTTTGTAGATTTCGGATGAATTTGAGTTATTTCGATTAACCCACTACTCTTTTGGTAACTGATTTAGTTCGTAACCTTATAGTTTTTTTTCGTTGGTAGTTGTTTCTTTAGTTGGAACTAATAAAAGAGGTCAAAATTGTAAAATTCAGTCTGAAATTTGAGACAGATGTCAAATTTCAGTTTTTATGGAGGAAAAACGATTTTTTTTTTGGCTATTTCCTCTTAACTTAAGAAATGTGCGGCTGTGTACCTATACCCAATTTTCTGAATTGCCAATTTGAAGGTATTTCGGTTTATTGAGAGTTTGAATTGAGAGAGAAGTCTCGGCAGCAGTTATATTAAAGATCTACGGGGGGGGGGGGAGGGGGAGAAACCCCAACCAATAGTGATCTTTAGAGAAAGAGCCCCCCAACTAGGAACCAGGTGACAGGTAAACTAAATAATTATTATTGCACTGGACCTTGGTTTTTTTCCTTTGTTTATGGGGAACCCTTAGCATGTAATAGACATAAAGTTTGGTCGGAGCTCAGGGATGTAGCTGCCCTGATCCCTGGACCTTGGTGTATGTTTGGGGATTTCAATGCCATTACTTCTCTCAATGAAAAAATTGGGGGAAGAAGTATTTTTGATAAGAGTATGGTGGAGTTTAATGGGCTGATAAATGATCTTGGGTTGATTGACCTAGGGTTTAAGGGCCCAAAGTATACTTGGAGCAATAACAGAGCCCCTCAAAGTCACATCATAGAGAGACTTGATAGAGCTATGGCTACTGATGCCTGGGTTATCCTCTTTCCTAACATGCATGTGTACAATGTGGTTAATGCTAGCTCTGATCACCTGTCTATCATGATAAAGCTTAATGATAAGGATGATACTAGAGTGGAACATGAAAAACCTTTTAGATTCTACAATATGTGGTTCACTGATAATATATACTTGCATGCCTGTTATAAATACTGCTTGGAAATCTATTTCTCATGACTTGCCTGATATTAATGTTATCCTTAAACATAAGATAACAAAATAACATCTCTCTATTTGGAATAAGAAGGTGTTTGGCAACATCTTTACCAATATTAAAAAAGTTAATAAAGAGCTGGAAGATGTGTTGAAAAAACCTTTCTCACTATCCAACTATGAAACAGCAAAAGGTTTAAAGGTTTAAAACCGAAATTTGAGTGGTTGGTTAAGGAGGAAAGTTTTTGGAAACAGAAATCCACTATTCATTGGTTGAAGGAGGGTGGAAAGAACACTAAGTTTTTCCACTTTTCAACCATCTTCAGAAGAAGAAAAAATAGCATAGAGAAGCTACAGAAGCAAGGGGGAGGATGGAGTGTAGGGAGAACTGAAGTAGGGGAGAATATAAACTCCTACTTTAGAGATCTCTTCAACTCTGACCATCCCCAAAGAAATGATAGCATCCTCAATCTGTTCAAACCCTGTATCACAGCTAAGGAGAATGAGAGCCTTACTGCCATTCCTACTTATGAGGATATTTGGAGAACTGTTAAAAAGATGGGCAGCCTAAAGGCTCCTAGACCTGATGGGTTCCAAGGGTGTTTCTATCAAAACACATGGGACATTATGGGCAGCATTATTGTTGCTTTTGTGAATGATTTTTTTTACTAAGGGGGAGCTTAACCCCACTTTTAATGAAACTTATATTGCCCTTATTCCTAAGATAAACAATCCGGAGACTGTGGCAAATTTTAGGCCTATCAGTCTTTGCAATTTTATTACAAAGTCATTTCTAAGATTTTAGCCAATAGATTAAAGAGGCACCTAAATAAAATTGTTTCTCCCTTTCAAGGAGCTTTCATAAAAGGGAGAAATATAGGGGATAATACTGGTTTGGCTTGTGAGCTTTTTCATCATATGAAAAACATGAAAGACAAAAATCATGGGTGGGTTGCTTTAAAGATGGATATGGCAAAATTCTATGATAGAGTGGAATGGTCTCTAGTGGATAACATCTTTGAGAGGTTGGGGTTTAGTAAAAGGTGGAGGAATTTGATTAAGCAATGTATATCTACTGTTTCCTTCCAAGTCCTTTTGAATGGGAGTCCTCTTAATAAGATCATCCCTGAAAGAGGCCTCAGACAGGGGGATCCTCTATCCCCCTATCTATTTATCATTATGTCTGATGCTCTATCAAGGATGATTGCCAAAGCTGAGGAGGAGGGGAAAGTCCATGAGATTAAGATCAGGAGAGCTTCTCCTCCCATATCCCATCTACTCTATGCTGATGACTTAATCCTGTTTCACTAGAGGTAATCTTGAGGATGGGGGTCACCTTAAGGACATCCTGCAAGATTACTGTGCTGCTTCTGGGCAACTGATTAATTTTGATAAGTCAAACATTTTCTTTAGTAGGAACATTAAGTTTAGAAACAAAATAAAGTTAAAAAAGTTCTGGAAATGAGACTTTTTGATCCAAAGGATAAGTATTTAGGGATCCCTATTATGCTTTCTCAAAGGAAGGCAGAGGATTTTGACTTCTTAGTGGACAAGATCCACAATAAAATTAAAGGCTGGAAGGCTAAGGTACTCTCACAGGCTGGCAGGGCTACCCTAATCCAGTCTGTGGTACAAGCCACTCCTCTCTATGCTATGTCTACGTATATGCTTCTCAAGTTTACCTGTGACAAAATAGATAAAGTATGTAGAGAGTTCTTTTGGCATGGTTCTGAAAATTCAAAAAATGTCCATACCATTGGGTGGGACAACTTATGCAAACCCAAGTCTGCAGGAGGATTGGGGTTTAGAAAGATGAGAGATATAAATGTAGCTATGCTAGCCAAGCTTCTTTGGAAAGCTGCTACTGATATTGAATCTATATGGACAAAGACCCTTGCTAGTATATATGGGAAGAATTGGATTGGGGAAGTGTGGAAACCACCTAGGTATGCCTCCTTATTTTGGAAAGGCATACACAAAACTTTCAATCTTATTAATGGAGGTTTGGTATGGGGGATCCATAGTGGTACTTCCACATCTGTTCTGGATGACCCTTGGGTGCTCTGTAATGGGAAACCCAAGACTCTGAGAGAACTAGGGGTGGAGGATCCCAGACTTGAAGAT